>NC_138057.1:57980031-58656697 GCF_964194185.1 Rhinolophus hipposideros
GCAGGACAAAGAAATGGCTGTTTAATCATGTAACCAAATTTCCACTGTTGCTACCCTCAAATTCAATAAATATTTTCTCACTATAGTCATTCTAGATTCCCTTATTTTCAAAGACATTTCCCATTTTTATTCCTTATCCTCTTTGATTTCTAAGTGCTATATCCCTTGTTTTTTAAGAAACTCTCTTGTCCAATGGGTTAATGACTCCACTCTCATTAAAGACTATTTGTTGGAACTTGTTTAAGTGTCCCTTCATCTATTCTACCCTGTGAAAATTTATACAAACTTTCCATCATTTTCTATAATCTCTGCCTTTGGAAATTTCCTCTATTATGGCTTGATGGCAATAATCTGCAATTTCAATTCTTATTCAAAATTCTGTATCTCTAGTCTTTGCACTTTTTCCAAACTCATGATTACACATACGTAAAACCTACCCTGCTTAAAATACAATGTATATCTTCTCTTACCAAATTTGTTCTTTTCTTTGGTGTTCTGTATTCATGATAATTGCACCATCATCTGATTATATGTGGTTATATTGACGACTCTGGTTCCTACATTCACATCAACTCATATACTATGTTGATTTTATTTCCCAACACTTGTCCAAACTAACTTTTCTTACATTGTCTCATTAAGAAAAACTATACTGTTACCCATTTCTTACTTGGTTACCTGCAAAAGCCTTCTACCTTTTTTTCCCTTTCCTTCCTTTCACTGACTCATTTTCCATATCTTCTCCACAGTGATGTTCCTCAAATGCAGATCTGATATATTAATCTCATGTCACCAATGTCTGGTAAAGACTAGTGGCTAACAAATGTATGTTTAATTAATTCTCTTGTAGAACTCCGTAATCGAAGACACAGTACCTGCGGTGGCACATATGATAATGAAAATGTAACTGCTGGCTATATATGTTGCCAGGAGTTTTGTCTTTTTAGAAAGGATAAAAGTCACCTTGAGGAAGATAGATGTATGTTTTGCAAATATCCACTTGAATGATTCCCCCTAACTATGTAAATGTTGGGTGAGTCATCATCCATTGACCTACAGAGAGAAATTGAGAAGAAACTTTGGTGACTTCATCAAGAACATTACTGAGATGTAAAAGTATTCCCGGATATTCAAAGCTGGCTTTGGGGCCTGGGGTTGAAGCATAGTGTATCTATGGCATCTTTCACAGACAGAGGCCTTTTTGAAAAGTAAGAATCAAAAGCTCCCGAAATTGCCCTCCACATTTAAAGATAGGGAGGCCTATCATGGTGTACCGAAGTGTTCCTGACAAGAGCTGGAGACAGAGAAGAGCTATAAGGTGCCTAAAAAACGGACTCTGGACTCCTGATTGAAGCTCACCCTTGAGGTCTTAAAATAGATAAGGCCATTTTGTCCTCTCTTTTTGTAAGTCTTTCTCAAAATGTTCATTTGGTAAGTAGAATGTTTTGTACCTTAGCTCCAAAGATATCCAATTAAACATCATATTAGCAATAAAATGTCCAGAATTTTCACATAGATTTTCATTCTTTAATTTTACATATAGAAAATTATATGGATTTATTTTCAAATATTTATCTTGCATATCTGGCATAAACCCCACATCGACATGATTATTACATTTTTTCCCATATTGCTAGTTAAAGTTGTTTTTTTAGGTCTTTTTTTGTTTTTTAATAATTTTGTTGAGTACCCCCTCATCTATATTCTTAAAGTTATTGGTTTTCTTCTGATTTCTTCCTCAGTTTTTGGTACTAATTGTGCTATTAATGTTTTTATAATTAATGTAAAATATCAATTTTAGATTATTTCCTCTTCTATTTTCTAAAAGAAGGTTTCTCAGCCTCCCCACTATTTATATTTGTGGCTAAATTATCCTCTTTTTTTTTTTTTTGAGAGGGTGGGTGATCTTTAAAAAAAAAAACATTTAACCCTTCAGTTACTGTAAACGTACAGTTTTATTTCCAAATAATTAAGAATTTTCCAGATATCTTTTCATGATGTTTTCTTATTTCTGATCCGGTCGGAAATCATTCTCCATATGATTTTAAATATCCTACATTTTAAAAGTTTTGTTTTTCATATCCAAAAATATGATCTAAATTGATAAATATTCACTATGCTTTTGAAAAGAATGCACACTCACTGTTTGCAGTAGAATGTCCTATAAATATTTATTAGCTTGAGTATTTGATTGTGGTGTTCAGGTTTTACTATTGTTATGGATTTTCTGTCTACTTTTGCTATAGAGAAGTGTTCAAATCTCCAAATAATCATGGAATTGCTATATCTTTTTTCAATCCCTTCGGTTTTTGTTTTATGCATTTTGAAGTTCTATTATTAGGTGTGTACACGTTCATCATTTTTATGTCCTCTTTATCATTATTAAATGTCCCTGTTTATCACTACTAATATTTCTTTTCCTGAAGTCTACTTTATCTGTTATTAATATAGTTACCACAACTTTCTTTTGAGTAATGTGTATGTAATATATCTTTGTCATTTTATTTTTAATGTATGAACGTCTTTATATTAAAAGTGGTTTACTTGTAGACAGCATACACTTGAGCTTGCTTTTTAAAAAATCCAACCTCTTTATCCCTGCCTTTTATTGTGAATTTCAACCATTTCCATATATTGATTAATATGGGTGATTGATGCATATTACTATAGATGGATTAATATGTTTGGTCTGGCTTGTTGTTTTCTATTTGTTCCATTTATTGTTTCTTATCTGGTGTTTCCTCTTTTTGTGGGCCCTTTGAGTGTTTGGGGTTTTATGATTCCATTTTATGTGTACTATTGCAACGATGACACTAGATCTTCTATTTTGAGACTTAAACCTCAAGTGTAATTCGATTTAACAGTGTAATTTAGCTCTGACGTTTTGAAAGTTTTTCTTTACTGCCCTGTCCTCCCTCCAAACTGTAATGACTCTGTTTATTATACATTTACTACACGTACCAGTTTCAGCGGTTCTGTTTACTTAGGGTCTTGTGCATGTTTGGTGACTTGGGAGAGGTTTGCATTTGTACAGGACCCACTCCTGTCCCTGAGGCAAGCCAGCTCTGGTAAGCCCCTTTTTCCTGGGGTGGCCTTACCAACGTCTCCTCTCTGTGTTTCCTGCCTCCTTGTATGCCTATAAAACCTTTTGGCAGTATTAAGAGCTGGAAGGCAGTCTTTGTGACAGGGAGTCCACTGTCTTCCCTCAATGCTGGCATTTTGGAATAAACCCGCTTTTCTTTCTACCAACCTCGCCTCTCAAGCTTTTGTGCGGGAAGTAGCCAGATCTTTTGCACGGTAACAATATTAGGTTTGTATGTATACCTCTGTTTAAAAATAGTGGTTTCCCAAGGGTTTAAAAAATGTATTTCATCTACTCTGTGTCGTACTACACTGCTTTACACATAGTTGAACAAACTTCTAACAGTATACTTTCAATTCCTTTATCCCATCATTTGTGCTAATATTTGATGAGTCAGAAAGAGTTAATAAGAATGAGTATGTGAGCTAGCAAGAATAGGTTTAAAGATTAACCACTTAAGCTCTAAGTCCCCAGCTAACACCACACCTGCAGGCTGACAAACACCAGGACAATTTTTGGAGGAAGCCAACTGCGACAACAGTTCTCAGAAGGGGCCAGCAGCAATGGTAAACAACTGCAAGATGATGAGCCCCCTGCACCCTGCAAAGGAAAATATAAAACCCCAGCTAAACAGCAACTTGGCTACAGCTGTCCACTTGAGACTCTGCCCCCGGCAACCCCCCTGCTGGTGTTTCTCTCCTTACTACCTGAGGCAGTCGTCTTCTTTACACACTGCCATGGCATTCTCTCTGCCCATCCTTCAATAAAACTTTCCTTGCTTTCCTACTTTTCTGAGTCTTGTGAATGCTTTCACATTCTACGAACCACCAGGTGTTAATTCTACCCCAATACAATACCTACCGCCTTACATTTCTTACATATCCTGTAAATTCATAATACACAGAATCTAGTTTTACTTTAGATAATAAGTTGGCAAACTACAGCCTGTAGGCCAAATCTGGCCTCCCAGCGGTTTTAAGTAAAGTTTTATTAGAAAAGAGCCATGTACATTTGTTTACCTATTGTTTATGACTGGTTTCACACTAGAACAGTAGAGCTGAGTAGCTGCAACAAAAGCCACATGGTCCACAAAGACTAAAATAGTAACTTGTCCCCCCTTGACAGAAAAAGTTCGCCAATCCCTGATTCAGACAATATAATCAGTTTTAGAGTGATTAAAAATAATCACTCAAGCTTTATTTTAATTGAATCATTTACACGTATCTTCAATTCTTTGTGTAGATTCAAGTTATATTCTGAAATATTACTCCTTCTGAATGAAACCACTTTAAAAATATTTCCAATAGTGCTGATCTACTATTATTGAATTTTCTCCATTCTGTTTCTACTCTATTTAAAATTCTTTCTTTTACCTTCAAGTTTGAAAAATATTTTCATTGATTATAGCATGCTAAGTTGACAGATTTTTTTTTCCTTCTCTTGCAGAACCTTATGGTCATCCCATTTACACAGATTATGACAATATGAAGACATTTATTATCTTTCTTCTTTTTTGCATAACATAAACGTACATAACTTTATTTCTTTAGCATGCATTCTGCTTTAATCCAAGCCAGCTTTGTTTATCCTGGTATAACTAAATAACTCACATGCATTCTTTCCCAGATCCTCCTACCTGTGTTTATACTGTATGCCAGCTCCTTTCAATCATTAAGCCCTCAGGACACTGGGTTCTGATCAACACCAAATTCATTTCAGAATAAAGCTTCAGGTTTATAACCATGACTAGGATATAATAACTAAACCTCAAACAATAACTAAGGATTTAATAAAACAAAGCTAACACCTTAGCCTCAGTTATATGTAAGTTCTGAAATCATGAGAGCAGGACAGTCCCATGAACCGCATTCCCTAGTCACCAGGCCAAACAATGCTGTGACTTGACACTAGGACCTGAAGCCATGATCAATCGTTCCGTTCCCTACCTTAGCCTGGACCAATCAGTAGAGACTCCAGACCCCAACTCCCATGGCAGCCCTAATTAATGATTTTTCTCTCATATAATCTAGCCACTAGAGGCCGTCAGGGAGCCAGGTTTTTGAGAGCACTGGCTCACTGTGTCTCTGGACTTGACACCATCTCCTGAAATAAACTTTTGCTTTCTTTGTTGCAAACTCCTGCTTGTGTTTTCTTTTCGCTTGGATGCACACAGGCAAGTGAACCCTTTGAGTCTGTAACACTGTCTTATTTTCTCTGGTTACCATCAAGATTTTGCCCTTTGCTTATCAGCATTTTGAATATGATATGTCTGTGTTTATTTTCAAGTATTTATCTTACTTGGGGCTCTCTAAGGTTATTAGTGCTATAGTTTAGTGTATTTTATCAATTTTTCAACTTCTGAGCCGTCACCTCTTTAAATATTTCTCTACCCTGTTATCTCTCTCTTCCTGAGATTCCACTGACACATATAGTATTAAATGGTTTGATGTTTTCTCACAGCTCTTGGATGCTCTGTTCTGTTTCTCTTCCTACGGTTTTTGTTGCTGCTATTGTTTGTTTGTTTTTACTTTTGTTTCAGTATGGGTAATTACTGTTGACTTATTTTTAAGTACACTGATTCTTTACTCGGCTATGTCAAGTCTATTGAATCTATCAAACAAATGCAGTCTTCATCTTTGTTACCCTAGTCTTTATTTTTATCATTTCCAATTGAACTTTTCTTATACTTCTCTGCTGAGGTTCCCCGTTTGTTAACTGCATGCTGTCTTCCTATTTCACTAGAGTTTTTAAAATATCAGTCATGGATATTTAATATCTCCCTTATCTCAGAATATTAACATATGGGTTATCTCTGAGTCTCATTTGTTCAAAGCTTTGTCTATTGACAGCAGATTGCTTATAACTGCTTTGTTTAATCTGTCTTTAATATTTTTTTATTAGAGGCCAGACAGTAAAAAAGGTAAACAGTAATTTTCTCGAAAATGGGCATATCTGTTGTTATGCTAAGCCGTTCGTATGTGAGCTGAGACAAACTAATCAGGAGGTGGGTTACATTTGGGTTATTTCTGTAGTTACCTTTATCACACCAGTCTAGTGACACCTTGTGCTTAGGGCAAGGGCTGGGTTCCTAAAAAGGTTTTTCATGTTTTTGCTCCACACTCAGCTTTCAGCTTTCACTTTATACATGCTCATATGTCTTGAAGGTAGTCTCTCTTCACACTATTGCCGTTCTATTAATGGTAGACTACTGCTTATTACCGAGGAGTTTGGCTTTTGGACAATAAGTGTAGGAGTGATTTTTCAGGTTCAACCATAGCCATATACAAAGGCTTTATAGGAAAAGCTGTCCTCTCTGCAAGAGATCTCATGCACAGCCAATGCATCTCATTTTCTGAAGGAAGTTACAGTCAAAGATCAGGCCCCCGGTCAGCCAGGCTCTTACACAAATCAGCATTCTATCCCAAGGGCCGCCATTGAGAATCGTCTTTATCTGGGCCATTCCCCGAAAGCCTCCCTCAGGCCCCTCTGTAGAGACCTCTTTATTGGGGGGTGAGGGGAAGAAAAGCCTTAAAAGACACCTTTTTCTTCTCTGACTCTGAACGCAGTACTTTTCCATTCCTAGTCCTTCTTCCTTGCCTTCATACAGCCCCCAGGTCCATACAACTGCAAGCACTGCTCGTTCAGGGCTCCGTCCACAATAAGATTATCTCCATATTCATGCTGATTCGCCTTTTCAGCAGGTGAGCCATTTGAGGTAGGGAAATGGAGGAGGTGGGGATTGGTGCTTTCTCCAGTTTAGTCTCCTGTTTATAATATTACAGTAAATGATTAAAGGCTTGACTGTTACTTCTATTCTGGTTCATTGTCTCAATTGCCTACTGTGACTCCTGGCGGCTCAGCTCCATCAGGCTCAGGTGAGCTCTGCACAGTGGCTTCATATTTACTAAGCTGGTGCTGGGAAACATGGTTTAAAAAACGTTATCTCCCTGGACCTCAGGGATTGGGCTTTTTTTCAGAGATCCTAACATCTTGGTAGGAGATGTCTCAAGATGTGAACACGGGATGGTTTCTGTGGGGACAGAGCCAGGAGTGCTGGGAAGTGCTTGTTGAGACAGCCCGGATGCAGGACTTGTAGTCCCAGGAGGAAACACTTGCTGAGTCCTCCTTGGGAGATAAGGGTGAAGTCAAGTCGTCCATCACCCCCAGGATAGCCCTGGTGAATGACTATGGACTATGGGGAATTGCCTTCCATCCCTAATTTAATGGACCCCTTGACTGTTTGGGAACATACCACCATGTAGTGGGACTGGCGGATGTTTGCTTTTGTGTCTTGAACGGCCGCCATCAAGAATATTAAGCACCTTGACTGTGAGCCGCTGTTGTTCCAGCACGGTACCCAGAGAGGCCCAGAGAGAGTGGCAGTGCCCTGAGAGCCCTGGCTGAGTCCAGGAAGTCTGGCTGTGCCCAGAGAGAGTGGCAGTGCCCTGAGAGGCCCTGGCTGTGCCCGGGGAGACTAGTGGTACCCTAAGAAGCCCAGGAAGTCTGGCTGTGCCCAGAAGGACTGGTGGTGCCCTGAGAAACCCTGGCTGTGCCCAGAGAGGCTGGCTGTGTCCAGGTAATTGCATTCAACTCCAGGCTCCTCGCACAGGGCCCCTCGCGGAAGATGCTTGTCGCGTAGATTGTGAGGAGAGACCCTGTAGGGGTGGAGTGTGGGGACAGCCATGAGTGCAGTTTCCAAGCTCTTGGCCTCATGTGGAAGGGTGCTGGCTCAGGTAGTAAATGGCCATCAACTGTGATTGGATGGCTATCAGCTGTGGCTAGTTGTCCATCAGCTGTAACCAGTGACCCATTGGCCACTAATATAACTGCTGTGGCTATGCTAACAAACAATGGGGACCAGCAAGAAGATGGTGGCTGAGCTACCAAGCATGGATTGCAGCTAACAAGTGCGGAGTATGGTGGAGTATGGATTGTGGATTCTGTGGCTCCTGCTTCCTGTGTCTCTAACCCAGCTGCCAATGAGACTGTAGTGAGATGACTCCCCTATCTATGGCTCCATGGGTGTTTCTTTTTGGCCTCACCATATCCTGTGTTCTTATATGGGGGCAGGAGCTGAGACCCCACAGGTTGCCCTGCACGACTGCTTCCTTCTTGTCTCCAATGAATAGAGATTATTTTTAATCCTTCCTCCTGGCACAACGCATGCTGGAGTTTACAGGTCTTACTGCCCTTTCCCAGAGATTTAAGGCTTTTGCAGCAGAGCTTTGTATCTCTTAACAGCAGTTGTTCCTCTGTTTCAGGTATGCATGATCATTGACAGATGATATGATTCACTCAACCCACCCTGCCCCGTCTTTCTCCCAAATGTCTTGTTGAGGTCCATGGACAAGAGCCAGCCTGTGATCCCACACCACCTAATTTTACTGAGCTTTACTTTATTGCGCTTCACAAGTGTTGCATTTTTTTTACAAACTGAAGGCAAAACCCTCTGCTGGTAAAAGGATTAAGACTCACTTTATTGTAATACATGCTTTATTATGATGGTCTGGAACTGAACCCACAATATCTCCAAAGTGCACGTGCACATGCTTCTTTGACTTTTGTGGGGTCTATATCTGTATACTAGGCCAGACTCAGCTTTTAATAATTCATCACTTCTTTCTGTATTTTTCTTTCTTATTTATATAGTGCCCAGCATATCTTCCTCCAATATTCTGTGAGAGATGACCCTAGTGTTTCCACCTTGTTTCTTTTTGGATTTAAACTATTTATTTTCCCTGTTCAGCTATCTCTTGGGTTATGATTTTTGTATTATCTAGCTCTTTCTGTTGTTTGGAATTGATGCTCTCTCCAAATTTCTACATCCTAGGCATAAACAGAATCTCTTACATTTTGAAGGAAGCATTCACTTTTGTGTGTCCTTTCATTTCTAAGAATATCACAGAATATCTTTGGCTGCCTGGCCAGTTGTGATCAAGCCTTAACATATATTACTACCGTGTTTCCCTGAAAATAAGACCTAGCCAGTCACTCAGATCTAATGTGTTTTTTGGAGCAAAAACTAATATAAGACCCGGTCTTTCACAGTATAATGTAAGACCAGGTCTTATATCATATAATAAAGACTGGGTACAATATAACACAATATAATGTAATGTAATGTAATATAATACCAGGTCTTATATTAATTTTTGCTCCAAAAGACACCTTAGAGCTGAAACTGCCCCATGAAACTGCCATTTATGTTATGTTCAATCTCCTAATATGTCCCCATCTGGGTATCCCCATAAGGTATCACATAAATGTCACCTACATATCTCTAGAGGGGTATTATTGTTAATATCAGGTCGCTAACGTACAACCAAACTGACCTCTCTTGAGGCTCTTCACGTTCCCCTTACACCTTTAAATGCATACCACTGACATTCACAATCCATATATTCAAAGTAGCAAACAAACTTCCAACACGCTAGGAAAGCAGCGGCATCCGGCCTCCGCTTGCCGCCACACTCAGGCACCTACATAAGCAATGCATTGCCTTGATTAATAGCCACACAGAGGACTGAAGCTCTGCTGTGCAGCATTCTCCACCCTCTGTGAGTCATCGGCAGTATTTTCTCAGGTCATCAGAAAAATAACCAGAATAGTAAATATAGACTATAAATCGTGAATCAAATGATAGCAGGTAGCTACTGGTAAGTTATCAGGGGTATTGTGTCATATCTTCTCAATAAATTATCTAGGTGGAGTTTTTGGGGCAGAATGCATAAATCATCAAAAGTACAATTCCTGTCTTCTGGAGAAAATAGATCCAGCATTTTTTTGTTTTTGTTTTTCCCCCAGCATTTGCCACTAGTGAATGCTAGGTTGGCAGGAATAGCTAAGTCTTAATCTCCTGCTCTGAGGCACTCATGTGGAAATAAGCTGATTGCTTTCTTACCTGAGATCATGGCTCAGTTATGAACATCCTCCATTTGCCATAATTTCCCCTATTTCCATTTATTGGTTATTTTGATCCAAATATTTTCCCACCATGGTGGGTTTTTTCTAGCTCATATGTGTGGGTCACTCATAGGTGAGCAACACAGCTTACTTGCTAATGCTTCTTTTCTCTTACCCAGAAAGATTTCAATGTTTTGACAGATAACAAATATGCAGACAGCTGCATAGTGCTAAGAACATTTCATAGAAAAGACCAGTCCTTCTTTCTAGGAAGCCCGATTAGTGTATTTTCCAGAATTTCTGTAATCAGCTTGTTTAAGGTAGATTTTACAGCTCATTTTTCTCTTTCTTGGGTATACCAAATAGAGGAGAAATAGACTGCAGGCTTAATGCTAACTCCATCCTTTTCAGTAATGAATGGTAAAAGCATAGACAAAGAAGGCATGGTGAGTGAAGTATTATTTGAATAAATTTGTACTATTTATGTGATTGGGTTTACATCCACTGTGTACACGTCATTAATGGATAAAGAGAAATCTGGTTCATATGCATGAACTACATATGCCTTCCTACAGACCAACATAAAGTTCCCATAACCAATGTGAAGGAACAGTTGTGTTTTGAATGCAGCTAAGTGTGACCACTTAACCAAAGTTTATAATGAAAATACCTATGCAGTAAATAATATGTTACCTTGTTGAAATGTGTATAAAATGCATGTCTTACGTATTACACATACATAATATACATATAATTATGTATATTATATACATATAATATGTGCACTGATTGCTATAAATACTTGGTATATTTTCTATGGCTGGTATTCACTGGGAATTTGATGCAATATATATTGATATCTCTCAAACTCAATGTTTGGAGAGGTTGCAAACTTTTTAAATAAGTAGTAAGTTGATCAATTGGAAAGATACAGAAAACTGGAATTAAAAACACTAGAAAGTATTCAATGTCACTCATTACTAAGGGAAACAAACTACTAAAGTATTTGTAAATCCATTGTAGATGGAGAACAAGAACCAAGAAAAGTTTTTTTTGTTTTTTACGTTTTTTTTTTTAACCTTCGAGTATATAATCAAAGAAATAGTGTGTAACAGAGGTAAATGTTTTTGAAAATATTAATTTTGTGAATATAAAAGACTGTATTTTCTTAAACTGTCTTAAATCCTTTTTAAAATATATATTTTCAGGCCATATTGGAAAACTCTACTTGTCCACAAGGTAAAGAAATAATTACTCAGACCTTTCTCAAGGGAATCTGCAGGGGTTTTTCTTGTTACTCATTCCAACCAATATTATGTTCTTAATATCTCTGAAAGTTTTCTTAAAGAATCACAGTCCTCTGGCTACAATGTCAATGTCAGAATTCAGATTACAGCAAGGTAGGCACATTTCTATTTAAGAGAAACTATGGACCTTTGGAAGAGAAAGATTAAGCACTGGATATAAACCTAGACAACTTGGTCACTCCCCAGAGAATATTAGAATGTCATCCTCTGCCCTACTTCAGTCTTTTATTCATAAGGGGAACTTGCAAAATACATACAGTTTTGTATGCCATAATTAAAAGATTTACTAGAATCCTGGATGGTATCACTAAAACAGTCAGTCTGTTCATTACAGAAGTAACAAAATTGTAAAGATTACAGATCAGAAACTAGGAACACAAGATATTTTCTTGAACGCAAGAGGAATAACCTGTTTAACTCTCAGAGAAAATAACTTTACCTATGTCCCTAGTGATGTCTCCGGAATATTTAGAAAAAAATTGTGAAAAATAAATTAAATGTTAAACATTCAATATCTAGAACCAAGTTTGGTTTTTGGTTTTTGGTTTTTGTTTTCTGGAAACTCAGGGTTAAGAATTCTTCATGCACATTTTTTTAAAGATCCCCTACTGAGTTCTGCTCAGCTTTGCTATAATTATTTTGTTTATTGTAACTCTTCTTCATTCACTTGTATTCTTATACACTGCTCCGTAAACTGGAGTTTTTCTTGAACAATTACAGTGACACTAAGATCTTTTCCCCAAAACTACTGAGGTGGCAAAGGTTTACTTCTAATCCAAGTACTGCCACATAATTTAATGTCTTGGGAATTTCGGTTATCACTACAATGCACACAGGAAGATAAACTTTCAAGGCCACTGGACAGCTACAGCTGAAAAAACATTGCCACAACTGTGATTATGGCTGTGTTCTAAATGTGAGCACTGCAGTCTGCAGTCCTCTTTTTCACTTTCAAGTTCAAATAACTGTGTTGATCTTTTTTTACTATTTTATAAACTGAGGAGCAACTTACATCAGTTGCTGTTTCTCCAGCTACATCATAATGAGAATAAGGATCAGTGTGTGAGTACCTGTGATCATGTCCCTATTAATTTCCCTAGTAATATTTGCTTGTCTTGAGTGCAATTTGGAGACAACAATGATTAAATATACAAAGGAAAGTCTGTTATTTGCTGTATAATGGTTCTCACATAATTTCTTTCATGGCTATGTTCTAAATCTAGATTTTGTTCCATTTTTCAGGTATTTAGTAAACATGCCGCTTATGTTTCCTAATATTAATTTACTGACAAAGCTGAGGCTTAGCTTTCATCCTTAATATTTTTTTCTTATTCCTTTTTTCCTAGAACCGATTTTGTTCACTTCCTACATGACTTCATCATTTATCCTTCATTTTAAAAGACCATGTAACATAGTGTCAACCTTTACTCCTCATCCAAGTATTGATACCCTGTTTAAAAAAGGATTGATGATGATGATGATATTAATAGCTAACATTTATGTAGCCCTTACTGTGTGCCAGGACCTGTGCTAAGTACTTTATGCATATTTATTCATATAACCTACACAGTAACTGTCTACACTCAGTAAAATTATCACCTCCATTTTATGAATGGGGAAACTGAGACACTGAGTTATTAAGTAGCAATGTTCAAGGTAATATAGCTAATGGGTGGTAAATTTTAAAAACGAAAACCTTTTTACAAATAATTTCACATTTACAAGTAATCATGTAATATGATTCCAAGTGATTTGAAGAACATGTACAAATTCAACCATAGATTTATTGCTTGAGCAGTGCTGAGAAATCTGTCTTCTAAAATAAAAGACATTTCTATTAACCAACAAAAGTATGTTTTATTTGGAAAAGCATACATATAATTTGATGTCATAAGATCTGTATTTTATTTATAGCCCACCAACATTTTAGATCTATGTTAGTGGGCTACTACCTAAGATATACTTTGCTCATATGAAAAGTGGAAATATATTATTAGCCTACCTGGCTCACAGGGTTCCTATGATATGAAAGACAGAATAGATTTAAAAACATGTTACAATCATTAATCTATTACATAACAGTTTTATGAATAAAATAGGTGAAATGACAAATAAAACAATAAAGCAGTAATTAAACCTTCAATTTAGGGAAGAACATTGATGCTATTCCAGAGGATTTTCCAGGAATGGACAGTTCCCAGCACAGTCAGAATCTACTTTCTATTCTGAGGTAATATTGAGAATAAAACTGTTTCTCCTAAATAACCACTTACTAAAATATGAGATAAAATATTAACTGAGTTTATGTGGGATCAATGAACCCAATAATTTACTAGCTAAAATTGATAAGTGAGTTCCATTTTATGGTGGTATCTTACTGTTAAACACTTATGTTTCCCAATTACTTAAATTCTTTAAGAGTAAAATAAAGATTTTTTTCTTAAGTCATACTCGTTTTTAAAAATCTAAAATGATGCTCAATGCTTACCCAAATCTTCCATGTTTTTCAAATAATTATAGAACCAACTGAGCTAAAATGCAAATGACCACTGATGAACAGTGATGACACATATCTATCTAATTACTGGAGGAAAAATCATATGAAAGACAAAGAAAGCAAGAAAATATACTAACACTTTCTTTCCATTTATCCTCTTTCATCACTGCTTTTTTCCTGATTTAGATACTCTAGGGTTTCTACCAAACATGGAACTGAGCAACATTTTTTTCCTTTATATGTCTAATGTAACCCAAATAATTTTTCCAATCCACCACCACCCCCATGATATCCCTCTCATCCTGCTTGCATCCAAAGCCGCCATTTCAAGAAAACAAGAAGAAAGGAATAATACTGAAGCATCACCTGAAGGGAAATGTAATTCCAAAAAGAAAAATGCAACAAGAAAATGAAAGAATGTATGTTGGAAAATTTGTGATCTAAAATGCTTAAGGAAATAAAACGAGGGGAAAGTATATCATAGATTATTACATTTCATCACCAGTGAATTTAAAGCAAACAAGATGTTTCATGAAACACCCCCCAAAACCCCAACAATGCGTGTGGCTCTTCCAAGTGCTTTTTGATGGTTTTATCATTTGAATGAGGAGGACTGATGGATAAAGGTCTGATTGGTTTTGACTGATGGTTTCAGAAATAAAGGAAGTGACTTTAAGCAACATAGTTTCCTTGACTTTGCCACATAGTTCACAAATTCTAAGGAGGTAATGGCATGGCTACTGGAATTGCAGGCTACCTAATCTCCAAAAGTTGCAGTTCTGCTCCCATTTCACCTCTGTGGTGAATCAAATCATAAAATTCTCCAACTCTTTCCTATATTAGTCTTATTCAACTACACATTTTGCCTGTGGCTTTATACTACCTCTCACCAAAATGAGAGAATTACACTCTTCACCTCTGATTAAATTAGACTTAGCCATGTGATTTCCTTTTAGCCAACCTAAGGTCTAAAGAGGTATCAGATATTTACACTTGTGCCCCTGTCACGTGCCATGAGAACTGTCCCACATCACTGCTTGTGCAATTATAATGCAGAGACATTTCAAGCAGCCCTGAATCCAAACTACAGCTGGAGCCAAACTCAGCTCAGAGGCAATCTGAAGAAGTTTCTCTGCCTTGATCAACCAAAACCATAGTCAACTAGATCATGGGGGGAAAAATGCTTGTTGTTGTAAGTTACTGAGATTTATTTTTTGTTTGTTTGAAAGATGTGAACCTATTAGATGATTAATGGAAGTTGCTACAATTTTAGCATGTGGTTGTAATAATCTCATCATTTGACTTCACAATGAACACTATTCTAAGACATATTTTTAGGACATATATGACGGAAGTTTTGACCTCTCTTTCAGGGGCTTTTCTATATGGTTCTCTATATGATACAAGTTAATTATTTTAGAAATAGGAAAAAAAAAACTTTCATTCGAGGAACAAATATTTTACATATTGGAAAAGACACTGGTTATATAGAAAGTAATACTTGATATTTTCCTTCCACAATACTTTGCGTAATTTTGGTATAAAATACCACAAATCTTTTACAAGGACTAATATCCTGCCACTCACCCTTCTCTGTTCTCTGGCCACACTAGTCTTTTCGAAGATCTTCAAAAGTGTCATGCAAATATCACCATAAGGACTTCCAATAAAGTGTTCCTCTACCTTGAATATTTTCTCCCCCTTCATTCACCCAGATAAAACATGGTTACCCTTGAAATCTCATTTCAAAAACATCCTAGAGTAAGCTTTCCCTAATGCAAGCAGACTAATTAAATTAGCCCTCCTTTTATATGCTCTTATATAAGTTTTTTTGTTTATATGCTCTTATATGACTTTGCATATGATCTTACATAATTTTTAATTGTTTTAGCTGATTATTATCTAGCTCCCCACTCATCTATAATTCATCTGTAAACATACACCCACCCCCACACACACATTGAAAGTGGGAAGGAAGAAAGGGATTAAAGAAACAGAATTGCAGAATACAGTAATTGGAAGGTCTTTCATTATGCCCATGAAGAAATATAATATTTTAATCTACATATTTAGTCTAAAAACTTTGAATTCTGCCCTGTTCTTCAGATACCAATCAGTTCTTCTCTACCAATTACCAGACATTCTTGTCATTTCTTTTACAAACTTAAATAACGTATGTACATTAATGAGATTATAGTTAGTCTTATTGGCTAGTTGATAACTTACAAAAGTTTTCTTTAAATATATTTTTGTTTAAAAAACTTTATGTATGCTTTATTTTTGTACTTTGAAACTTCAAGCAACAAATCTTGGGTAGTTTATATACTAGCAGTTCTTCTTACTGCGTATATGTCACAATATAATTCTCAACAAGACAAATATGTGTGATTACATTCAATAAGTAACACTGAAGAGCTCCAAATTGTTCACTGTGAAAGCTGTAACTGCTTAAGTAGAATTAGTTTGGCTTTTCATTTAGCTTCTATTTCCTTTCCTTCAGATATTTAGCTTCCAATGCTTGGTAAGGAAAGAAAGGGCGATTTTTGCCGTATTCAATCAAGTTCAGAGAGGGGACAGATCAGGGAACCCTTGGATGCTGAGCAAAATAATTGATATCTGCCATTTTTGTCTGAAATTAGAAACATTAATATAAAGAGGATTAAAGTGAGATGACTAACTTTACTTAAAATTATGAGTAACATTGAATTGAAGGATATAAAATCAGCTTACTTATTCACGGGTCCTAATTCTTGAAAATAGGATTTCTTACATGTAAATATAAGGATATAAAGTAACAAGTGGTTAAAAATATGATGATAATACTGGAAAGAAATAATTTATTGAGTGCTTTCTAGACACTTCACCAAGTACTCTGTATACATAAAATATTTTAATCCTCACAAATCTCATCAGGTAGATGACCTTAACCCTATTTTACCAGGTAGGAAATTCAGACTTAGGGAACTGAAGTAACTGAAGTTCACACAGCTTCTAAATGGCAGAGTTGTATTGGAGTGGAGTCTCTGTGATTTAAAAATCCCTTCACTATGAGAAAAGATTAGCAGATGAAGCCAGGAGTGAAGCTTCAGGCATAAGCCATATCATAATATCCTGCATATTTGCGAGAAGTAGTTGACAAATTTGGCTCAGATTTTCCAAGAAGGAAGAGTGGGAAGTTATATTTACAGATTTTTCTTTTGTTGACAGAGGCACTCCTAAACAAATACAAACTGACTCTCAACATCTGCTTTTAAAATGTTCCAGAAGGAAATAAATAATTGGTAGTTAATTATCTAAGAAAATTTTCTGTTTTTAACTAAAACAACATACATTTTTCTCAGTGGATTTGGTCTTGCTGTATAATTGAAGCATTAGTAATACTAATTCATTCTTCTGTGTACTTTATTTTAAATGTTTTTAATCAGTCCAACAGCATATTCAGATAGGGGCTCTTCACAAATAAGAAAACTGAAGGTCACAGAAATAAAATCTGAATTTGAATACCGGTTTGCCTGATTCTTAACACAAACTCTTACTACAATACAAATCTAGCCAAAATGCTGAAGGAGCTCTATACAAGTATATCAATTTCCAATAATTTGTTTTACATTGAATTATAATTAGCACATTTCATCTTATCTTTTCGGTTTAATTTATAAGGGATAAAGAAAATATCTATGTTTATAGCTGTATATGATGTGATTTCTAACATAAAATTGATAATACTTAATAAATTATTAAACAAATGAGAAAATGTACAAATAAAAGAGCATTAATTTTGCATTACATTCTGAGTTACTACCAATGATACTTCTGCCTAAATATGGGCAATAGTGTCTTGTAAGGAGACAAGGTGAGGATGACTAGAAGGAGAAAATTTAAAAAATCCTCCTTTCCTTCCTGCTACCTTCATTATCTCAGTACTGATATACAAGAAGAAACTTTAAAAATGCATTCCTCCTCAATAGAATTAAAAATTTATTTGTTAAAAAATTAAAATAGCATTTACATAATTATTCCTTATTCTCAACCAAAAATATAAAACACTTAAATTATAAAAATTAATCTGCTTCATGGAGGCATACAAATAATTATTTCTAGTGAGTTCTGTTATAGGTCAATGGACTATATGGATTTTCCATGAAGAATATTTTGCTTTGAGAATATTAAAATTGAACATTTATTTAACACATGCCAACAACTGCTTACTTCAAATAAATGATAATCCCTCTAATGCAATTCCATAATTCCCTACTTGCACCTCTGTTAAAAGTTTACTGTTAAATTTCTGATCAACTCCTATTCCTTTCCCAACTGTGATTCACTAGAGATTTAGCCAATATCCTGGTGTACTTAAAAATACAACAATAACTCAATTTATTAACGGGCACTAAGCTATTAAACTAAAACAAAAAACAGGAATATGAGTAGTTAAGAGCACTGTCATTATTACTAAAAGAGATAATGTACGTGAAGCCTAAAACATTGTGAGCACTTGACATATATTATTTATTATCTTTCTTTTAATTTCTTGTTGTCCAGTTACATAAGAATCCAAATAACTATATACTTTCTTTGCATTTCTGATTACACACTGACCACATTTAACATGCATCGGATATTGCAATTCCAATGTAATTGAAGATAATTGACTTTCAATATTTATTCAAATATTTTAATATTTATCAAATAAGTAGACTTCTTTTCCTTTGGTCTATTTTGTCTTCTCTGGATGTCTTTAATTTTCCCTGTGTGAATATTAATATCATTTGATGTGGCCTAGTTTTGTCTTGTTGCTACGGACTAATTTGGCTTTAAACTATACTTTGATAACTTGATTAGGAGAAATCCATAAGCTTTTCTTACTACTTACTATAAAAGTTTGTGATTTCAGAATTTACCAAATTCCCGTTAAATATTTCTCCCCTAGTTTACCTGTCAGAAGAAAGTAAAGCTTATTTCCCTCATTTTCAATTTTGAGGGCGTTGTCTCACTGTATCACCGAAGAATCGAAGAATTGAAAATAGGTATGTGTACAGAATATTAAATGCCCCATAAACATGTTGGAATCTGAATCACCACTTCTTTTTATAATAGCCATGAATTTTTTATCATCATATACGCATGGCAGTAAATTTAGCAAAATTTATTTGGTTCACCTATTCATCTTTGATTGATTCATTTCAAGAAATTAATTAAGACAGATATGTGCTTTAATTTCTTCTAGTCAATCAGTCACCATGGGAACTGACACCCAGATTGTACTTTCCCTTTCAAGTAAGTTTAAAATATATACTTTACCTTAAATTACCCAAGCTCATGGCATTTTTGAAGAACAAAATGGCAATATGAAAATTATGTATATAACTTAAAATTCCCTTTCAATTTTAATGAAAGCAATTTAGAATTTTTTGTTGATGATTCTACAGTAGATATAAATTAATCCAGGCTATTTTTTCTGAATACATACAGAATATACTGTCACTGAAGATATTTGCAGAGTTTAGTGAAATTTTAAAATTATATAGTTCAATACCATTATATAGTTTCAATTAAGTTAACTATATTAACTTATTAATTGTATGTAACGGAAATAAAATACGAGACAAAGGACATGACTGATTTGAAGCCTTGCTATTTCCTGAGCATTTTAAATATGTTCAAGTAACCCTTTTATGAATCTCAGTTTGAATAGTAGGTAAAATATTAAGGATAAAAGTCTATAAAGGGATGCTGTGAGATACAATTCAGAATTTCTTTCCCACATATGCATAAAAACTACGCAAATTATGAAATTATATATGCAAATATATTTTAGTATTGCCTAAATTTGAGGACATACATCATCGATTGGGGAGCAGCTGACTCAGGCCAGCCCAGGCCCTGCTACTACTGGCTCCTCTTTGTCCTGCCTCCCTGCATCCACTCACAAAAGAAGAAAGAATGAAAAATGAAGACAAGGACTATCACTTGGAACATGGTCAAATAGATCCTATTGGATGGACCCAACCATCCTGTTTATAACATCTGTAAACCCCAGACAACCTACAAAAACAAAGCAATCACTCAAGTCAGTGGATACTGATCAAATGCAGGTACATTCTATAGCTGAGGTGACACTTGTTAAAAAAGAATGCTATTGTTTGAGTTACATATTTTTCCCCTTGGCTTTTAGTCTGAAGCTCGGCCTACATTTTCAATGTGTGAAATGGCTATAACTTATAGAAAACATTAAGACTTTCTGCCCTGCAAAACCAGAAGACACATTTCAAGGCAACTGTAATTCTAAAAACTGAGGAGAGATGCCTGGAAAGGAGCGAGCCACAGAAGAGCTTCAAATTCTGAGTATAAACCCTACCCAAATCTCTGGCTGGATCCTGAACCATACACGCATGATAGAGATTCAAAGTAGTTTGCAATCAATGCTAAATTAACTAAACTGAGTTTTGAAATGTAATAAAAAGTTTGAAGATAGCCAACTTAATTAATTGCCTAATGAACAAAACAAAACAAAAAATTCACTACTCTTAAGAATAATATAACCAAATGCAAATTATATCATATCACATTCACAATGAGTGGGATATAATCAAAAATAGCCCTGTAAGAGGAATCAGAAGAAAAAAGTGTTACTCATCTTAAAGAAAAAATTATCAAGAGATTTGAATTTTGAGATTATCTAGATGTTGGAATCATCATACAAGGACTTTAAGGCAACTAGGATCTACCTACATATTCAATGCAATGGAGGAGAAACAATGTATAAAAATCAGGATATCTTAGCAGAAAACATAAAAAGATAAAACAAAAATGATTAAAATTTCAGAAAAATGCAATATCTAAATAAAACCTTTGGATAGAAAAATAAAGGTAATGGAGGAAAGAACAATTATCTTGAAGATAGATCAATAGAAACAGTACAGTCTGAAGAACACCAAGAACAATATTTGGGGGGAAAAATGAATAGAGCTTTAGGAACCTGTGGGCATATCAAAAGTATAAACTGCATATAATTTGAGCCCAAGAAGAATTGGTAAGAGAGAACACGTTGAAGGCAAATTGATAGAAATGATACAGAATACAAATTCTAGCATTAGAAGGCTGGATTAGCTATTTTAATATTATTTTAACATGTGCACATTGTTTTAACATGTAGACATCAAGAAAAGTCTATTGCTAGAGATAAAGCAGGATATTTAACAAAGATGAAAGGTTCAATTCATCAGATATAATCATAAATGTGTATGACCTTATTACCAAGCTTTGAAACACATGATGCAAAAACTACAGTATTAAAGAACTAGAACATTCCCTAACCATAGTAGATTTTAACAGTCCCCTTGAACAATTAACTGATTGAGCAACTAGACATAAACATAAATAGAAACATCAATGGCCTTGATAATAATTATACAACATTACTTCTTTTTTTTTTTTTTTTAATTAATTTATTTATTAGTTTCAGGTGTACAAAACAAGGTAATACTTAGACGTTCATCATATATCCCTCATACTGTGAACCCCCCTCCCCCCATCCACTATCCCTCCGACCTCACACTGAACCATCACATTATATATATAAAATTATAGTTGGCATTCATTAATGTTTAGCTTCTGATGTACAATGCCATGATCAGGTATCCACAGTATCCCTGAGGTGGTCTCCCAAATAGGACGCATGTCCATCGGATACCCAACAAAATCTTTACAACATTATAGAATACCTTCCCCAAATTAATTTTCAAAAGAAAAACCCTGAGGCCATCTTGTGGTTACATTACTTCTGATAATGTCAGAATACACATTCTTTTTGAATGCTCCTATTATATTCACCAAGATAGACCACAAACTGGGCCACAAAAATTCTGAATTAATTTAATATAATTAAAATCATATGGAATAAATTCTCTGATCATAATGCAATAAAATTAGATATCAATAACCACAACTTATCTAGGAAAACTGGATATTTTCAATTAAACAACACGATTTGAACTAACCCGTCAAAGAAAAAAAAAAAAATCAAAGGAGAAGAACAGTTTGAAATGAACGATATACGAAATGCAGTATACATAAAAATCTGGGAGGGAGCCTAAACAATTATGAGAAGAAAATTCTCACCTTTAAAGGTACATATTTAAAAAATAAGGTCTAAAATGAATGATCCGAGATGATGCATGAAAACAAATTTTAAAAATAAAAGAGCAAAGTAAACTAAAAGTAAGCTGAAATTAGAAAAATTAAAGAGTAGATGTCAACAAACTAAAAGTCAGGCTAACTGTGGAAAATGAACAAAGCAGAAAGCTGAGAAAGCTATAGCCCAAAACAACCTGAGCTACAGCGACAGCGCGTCAAAAGAGGCTGTTGCCCCTCCCCCCCCAACACCTTGAGAGGCAGTGTAAGGGGGCTGCTTACCGCGGAGCCGGCTCATCCTGGCTGCAGACCCGCGCAGAGCGGCCGCACGCGAACCTCCACCTGGAGCTCCTCCTATGCTGGTCCACAGGGCTCTCCACAGGAAGCGGGGCCCGTCGCGCCCAGACCGCATCCTCAGGTGCCAAGATGGTGAGCTTGCGGAAGTTGCTGCCTGCTCTGTGGGGGCAGCTAGTGCAGGCCTCGAGGCAGAGTGAGGCTTCCGGGCCGTTCCAGGCACAGCCCAACACTGGTGGGCACAAGTGGCAGGCTTCGTGGCAGGTGAGCAGAAGGAAGCACTGCCATGGCGTGGAGAGCCGGAGAGGGCCTCTCCAAAGCGGATGGTCCAGCCTCCTAGGGGCTCACACCCCAGGCTGAGGTGGGCTCTCTGGGGAACGGGGAATGAAGTGTGTCTTCCTAGGGTCTGGGCCCCCCAGGCCCCCGCCGGTCACTGCTCACTGTGGGGGCAGGTGGGACGAGGCCTGGTAGGGCTTCCCTGGGCAGCCCGGCAGGTTCAGGAAGCCCAAAGGTAAGCGGTCAGTATTCGTGGAGGCTCGCTGCCAACGTTGCCTGACTTGTTCTTTTGGCCTGGGTGCATGGGGGTGTCGAGGGTCTGGAGGCGGAAGGGCAGGGCTGAGGCCTCCCTGAGGCGTCGCAGGGGCCTGCGTGGGCAGCACGGCAGAGTTGTTGCTGAGGCGGGAACTGAGGCCTGGCTCTGCGTTGTGATGCCTGAGGCTCCTCCAAGACTCCGGCGGAGGAGCGGGCTGGCTTGCCTGCACCGGGAGTAGTTACTGGCAATGTATTTTCACCGTAGCTTCAACTGAGCATCAGCTTCTTGTGGCCTTCCTGCGTTCCTGGTTCGGAGCTGTCTGCTGCAGAGGCTTTGTGGGCTTGTTTGTTCTGTGGCCATGTTGAAACTACTGGGTGACTCATTTTCATGATGATGGCCTTGGGAATCTTCCAGAAGCCATTATCTTCATCCAGGCAGGACTTGGGTTTAATCTTCTCCAGGTCGCTGTAGTTAAGGTTCAGGCAAATCAGTGGCTGCACCTGCTCCGGTAGGTTCTGGGAGAGCAGTCATGTTTTGCCAGTAGATGGTGGCCAAGTAATCAGTCTTCTCTAGCTCAAACCCAACTGCCCTCTCCCTTTCCCTCTCCCGGTACCTCTCCTTCTCTCTATCTATATCTATATCTGTATCTGTATCTATATCTATATCTATATCTATATCTATATCTATATCTATATCTATATCTATATCTATATATCTATATCTATATCTATATATCTATATATTTCACAAATAGAAAATGATTTATCTAGAAATTCTCACAAAGAAAACTTCATGGTCAGATGTTTTCACTGAAAATTCTAACATTCAGTCCTGTAGTTTTTCAGATAAAGCAGAGGAGGATGGAACACTCCCTAACATATCTTTTAAGACCAACTAACCCTAAAGATGTATCCTCACAATGAAATTTTTAAAAAATGCAGAAAATACCCATCATAAACATAGGCACAAAAATCTTTAACAGTACTATAGACACAGACAGTAATTTAGTGGTTACCAGAGGGTAAGGGGGTGGGGGGTGGGTGATGAGGGTAAGGGAGATCAAATATATGGTGATGGAAGGAGAACTGACTCTGGGTGGTGAACACACAATGGGATTTATAGATGATATAATACAGAATTGTACACCTGAAATCTATGTAAATTTACTAACAATTGTCACCCCAATAAATCTAATTAATTAAAAAAATCTTTAACAGTACTATCAAAATCAAATCAACAATATTTGAGGAAACTATATTACGAAAGAATAGGTTCAATTTCAGGAATAGATGAATATTTTAACTTGCTTAAATCAGTGTACTTCATATTAACAATACATTTAGGAGAAACACAGCTAATAACATTTAATGCTTTTCCTCTGAGATTAGGAGCAACACAATAATGCCTGCTCTGGCATTTATTTAACATTGTATTCAAATGTTTATATGTGATTCATCTGTATAAAAATATGCAATTTTATTTTTTATGTAGGTTCACGAATCCACCACTATAATCAAGATGTAAAACTGTCCCATAGTTGTCTTTTATTGATAACTAATTTGATATGATTATGGTCAGATAACACATTGTGTATGATTCAATTATTTTCAATGTGTTGAAGTTTGTTTTATAGCCTACGATATGGTCTGTCTTGTTGAATGTTCCAAGGGCAGTTTAAAAAATTTTATTTTTGTGTTGTTAAGTGAAATATTCTGTACCCGTAAAGTACTTTATTTTGGTTAATGGTATTCTTCAGATCTTTTACGTATACCATGTTTCCCTGAAAATAAGACCTAGCCGGACAGTCAGTTCTAATGCGTCTTTTGAAGCAAAAATTAATATAAGACCTGGTTTTATTTTACTATAATATAAGACCCGGTATTATATTATAATATAATATTATATTATAACAATGTAATATTATATTATAATATAATATTAATATAATATATTATACCGGGTCTTATAATAATTTTTGCTCCAAATGATGCATTAGAGCTGATTGGCTATTTTCGGGAAACAGGGTATGTTTTTGCTGATATTCTTTCTGAGAGTTCCTTCAAGTTTTGAGGGAGATAGGTGGGTTGAAGACCCCAATTACAATTTCAGATTTGTCCATTTCTCTTTTTAGCTCTATCAGTTTTTGCTTTATACAGTTTGAGTCTCTGTTGTTTGGTGTGTACATATTTAGAATCATTCTCTTCCTTATCTTTCGGGTCTCTTATCATTATGTATTTGAGCAGAATTTGTGTCCATAATATATAAAGAACTCTTACAACTGAAAGAGTCAGCTCTCTGATTCTGCAGATTACACATCTGTGGATTCAACCAACCACAGATGGAATATACTGAAAAAGATGTTAACATTGTTGCTGGCATATGCTTTGCAGTTAGGCCTCTGATGGTTTTATGAGTACTGAACAAATACAAACTTTTTTCTTCTTATCATTATTCCTCAAATAATACAGTATAACAACTATTTACAGTGTTTACATTGAATTAGGTATTATAAGTAATCTAGAGGTGACATAAAGTACACGGGAGGCCATGTGTAGGCTATATGCAAATACTATGGCATTCTATATAAGGGACTTGAATATCTTCGGATTTTGTTACACAGGGAGTCCTGGAACCAATCCCCCATGGATACTGAAGGATGACTGTAGTAGGAAAAGAATCAACCTAACAGCAAAAATCAACAAATGGTTTGAATAGATGATTTAAAAAAACAGCATATACAAATGTCTAATAAGCATGCATTCTCACCATCATTAATCAAGAGGGAATTACAAACTAAGAACACAATGTGAGCATACAACTCTTAGAAAGTCTGAAATTAAAAAGAGTTAAGTTCACAATGATTGGTGAAGATGTGGAACAACTTGAACTGTCATACCCTGCTTTGGGAATATGATATGGTACAACCGATTTGTAAATCTGTCTAGCAATTTCTTTACAAGCTGGCTATTCACCTATTGTGAAATTCAGCCATTCCATCCTTAAGTATTTACCCTAAAGGTATGAAAATATATGTCCACACAAAAAAATTATACAAGAATATTTATAGTAGCTTTATCCATACTAGTGAAAAACTGAAAACAATGCAAGTGTGCATCAACTGATGAATGGCTAAGCAAAATGCAGAGTACCCATGCAAAAGAATGCTACTCAGCAATAAAAATGAACATGCCACTGTTCATGATACATCTTAAAATCATTATGCTGAGTGAAGGAAGTCAGAAGTAAAAGTATCTATAATGAATAGTTCTATTTATATATAATTTAGAAAAAGAAAACCAATCTATGGTGACAGTGAACAGTGTGAGGAGGATTGTAAAGTGGTACAAGGAAATACTTAGTGATGGAAATATTCTGTGTCTTGCTTGAAACTGATTTTACAAGTGTATGCATGTGTCAAAATGTATCAAATTGCACACTTTAAGAGTTTCTTTCCTTTCCTCTCTCCTTGTGGGACCTAGATGAGTAAAGAAGACATACATCAAGTATGTCAAGATACTAAATTGTTTCTCTACCTCTCAGTATACAGACTGCTTGTCATTCTTTCCTCTCCAAATATGTATGTGAAGGTATAGGTCAATCAAACTGTTTAAAATATGTTTATTTAGAAAGAAAAATAACATTGGGATTGGGTACAGAGATACAAGTGTTAGTATAAATATGTTTTAATTTCTACACTGTGTGCTTTTAAAATTATTTTTGTAGACCACAAACTCAAGTTATAATTTAAATATACAATCATGAAAGTAGAAAACATTATTCATTTTCCGATCAGTTGAAGATAATCACTGTTGATATTTTAGTGTATGTTTTCTCACAGTTTCCCTTCTATTTTTTCACTAGGGAATTGCTTTGATTATAAAATGATATATAGTTTACTGTAAAGAGTTTAAACATGCATACTACCATTAGAGAGAAAATAAAAATTACCTAAAAATATCATTATACTGATAACCATCAGCAAGAGTTTGGTGACCATTCATTCAGACATAATTTTTATTCATGTGTATCCATACACACACCCATATACAATTTTTCATAAATTGAATTATGTTATTTGTGCTAATTCTTCATTGATACCTCTTTTTAAAAGTCATTTTATACAATGGAGATCACACTAAAACTCTATATAATAAAAATAACTATGTAATTAAAATGTTAGATGAGCATCTGCCATACCCAGACTGAGAGTAGTTGGCGATACCATCCATAGAAAATAGAAAATTTCTCAGTTTTGCAATAGAAAAAAGTAGTTAGTATGGCTAATAATAAAATGGTGTAGATCCAATTGATAAGTTACAAGAAGATTATGGAAAAATCAGTGATTTGAAATCATGAGGATAGGCTTTAGAGTGGGGGGAAATTGGAGAAACCTAACAGTAGCTATAAAATGCCCATTTTTTTTATACTGATAGTAGATAACCCATGTCAAAAATAATTGGATTTTTAAAAGAGTTTCAAGCAACAGACAACATGCTGAATATAGGGTGCATTGGTTTTCTATTGCTGAAGATCAAATTACCACAAATTTAGCAGCTTTAAAGAACACAATTTTATTACCATTCAGTTTCTGTTGGTCAGACATCTGAACACAGATTAGTTGGATCTTTCATTCAGGATCTCACAAAGCTGACATCAGTGTGTCAGCCTTCTCCTATAAAGGCTGACCAAGGACTAATCTGTTTATAAACGGATTCAAGTTGTTAGCAGAATTCAGTTCCTTGCAGTTCAAGATCTGAAGTCAACATTTTTTTTTCTTTTTTTTTTCAGGCTCTTAGCTAGAGCTCACTCTCAAATCCTAGAGACTTGCTTGAGATTTTAGTCACATGGTTCTTGCAGAACATAGCTGGTTATTCAATTCCAGCAGGAGAGTCTCTCCCATTTCAGTTATCCCCCTTTCCATAGCTGACCTATAGATTATCTTTTAAAGGACTCACCGGATTAGGTCAGGCCACCCAGGGTAATATTCCTTTCGATTAACCTAAAGTCAATATATTAGAGGCTTTAATTATATCTGTAAAATCCCTGCACCTTTTCCATATAAGGATACCAACTCACAGGAGAAATATCCCATAATATTTGCAGTTTCCCCCTACCGTCAAGGGAGGAGATTATGCAGAGTTTGTATACCAGGGGATAGGAGTTTTCATGTTCAATTTAGAATTCTATCACATAAGGGAAACATAGAAAGGAAGGGAGGCCTACCTGCACTATATTATAGAGAGAATAAAATTAGAAATGTTTGAGGATCAGATTCTGAAAGGTGTAAAAATTTAAGAAAAGGCAAAATTTAATTTTCCATAAATGTGAAATAAAGTTGTTTTGTCAACATACAATGTTACATATAGATGATGTAAGATGTATTACGGAATTGTACACCTGAAATCTATGTAACTTTGCTAACAATTGTCACCCCAGTAGGCTTTAACTAAAAAAAAAAAACAAAAAAACAAACAAACAAAAAAAGTTGTTTTGTTAGTTTAACCTAGATACAGTAGTTTAATAGAGAAGCTTATACTATATCAACTACGTTGATACATAAAGAAGAAAATAAAGGTTTAAAATCTATGTAAAAAACTGCAAAAATTGCTGGAAAATTCCTCTTTTTCTACTTTATAATTTTTAAATTCCTATATCAGTGCTAGTAACCCCTTTATAGATAATGGTTCAAAACACAAAATCCAGGTCCAGAATGCCTGGGCCTGAATACTGGCTCTGCCGCTTTCATGCCCTGTGACTCCGGGCAAAAATCTTAATCTTTCTGTAGCAGAGTTTTATTACCTGTAAAATAGTCAATAATTATACTATCTACTTTATAGTACTGTTCCCAGTATTAAATAAGTTAATTATATAAAGTATTTAGAAAAATAGTTGCTACTTAAGTGACATGTAAATACTTGCAATTATCTTTTACAATATTTTAAGTCTCTTTTACATGGAAATAAGACTAAGAAGAATGTGGTACTGATATATTGACTGTATAAATAAATCACCAAATTAAGTCATTTGTTCAAAATTATATGAATACAAGTCACATTTGACTTCTGCAATTACAAGAGGTGCTCCAAGTGGTCACCATCAGTATCTAGACACTTCTGATTATGGCAAATTACTGCTTGAGCAATGTTGACCACAGTGTCTACTTGTATACATTTTTTTTGGCACCCTCGTAGATAGTCCTGTTTCTTTCATTTTTTTTAATATCCATTCAGCCACTGTCTGTCTTTTGATTGGATAATTTAATCCATTTACTTTAAAAATAATTATTGATATGTATTTACTTATTGACATTTGGTTAAATTTTTTCTGCCCTTTTTTTTTTTTTTTTTGTAATTCCTCTAGGTTCTTTTTCTCTTGTTTTCTTCCCTTGTGGTTGAATGACTTTCTATAGTGCTATGCTTAGATTCCTTTCTCATTCTCTTTTGTGTATCTCCTCTAGGTTTAGCTTTAAGGTTAACACATGGAGCACATGTAGGTATATAGATATAAATACAAATATTTACATATAATTGTACATTCACATATATATGCACATATATTAAAAATATAAAGTGATTTATTTTAATTTGATAGCAAGTTAGGTTTGAATATATTCTAAAACTCTACATTTCATTCCCCCTCCTTTTGTTTTTGTTGTCACGGTTTACTTTTTTTTAAATTTTGTGTATCCCTTTACTATTCATTGTAGTTAAAGTTTTCCATAGTCTCATCTTTTAACCTCCATACAAGATTTATAAGTGATTAATTCATTATATTTAGTATACATCTACCTTTACTAGTGAGATTTTTACTTTCACATTTTTTCTTGAACCAATAAGTGTTCTTTCTTTTCAGCCTAAAGAATTTTCTTTAACATTACTTTTAAGGCCAGTTTATTGGTGATGAACTCCTTTAGCTTTTGCTGTCTGAAAAACTCTATCCTTCAGTTTTGAATGATAACATTGCCAGACAGTGTATTCTTGGTTGGAAGTTTATTTTCCTTTCAGCACTTTTAATAGCATGCCATTTCCTTCTGGCCTACAAAGTTTCTGCTAAGAAAACTACTGATTGTCTTACAGGAATTCCTTCGTGCACAAGTTGTTTTTCTCATGCTCCTTTTAAGAGTATCCCATTATATTTAATGTTTCACATCGTAATTATAATGTGTTTCAGTGTTGGTCTCTTTGGGTTCATCTTGCTTGAAACACTCTGGTTTTCCTGGATCTGGATGTCCATTTCCTTCACCACGTTGGGGAAGTTTTCAGCCATTATTTTTTCAAATAAGTGGTCTGCCTCTCCTCCTGCTGGGATTTCTATATGCAAATATTATTCCACTTGATATTGTCCCATAGGCCCCTTCAGTTGTTTTCAATTTTCCAAATTCTTTTTTCTCCGCTCCTCTATTTGGTGAGTTCTACCGCCGTTTCTTATAAATGATTATTCTGCTTCATCTAACTTATGTTTAACCCCTCTATTGTATTTTTCAGGTCAATTATTATATTCTACCGCTCTCTGACTATTGTTTCATACTTTTAAAATCTTTTCTATCTCTGTTGAAATTTTCACTGTGTTTACCCATTCTTCTCCCAAGTTGGGTGAGCATGATTACAATCACTTTTTTAAAAAATCCTTTATCAGATAAATCATTCATCTCTGTTTATTTATTTTTTCCTGGAGTTTATCTGTTATTTCATTAGAACATACTTTTTTGCTCCCTCATTTTGCTTGATTCTGTATATTTGTTGCCATTTATTAGGGAAAACATTTTCTCTCTCAGTCTTGAAGGTGTGGCCTTGTGTAGGAAATGAACTTTACTGTTTAGCCTTGCTCTAGCAAAGGTTGTTTCTTGAACCTTTGTGATTATCTAAGCAGCCCGATATATTCTTGACATGTCTCAGTAGTTCAGGGTGTGCCAAGAACTGTGTGTTACAGTTGAAAGGATTTCAGTCAGCACCTAGTTGCAGGATGATTGAAGGATAGAGCCTCAGCCTACAGTTTTTAAGGTATGGATGTGCATGCAGTCCTGTGGAACTACAGTTGTAAACTCTGCTGGCCTTCAGACTAGTCTATCTGGAGATGTCCCCTTGGTGACAGTTGCCAAAATTGGGATTTCAGGGGAGGCTATGTACTGCTTTGTTGGAGGTACCAGTGAGCTGTAGAGAGGCCCAGGGAAAGCACAAAGATGACATCCCTTAGCTTACGTTTCCTGACAACACTTCTGTGGCCTCTAGATGTGTGGCAAACCTGAAGCCTACCCCTCAAGCTAGAGCCCCAGGACAAGTCATAGGCCTTTTTCATAGGAAGACTGGGCGCGTGTGTCAGTCTGCTGTTTGTGTAGTGCCCTGGGAATAGTAACCATCCAAAAACTGTGTCTCCAATTGTTTGAGACCTGTGGAGCCAAGAAATGCTGTATCCCTTGCCACAAGAGCCAGCACTCAAGGGGCATCTCCTGTGTAAGTGATACATGCCACTTTCACCCAGGATTTGGTAGGATCACAGGAGTGGCATGGGGGTGGGGCACTTGTCCAGCCAGCTTTTGGAAGACTTTAAATACAGCACCTGCAGTGATTGTATTTTTCTGTCTGGGCTGTATAATTTTTCCATTGCTGGCCTTTAATCTTGTCTCACTTATTTACTTGCCTTATCCTGACCTGCTCCAAAAATCACACAATTAAGTAAAAACAGTATTTTTTGATCTAAGCAATTCTTTTGACCCCTCCATATTTAATTAACTTTCTTAATACTGATGTTTATTTTGAACTACTAAAGATAATTAAATAAATATTTAAAAAAATAAAATCTTGAGACTGCTGGTGAATGATGCCTATCCTTCTTGCATGTACTCAATAAAGGTATCGTTTACTAAAAAATGGAAAGCTGTTTTCCCATCAGAATTTGCTTTGTTAGAAGCCCAATAACAAAAGTCAGTAATATATATTTTCCAAGCTATTACTTTGAACTGATGTCTCATTTAAACTTTCAGTCACAAAGACTGGCTTAATTGTATAGTAGGACCATACTCAAAATATCCAATTACGTTTCTTCAATTAACTTTTGGTACCTGTTGTTTATAAATAATTTAGTGAAATTAGATGAAGGTTAAATTACTGCAGCAATCAGAGGTATATTTAAGTAGTAAAATACAGAAGAAACCTCTTGTTCTTATAAATAGGCATATTTGAACTACTTCCCTTAGGATATAACATCGACCCTCCCCAGTTAATATCAGTAATAAATCTTCATATGCTACTGCTTCAGAATGCGAAACAGCACGATGTATACTTAGCCATTTCAACAAATTAGCTTCCCATAAACAGATTTTTAAACTATGCCCTTTAAAGCTATACTCCATTGATCTGCCAATACTCTCCAATCTCGTTCTAGCTCTAATGATTTTGAAATTCTTATCTAAATTTCCAACTTTCCATTAATTGTTGACTTATTTCTCAAACAGAAGTGTCCCTTACAATTTTCTAAAGTGAGTTTATCAGTCTTCATGATAATTTTGCTTTCTCATGAATTCTTGATTTACATGTAGAATGTTGCCATCTCTAAAACACAAATTTTACTCATCCCCATATACCCCAACTTCCTTTGCTTGTTCCTGAAACCTATTTTTTCAACCACAAGAAAATAATTTGTCTTCCATTTTATCTCCCAAAGCATGTATTAAAGCCTATTTTAGTAATTATTCCATAATGCTTATTTTGGAATAGGTGAAAAATGCAAATAAGTCACAGCAAAATAAAAATGATCTCCAACTCCATAACTTAAATTACTTGCCTTAATATGTTCATGTATAAACTCATTTCTTACATGCAGTCATAAACCTGCTTAACAGCATATCATTCAACATTCAACATGTTAAGTTTCTTATGGTTTCAGGGCTTTCGTACTAGATGTTTTATCTCCTTGGACAGTCTTTTTAATGTATCTGCATTGTTATATTTAAAATGATTTTATTGTAAATATATAAATGGACATATTTTTTCCATTATGATAATCTCTGTTTCTTAATTACTGTGTTTAGGTTATCTATATTTAATGTAATTATTGATATTATGGATTTAGGTCTATCATATTTTGTTTTCTTCTGGTCCTTTCTTTTTGTTTATTCCTCTCTTTTCCCCTTTTTGGGAGGAAAATATTATTTGACCTTCTTTATTATTCTGTCTTAACTTATCTATTGTGATTTTAATTGTATAATTTCTTTTTTTTTCCTTATGGTTTGTTCTAAGGGTTACAAAAGACATACTTAACCTATCATAATCTAAGCATGAGTATTTCACGACTTCAATTATAATGTAAAAAGCTTCCCACCATATGCGGACATCTATGCTATAGTTGTCTTACATATTACATCTATACACATTGAAAACTCCAGCAGAAGTTATAATTTTAGCTTTCAAATATCGAAAAATTTTGAACTCAAAATGAGAATGGTTTATTATATTTACCAGAATATTTATCATTTCTATCATTCTTTTTTTCCTGATGTTCTTTCCCTTTAGTCTGAAGAACTTCCCTTAGAAGATATTTTTAGAGCAAATGTGTTGGTTGTAAATTGTCTTGATTGTCCTTTATATGAAAATATCTTTATTTTACTTTCATTCCTAAAGGATGTTAATACTAAATATAGAAATATGAGTTTATAGTGTTTTTCTTTGTGTTTTTTTTTCCTTTTTTAATCTTTTAAAATGTTATGCCACATCCTTCTGGACTCTACAATTTTTGGTGAGATATATCAAATCATTTGAATTATTTTCTATTTATTTTTACCCCCTCTGACTTCTAAGATTTTTACCTTTGTCTTCTAAGATTTTACTTTTGTCTTTAGCTTATTCAATTTTAATTATGATGTATCTAGTCCTGCGTATTTTAGATTTATTCAGTTTGAGGTTCGCTCAGCCTCTTGAATCTCTAAGTGTGTCTTTTTCCAACCTTAGGAAGTTTGGGGCCATTATTTCTTCAAATAATTTTTCAGAACTGCACTTTTTCTCCTCTACTTTTGACATTCCAATTAAAAGAATGTTGGAGTTCTTACTGTCTCACAAGTAAATGAGGCTTTTTTCTTTTTCTTTTTTTTTTGTACCCTGATCGTTTTTCCTGTCCATTGTTTAGGTAGGATGATTTCTATTGCTTTATTTTTACGTTTATTGACTCTTTCTTCTGCTATGTCAGTCCTGCTATTAACTTCATACAGTGTGTGTTTTTTTATTTTTTTTTAATTACTGTATTTCTCAGGTCTAAATGGCTACTTGTTTTTTCTTTATATCTTCTATTTCTTTGCTAAAACATTCTATCTAACATTTGTTGTGGGAGTGTTCCTGATTGCTCATGTGAGCTTTTTTATAATAGCTGCTTTAAATTGTCATATCTGTGTTGGTGTCTGTTGATTAACTTTACCTATATGAGCAGAAGTGTAGGAGATACTTCAGATGCCAAGTAATTTTGGATTGTATTCTCTACTTTTTGAATATTATTCTATCACGCTCTGTGTTTTGTTTGAATCTTATGGAAAATGTTATTTTTGTTTATGCAGTCAATCCAACCTGGTTAGACATGGGACCACTTTCTGTAGGCTTTGGTTTCAGAAAAACCAAAGTATCAGTTCAGTTCTCAAAGCATTTCTAGAGCTCTTCAAATTGTTCCTGGATGTGTTCCACCTTGTGATCAGCCAGGGGCCTCAAAATGATCTATCTCTTATGTCGCAGTTTCTCAAAATTTCGTTGTGCTTATTTGTTTCACATCCATGTATGCATACCTTGCATGTGAGCCTCAGAGTTCATAAACTTTATGTTCTGGATTTCCTAACCTCTTCCCTCTCTGTGATCTCCATGATAAGTTCTGGTTTTCTGGGGCTTCCCTTTTTGGCCCTTTGAACAGAAACTTGTGACCCTTAGATTGTAGGAAGACAGAGGGAGGGGGAAAAAAAAGGCAAGGAGGTGTGGGGAAGGTTGACTCAATCTTCTTGGAACTGTAGCTCCACTAAATGGAAAGGAAGTTTCCCTTCCCTCAGAGTTTAGCTCCTTTGGATTCTCCTTCCCAGAGCTGCAAATATGCCATAACATGAGATTGTGTAGGGCCTGGGAAAGAGAAAACAGAGAAAAATATAAGAAAGGAAAGGAGAGAGGGAGGGAGGGGTAGGGAGGGAAGAATGAAACCTGTGAATTTCTGTACTCTCTTATTCTTTGGGAGTTTTATTTCCAGCAATTCAGCCTAAGCTAGAGGGCTTTAATTAGAGCTTTCTCTGACTGTACCTCTGCAGTCGATGTCTGATTTCCTGATTTCAGGTTGGAGTGGGATGGCAGCTACTGAAAGGAAAAAAAATAGTAAACTCATAGGCGGTTTGGGGGGTACTTCAACACCTGGTATTCTTCCCTGGTTTACCTGCTGCAGTTTATTTTTCAGAGTCCTCAAATTACTGTTCCATGCATTCTTTCAGGTTTCCTACCATGTTTTACCCAAAATAAGACCTAGCTGGACAATCAGCTCTAATGCATCTTTTGGAGCAAAAATTAATATAAGACCCGGTCTTATTTTACTATAAGACCCGGTCTAACATAACGTAACATAACATCACATAAAACACACAGGGTCTTATATTAGTTTTTGCTCCAAAAGATGCATTAGAGCTGATTATCTGGCTACGTCTTATTTTCGGGGAAACATGGTATGTATGACAGGGTGAAGTATGCTTGCTCTATTATTGGGAACCAGTTTTCTGGGTGGTTCTTCTCTAAGAATTTAGCATAATTAATTAGCCTTTAAAGTCTCTGCTCAAAAGTCAGCTCCTCAAAAATGACTTCTTGACCACCCCAACAAGGAGGCTCTCACCTCTCAACTAGTCATCTTTTTAGAATATTTTTCTTCTATTCATGTTGTTTTATATTTTGCATAATATTTAATCACTGCTATAACTTATCTATTTATTCAGCATCTAACTTATCTTACCAAAATATAAATTCCATACAATCACTGTATAAGATGATACTCATATATTCAGTCACATTGTCTTTTTCATTTACCACTTATCTTCAGCCATTGGCATATGATAGGTGCCTAATAAACTTTCGTTAAATTAAATGTTAAATGTTATTATATATTTCCCTAATACCTCCTTTCAGGCATAACATTTTATTGCATGAATGTATGAAGTGTTAATATATGGCTGCGATTAGAAAGAAAAAAACATATCTGTATTACCTTTTTTCTATAACATCTGCATATAGGCAATAGAATGAGCTTGATGTATACTTAATCAGAAAATATTTTAAGTAGTTTAAAATATTAACATATTAAATATATTAATATGTTAATATTAAAACATTAAAATTCAAAATTAAAATATTAACAGTATGATGCTAAATGAAATATGAAGGTTTAATTTCAAATATAATTTGATTATCACTTGGTTGTGAGAATTTGTTTTATTCCAATGTGCACTGCACAATATCACCTGTTTCCTTTAGTAATATAATAGCGTTTTCACTCTCTAATGCCCGCTCTGATCTCTTGCTAAGATCAGCATTCTCTTTGCCAGATGTGTTTTAAAATAGTATGATACAGGCAACATTTTACTTACGTTTGGTAGAAATGGTCACTTAGTACCTCTTTTGCTGTACACTATATGTATATATCGCACTAGAAGTATTACACCAGACCCTCTTCTTTGAAAACTGAAAACTTTTTATCAACTCTTCCAAAATGTTTGTCAACTTTCTTTTTTTTTTGTTAAAATAACTATTTCCTGTTTTTCCCTAGCCATTATGAAACTAGATCTTGAATGTCTATCATACGGACAGCCAGACCTGTCAGGGAAGTCTGAATCCAAATAGTACACCCAGTTTCACTTAAAGCCATGTCTCTCATCCCTTTCTCCCTCCAGATCTTCTTCCCTGACACACACCAACATGACCAAAATAACCAAAAATTGGCAAATCCATTGAAATTATCATCTATATATTAAACATGAAATCCAGATGTTAGAAGTCAGATATAAAGGTTGTTTTTTTTAATTTTGTTTAAGGACAGCTTCTTATTTATCTTTTTTTAATTTCAAAATTTGTGTTTAACTAGAGAAAATATATTAATAATTAAGTGCTATGTAGTATTTTTTTTAAAAATTGGAATAAGTTATAAGATTATTTTTAGAGTAATGAACTTCATTTGTTTAAACACACCTTATGTGGAAATGCTTGGGAAATTTTAAGGACTGCATGAATGCAATGAATTATTTTACGTATTGATACATGAATTTGTGGCACAAAATTCAGAGAAAAAGCTGTAGGAAGAATATTGGGGGATGATAGAAGTCTACATTAAAAGAAGTAATTATAAGTATAAAATTTGGTCTTAAAATTAGATCATGAATTAATGTTGGTGCTCTATAAAGAATGAACAAGAAAGAGACATTTTTCGGAAAAAAATCAAATAATCTGATAAATTTTACTTTGAGGGGGGAGAAAGATTTTTACAATCTCTAGACCATTAAACATGGAATAAGTTTGGGGCATAACCATAAAGGAAGTTTAATAAGGGAAAGATTGAGAAAAGCCAGAAGAGAACCTTGGCATGTCATAAGAATAAGTCTTACCAAGCTGGTCTTATTTCTTTTATCAGTGAGGTTCTATGTTACTCATTTGAAAAATACAAAATAAAGATTTATCCAGACTATAGCAAAACCTGTCATTATATCCATATTTAAAAGATGGAGTTTTATAAACTATATCCAGGATATTTTGGTGTGTTAGCCGGCCCAGGTCATTATGTGTCCCAGACGAGAAACAGTTGCAGAGCCACAAAATCAATTTACTCTGTGCTCTCCACTTTTCTCTTAGCTTTTCAGTTATTAGGACTCCTCTCATTAGTAGGAGCAGGTGCAGCACAAGGCTGTGGAGACTTCACTCTTTCTTCAAAGAGTTTCTATGCCCCAGAATTCATCAGAAAACTTAGAGAAAGCTGTCCATGTTTCTTAGGCCCTTTAAGTGTTGAGATTATTACTTCATTATTTCCTGATCACCAAAAACTTCGCTGGTTTCTCTGTTTTCCAGGACAGCTAAGCTAAATCCACAACTTACAATAAGAATCAATAACTTCCTCCCAAGAAAAAAAAAGGGGTTAGAAATCATGAGCTTATTTCTAATACTACCTGTTTTTTCACTGTAAATATTAGAGTTCATTGTTAATAATGGGAAAGGAAAATTTTGTAATGCCTTTTGGTAAAGATCCCTTTTATTTGACAGTGACATCAAAAATAAGTAGATAAGTGAAATGTAAAATATGCATATTCATGTTTACATGATTAAATTCTAAATTTACCGATTCATTTTCAGCAAATCATCTTTTATCATGTTAAATTAATAGCTTTATTTTGAACCAAGCATAGTTTCATGCAGCATAACTGCATTTGTTGAAAAGATAATATAGAATAAACATCAATATAACTAAAATAAACAGAAACATTGAAAAAGTATATATGTATGTGTTTCTGGAAGACAGTACTAGTTTTCGTTACTTTTTAGTTTTTGTTATTCCATCTTTTAAATACTTGTAATACCTTATTTTCTTCTTTCTTCTCATTTCCTTAGTAGATAATGCATACGTAGTTGACTCTTGAACCATACGTGTTTGACCTGCATGGGTCTACTTACATACGGATCTTTTTCCCCCCAATAAATAAATAAATGTGGATTCAATCAACCATGGCTCAAAAACAATATTTTCAATCTGCAGCTGAGAATTTGCAGATTCAGAGGGCCAACTATATGCATTGTTCTGTGCCATTTTATACAAGGGACTTGGACAGGATCAGATTTGGGCATCTTGGAACCAATTACCTTCAGATACCTTCAGGACTGTAGTTAAGTTTTGGGGGTGTCAAAAGTTACACATGCATATTCAACTGTGTGAGGGTCAGCACCCTTAACCCACATGTTGTTCAAGGGCCAACTGTATTATTAGAATATATTATAATATTATAATTAATATAATATATAAATCATATATTATATTATATTAGAATATATTAGAATATATTAGAATGTATAGAATATTATATTAGAGTATATTAGAATATTATCTAATTCTAATATTATTAGAATATTAGATTATTAGAATATGTTAGAATATATTCAAATTATTTGTATATGTCATTTCCTCATGTAAGAACATCAACACTATGAGGAAAACATTATAATTGATTCATCATCTTTTTCCCATTGTATGCATCACAGCGTCTGACAAATAATAATGGAGAGAAGTGAAAACAAACATTTGTTGAGTGTCTACCATTTTTCACTTGCTGGACATTTTAGACATATAATGGTATTTGTCTTACAATTTTTCTGGAGCATAGTTATTTCTGTTTCATATAGTCAGGAACTAATAATCAGAGAATTTAGATAATTATGCCTAATAACACAACTACTAAGAGGTACAGTTGCTTTCTTTGGCTCTTAAATCTTTACTCTGTTCTCTATGCTGTTCAAACAGTAGATATTCCATATGTGTTTGGTAGAAGGATAAAATAATAAATGCTTAGATAAAGGAAGAGAATCAAATTTATTGATTGCCTATCATGTAGTTTAGAATAGAACCCTTAACATTCTCTTTACATTTAATTATTTAATTCTCACTTGTCCTAGGGCACTATGTTTTTCCTATAGTATAGGTGAAGAGACAGAATTTCAGAGACATTAAATTATTTGTCTAACATATGATAGCTGGTATGTAGTTTGGAAGAATTTTGGACTCAGGTACTTGTAGTGCAAATCACTGTTTGAAATGTAGTATCTCATTAATTTGGAGTAAGTTTTAAACAGGCCAGTCTAAAACACTGAAATGCCACTTCGTTTAGTATTTAAGTGTTCATTTACTAAACCATTCTTTTAAATAATGTCAAATACCACTACATGTGATTATTTTGTTAATTTGCTAAGCAAAATCTCTTCATAGATAAATATAAATGCAGTGGATAATTTTTTAAGCTATCACTCATTCCGAATTAGTGATTCTGCTTTTTAATATTTATCTTGTTCCTTTTTCAACATATGTAAATAATTTTCAGAATAGATTTATTATTTGTTCGCAAAAATAGCAAAGTTGGAAATGCTGCTTCATCTTCTCTTTTAGCCTGCCTAATTCCTCCTTATCCCTCAGGCCTAAAGTTAAACATAATTTCCTCAGGAAATTCTCCCTTGGTACCACTGTCCATATTAGGATAAATCCCTTATTACACATATAGCTATTTACTAAAAATATCTCTAATTAATCACTTAATGCCTTTGTTCTCCAGTGGGCTATAAGTCCCATGAGGGAAGAGACTATATCTGCTTTTTTAGCTTATTGCCCTATCTCAAGTGACTCATTCACTTTCTGGTATTTAAAAATGTTTTTTTTTTTTTTAAATGGATGATTCTCTATCTCTAGCAGAGGTTTCTTTAATTTCAAATCATTTTATCTACATATCTGCATCAGTAATACTCCTGAGGTGTTTTTTTCCATATAAGACCAAATTGTAATATCTTTCTATATTTTATTGCCAGGAACTAGTAGAAAATTGAATGAGTGTAAATTAACATTTACCTAATTTTATCTAACCATACCGGCATATATGTTTATTTACAAAAGCACTCTATCCTTAAGCTTTTCCTTTCCCTATCAACAGAACTGAAATCAACACATATCATGATAAAATAGACATCATAAGTATGGTAAATTGCCAAATGGCTTAAGTACTTTAGTGCATAGAGTACTTCATCTCTTGATTAATCATTACTGTCCATTTGTAGATATAGATATGTATTTATTTTCTGAATGCATTTTTCTCCCAAGTACTTGGTGTGCTACCACTTGGTATAATTTCAAAACCCTTTGCTGATAAAAACAAATAAAAATCACTTCTTTAATCACACTACGAAATCAAAGAGCAGACACCCTTTTTTTCCTCCTAAAATATGGCAGACAACAAAATTGTTTTGAAAAAAAGATTTTAATTCTATTCTTTGAGGAGAGGCAAAGCATGAAGTCAATTTTATTAGTGTGTGGAAAATGTTATTTCGGTTTTTTACAGCTTTTATATGCTGTTTAGTATATGTCATGATGAACAAGTCGAAAGTTTTCTGCAAATATATCTTCATGGAACCTACTATTCCAGCACACCTTCCTATAGAAGATGGTGAATTGTTTTACTCAATAATTATTCAGTTATTTATTCATTCATTTAACAAATACATATTGGGTTCTCATTATGTAATAGGTACAAGGCTATGGGCTGCAGTTACCGACGCTAAAGGACAGGCCCAAACTTGACCTTGTAGTCTCAGGCAGGCAGGGATGGTATATATAGATCGGTGCAAAAGTAATTGCGGTTTTTGCAATTATTTTTAACCTTTTAAACTGCAGTTATATTTGCACCAACCTAATGACTTTCAGGGCTCAGGACAAAACAAAAAATGCTTGGACCCTTGTTCAAAATATAGGAAAGAGGTGTCATTAAATGTAATAAAATATAAAACTTTTTCATTTTTTGCAGTGTTTTGCTTAACCTGTGGATTTTTTTTTAAAAATTTCATTTAATTTGGTCTTGTAAATTATTATACAGTACTGTTTGTACTGGCTCAATGACCTAACCACCAATGGATAGCCTCCACTCAGGAGGTTGCAGTCTCTAATCAGGCAGTGTTTGGTTTCTGGACCTGTGATGGGTGAGTCCCTCTCTGCACAGTGATGTACCAGCCCAGGGGTGGAGACAGGCACTGTGCCCCACACTCAGATGCCCTAGAGCATATATCTGATCCTGACATTCCTCGTGCCTGTGCCCAGACCCACCTGGAGCACAGGGTGACAAGGTCACTGCGAGGAGGAGGTGGAGACAGAGCGGGGCCCAGGGCACCATGTGGCAGAAGAGGGAACAGCTGAGAACCCATTCAGGGGAGATGGAGGCAATAAGAAGCCAGATACCTGTGAGCCAAGGTCCTAAGCCCCCTCCCCACCACCACACACACACAACCTCACCCTCCATTGTCCTATTAGACTTTACTTACAAAACACAAGCTCAAGAAAAAACTTATTAAGAATTTCAAGACAATGACTGCAGATTACTGAAACTCAAATGTTGAGCCCTTCTGAGAGTAGGGCACTAAGCAACTGCACTAATCATGTGCCGATGAACCTGGCCCAGCAAGCAGGAGAGGATTAATAGATAATCAAAAAGCATGGTGAAGGTACAGTAGCAGAGTGGTGTGGAGACCGAGAAGAGGATCACCTTTTTCAATAAGGATATGCCTTTGTGTGTGTCTATTCAGGTGGGCAGTCAGGGAAACTTTCTTAAGAAGTTTCACTTCTGAGCTCAGTCTTAAAGAATAGGAATGGGCCAGCTAAGGAGGCAAGAGAAAAACACTCCAAGTAAAAAGAGGAAAATTAGCAAAAACAAAAATTCAATAAAAGTGAGTTTTTACAGCCTAAAACAGTTCTGTGTTTCTGGAGCCTAGAAACTGAAGCCGAGAGATGCAGAAAATGAGAAGGTAGAAGAAAGCAGATGTGTGCTGGGCCTTGTGTCTGACTAATGAACTTAGATATAATTGTGTAGAAAATCAGGAGTCACCAAAGGTTATTAAATATGTGAGTGTCGTGGCCCAAAATGATGACATCCACTTCATCTGACACCAGCCTGGTGAAAGAATACTAGGACTAGTGGCACTTTATTAGTGGAATATGGAAGTGGGGTAGGGAGGGCAAGTAATTTAGAATCATACCTTAAATAAGTAAGACATCGATAATGTAACTGATATAACTAATATTAACCTGAATAAAATTGATTTGCTTTAAGTATGAGAGAGAGAGAGAGAGACAGAAAGAGAGAGAGAGAGACAGAGAGAGAGAGAGTATTTTCAATTTATTGAGATTTAAGTTATAAATAAATTCAAATCTGTATATTCCATTTATATGCTCAAATTCATTCAGATAGAAAATCTGAGGTGTTCTTATCTAATCCAGATTTTTGTGTTTGTATGCTTGCTACTTAATATTTATGACAAGCATTCCAGGTAATTTTGATAAAGGCCCGTGAACTATATTTGAGCAGGCCAGCACTACCATGGGGGGTCAGAACCTCTCTACCATGTGCTGTGGTGGGACTGTTCAGGGCTGCTTGGAAGTAGACCTGTCCTAAAAATGGCTAGAGAATGCCACACTATTTCCTCTGTACTTTAGCCTTTTTTTTTTCTGGTTTCTCTTTTAATATATTTATTTCACAATCCAAATACTAAGCTCATGAGATAGTAATAACTATTATTGAATGCTTATTCTGTGCCTTGCACCATGGTAGGCACCTCTCAATCCTTATTTCCTTAAACCTTCACATCAAATCCTTGAGTTATGTACAGAAACAGAGATTTAGAGACGGTAATAATAGTTCAAGGATGTAGAGCCAAGAAGTGCCTGAGATAGGATATTAACATAGACTTCTGACTTCAGAAACTTGGCTTTAAGCTAAACTATGACCTTAGGTAGAAGGTTACAGTGTGTAGCCTGTTTTGTCAAGATGATCTTTCAATCAAGTATTGTGCTTGTATGTGGTTCAGCCTTGTATACCAAGTTTATGAGTTTCCAAAAACTCTGTAGAAATAAAATGACCCTTTCTCCTGAGTCTGTCTTCCTCAGGTTCTTTCAGGAACCTGGGAAGCTTGACAAATGGGTTGGGATTTGATGATTTAGAGTCACAGAAAATTCTCTCTGTGACTCTATAGCCATGAAAATTTCACTGTCAAACTTAAAAAATGATTTCCTTATTTATGAAGTACAGTGTCCTGCTCTTTTGGGTTCCTGGAATAAATTTCAATGTATGTGTTGGGGCAGAGGTAGGTTTCCCACACCAACAAACAATTCTGTAGACTTAACTGAGTGTTCTACAATTCAACTCAATTTTTGACACTTTCTGCCCAGAGATAGCATTAGATCCCGCAGGTTGAGGGTTCAGTCCTACAAGACTGCCAGCCCTCTTTCTCCCAATTTGGACACCAGTCATAAGCCCAGGCTATTACCAGTGCTTCTGACTGTAGATTGGAGGTCCCCACAACCCCCTTCTTGGATGTCAGATGCCAGTCCAAGTCTGGCTACAAATCAGAATTTCCATGACCTCCTCTTTGGGTCCCATTTCCTAGAGTGGCCCACAAAACTCAGAGAAACATTTTACTTACTATATCACCAGTTTTTTATAAAAGAATATAACTCAGAAACAGCCAGATGGACGAGATGCATAGGGCAAGGTGTGGGGAAAGGGTGCAGAGCGTCCATGTTCCCTCCAAGCACACCACTCTCCCAAATCTCCACATCGTCATCAAACTCCTCAAACCTAGTCCATTTGGGTTTTAATGGAGGCTTCATTACGTAGGCATGATTGATGAAAGCATTGGCTATTGGCTATCGACTTAACATCCAGCCCCTCTTCCCTTCCTTGGAAGTGGATGATGGGACTGAAAGTTCTAACTCTCTAATCACTTGGTTGGTTCTGGCAACCAGCTCTTATCCTTAGATGCGGTTCAAAAGTCACCTCATTAACATAACAAAATATAACTTTCTCTCTCATTACTTAGGAAATTAAAAGGGTTTTAGGAGCTCTCTGCCAGAAACAAGGACAAAAAACAAATATGTATTTAAAAACTAAGTATATGTTTCTCATGAATCACAGTATCGCACTCACATATATCATAATGATCCAATTAGATATTACTAATCAAGGCACTTTTAAAACACTTAAGTATCGTAAGAATTTATCTTTTAAATTATTACTATACAGAAGAAATGTGGAACTCAAATTAGTGAGAATTACAAATAAATTACAATCTTATTACAGATAGGAAGTATGAAGAAAATGGTTGGAAGCCTTAGGAGAGAAGAAATTAAGAGGTAATAAGTCATCAGGGCTCTTGTCTCTAAGAATTTAATTTCTAGTAAATGCATCCAAAATATTTATCATCTATAAATCCCTGAATTTATTTTAAAGTTAAGATATAGGCACAGTTGTATACACTACTCTTATTTTACTTTTCCAGTATGTCAAAATGCTCAAATGGATTGTATAATAATTTCAGAAATAGGTACCACATTTTTTCTTCGGGGAACAATTCTTAATCTTCTGTAATTTTTATGAAGATGGGAAACAAAAGAACACACTGCATGCTCCATAAATGAACAATTTCCTAGTGTAGATTGAGTAGCAGTTAATTGGGAGAGAATAAAGGTCTGTAGTAGTAATGCTTGGTGGTGATTATATTTTGTACATACATTTGTATCTATGGAATTCATAACCGGGATGGATTTTGCATGTAAAGGATGCTGCAGGTAGTTATTTTGAATTGCATTATTTATAGAAACTTGGTCCATTTTTACTCATGAAATGCTGTAACTGCTATTCTTAGTATCCCTGATTCTAATGCTTAGCAAAAGAATAAAAACAGACAATATAAAATGAGTAATTCAGAAACAATCAAACATAGTCCTATCTGTGTTTCAGCATTTCCAATAATAGAACTTACACTGTAGATCCTCTTTTTTTAGCTACTTATAACTTTTGTGCCTAAGGAAGGCATTGTATTAAAACTTAGGAAGCGATAGATTAGAAAAAGCTATTTTGGTTTTATATATTTTATTTAACGATATAGGTCAAAAATATCTAGTAATATTAAGAGACCCAGGGTAGAACATTTCTGTCCAGTTAATATCCTAATTAAGCATGTATCATATAAACCAGGATAAATGGATAGAAAAAACACTGCACTCTAAGCATGATTTTTGAAATGTGACCTTACATTCAAATCCATTTAATACATTCAGTTGCATTAAGATAAGAAATCTGAAGCATATTTCTAAAGTAAAGCAAATTCAGTAGGTAGCCTTATATTAAACCACAGAGATTTTAATCATGGGATATTACAAAGAACTCTGGTCTTGTCAAATAATGTAAACCAGAGATCCTGGGTTATATTTTTGGTATTGCCGCCTTTTTGCTGATGAATTAGATCACCTCCTTTTGCTTCTCCTTCGTGTAAATGAAGGGATGGTCTATATGATTTCACCACTCTTGAATGCTATAAATATTTATCAATTTATTAATTGTAATCCACATGCTACGTGGGTCCTAGATCCTTTTGCTCACTTAATATCTAGATATGGTTTACTTAAGTGGAAATTTTCATGTTTTAAAATTCCAGAATTGCCCCCAAATATTTGAAGTGTCTTAGAGGATGGTAACAATAATTCATACTTCATGGTTTATTTCCTTCTTTGTTGATATGCTTTCCTGCCATTCTATATATGCGATATCTGACCTGCATATCAACCTGGACGTGAAAATGAGACAACCCCTTGCTTTTGAGGGAAAAGGAAGCAAAACACACACACACACACACACACACACACACACACACACAGCTGTCACCCAAGAAATGCAGTTTACTAGATGTTACTGAGGATTTGGGAAAAGATAGGAAGGTGAATATGATAAGATAGCAATATCAATGCCTTCAAATTAAATGTTAGCAACCCTATTTCATGAAAGTCACTGAGGACTTTTAATATGTACTTAAACTTCTGTAACATGAAACTCACTGGATTTTTTTCATGCTTTTGTCTTTTCTCCTTTTCAGTTCTTCTTTATCTTTCTCATGAGGAACCAAATCTCTCATTTCATCTTGCTGAGAATTGTGACTGTTTTTCTTTGGCTCCAGTGCACACCCACTCCATGCCTCATGGTTATTGCTTTCCTACCTTCACTCCATTAAAGAACTTGGCTGCCAGCTTTAAATACTCACACATATCGTTCCTCCTACATTAAGTGCCAAACACCCTGCTGGAATGTGGGACATATCATCATTTTCAAAGTAGAAGCAATTAATTTTTGTACATGTCAAGTACTTGAAAGAAATAGAAGTCGGTCGGTGATTCACCATACTTTGTATTGAGGAAAGGGAATGTAGTGAAATTATTAAAAGAGTTCCTAGGAACCAGGACCTTGGGATATGTTTTACTGGAAATTAAGTATAATATAAAGAAAATTACTAAAACTAACAAATACCCCTTATAGAAAGTGTGACTGACACTTGAAAACTTTGAAGCTTCATGCAAGGTTACAGGCATATTCTTAATTTCAACCCTACCTAGATGATATACTTGTTAGAACTACACGTCATTGTGCATGAGCAACTTATGCTCCACTTTTCTCCTTTAGGTCCTTGCATTCATTTTCTATGCAGTTGCTTCCTAACAACTTCAGGCAGTAAATTCATGAAGAAAGACAGGTACTGTTTAGGGTGTAGGAACAAAGCGCTAGCCACTGGAGGAATGGATAGTTGTGAAGTTGATGGCTGACTGCCTATTATCTCTTTGATACAGATTCCTCCGAATCTCCGAATGCCTGAACCAAATATCAGGTAGAGGCAGAGAGATAAGCAGCACCCTTGTTTCTTTCAGTCTAGCAAACTTGTTCTTTTAAGGTGGTAAAACCTGTGTTCATCACTGAAAAGAATTCTGAATTCAAAACCATTGTCTCATAGTTACTGAAAATGCCACTCATATTCAGACAGGGTGGTTTTCAGACTTCCCTTTTGGAGTTAGCAATTTTAATGCGTTTCTTATTTTAAAATAGTTTAATAGGAATTTGAGAGGCAACACCAGGATTTCCTAGCAAGGTAATGTTTTAGACTAGGAATAAACAATTAAAAAGGTTGTGTATTAGGTTAATGGTGGAATCAATGATATAATCAATATAGAGGTGGCATAGATTATGAAATGGAATGATAAAATATCAATTTAAAATGATAATGAGATTTTTAAATATCTGAGAGATGTTTTTGAGATGCATTTCTAATTCTCTATTTCTTCAACAGAAAAAGTGGATGGGTCTTCTCTAATAAGCTTCCTGGTAAAATTATGTTATTGAATATGAAAAAGGTGATATATGTGTGTATGTGCATACATACATTTTATATATATATATATATATATATATATATATATATATATATATATACACATATATATGTGTGTGTGTATATGTGGAAAGAGAGAGAGAGAGAGAGAGATAAAAAGTATTGCTGTGGTCCATCTGTTTTTCTCTAAAATGCGTACGTTTAAATTCTAACACCCAAAGATGACATATTGGGAAGTGGGGCCTTTGGAAGGTGATTAGGTTATGAGGGAAGAGCCCTGATGATTGGGATTAGTGCCCTTATAAAAGAAATCTCAGGGAGTTAGCTTGTCCCTTCTGCCATTTGAGAATACAATAAGTCTGCGACCTAGAACACGGCCCTCAGCTGCCCATGCTGTTACTTTGATCTTGGACTTCCACCATATAGTTCTCGACTTTTTCTGTCTGATTTATTTTGCTTAGCATAATAATCTCAGATCCATCCATGTTGTCGCAAATGGCACTATTTCATCTTTTCTTATGGCAGATTAGTATTCCATTGTGTGTGTTTGTGTGTGTGTGTGTGTGTGTGTGTGTGTGTGTGTGTGTGTGGAGGACACTTTGGTTGTTTCCATGTCTTGGCCACCTAAATAAAGCTGCAGTGAACATCGGAGCACATATATCTTTATGGATAAATGTTTTCAGATTTTTTGGGGTGTATACCGAGGAGAGGGATTACCTGGGTCATATGGTAATTCTATTCTTAATTTTTTAAGGAACCTCTGCACTGCCTTCCATAGCGGCTGCACCAGTCTGCATTCCCACCAACAGTATATGAGAGTTCTTTTTCTCCACAGCCTCTCCAACACTTGTTACTATTTGTCTTGTTGATGATAGCCATTCTGACTGGGGTGAGGTGATATCTCATTGCTATAATTTTGAAAATAAATTAAAAATAGAGAAGTTCATGTTTTGCTTACCTTTATTTTTCGAGGACCATAGCCCATTTTTAAAGTTATATTTATTGGGGTGACATTGGTAAATACGATTATATAAGTTTCAAGGGTACAGTTCTATGATTCGTCATCTGTATATTGCATTGTGTACTTAGCACCCAAATTCTATTTTTTTCTGAGACCAAGTATTTGATCCCCTATATTTTCTTCAACCTCCACCCACACCCTTCCTCTCTGGTAATCACCAGAGTGTTGTCTGTGTTGTAAGCTTTTTTGTTTGTTTCGTTTGCTCATTTGCTGTTTTCTGTTTTATATCCCTAAATGTTAAAGGAAAGAATCAGCAAAATGTAACTAATATAACAATATCTTCTTAAATTGTAAAAAAAAAAAAAAGATGTAGCTGCATCATGACTATCTAATTCAGCAATGAACATGTTCATTAAAGTGATTAAGTGCCGAAGAAATCATGTTCTCATTCAGACATCGGAACTTTGAAGCATGACTAACCTTTGGCAACATATTGACCTCTATGCTTCATTGTCCTCATCTCTAAAAAGGGGACAGTATTAGTTGCTGTGAAAACTGAGTTAATATAGAATGCTTAGAGGAGAGAGCAGCACATAGTAACTAGTCAATACATAGTCACCATTGTGTCTCCTAAATACTGCACCTTTACACATAAAGCTCCACAAAATTATTTGTTGAAGGTTTCACACCTAATGTGTAACCCTAGATGCAGTAAAATTTGCAGTAACATTTGCAATAAGATCTTTTTGAACCTCAGAATATATGGTTTGAGCTCTATTTTAAAGGCAGTGGCATAGCTATTGACCAACCTGAAAGGCAAGAAAAGCTGTAAGAAGAAAGAAGCCAAACACCTGGAAAACCCATAAACTGGGTAATCCATTCCTAAATAATCAGTGTGGATACATTTTGTGTTTAAGAAAAGACTTCAGAGCAGTGGATTTAGTGCTGCAGCCAAGAAAACACTTTTTGTAAGAGGCTCATGTTGGATTTACTTGTGGAATTATATTTAAAATATGCCTTTTGAGCTTGGCACAAGAGAAATAAATATAGTTTTCTAAGAATATCTTTAAAGGTGGCATAATGACGGCGAGGATTTAAACATCCTTGCTCTACACCGCAAATATCCTACAGCTATTCCATTAAACAAAAAACAAAACAAAACAAAAAAAGTGTGTGTGCGTGTTTTGTGTGTGTGTTTGTGTGTGTGTGTGTTTGGATAATCACCCAGTTCTGAGCAACAGTTTTAAATGCAGTGCCTGTTAGATAGCATTTAAAGCTTCTGCAGATGTATAAATTAAATGCTCTGATCTGTTCTTTCATTTATTTTGTCAATTTCCCAATAGAGCAGCCTACTTAGCATTTTCTCCGTGTTCCCTATTTGAAGATTAACATACGGTGAGAAATAGCTGCTTAGGCTTGAGGTTCTGCTCTGTTTTTTGAAGGTATAACTTTGTGGCATTTTGGTTCCAATCTTGTTTTATTTACTTACTATCAAATAAGGGATAAAGGGTTTTAAAAGAGTTATCTTAATCAGAATTCTCATTAAAAACTATTTTTATACTTTCGCAACTAAAATTAATAAATTTTCTTCTGTAGTTATAGAAACTGTCCAAGACTTACCATAAAAAATGAGTATCATAATGAGCATATCTGGATTCTCCACGTGAAGCCTTTAAATTTAATACAAAATTTATGATTTTATTTCTTTCTAATATTTGTTATATATGTATGCATATGAGGTACTGCATATTAAAATTTCTACATGTACATTTGAACACACACATGTGCTACCTAAATATTTTACTTATTGCTGTGTTCACTTATGTCATATCAATGTCATAAGTTACTAAACATTTCAAAGCTGATTTATTGCATCATTTTTTAAACTAATAATGGCCTTGTTTGTAAGGGCATTTTGATTTATCCCATATTTTGGTGTTAAAATAATAAATAATGCTTTAATGAATATTTTGCCATCATGATAAGAGAAGTCTATACATCATTGATTATTTGAATATATTTAATTATTTCTTTAATTGAACAGTCTTTTTCATATATATATATTTTTTTTCAGCCATTTCTATTATTTTCTTTGTATTTTCTATTCAAGTGCAACAATTTATACCCCTTGGAGTATTAGTTTTGTTTTTTGTTGAAGCTTCTTGTATATTAAGGCCACCACACCCCATTTTGAGGACAAAATAGGGCAAAAATTAAAACATAATACAAGTAAATCTATTATACTATATAGTTAACCCCTTGTCTTTATATGTGTCCCAAGTATTACGGTATATCTTAATTCATCATTTTTCTTCAATACCGTTTGCTGTATTAACTGGCATAAAGTTCCTTTTTATTTAATCAAGCTAACAGTATACATATTTTTAAAGATTTCTTCCTTTGATCGTGTATTTGGAAAGGTACAGCATAAGTTAATACCAAAGAAATAATTCCTTATATATTAGATTTTGGTGGTTTCATTTTTGTGTAGGTCTTACATTTTAATTAATTCAACTTAAGTCTTCACTGGCTTAGTTAATAGAATAAACTCTCTTTTTCTAGTGTTACTTTCTTAATATCACAAAGAGAGAATAGTGACTGGCTGATTGGTTGCAAAAGCTTTCCTAGAGAATGTCAGTAATTACATCATTTCAAAATAATGTATGTAAAAATGCTTTGCAAACTTCAACATACTCTATAAATGTTAGTTATCATTATTACTGATGCTACTAAATATTATTTTTTCTCGTATCACTAATGAATCCTTGCAGCTCTAATTATAAGTTCCTTATGTAATCAGATCAAATGGAAAAGTTATAGAAGCATAAAGAAAAGGAATATCAGGTATTTGTAGAAGGGTTTATATTACTTTTTCCATCGGAGTATGTCGTACTTGTACATGTAGCCCACGTTTATGGTTTTGTTTTATTTAGTTTCATCTGTCTGTTCTTTGGTTTTTCTGTATGTAATACTTTTTTTTAAAGGGAAAAGACTCAATGAATTATGTGGGTTATATTACATTCAGAATGTTTATTTGTTGATAACTTACCCTGTATTTATTTACCACTTTTGTTATTGATAGGTAAAGTACAAGTCATAGTGAATATATGTTGAATTTAATTAAAAATAAAAGAGACATTAAACAATCCAAATATATTAACAATGAAGTTTTACCTTAAAAATTTTATCCTTAAGCAACTTTTACCTATTTATTTTCAAAGTGAGTAATTTCAAGTTTTTGTTGATATTAACGTATAAGTTAAAAAAATATTTTGCAATTCTCTTAACATCTAATGTAAAAATTAGCCAATGTTTAGACAAAGATTCACTTCATATTAGTATCCTCTTGAAATAGCAAAGGGTAGTATGTATTTTTTTTTGCTTTTTTTATTTATTAAATTTTTGTGGTGACACTGGTTAGTAAAATTATATAGGTTTCAAGTGTACATTTCTATAATACATCATCTGTGAATTGCAATATTTGTTCACCACCCAGATTTTAACTTCCTAGAAAATTGAAGGTATCTATCCTGTATTGCAATTCAGAAACTAGGATATAAAACCTCTTAACAAAGTTAAATTTTCAAATGTACTGGTTTCATCCTTACATATATTTGTTCCCTCTTTCTCAGACATACCCTCTCCCAGGAATCTGAGAGTCTAGTTAACATCTAAGAAACATCTAAGGTCTCTGTAGCGGGCAAAAGCCACCCTTCTTAAAAAATAACTAATGCTTAATCAATAAGGAAATTACGAAGTGTACCCCTCACTTTTAAGGTTTACTTGTGTGCTATCTTTTCAATTATCATTGGTGAAGCAATTATTTGCCCTACTGCACTCTGTGAAATCAGGAGCATTTGTAACCTGAACTGTACATTGCAAATTGCTTATACCTAGACCAGGTAGGCAGATATGATAAATGGTTTGCAGAAAAGTGCTTTTTTCCCCCCTAACTCAGCAACTTGAGATAATTTGGATTTGCTAAACTTGGCATTATTATATAGCAGTGTATTGTACACAGTGATATTAATTATTTGAAACTATGCACATTACAGTATCCGCCTCATGCTGTTTCTAACGAATGTTCTTGTTCCTAAGACCTGAGTCTCTGGTAAATAGGAAGTGTTCAATACATAATGTTTGAATAAATACTTAGATAAACTTTTTGTGATTTTAGAAAAATGCTATTGCTTTACTTCTTGAAATACTCATCTTTTATTCATTATATCTGTGCTTTTCAGCTAGATTTTTTAAAGTGCTCCAGAACATATATTAACCATAATTTTACAGATTGTCCTATACAGATATCCTTTACAGATAATCAGTCATTAAACACCTTCTAATTTCCTTGGGCCTACCGATGCCAAGAGGAGAAAAAAAGAAACATAAAATAAAAAGATCACCTATATGCCAAAATATACTCTGCAACAAGCTCATTGTCTCAGACTGGCAGACTCTTCCTCCTCAGGAATTTTTTTGACTGCAATATGTAAACCATGACTAACTAAAATTTCCATTTTTTATTTTGTAGAGGAGTGGAAAGCCTTTAAAGGAAATTTGAGCAAGAATATAAAAAAAATCTCAGATTTATGTTTCAGAGAAGTCAGTCTCTATAGCTGCACTGTGAAAAATGAATATGAGTGGTATATAAGACACAAGTAAGGAGGCCAATCCGGTGGAAAAGAAAATGAAGACCAGACCGAGGCAGTAGTATTGGGACTAGAAAGAATAAGATGGGTTTGAGAATGCCTCAGTGGCAACGGGAAGTGAAAGCCCATAGCAAGCCCCAGGTCTTGGCTCTGCTTATTATTTACATGTGAACAAGAGCACACAACATGGGAAAGAGGGTTAATGGGGTAGATGATAAAGTTACATTTCAAAATGTGTTTAGAGTTTCCTCCATTATAGACAATGTGAAAATAGTGAAAGTAAAAATAAAAAATAAAAACCACACACATAACCTCCATATTTTCCATGTAGATGCATTCACATAAAATCACTTTGTAAGAATATAAATATATTTTAAATAAAATCATGATCATGCTATATAAGTAGCCATATAAACTGCTCTTTTCATTTAATTTGTATTGTAAACAATGTACTATTAAGTTTGGGCTGCCGTAACAAAATACTGTGGACTGGGTGACTTAACAGTAATTTATTTTCTCATACTTCTAGAGGTTGGAAGTCTGAAATCAGGGTGCCATCATGGTCAGGTTATGGTGAGAGCTCTCTTCCTGACTTGTAGATGGCTATCTTCTCATTGTATCTACACATAGTTGGGAGAGAGAGCGAGAAGTCAGTAAGGATATAAAATTCTTGAATAACGCAATGAACACATTGACCCACTGACATTTATAGAACTCTCCACTCAACGGTAACAGAATACACATTGTTTTCAAGTTCACATGGACAATTGATGAAGATAGAAAATATTCCAGTACATAAAAGTCTTAAGATTAAAAATGATTGAAATCATACAGAGTATATACTCTCACCAAAATGGAATTGAGGTAGAAATTGATAACAGAAAGATATTATAAAATCCTTACAAAATTCAAAATTTAGAAGCATTCTCGTAAATGACACCTGAGACAAGAAGAATTAAAAAAGGAAGTTAGGATTTTCAAAATTAAAAATAAAACAGGATATCAAAATATGTGGTCAGTGTTTAAAGCCATGCATAAAAGGGCATTCAATTTATAGTATTGAATGCTTATAGTAGTAAAGAAGAAACGTCCCAAGTTAATGAGAATCTAGAGGAAAAAAGAGCAAAGTAAACTGAAAGTAAGAAGAATTAAGGTAAAGTGAGCAAAAATCAGTGGAATAGAAAAAATAAGAGAAAACCATTGGTGCTTCCTTAACATAGCATAAAGCTTTTGAGATTCATCCATGTTGTACTGCATATTGGAATAGGATTTTTTTCTCTTTTAATTGCTGCATAGTATCTCATGGTAAGACTGAGCCACAGTGTTTATCCATTCACTAGTTTGTGGGTATTTTGGTTATTAACAGTTTTTGGTGATTATGAATAAAATGTATAAGTTTTGTGTGGATATGTATTTTTATTTCCTATTGGTAAATATCTAGGAGTGTGATTGCTAGGTTATATAGTAAGTATATACTTAACTGCTACACCGTGACTCAGAGCAGTCATTTCGTTTGTATTCACACCAGCAGTATATGACAGGATGAGTTACTCCACATGTCCTACACTTGTTATTGTCAATCTGTTTGATTTGAGCCATTTCAGTTGGTGTACAGTAATAGTTTCTTGTGATTTTAATTTGTGTTTATCTAATGACAAATCCATTTGGACATATTTAAATGTGCTTATTTTTTGCCCGTATATTTTCATTGATGAAGTTTGTTTTCAAGTTTTTGGGTTGTTTCCCCACTCCCCCATTTAAAAAAATTCACATGATTTGTCTTCTCATTTTCATTTGCAGGAATTTTTTATATATTCTGGATATGAGACCGCCATCAAATCCATATTTTACAAATGTCTCCCATTTTGTGGTTCACCTTTTCATTTCTTAAGTGTCTTTCAAACAAAATAAAACAAAACAAAACAGAAAATGCTTACTGTTGATAGTTTCAACTTATCACTTTATAGCTCGTTTTTTAAGGGTATCTAAAAAGTCTTTCCCTAAAACAAGAACACAAAGATTTTCTCCTATATTTTCTTGAAAAAGTTTTATGGTTTTAAGTGCTTATATTAGGCCTATAATCCATGCCAAGCTCTTTTTTGGATATGAGGTAGATAAGTTTTGAGGTTAGTTTATTTATTTTCAAATGAATATCCAGTTATTTTAGCACTATTGGTGATCATTGGCATATTTGTGGAAGATCAGTTTACCAGCCAACCTTTGACCTTGACCCTTCTTCCCCACATAGTCCCATGTCTCCTGCATTCTTTCGTTATGGGCTAGTCGTGCTAGATCAGGGATTGTCTTCAAAGGAGTTGGAAGAACTGTTTGGGATGGTGGAAGTGGTCAACATTCTGATTGTGATGATGATTACACACTTGTACATTTGTCAAAACTTGTTGAATTGTACAAATAGAACGAGTTAATTTTATTCTATGTAAATTAACTAGTTAAAGTTGACTGAGCATTAAAAAAAACACTACAAAACAAAGAACAGGGCCATGTTTTTATAAATGCTCAATCCTGAATATCGTTATGCGATACAAGCTAAGGGAGGTAACTAAGCATTGGTAGTGTGGTGCCACTATACTATAAGGAGAATGAGAAATAAAAGAAACAATGACTGACATATCATTATGTTGTATGTAAATTTTGTAGATCATTTTTAATTTCTTTCCCTTCTCCTCCTCTTTCTCATTCTCTAACTCCTTCTGTTTTAATTATTTTTATGTTTCAGGATTTCACTGATCTCCACTTTTTTATTGAAATATACATAAAGCAATATGAACAAATATTAAGAGTATAGCTCAGTGAATTTTCGCAAAGTGAATATACTCATATATGTGTAACTGAGACCCAGATTATGAAATGTGATTCACCAGTACCCAAGAATCTCCCTCATGATCCAGTTCTAGCTACTAAACCCTCTCCTGACTTCTAACAATTAATTCATGTTGTCTTTTGTTGTATTTTTAATCGTTGGGATCATAAAATATGTATTCTTTTGTGAGATATTTTGCTAGGGATATTCATACATATCTTTGCATGTACTCCTTTATTATTTGTTTTCATTGCTGTACACAGAGCCAACTACATAATTTGCAGAAACCCTCATTCAAAATTAAGAATTTGAGATGGTGACATCAGAATATTAAACCAAGCAAGCACAGGGCCTTTCTGAGTGAAGGGCTCTGTGCAACTTCCTGGGTGACACTTTTGCGACACTGGCCCTGGCTGTACAGTATTTCATTATGTGAACGTACTACAATTTAAAAAAATCTATTCTGCTGATGAGCATTTGTTATGGTTTCAATTTTTGACTACTGTGAATAATGCTGCTGGGAATATTTTAATTTTCTTTTAGATAAAATTATGTCTATGTACATTTCTATTTGATAAATATTTGCAAATGGAATTTTAGATAATGCAGTATGCATATCTCCAACTTTAGTCTGTGATGCCAAACAATTTACCAAAATATTGGTACCATCTTACAGTCTCACCAGCAGTCTATAAGAGTTCCAGTTCTATATCCCCATCATTCTTGGCATTTTATATTTTTCCCATTTTAGTGGAAAATTTGGTGGGCATGTTTGATTTTGCATTAAGTAACTTGTTTGCAAAAATGGCTACAACAGTTCTCCCATCCGTGAATACATTCCTTGTTACAATGTGACTATGCAAACAGTATGAAAAATGTGATATATTAATATTATTGATTATGCCAAACAATCATATATTTTTACAGCTCCTATAATTTTTAATATGTGTTCTTTCTTTGAATCTCCTAGTTATGATTCTTTACTTCATCTGAAGAATTGTTTCATAGGCTTTAAGTAAGATTGCATTTTCTTCTAAAATTAAGCAAGGAAAGATCTAACTGGAGCCTGTATTTGCATTCATACAGGATTTATGATTCTTCTTCTTCAAGGTCTACCTACATGTCTCCTTTAGATTTTTTCTTCTCAGATGATAGCCCTGTTAGAGTTCACTTCCCACACCATTGGTGTCTAGAAGAGTTTCATCATCTCTTCAGGTGATAACCTATACTGTAAATCTCTCTAATGTTAAAAATATAAAATATGTACCGTGTTCCCCCAAAATAAGACCTAGCCAGACCATCAGCTCTAATGTGTCTTTTGGAGCAAAAATTAATATCAGACATGGTATCATATTATGTTATACTCGGTCTTATATATTATATAAGACCTGAACTTACAGTGTAGTATAGTATAGTATAGTATAGTATAGTGTATTAAAGACCCAGTCTTATTTTGCTATAAAGTAGTATTTTTTACTTATATATTTTTACTTATATATTTTACTTATAGTAAAATAAGACCGGGTCTTATATTAATATTTGCTCCAAAAGATACATTAGAGCTGATGGTCTGGCTAGGTCTTATTTTCGGGGAAACACGGCAGAAAATTTTTATTTTGAACATGTACTGATAACAGCAGTGATCCTACATGAAGTACTTTAGTAAGTTAGACTAAAGTACCTACCTACAGTATGCTGCATTCAGACCCCTGATCCATGAATTTTATTTTAGTAATTTCATTTTCTGCCTAAAGGTAGAAAGACATCGACTGACAATGATTGGACAAAGTGAGAAGAGAAGAATCATTATGACTGTCATTTAAAAGATGGCATTATCTTATAGAATAGTAGTGGTTATGAGATACTCTTTACCAAAGGCTTATACATACCCCCCCAAAAAAAATGTATCCTGATGATTCCTCTCATTAGCTGTGAAAGAAAGATACTTATATTTATACCTTACAGTTGAAGAAATAGAAATTTAGAAAATTTAAATAACATCTCCAAATTTCCTCGGTTATTAATTCACAGAGACAGAATATTCCCCAAAATTTTTGATTCTAAAATTATACATTTTAAGGTTTATAATATATAATAAGATAACATTTCCATCAGGGTGCTGGCAAACGAACCTGGTATGGAATACTAATACCCATAAAAGCAGCATTTGTAAAATGTGTATATATTTATAATTAAAAGATATCTAGTTTGTAACTCAAGAATTATGTGGTTCATAGAACTTTCCAAAATCACTAATTTTGTCATGAGATTATCTTTACTTATATATGTATATCTTAAAAGAAAAAACATTTTAGGAGATTAGGAGGTGATGTGAAATTAAATTATGATCCTGTATTTCTGTTTTTCAGAATTGTAATGAGAGCAATAGACAGAATGAGTGTTATTTCCAGAGGTGAGTAAAAAAGACATGTGATTTTATATTATTCAGCACAGTGAACAGCTTACAATGACTGTTTTTATACAGCCACCTGAAAGTACTAAGATATGAATTAAAATGTCTAATGTTTGATTTAATGTCACATTTCAGAGCTGAATGCATGACTTTAATTGGGCTGTGCTTAGTTATAGAACTATAATCTACATCACTCAGCAAGAGTAAAGTTAATGTGGCGCAGACTTTTATTTCTTAAAATCAGTTGTGAAATGTGAGTGAAAGAATGACAACCCCAAATCTTCAAACCTTTTAATTCCTCCCAAAATGCTGTATGTATGAAAGCAGATGATTGCAGTAGCAACATGGGAGGTACATTATAATTGGGATTTATTTTTTTCCATCATTTTCAGGGTTTTTATAGAGATTTAGGGAATATCTTATTTAGAGAGTTGTAACATAGGCACGTCAGATGGTCATCTAGTATAACATTTTATTCACCTAGATCAATCTCAGAATGTAATTCACATGGCACGGTTTGCAGCCAACCTTAAACAGCATTACTTCAAATGCAGAAGAGACATAGCTGACTCACAGCATTCTTCTCTAACATTTTCTCCATGGACTGTGCCCTTGGCAAAGGCTGCTCAGCTGTTAGAGAAGACTCATCATCAAGAAGTATTTAGATACAAACCAAAACAATTTTTTGTAACTAATCTTAGGCCATTTTATTTTTTTTATTAATTGCCAAATGTTCATGAGACAAAAATTTCAATATTAATTATTCTATAATAGAGTGGTTCTCAACTGGGACAAATCTCTTCCTAGAGTTATTTTGGAAACCCTTAGGGGACTTGTTATTTGTCACAATGATTGTGGTGCATTAATGAGATTTTGTGATCAGGGGCCAAGCATGTCGGTCAGATATGCAAAAGACAGAATATTCCCATACGTAGAAAAATTGATCCATGTAAAAAAAAGTATTCAATTTTTTGTGCCTCAATTTATTTTATTAATGACAATAGATAATGATAGCTACCTCATAGTTATATTTTTAGAATAAAATATTTGTGAAAATATTTGAATATCAGCTGGATAATCTCTTATATCATCTTCACTCCATCCTATGATCTCTACCCTCAATATATTTCTAACTCACTTTCTTTGCCTGATATAGAAAGTTTCAGCAATATTTCTCCTACAATGCAAAGCCGATCTCATATTCTGTCTATCCAATTAATCACCCCTGATGGTATTAGGTATCATTGATGATTTATAAGTGCCTTTTTAAATGTTATCTAAATCATACCATCATATGATTGTACTAGTTTATTGCTAGTGTGTGTGTGTGTGTGTGTGTGTGTGTGTGTGTGTGTGTATATATATATATATATATATAAAATCTATATATTACTTCTTTTCATTGTCTCGTATGAGAAAATGATGCCCATGTAAAGTGTCATTGATATGGGGGAAAGCATATATCTCTTCAGAAAATAAAATTTCAAACTGTTAAAAAGGAATACTTTCAATTTTGTTAAAATATAATTATGATAAACATCAAATAAAGCCAAATTGAGAGCCATTTATCAAAATAATTGACCAGTATTCTTCAAAATTATCAACTTATGAAAGACAAGACAGAAACATTTATAAACTGCAGATGATTAAGGAGAAGCATCAACTAAATACAGTGTATCCTAGATAGAATCCTGGAACCAGCATAGTACATTAGTAGAAAAGTTGATGACATCTGAATAAAATCTGTAGTTTAGTTAATAGTATCATAAAGACATTAATTTCATAATTTTGAGCATTATATCATGATTATGTAAGATGTTAACATTAGGTGAATCAGGGTAAAGTGTATACAGAAATTCTCTTTAGTATCTTTGAAACTCTTCCTTAATTCTAAACTCATGTCAAAATAATAAGTTAACTAAGTATATGACAGTGTAGTAAGTTTAAAAACATATGAAGGAGACTAACGATAAACATGCTTAATGTTTTTTATTTAATAGATTGTGGAATTGGTCATGAATTTTCCCTGTATCTTTACAGTTTTTATGTTTTCAAATAATTGGCATCTGTCTAAATATATATATATATATATACATATATATATATATATGTATATATATATATATGTGTGTATGTATATATATATACATATATATTCATAATTGCATTATGATGGATAAATTTATGTTATTTTTCATTTGTTTTTTGCAAATTTTTAGTTTATTATAAAATGATTGTTTCCATGTTATAATATATAGCCTTGCCCTATTGGGTCTCTCTTAGCTTAATATTTTAAGAATTTTCTTATTCTAAATTATTTATCAAAATACTCTATCTCGCTCTAATTTGTCCTCACACTGAAATTTTCCATCAGTTTTGTGAATTCCCATACAGCTAGATTATTTCTTGGTTCACTGTTCACATATCTTCCATCCTTCTCCATGTCTTGTAGTTAAAGCACAGGCTTTCCTGGCCATGATCATGATTTCCATCCCATTAAATGTGGTGGTATCCACAGTATGATTTTTGGCAATTTTTGTTAAATGTTAAGGTTCACATACTGCTCTGTGCATTGATACATGGGCATATGAGAATTTGAACTTGGTGTCTGAGGCTCTTTGGTCATTTCACTCCTAAGAATTGCCAGACACCTCTAATCTTTTTTGTATATTATCATAAAATTTTACAGTTTTACCTAGATTTTTTTTTCATTCTTAAAGGTCATTCTCAGCCCCCAGATACCCAGCACTTTACAAGTTCACTAATTCTAATTGGCATAAATATTCGTAAGATACATGAGGCTCTTTGCCTCTATCTTTGGGAGTAGTCTGGTCTCATACAGGTATATCAAATCACACTTGATGTTTTGAAATTAAGACAACTGTTCATTTTCTGTACCCTCCCTCACCACAAAACCACAACCTTTAAGTAAGAAGTAATAAGAGAACTAGATATCTGTGCTCTCAGTACTTCCATTGATTCCAAATATACATACACACTATTATATTGTAACAAATGAACCATAGCAGTCAGCAATAGTAAGGGGTGTTTAATCTTGGCATACTCAGCCCCACATTTTAGTTAAAGGAAAGATCTGTTAAAGCACTTGAAGTAGAGAAAACTTTGCTTGTTCAGGCAATGTGAAAACTGGAGTTTTAAAGAGTTGGGTATTAGTGGTAAATGAGGCTGGAGAAGTAGTCATGGATAAAAATCTTAATTTCTTTTGCTTCTCAAACACATTAATCCCAGCAGTATTTTATAATTTTAAAAATCATTAAGAACCCCAACAACTTTTGTTTATGGTGGGTTATATCTGTAAGCATTACTATGTTAGTAATTAAGACAAAAGTTACAAATAGTTCATTTGAAAATAACAATAATAAACACAGTAGATTTAGCATAAATAATGCATTTTATAAAACTATAGCTATATTTTCCAAAGCCAAAAGTTAGTGTAGGAAATAATATTGTTTTACCTTCTAAAAAAGTCTCTTTAAAATTACTGACTTAATAGAAAATAGTTTTATTCTCATATATGCCTCTGCATTTTATTTGTTATTTATTTGTTTTATTTGTTCTGCATTTATTTTTTGGTTGAGGTACTTGAAGAGAATTTGATCTTAGACAGATTTTTAGTTGGGAAAGGGAGGAGTACTATAATAGATATTTCAAATGTGGGGATTTTTGATAATACATCAAAATTTGACAAGAAGTAGTTTCATAAAGGTTAGTTGCAATGTGAAACCTAAAACCATCTAAATTAACTTTTTGCACCGTTACATTAAAATGCATTTGTCTGTCTTGGATCTCGAATGAACCTTTTACCAAGAATGATTCCAAACTTTGTGTATTGGTTATTTGGAAAATATTGGTTCACTGAATCATTATGTAGATCTTTCAAATGGTGACTCATTTTACTACACTATCAATACTGATTCATCAGATAAGCTTTTATTAAGAAAGGGTGAAGCTTACAGTGGATACAAGTTTTCAAAAATGTTTTTTTTTGTTTGTTTGTTTGTTTTTTTGGTTTGTCTGAACGCTCAAATTTTGTCTTTGGGAACACATATTATCATTGTTTTCCTTGAAGTAGAGCCTTACTTAGTTCATTTGAGAATATATCTGCCATTTTGAAGACTTTTACCCAGGACTGAATAATGATAGTTTTTCTGTTAGTCATCCATCCAAATAAAAACTGTGTTACATGAAGAAGTCATGTAAAAATAGTGTTCCATAAAGAAACTATAGTTCACTACACAACATATACAATTGTGCAAGTACCTTTTCTTTAGCGAACCATCACACTTTGGTACTCATATGTAGCAGAACTGTTGTATATGTACTTCCCATGTCATCACATAGACAATCATATACATCTACTTTGTCACTACTGCTGTGATTCATACTAAGGCACTAGCAGTTTATGTGTCCTTGTTATCGAACCATCATTGTAAATGTCAGGGCAATGAAAAAGGCAGATACTATCTTTATGTAATCATGCAAATACTTTTGACTGCTCAGCTCTCTTGAAAGAATCTTTGAGACCTGCAGAGGTCTATGAACTATACTTTGAGAACAACAGTTGTAAAGAAAATTAAACTTTATCCTATGAACAATGCAGGACATTCAGTATTTTAAAGAGAGGAATGATGTGGACATAGTTAATGTTTTAACATAATTATGATTCTAAATTTTGAGGAAAAACTTTTTATCACAATACTAAAGTATACTCTTTTTAAATTAAATATGTACGGTTTAGATTGGCACCTGACTAATGTCTCCTAAAAAACTTCAATAATACAACTACCTATGAAAGCACAGAAATCTAGGACAGTTCATAATAAGCTACCATGTAATTTGTTGAATGAATGTAAGTTTAAAAATAGTGAAAGGGAGGTTTATTTAAAGTGTAAATGTTGTAAATCCATTACCATGGATTCAGATACTCATAGTAAAGGGGGAAATCATTACTATGCCAGGGATGAAGGAACAAACGAAGAAATGGGGTTACTGAAGCTAAGGGAGACATGACATTTTGACAGAGGGGCCTCTTGGTAGCCATTATAGCACAAGGGAGATACAACTAGTGTCAGAACAGGGAGGGCACATTGAGAAATATCTCAACATCTCTCTCCTCCCACCTTCTGATCTTTGCTTATAATTTCCATGGGCTGAAACCAATCTGAAGCTGATTGTAGAAGGATTTGTTAAAAGAGATGTCAATAATGATAAAAACTGCCTGGAATTTAAGGCGACTTTTGGAGGATTGTTCTCAGAACAAAAGGTAGAGTTTCAGCTGTTGATTTATTTTTTCTTTACTGATGAAATTCTCTTTGTGTACCTCATCTCCATCTTCACCTCCCATGTCATGTAATTTGCATTTTGTCACGGTACAGTGATAGAGTACTGGAGAAGTGAAAACCGGCTTATAAAAATCTTTGTTTAAGAAACATTAAGCCAAGAGTGAACCTGAAAATTATTGACATCAGTAGATATTAGGAACAAGATGAAGTCAATAAAATCTCTTAAATTCTGTCTTTCATCAGTGTTTATTTCTTTGATCTTACGTCCCTAGTGGACATGCTACATGAGAGTCTACCTGTTTTTGCAACTGTAAACAGACCATTCTCAAAGTTGGTAAGAGAAATAGAACTGAGCATATTGAAATAGAGAGTTTCAAAAATTCAGAAAACTTACCTTCAGAAAGGAAAAATATACAGTTTACTCAAATAACAAAACATCCCGTTAGCTCTTTCCTGCATTGCAGATTTAACCAAGCAGGATGATTTTCTGATCAGAATACAAAATAAATAGCTAAATAAGTAAAATCATTATTGTAAAACTATGTTCAGGCATATTGTACTCTAACCTCAGATTAATCTTCCTGTGAGAATCCTATTGCAATGGCAGTTTTCATATGCTGTTAAATATTTAATAGCTATCTCTAAAAAAAATGGCTCCATGCAGTATCATGTTCCTTTGAGACCTTAGTTCCAACTGACTTTTAACAAGTAAATGAATAAATCCTATTATAAAAAGAATTCAACACTCCAGAACTCTGAAACATGAAATATTTTTCCTCTGAAGTAACATGTCTTCTGATGTGCTGCCATTGTCAAAAATATTTTCTATTATCAACAAGGAATATTACTTAAAAATATTTTTTAATATTTAAAATAACATGGGTATGATTAAAATTATACAGTGAATCTAAAAATGAGCAAAAGTACGACTATCTAAATGTACCACTTAATATTTCATTGTGTTACTTTTCCAATTTTTTGTTTTAATTTACTTTTACTTTGCAATGTACTTTCATATTTTAAATGGTGGCCTTATTGAGGGCTATTTAAATCACATTCTACCACACCTATCTCAGTGTCTGTGAGTCTCGCATAACATTTACATCTTGAGAAAAACATAAAAATGCCAAATGCTTCACTTTTTCCTGTGTCTAATGTAGGAGATAGACTTACTAGTGATGGTAAAGCATAAGCATATTCTCAGTAAATGTCTCAAACTCACATGGTCTGAACAGAGGGGGCTAAGGGACTGACAAATACCTTCTTGTTGTTCACACAGCAGCCCAACATATATATATCTCAAGACTTCACAATGTAGCTTTTTTACATAAGGTTAAATGAGGCAGAAATTTTCAGTTGATCTTCATTTTACTGTGCGCATGAGTATTTATTTTTGTTTGAGGTATAGATTTGAGTTGATTTGTTCAAATAAAAAGAAAGTATGTTTTATAAAACTGTCATGTAGTTGAACCCCGCATTATTTTGTGTTGGTGGTTGTAGAGAAAAATAAATAAATACAGCACTAAGGAAGCACATTTTGGGGGGTCCTTACAGTTAATAGACCAATTAGAGCCTAGAGTATAATACAGAGCTTAGCTCCTAGAGCTTCCTCTGGTCAATAGAAAAAGGAGGCATACAATGTCATACAGATTTATTCCATAAGGAGACTTCTATTTGAAATGTAGTTACTGCCTGTGGATAGAGTAATCGTGCTTATGAAATTTTTCAGTAACACCATTGTCACTAGACAAGAGCCCAGAAGTATTTTAAAAATTCCAATAATTAGCACATCTCTCATTGGAACAATAGAGGCTTCACATCTTCAATGGCTATGGGGCTGCGCTATAACTAGCCTGGTATGGGGCTAGGACCCTTCATTCCTCCAGGCGGGACTTCCTCAGCTGACAGATCCCTTCCAATTTTTAACAGTCACATGCAGTTCTGGGACCAGCCCGTTTTTGACCTCTGCCCCTCCTACCAGTCTCAAACTGACTTCTGTATGTCCTTAATTGTAGGACTTTAGTTCAGCTAGACTTCAGGTGATTTTCAATGATGGTGGTTCTGTAGTTTAATTGTAATTTTGATGTGGTCATGAGAGGAGCCAAGCACAGAATTTGTCTACACCGTTATGACTAGAAATCTCTATTTTTCTTAGTTTTAGAAACAAAGATGATAACAGCTAAATGGATAACAAAAATCACATCTTCTAAAACAACTGGAAAAACATACTATTCCTTTTTACAATGAAAACAGATCTGTTGAGGTATGTTAAAAACTGGCAGAATCATTTGTATCATTCTTAATAATTTTGACCACAACAAACAGTCTGCATTTAGAAAAATAGAAATACAATAGGAAAATCTGCTTGGGTATACCATGCTGCTGTTTTCCCCGAGACAAGCCACACATTTTAATTAATTTTGAAGTTTTATTCTGAGTTCAGTTCTTTCTTCCCCATAGAAGCTTTCTACAGGAAAGATGTTCCATCCGTTTGACGCATATGGAGAGTGAAACATAATTAAGAGTTAATTAATCACAAGAAATACGTTCTTGAGACATATTTAGGCAGGATAAATGAAAGGATGAAAACTCAGGCCCGATTTGCCATCAGAATGAAACCAGGAAAGAAACCTAGAAATATGATGCATTTTAGTGACCTATGGGTGAACAGGAAGGAACTAAGTAAGCTAAACATTTTAAAAAATCAGGACACATTCTCAAGAGCAAGTTAGACTTCTCATTTTTTTTAAAAAAATGTATCCTTTCAATAGAAACTTGAAACTTGAGGAAAATTCATCTCTTATAAGGAACTAATTTTATATCTTATATAAGAAATTTCAAGATAAATATTAAGAAACGTTAGGGGATATTTGACTGTTGAACTTGACTTAAACCTGGACCTAAGGAGTATGGAGGGGAAATGGTTAGAATCTTCCAGTATAACTAAAGAATTAGTTGTGACTGGATTTTATTTTGAGCAACTTCAAATTTAGCTAGATTATTGTCCTGTGTGCTCCCTTCCCAATGGGATTTTTGCTTTATGAAAATTCTATTGACAGACACTAAAATCAAAAGAGACACATCTAGAGGAGCATTTCAGTTTTGAATCAGTTGTGACCTGCTGATGAGATGAGATAGAAATAACTGGAATAAATTACCATAGTTGAAGAAAAACATTACATTTAAAGTGTGAAATTACCCGAAAACCTTTAAACTTACCATTGTAAGAACTTGACATAATACCTTAGAGGGAACGATGATATGGTTGCTCTTTATGAATCTTTTCTAAATTGAGACTTGATGAATTTTCTAATATAAGATAAATATCTCAATTTTTTTTAATCTCTCTGGGTTCTTTGGTCATTTACTTTATGAAAGAAAGAATCCCACCCTCTTTGTGGTGGAGCATTTTAGTGAAGGAAGCAAAAATAAAAATTGGAACTCACTAGTCCTATATTCTAGTCTTTGGTAAGTTTCCTAACTATTTCAGTAAAATACTAAATGGGATAATCAGATTATTATCTGAGGCCATTGTAAGCATAGAGCCATTAATCATGGATTGTCATAGTGCTTACATAAAGTAAGACTATTCCTGTTTCTAAAGGTGAGGACATCGCAATTAGAGAGAGAGAGAGAGATAATAATTGTATATATCTTTTGTGTAATTACTGATGAAAATCAACAGTGGATTGACACTTTGGGATATGGCATTAACAGGAAATAACCCCCCACTGAGCTGATTATATATATGTGTATATTATTTATTTATTTCTACCGTTCTTTGTTAAACGTGAGACATTGCCACTCCTCAAGGAGTGCTACCCCTAAAATAAAAATAAATAAACAAATAAAAAGAGAGTGGGCTATATTATTATCATAGCAAGCCAGTTAAACTGTATGGTAATGCTGAATACAACTTCCTTTAGAATGTATATTTATTTAGTGCAGTCATCTCAAAAAAGTTAACCATTGTATTATTACTAGAAGTAGAGTTTTAGAGGGGCTGTACTCTAAATACATCACAGAGTAAGAACTACCCTAATCTGCATGAGATATCCAAAAACTTACCACAGCTTATCTACAGATGTCCCAGGAAAGTAAGGCCCAGGAAGCTTTGTTTGATGTAGCGTAGATTAAAAAGAAAAATAGGGGTGTCTCATTCAATGTGAAGGGGATTCAAGCAAATAGAACAAAGTATGACCAAAAAAGTGTGTGTGTGTGTGTGTGTGTGTGTATCTATCCCAAACAATTTTTAATTTATTCCCAAATATATATTCCAAATAATAATGAATTTATTTTGTTTTATTTTTTTATTTAATTTATTGGGTGACATTGGGCATTGGTTAAATTTATGTAAGTTTCAAGTGTATAATTGTAAAATACATCATCTATATATTGCATTGTGTGTTCACCACTCAGAGTCAGCACTTCTCCCATCACCATGTATTTGACCCCCTTTACCCTCATCTACCACCCCTTACGCGCTGGTTATCACTAAACTGTCGTCTGTGTCTATGAGTTTTTGTTTCTTTGTCTTGTTCATTTGTTGCTTTAAGTTTTATATCCATATGTGAGTAAAACATAGGGTTCTTGATACAATGTATACCTCCTCACACCTGTGAGAATGATGAATTATAATATTAAATCTACCATCATTCAGAACAAAAGCAGATAATAAAAGCTTTCATGTAAATCAAACAGGTCACCTAAAAAAGAAAGCATACACATGGCACCTCGCTTCTCAAGAGTTATTAGTGAGACATCACTACAATCAATTGAACCCCTCAGAGTGGTCTGAGGGGAAATTATTTCTGTGCAGAATTCCATATCAAATCAAGTTTGCAACCAAAAGTGTGTGTTTTAGTAAAGACATTTTAGAATAGGTCGTGACTCAGAAAGTTTACCTGTGGCATACCAATTCTTCTTGGGAAGTTACTTTTATCAAGTAATTTCAATAAACCACTCAAAATTAAAAAGAAAAGAAAGTGGTAGCAATATATGATATAGAAAGCGGTGTTAGAATTCTGGAAAGTAGAGAATGGAAAGCCAAGTTGACAGCTCTTGAGCAGGTCTAGAGAACAGCTGGTCTAGACTGAAGCTAGAGCACAGCAGGCTAGTGTGGGAGGTCTCTGAACAAAAACTTTACAGAATATTTGATTAAATCGAGAAATAGGAAATAAAATAATAATTTTAAATAGCACCAGAAAAAAATATTGATTTAAAAATTCTAGAGAAACAAAACAATAATCAGTATAAGAAAAAAGATAAACTTAATGACCTTTGGAATTTGCAGTAAATACTGTCAGTTCAGAACAATGAAGCCTGAATTATAATTACAGAAGAAATTACAATTGTTGTAAACTTTTATGACAGGTAAAAGTACAGAAATCTATAAGAAAAGGCAAGAGAATTAATATCTTTCAAAAGGTTCATTTATCATTGGTGAACAAAGGATATCAATGTTTGGTGCATTATTTTAAAGATAACAGAGAAATTTGCTGTACAAAATAATAGTGGTTGAATGGGAAAATGTATATGAGCTTAACTATAGCATGTCATAGCAATCAAAATCGTATCTAAAAATCAATTAACCAGGAATATAATTGATACAGATTACATAGAGCTGTGCTGTCTAATGAATAACACTAGTCATATGTGGCAATTTGTACTTAAATTAATTAAAATAAATTTAAATTTCACACTAGCCATGTTTCAGGCATTTAGTAGCCACATGTGATTAGCATCTATCATATTAGACAGTACAAATGTGGAATATATCTATAATCACAGAATCATACATGCAATATGGATGCCCCTTAAGAACACTATGCTAAATGAAAGAAGCCAGTTACAAAAGGACAAATACTGGATGGTTCCACTTATATGAGGCACTGAGAGTAGTTAACTTCATAGAGACAGAAAGTAGAATAGTGGTTGCAAGGGGCTGGAGGGAGGGGAAAATGGAGTTATTGTTTAATGGTTATAGGATTTCAGTTTTACAAGATGAACAGGGTCCTGAAGACGGAGGGTGGTGACTGTTGTTCAACAATTTGTATTTAATGCTACTAAACTGTACACTTAAAAATGTTTAAGATGGAACCCTCATGTACTGTTGAGGAGATTGCAAATTAGTGCAGCCACTGTGGAAAACAATTTGGAATTCCTTAAAAAATTAAAAATAGAACTGCCTTATAACCCAGCAATTTCACTTCTGGACATTTATCTGAAGAAATCCAAAACACTAATTTGATGATATATGTACCACTATGTTCATTGCAGCATAATTTACAGCAGCAAAGGTATGGAAGCAACCTAAGTGCCCATCAATAGATGACTGCATAAAGCAGATGCCCTGCTTGTATACAATGGAATATTACTCGGCCATAAAAAAGGAACAACATGGATGGACCTAGGGGTTATTATTCTAAGGGAAATAAGTCACAGAAAAACAAATACCATATAGTCTCACTTATATGTGAAATCTAAAGAATAAAGTAACAACAAACAAAAAAACAAACAGACTCATAAATACACAGAACAAACTGATGGTTGCAAGGTAGGAGGATGGTTGGGGAGCTGGGTGACAAAGGTAAAGGGATGAAGAAGTACAGACTGGTAGTGACAAAATAGTCACAGAGATGTGAAGTACAGTATGGGAAATACAGCCAGTAATAATTATAAAAATTATATGTGCCAGGTGGGTACTAGACTTAATGGGGGGGTGGGGTTCACTTCATAAAGTACAATAAATGTCTAACCGTTATGCTGTACACCTGAAACTAATATAAAATACTATATGTCAACAGTAATTGAAAAAAAATCATAAATAAAATATTTATTTCCAGAAAATGTTTAAGATCGTACATTTTATGTTATGTGTAGTTTAACACAATTAAAACTTAAAACTAAAATAAAAACACATTTAAAAATGCTAACAATTGGTATCTTTCTATTGTAGATCATAATTAGTCACATTCTAGAAAGGAATATTAGTCCTCAAGAGGCACATTTCAGAAAATCCTTTACTTACTAAAGATTACAATTACTGACCTCTCATACAGGGTAAGGTAAAATGATGGTTAGAATGCTTATTCAGAGGTTATGTCCAGTATTCATCTTGAATTTGGAAGAACAAGCTCAACGAAATCGATGCATTTCTTTAAACAATTAGGATCTTCAGTTTTTCTGCAACCGTCATTGAACGGGTGGGGGGATTTGGTGTAGCTACTCTCATGAACTGCATCGGGGAAGAATGAATTTAGTCGTGGAAGATAAATGAGGATGACCCGAAAGTTCCTATCCTCAGTACGAAGTACATGAAGGTTCACAATTTCATGGGCCTATATGAGATATAATAAGCTGCATTGGGCAATGACAGAACAAAGCAAGAAAATGTATTTTGGTGGAGGTCTTGGAAGATAGAATGAATATTTGTTTCTCCAGATTATTCAAATTTAGACCTAAGTCATTGTCAGGGAAGTGATTAATTTTCATACATCTTATTCAGAATTAAAAGGAATTTATCCGTGCTGTGGCTCTGAAAATGTACGGTAGCCGTATAATCAGCAACTTCATAAAAATGTATGCTTTAAAACTCAAAACCATTCAAGATCATCAGTTGGTATTTTAAAGATCAACATTGTACTAAATCTTAAACCTGAAAACAAATTGTACTTTAAGCTATTCAAATTGTATATGTGACAGAACATTCATAATCATTCCAAAATGAGACAATCATGTTGATTGTTCTAAATGGAATATAATATATCTTTTTCTTTCAAAGAAAACGTACAGTGCACAATAGTTTGGATTGCTATTGCAGTAATATTCAGTGAAATTTCTTCTTTATCTACCATTATTATTATAGAAACTGTGAAATGAATCTTGGAATGTACGGTCAGAGGCCATGCTCTCCTCTCTTCGCATCTCATTAATTCCAGTTTGGCTTCAACATAAATATTAGATACTGGACAGGGAATATTGAATGCATTGGAGAAAATAGTATCGATTTGTAAAAATAGAAATAATGAAATCAGCCATTTTTCTTCAGCATACGGCAGGGTAGTTTATTTTTTGTTTTGCTTTATTTGCTCTTTGTTTTTTCAGAAAAATAGATGAATAATCCATAAACCTTCCCTTCAGTGAACTAATAGTCTGGTGGGGGATATCAACAGTAGACAACATTTAAAGCATCTTAGGTCAGTTGTCAAGTACCTCATATTAGAAATAAAGTCAGTATTTTAGAAAAACTACTTAGGTATCAAGGGTTTTGGTCAAGAAAAGTCAAAGATTAGACAACACTGGATATGAGTTATAGCAGTAGAGCAGGTAATTACTAAGTAGAACAAAGAACTAGGAAAGGCATTCCAAAAGGGAAAAGCATTGAAAGCATCAAAAAAAACAAAAAAGGGCACTGTGTACTTATAAAACTGAAAATATCCCTGGAGTACAGCAATGATAGTAATAATAACATTTGTATTAATTCATAAAACAAATATTTCTAGAATGCCTATTCTATGTCATTCCCTTGTTGTAAGAGCTAGATATTTTATTATGTGCTTTTTAGATATGTGGTACTATTTAAATCTGTGTGTGTATGTGTGTTTAAATAGTATATGATATATATATACATATATATATACACACACATATATATGTCATATATATGCCACATCATTTAATTCATGTAACAAATGATTAAAATTTATTATATATTTTATATGCGACATATTTTACATATTTAACAAATTAATGACATAGAATTTATTCCCATTGTAAATGGAAGAAAACTGATTTTCCAACAAGTTGAATAGTTAGCTTAAGCTATCCTACTCATCAGTTCTTGAACCAGGATTGAAATCTGCTATGTCTGACTCATAAAATGAGCATATAATCTCTAAGAAATGAGATTGAAGAAATAGACAATTATTAGATTAGTCTCCCAAGAACCTAATGTAAGTGAAAACATAAAATATTCATGTCTGTAATTATCTTTTATTTCTTGGAAAAACTATCTTTTTTTTTGTAAAATTATGTTATTATAATGTGGTAGAGGTTCACTCCAAATAAATTATGGGTGAATTTGCATCATAAATCAGTAACAATTTATGATTATACTGTCAAGTAACAAATTGCCATCATCAATATCATGTATGAATCCTATGAATGTCCCTTAAAAGGAAGCTGAGGGACTGTGTCTTTCTACTAAGATTATCGATGTCTTTATTTACTTTTACAACAGGTTCAACTTTAGTAGAAGTGTCAAAGAAAAAATATGAATACTTTATAAAAATATGGTTTTATTATTGTTACCAATGTTATTTGGTCATAAAATTCAGTGTTCCTTGTGTTCAAATCTCTTACTAAGAAAAGGAAGAAGTTAAGAAAGGTCAAGAACCACCTTAAGTGTGTCCATCTTATAAATCTCTCTTTTTTTTCCTGCTGAGTGTTTTAGTGAGAAGGATGCCCAAGTGGATAAAAACATAGAATGAAAAGCTTTGTCTTTATAGCTACTTGAAAAGTTTATCATTGTATTGCCAAAAAAAAAAAAGACATCAGACCCATTTGAGGATTGATGAAAAGGTTTTCATCAATTGATGAAAGAGGTTTTCTGGGAATGGCTGAATTGTTTTATGACTTGAAGCAGTAGAAGATAGAACATATGAAGGCTTTCTGGTGATAGCAAGAAAAGACAGAGAAAATTATATACAAAACCATAAACACAGTTCACCACTTAATTGACTTATGCATTTAACATACGGTGAATGTTTAAATAAAAAATATATTACAGTAAAAGACATTGTCGTTAATCCCCCTCAAAATAATGCCCCTCACTTTGAACACACTTAGTCCTTCATTTGTGACACTTTCTGAAGCAGTTTTGGAAGTCCTCTTTCATGAGTGTCTTTAGTTGCACTGTTGTGGCTGCCTCCATGTCCTGATTGATTCAAAACCAATTACCATTTCTTTCATGGTAATTTTGGGGAAGAGCCAGAAGTGGCATGATGCCAGATCTGGTGAATAAGGTGGAGGGGGACACACCATAATGATTTTATTTGACAGAAATTGCCATAACAGAAGTGATATGTGATATGGACACTTTCCATTGTGATAAAAAAAAGTATGATGAATGCTGCTGCCCAGTGGCATCCAATGAAAAGGCAGATATCTTCAATACGGGAAATGGCTCATTGAACCTTAGTAACAGTATGTGAAGAGTTTCAACTTGTCCAGTGCAGTTAGTCAGGTATGAGCAACGGTTGAGAGGTGTGTTTAAAAGAGTGCTGTAAATCATCCTCCATCATGACAATGCTCTGTGTCACACATGGCTTCTGGTCCATGGCAATTTCTGTCAAATAAAAACATTATAGTGTGTCCTTATCCACCTTATTCACCAGATCTGGTACTGTGTGACTTCTGGCTCTTCCCCAAAGTCAAAATGACCATGAAAGGTAAATATTTTGAATAAATTCAGTACATCAAGGCAGCCATGACAGCACAACTAAAGACACACATAACAGAGGACTTCCAAAACTGCTTCTAAAAATGGTAAGAACAATGGGATAACTGTTCGAAGCAAGGGGCAGTATTTTAAGGAGGATTAATGGATTAATGTGCCTTTTACTGTAATAACTTTTTTATTTATACATTCACTGTATTTTTTTAATCACACCTCATATGTTTACTGAATTCTTGCTATGTTTTAGGGTGTGTGCCAGGAAATAGAAGAAAATAATAAAAAGATAAACAACCTGCTCATTTGGAGCTTTCATTCTCCTAGAGAAAAGTACAATAAAATGATAATGAGTAAAAGTTGTAAAGATAAAAATTAATCTGGAGAAGGAGATAGCGATAGAAAGGTTTGGGGAAAGATGCAATTTTTAAAAGCATAGTAAGTGAGAAGTAAATTAACATTGGAATAAAGACCAGAAGGTGATAGATAAAAAAGATATTTAATATATGATGAAAAATAAAGAAAATACATTAGCAACTGCAAAAATCTCTGAGGTGTGAGCATGCACAGTATGTTCAAATAATGGCAAGATGACCAATGTTGCTGATGTGGAATGAGGACAAAATCAGTAGACATCATCAGAGAGATTAAGGGAGCAGGAGTAGGGGTCTTGTGCTATTTTAGGATTCTATAAACAAAATAGGAAGCCATTGTAGACTCTGACAAATTTGTTGAGTAACAACCATGTGCCAGACACTGCACCTTAACTTAGAATACAAATATGATGGTTTCATAACTGTTCACTGTGCTAAATTTTGTAGTTGAGAGATATATTGCTTATGAACAGAGTAATCCCTAATTTTAGGATCTTTAAAATGTATTTTATTCAAGAATAACACATGAAAATTTGAGCAAAATTTAGTGTTAAACTACATGGTACTGTCAAAATGTGCAATAAAAGTTGAAATAATTGAAATGGCACAGAATGGAATGGACACTTTCCTAAATTTTCAGTGGGTTTCTCTCCTCTTTCTCTCTCTCTCTCTCTCTCTCTCTCTCTCTCTCTCTCTCTCTCTCTCTCTCTCTCTCTCTCTCTCTTTTCCTTCCTTCATTTTTTTTTCCTTTTTAATATGCTGCCAATTAGGATGTTTGCCTAGAATACATAGAAAATTATTCTCCAGGCAATCAAAAAGAGAACATCTCACAAGAGGAGGGAAGATTAATTGCAGAATTCTGATGAGAGGATGATTTCGAAAAACAAAGAAAACAAGTAGCCAAAAGAGTTGTCAAGGTAAAGGTTATTGGTGATTTTGAGGGGATAGTTTCATTGTAATCGAGAAAAAAGCCAATTAGAGAAGGCTGAAGAGTGAGTCAGTTATTCAGCTTCTGGCAAAGTTATAGACTAGATATTAAGAAAAGCCCTTGTGCTGCAAAATATGTAGATTTTACCCCCTCCAAAATTGTTAAATATTTAAAATGTTTCTGCTGAACTAACAGAAGATTGAGGAAAATCACTAAAGGACTCAGAACCAATAATACAAAGCAAAATCTGAGCCCAAGGCTATCCTGGGAAAAATATCAGCCCTGGCAATGTAGATGTATAGGGATGTACAGTTTGAATCAACAGCTAAACCTGAAAGAGGTCCCTTACAGTGGCTATAACTTCAGTGAAAGTGAAGGCTAAAATAAAATCATGAAGGGCATCTCTGATTTGCTCTAACTAGAAAATGAAAATTAAAGTACCTTCTGAGAATAAGTAATGATAGTCTGCTGTCACATGGTCCTGGGGATAGAATATTTAGCATCTTTGAGGTCTAGGAAACCCCAAGCCAATATATTAAATGAAAGTGACTGCAGATTGATAATACTTAATGAAACCCAGCAGAATTAAACTCAGATTCCCTCAAGAGGAAAGCAATTTTAATGTAACTTTGTACTTACATTTATAAATGTAAATACCACAAACAACATATTTAGATACCAGGTAATCTAAATACTCGTAAGAAAATATAATAAAACTGTATTAAATGTAAGCAAATAAAAGATTGACTAAATAAATAAGGTAGCTAAATTAACCAGGCATGTTAAAAATCAAAACAAAAAATCTCTGGTTTAAATTTGAAATGTAAAGAGCTTGGAAGATATCACTCCCATTTATATAAGATAAAGATGGACAAACTAAAAGCCAGTGACCTTTCTTGGACCCATCAGAGAATACTGGTTTCATGGCAAACTGCACCCTGAAATCTGGAAACCTAGGTACCTCTAGAGACATATAAGAACCATTATCTGCTTACCTGGACAGAAACCACTGAAGCCAGACTAGTATGAATGCTTAAATGGTAATTTTGAAGAATTGCTAGAGGCTGCTTGTGTTACAGTGAGGCAGAAAAGGAATGATAGAAGAAATATTGTGTATTGAAATACTAGTGCCAATGATCTGTATATGGAATATATTGCCCAGGTCGGTGGGAGAAGAAAAAGATGGGAAAAAACAAAAAAACAAAAAAACCTAGCCCAGAAAAGTTAAAATACAGGTATTTCCCAGAGATAGAGGAATTCAATAGAGGTGTTCTTACTGTGCATCAAATTGAAATCAAAATGGAAAGAGTGAGTTAAACAGAAATGAGAAGAATCCTCAGAGAAATGGACAAATAAGCTTTGAGCTGGTGATTGGGAAGACCCTGGATCAAATAGGCTATTTGAAAAGGGCAGAATCTGATAATTCCAGGAAAAGATTTCATCACAAGACTTGAAAGACAACAACTTCTGAGAGATGAGAATCTTTAAATAGTAACTTCAGTTACAATCATAACTGATGCAAATGTGAAAATGGGGTGGGGTGTAGTTAAAAGGAGAATTTTGGATATTCCCAGAAATCAACGGCCCAGCTGCCTTAACAAACAGGACTGGATGCCACCGATGGACAAGAATAGTGCCTGGAAAGGTAGAGCTTACACCAGAGGATAGCAATATATTCTGGAAACACACAGAGGACATATTTCTCATTCATTTTAGATAGAGAAGATAAAGGAAAAGAAAGGCTAGCCACTTGGAACAGATGATATATTAATGAAAGATGAAGAACAGTTGGAACACTGTGAAAAGACTGCAACCTCAATATTTCCATCCAGTAATCTCATCACACACACACACACCAGGGGTGACAAAAAAATGTGTACCTGTACACCTGACTTGTATTCTTCTTTCGTTATTGGTATAAATTGATTATTACAATTTTAATACAGGTTTTTCCTTTCTTAAAATGTGTGTACATTGTTTTGGGCACCCTATTTATGTATGTGTATATACACATATATGTATATGAGGTCTGGCAGTAACATTTGTGAACTTGTTGCAACGATGTTGCTAACCTTTTTTGATATCTGAGGGATTATTCATTATGAATTTTTTTTTAATAATAGCGTAGTTGAAGTTACTGATGATATTTCTGTTACCTATAGTCACAGAGAACTTTTAATATAATTCAAATATGTGTATGCCTTTTTGTAGCATAATGCTGGTTTTCATGTGTGCGTTTTGGCTCTTGATTGCTGGTTATAATCATTATATAGTCATCATAGATACTAAACACAGTGGTGTGTGAGTGAGCGTTTGCTGTGCCCCCACGTGCTTGTAATCCTTGTTATAGTGTCTCAATAACTATTAGAGACCATAGGGATAAAAATAGAATGTGGTAATTTGGGTAATAGTTTTACTTTTTAAAAACTGTCAAACATTGCTTGTTATTTTTGTGTGTGTAATAATTATTAGAATACGTTTCATTCTGTTGTTTAAATATATTTCTGAAAATGAACTGTGATGCCTTTAGCCTTAAAACACAATTTGCTCTATTTTTCTTTCATAAAATATGGATAAATTTCTTATCCCAACATATTACATTAATAAACAGATCTTAGAAATAACATAGGCATTATACAATTGATAGATTAGTATCTAAATAGAGAACCAATTATTTAGAATATAACATTGCTACAAATGGATAGTAACTGAATCTGATTTTGTGTCCAAGCTATATATTATTACAGATGATTAAATCCAAACTCAAAATACTCATTAATAGAGATTTGGCAAAGTGGGGGAAAAAATGATAAATGAACCTTTTCTGTTTTCCTCCCCTCTCTCCATCCCATACTTGGCTTCCTCACTTCCTCCTTTTCTTTTTCTTTTCCCATGAGAACCTGCTGCTAAACTGTCATTTTGTTTCTTAACCTGTCTATGCCTAACCTGTAATCAACCACATTTCCCTGACATCAAATGGAAAAGTTCTGTTTAAAACTGAAAATAAAAAATACAAATTAGGCATTGAAGGACACATGAATAAAGTGAATTTTAATATACACAGTTTTTCCCTCTTATAAATCATCTAAAAACCTCACAGAATGAGAGTCCCAAGTCTGCAGTGTATATTTACTTGGATCTCTGATGATCCAAGTCCCTCTGGTGTGTATTTTTTTTGCATTTTTATATTGAAGTATAATTTTGACTATAAAAATGCCCACATTTTAAAGAAACAACTGAATTAATTATATATATATGTGTGTGTGTGTGTGTGTGTGTATGTGTATGTGTATATATAGCTATATAGATATATATAGATATATATATATGTATGTATCTGTGACTACATACATATTGAAAATTAGACATATAAACTAGTGTGCAGGTATGTAATTTTACCTCACTGTGGATTTAAATTATATTTCCCGGATGTATAGTGATGTTTATCATTTTTGTATCTGTTTATTGCTCATTTGAGTGTTCTCTTTGATGAAGTGTCTATTCATGTCTTTTTTGCACTTGTTATTTGTATATTGCTAATAAGAATTTTCCGATAATTTCTCCCACTCTGTGTTTTGCCTTTTCATGTTTCCATTATTAACACAGTCTAAAAAAATATTTTTTTTGTTTTTTTTTCTTTAATATGTTTTATACACACTGCTCAAATTTTTATTGAGTTAATGTATTATTCAGCTTTCAGTATTGGGATATAGCAGGAAACATAACATAATTTTTAACCAATTTTTATGTATTCAACAATTTTTTAGATAATTATATATAGAAAGTTATGTATCATTACTTTTCATTTTTATCTGTTTTTAGCTCAGTGGTGTTTTGATTTCTCCAGAAAACAACAGCAGGAGCATTATTCATAAAAATAGCCTCTTTTACTTTTTTTCAACAGCTGTGCTTCTTAATCTGATGGCTATCTATCCATTTTCCCAATCATTATATTTCTTAAGAATAAATTGGAGATATCTCTGAAATGAAAGTTCTGTGAGCTTTAAAAGTGGGTGTTATTGATTTAAGCAAGAGGTAGAAAATGTTTGAAAAGTACTGACAGGGAAAATAAGGGTATCTCATAGCTGGGAAACAGATGATTTATGACTTTCATTATGTTTTTACTATTAGAACAAAGATCTAAAACTTTGTATTTAAATTATTCTTTTATTACTAGATTTATTTGTAGATAAACGCCATAAAATAGTCATATCAATAATATTACATATAAAGAAGAATCAATACAACATTCCCAGTGAGGTTTGCTTTGTTTCTGTTACTTTCCCTTTGGTTTCCTTTCTTGAGAAGGCAGAAGACCAGAATAATTGAAACTAAATTATTCAAGCTTTTCCTACCTCAGCTAATTTTTCAATAAAATAACTGCAATATATAAACTATGCATGTAGTTTGTCTGTGAATAGTGGTAGGAAAACAGGATTATTGACTTTTTAGCAATATCATTTTTTCTGGATGTTCCAGAAACTTATTAGCTAACATAATTATTCAACAAATATTTATATAATGCCTAGTGATATCAAGGTTCTATGAGAGCCATAAAGATAAAAAGATAATTCCCATCTTTAAGAAAAAAATACCAAACTTAAAAGAATAAGATCATACAAATTATAATATAGAGGGTAGTATAATAGAGATACAAACACTCATACAAAAAGTACTGTAAGGAAATATATGTACAAATTACACTGGGAGCACTAAAGGGAGATGCTATCTCATCATGTTTAGATAATAGAGGGGATTCTTCGAGGAGCGAAGGCTTGATTCCTTCTTGAAATTTATGTTGGTTTTAGGCGGTTGATCTTGGAGGAGAGCATATTCTAGATTCTAACTAAGGCGAAAGACATGAAAAGTCACAAAAGTATGAACAGGAATGGAAATCTGAGGATCCTACAATTGATTTGATATGTTCTGATACATAAGTTTGGGGACAAACAAAGAATGAGTTTGGAGGGATTATCTGTGGCCAGTCTGGATTTTAGCCTAAAGAAAATGGGGATATTATTATGCAAGAATATAACATATTTATTTGGAATTTTAGTAAGGTAACTATAGCCAGTGGTCAGTAATGGCAACAGGGATAATAAATAGATTGGTAAATTACCCTAGAGCGAAGATTTAGAGCTCATCTTCCCAGTTCATGTCCAAGGTTTCATAAGTGGCAGAATGATCCAGTCTCTCATCTGAAACTGTCTTGCTGATACTTCAGTTAAAACAGTTTACGTAGAAATGTGACAGCATGAGGGATCCTCCTTGATCTCTCCCCTTGAAGTTACAGCAAGTTGAACAGTTGTAATTCAGCAGAGGGTTCCCTGCAGAACGCAAAACATGTCTTAGAGATCTGCACACTGAAACATCTGAAAGTGGGAGAATCAGGCGAACAGGAGAGGAGGGAAGAGAGAAGAAGAGAGAGGTGCATGTACACAGCCCAGAGCTCACTGCAGTCCCAGGACGGGAGGATTCAAGCTGCATGTGCATTCTCTGTGTCCCCAACTATTCTCTGTGGCCCCAAGCAGTCCTGCCTGAGTGATCAGCATATAATATGGCTGAACCCAGTGATCTGGGCAGAGACCTTTTGAGTAGAGACCTAATACAGAAGTGCAACAGCTGTGGTCTAGCAACCCTCACTGCCAGGCAGAAAACAAATCCATGCAGCCTAGCCACCTCCTCCAACTGTCCCAGAGTTTGTCTTCCCACACGCTCCCTGGGCTAGCAGTGAGACCTAGAAGAAACTGGAACAGAGTCAAGTTAAAGAGCAGAATACATACAACACTGACATTGGAGAGAGAGTCCTGAGCGGCAGACACACACTGCGGCTAATCCAGTGACAGAGGTGGAGAATTTAAGAGTGAAGCAGCTGTGCTCTGTCAGTCGCCATTACTTGGAAGAGAACAAAACCAGAAACACACCAGTGGGTTTACCCAGCCTACCCAACATCCACCACCTTTCACAGCTGATCCTAGCATGGGAACCCAGGGCTGCTCAGGCATTGCAGCTCTGCATCTGACAGCAGAGGCAACACTGGGATTTCAGAGGCTCAGAACCCCATTGCCCACCATATTCTCCCACGGGGTGGTGCTCTGAGACCCAGGAGACCTGGTCACAGAGGAGACGTCTACCTCCCCAGGGAATCTTCCATCATGAGAAGCCAGAACAGAGCAAGAGAGAATAAAATACTCCAGTGCTACCTACTAGGAAACAAAAGAGAGACCACTTCATATCAACTTAGTGCAAGATTCATTCCCATAGATGCCTAGGAAGAGAAAACATCCACCAATTATTATGAACCACCAAGGTAACAAGGCAGCTCAGAAAGAAAATGAAAAATCTCCAAAAAAATAAACCTAAGGGCATGGAAATTTGTGACATAAATGACAGAGAATTCCAGATTGCAGTTCTAAAAAAACGAGATGCAAGAAAATTCAGGCAGTTTAATGAAGTCGGAAATCAATAAACAAAATGAATACTTTATTAAAGAGATTAAATTTTTTTAAAAAGTAGAAATTCTGGAGCTGAAGAACTCAAAAGATTTGAAGAATAAAATAGTGAGGTTAGGAAATAGAGCTGATCAGATGGAGAAAAGAATTAGTGATGTTGTAGATAGAAATACAGTAATGATTTCTGTAAAAGGAGAGAAGAGATAAAAAGAGAGACTTGAGAGTTAAAAAAGTCAAAAAATTATATAAGAGCTATCTGACTCCATCAGAAAGAGCAATATAAGAGTAATGGTCATAACAGAAGAAGAAGAAAGAGAGAAGACCACAGAGAGCCTATTCAAACAAATAGTCAAAGAGAAATTCCCAAACCCATGGAAAGAACTGGATCCTTTAATCCAAGAGGCAAACAGAGCACCTAATTATTTCATTCCTAAAAGGTCTTCTCCAAGGCACATTATATTGAAACTGTCAAAAATTAAAGAATTCTCAAGGCAGCTAGGGAAAAGATGGTAACCTACAAAGGAATCTCCCTTAGATTATCATTCGATTTTCAGCAGAAACTCTACTGGAGCTAGAAGGGAGTGGAATCAAATGTTTAAACTATTGAAAGAGATAAATTACAAGTCAAGAATAATATATCCAGCAAAGTTATCCTTTAGATATGAAGGAGTTTTAAAGACCTCCCCAGATATCCAGAAACTGAGAGAGTTTTCCACCACAAGGCCTATATTACAGGAAATACTGGAGGAGGTTATTCTACCTGAAACAAAAAGACAAAAGGATACAAAATTGTGAATATGATGACTAACAGCTAAGCAGAAGCAGGAAATAACAACTCCTACTCAGAATGGGGTACTATACACTTAAATATAATATAGAGGGGAAAGGAGATAAAAATATAAAAAAAAGAGAAAAAGAAGACAATTTGCTAATGCAACTTGCAAATGAAGTTTCAGCATAAATAGGAATAATTTGTCACAACAAAAACATAAAAGGGGAGAGTGTAAATGTCTTAATTTGCAAAGGGGAATGGTGATAACATGCTTGCTGAAGATACTGTATATATGAAAACTTTCATATACTGCATATATGAAACTTTTACATAATGGTAACCACTGGGAAGATGGGGAGACACAGAACTGAGACACATTATATAAAAAAAGAGAAAATGGGAAAAAATTATAGAGTACCACCAAACTAAAATAACACAGAAATACAAAGACAAAGAAAAAATGGAGACAGCAAACTACCAACCAGAAAACCAAAGATAAAATGGATACAGGAAATCCTCATATATCAATAACCTTAAATATAAATTTATTGAACTTACCAATAAAAAGGCACAAGATTGGATCAAATAAACCAAAACCTAACCGTATTCTACTTTCAAGAAACACATTTCAGTTGCAAAGACAAATATAGATTCAAAGTAAAAAGGTGGAAAACAATACTCCAAGCAAATGACTTTCAGAGAAAAGCAAATATAACCATGCTTAAATCTGATGAAATAAACTTAAAAAAAGATAATGAGACAAAGATGGACATTTCATAATGATAAAGGGGACAATACACCAAGGAGACATAATGCTTATCAATATATATCCCCCAGTCAGGGAGCGCCGAAATATACAAAGCAACTACTAACAGAACAAAACTAAATTGACCAAAACACAATTATAGTAGGGGACCTAAATACGTCATTGAAAGCTATGGATAGATCATCCAAACAGAAAATAAATAACAAAATATCAGCCCTAAATGACACATTAGACCAAATGGATATAATTGACATGTATAGAGCACTTCATTCTAGAACATAAGACTACACATTCTTTTCTAGTGTACATGGAATATTCTCAAGGATAGACCATGTATTGGGACATAAAACTAGCCTCAGCAAATTTAAGAAGATTGAAGTCATACTAAGTATATTCTCTGATCACAATGCTTTGAAATTGGAGATCAACTGCAAAAAGAAAGTGGGAAAAACCACAAATATGTGGAGATTAAACAACATGCTACTAAAGAATGACTGGGTCAAAGAAGAAATAAAAGGAAAGATCAAAAGATACTTCGAAATAAATGAGAATGAAAATGCATCATATCATAATTACTGGGATGCTGTGAAAACAGTAATAAGAGGTAAATTTATATTATCACAGGCCTATCTCAAGAAACAAGAAAAATCCCAAATCAACAACCTAACATTACATCTTAAAGAACTAGAAAAAGAGGAACAAATGCAACCCAAAGTCAGCAGAAGGAAGGAAATAATAAAAATTAGAGCAGAATTAAATAAAATAGAGAACAGAAGGACAATAGAAAAAATTAATTCAACTAAGACCTGATTCTTTGAAAAGATTAATAAAGTTGACAAACCCCTGGGTAGACTCCCTAAGGAAAAACAAAAGACTCAAACAAAATCAGAAATGAAAGAGAAGTTATGACAGATTCCACAGAAATACAAAGGATCGTACAAGAATGCTACAAAGAAATATATGCCACCAAATTCAGTAACCTAGAAGACATTGACAAGTTCTTAAATATATATATAGCCTTCCTAGAGTGAATCAGGAAAAACTGGAAAAATCTAAATAGACTAATCAACAGTGAGGGGATGGAAACAGTCATCCAAAACCTCCCCTAAAGCAAAAGTCCAGGACCAGATGGCTTCACTACTGAATTCTACCAAACATTCAAAGGTGATTTAATTCCTTTCCTCCTGAAACTCTTCCAAAAATTGAAGAAGAGGTAATACTTTCTAACACATTATGAGGCCAAAATTACTCTGATATCAAAACCTGGTAAGGATAACACACACACACACAAAAAAATACAGACCAATACCTTTTATGAATACAGATACAAAAATCCTAAACAAAATACTAGCAAATCATATACAGCAATACATTAAAAAAATTATACATCACAGTCAAGTTGGATTCATTCCAGAGGGTGCAAAAATGGTTCAACATATGCAAATTAACAATGTGATACACCACATAAACAAAATAAAGGGTAAAAAATGATATGATCGTACCAATTGATGCAGAAAAAGCATTTGACAAAATACAACATCCATTTATGATTAAAACACTTAACAAAGTGGGAAAGTACCACAACATAATGAAGGCCATGTAGGACAAACTCTCAGCTAATATCATACTTTATGGTGAAAAATTCAAAGCTTTCCCTCTATGAACAGGAACAAGAAAGGGATGCCCCCTATCACTACTGTTATTCAACATAGTATTGCATGTCCTAGCCAGAGCAATCAGGCAAGAGAGGGAAACAAAAGGCATCCAGATTGGGAATGAAGAAGTCAAATTGTCACTTTTTACAGGTGACTTTGATTCTTTATATGGAAAACCCTAGACTACCAAAAAAAGACTACCAAAATACTATAAGAAACAATAAACAAATGCAATGAAATTTCAGTAAAAGAAAGGAAAAAAAAAAGTCCTTTTGTGGTTGCAACACAAAGAACAAAATACCTAGGTATAAACAAAGGATGTAAAGGACCTATACACTGAAAACTATAAGACATAATTTTAAAAATTTGAAGAAGACACAAAGAAATGGAAAGATATTCCATGTTCATAGATTGGAAGAATCAATATAGTGAAAATGGCCATATTACCCAAAGCATCGTACGTATTTAATACAATCCTTAACAAAATCCCAATGGAATTTATTAAAGAAATAAAACAAAAAAAATCAACAGATTTACATGAAATCACAAAAGACCCTGCATAGTCAAAGCAATCCTGAGAAGAACAAGGTGAAGGTCAAAGGTATCACACTCCCTGACTTTATACTACAAACAACAATAATGAAAACAGTATGGTATTGGCAGAAAAACAGACAGAGACCAATGGAAGAGAATTGAGAACCCAGAAATAAACCCATATGTATATGAGCAGATAATTTTTGACAAAGGAGCCAGAAACATACAATGGAAAAAAGAAAGCCTTTTCAATAAATAGTGCTGGGAAAACTGGAAAGCCATGTGCAAAAATCTGAAACTAGACTGTTGTCTCCATACCAAAATTAACTCAAAATGGATCAAAGACCTAAACATAAGACCTGAAACAATAAATTGCATAAAATAAAGCATAGGTACTAAACTAATGGACCCTAGGTTCAGAGAGGACTTTATGAATTTGACCTCAAAGACAAGGGGAGTGAAAGCACAAATAAATCAATGGAATTATATCAAACTAAAAAGTTTCTGCACTGCAAAGGAAACCATCAGCAAAATAAAGAGGTAGCTAACTGAATGGGATAAGATATTTACAAACAACACCTCTAGATGGGGCTAATATCCAAAATATATATAGAACTCATACACCTCAACAACAAAAATAAACACACAATCCAATTAAAAAATGGGCAGAGGACATGAACAGAAACCTCTCCCAAGAAGACTTACAAACGACCAATAGATATATGAAAAAATGCTCAACTTCACTAGCTATTAGGAAAATGCAAATCAAAACCACAATGAGATATAACCTCACACCTGTTAGAATGTCTATCAAGAGGACAAAGAATAACGAATGTTTGAGAGGCTGTGGAGAAAAAGGAACCTCATACATTGCTGTTGGGAATATAAATCGGTACAGCTACTATGGAAAACAGCATGAAGTTTCCTCAGAAAGTTAATAATAAAATTATCATGTGACCCAGCAATTCCTCTTGTGGGTATCTACCCAAAAATCTGAAAACATTTATCTGTAAAGGTATATGAACCCCTATGTTCACTGCAATATTATTCACAGTGGCCAAGACATGGGAACAACCAAAGTGTCCTTTGATAGATAATTGGATAAATAATATGTGGTACATACATACAATGGAATACTACTCGGCCATAAGAAAAGATGAAATACTGACATTTCCAACAACATGGATGGATCTTGAGATTATTATGCTAAACGAAATAAGTCACAGAAAAAGTCAAGAACCGTATGACTTCACTCATAAGTGGGATATTAAATTGAAAGCAACAAATGAACAAGATAAACAAACAAACAAACAAGCAGAATTTCATAGACACAGATAACAGTTTAATGGTTACCAGAGGGTAAGGGACGTGGTGGGTGGTAGAAGCCGATAAAGAGCGGGGTCGAACATATAGTCACAGAAGGAGTACTGACTCTGGGCAATGAACACACAATGCAATAGATAGATGACGTATTACAGAATTGTACACTGTAAACCTATATAATTTTACTAACCAATGTTCAGTGTGACTCCCATAAATGTAATGAAGTTAAAAAGAGACATAGGGTCTTATACTAATAAATTTTTCGGGTCCTTAATAGAATTAGAGCAAACAGTTGAAAACTACCAATAAAAGGAGTAAAAATAGGAAACTATATGTATATATGTATGTCTATCTATCTATCTATATATGTATATATAGGTGTGTATATATATATGTGTATATATAGATATATGTATATATCTATATAGGTATATATTTATTTATATCCAAATCTGTTTATGTGCACCTGTACACAAGAGACGGATCCATAGGAAGTAATTTTACTAGGTGCCAGCACCCCCACCTAATTATTGGGACTCTTCAGAAACTATTTCCATCAGTCCATGCTGTTTTGTGTTCCCCCCCCCCCCCGCCAGGGATCACTACACACTTGGGCTTGAACAAGTGGCATATGGAGGAGTGATGGACTTTAATAAAAAGCATAACAAAATTATGTCAAAATAACGGAAATAATGAGAACAAAGATAGATAAAGGGTGACACTGATAGGGAAACTGCAAGCAGTGACCACGGTCTGAGAAGGAAAGATCAGAAGGCGTAGAGGGGAGGACTGAGGGAAGTTTATACTGACAAAATGAGCAAGATACTGTACGTTTGCTTCTTTCTTGCTTTTAGACTCGAAAGACAATACACTTAGCTTTACCTGAATTTCACTGGTATACCACATTATTTTGTTTTCGTATGTTCCATTGTCACTGTGTCTAATTTGCAGAAATAGCTGAGAGGAAAATACTTAATACAAATCCCCTTTGGAAAGGGAGTAGACTAAAAGCAGGATGTGGCACATATATACAATGGAATATCACTCAGCCATAAAAAAGATGAATCCTACCATTGCGACAACATGGATGGACCCAGACGATACTATGCTATGCTAAGTGAAATAAGTCAGACAGAGAAAGATAAATACCATATGATCTTACATATATATGGACTCTAAAAAACAAAATTAATGAACAAACAAAAAGAAACAGGCTCATATGAGTAGATACTGATAGTTATTTGATAGTTATCATATGGGAGGAGTTTGGGGGGTGGGTGAAAAAGGTGAAGGGATTAAGTACAAATTGGTACTTACAAAATAGTCACAAGAATGTCAATTTCAGCATACAGAATATAGTCATGACTATTGTAACTATTGTCTCTGGTGGGTTCTAGACTAATCAAGGGGATCACTTCATAAATTATATAAATATCTAACCTCTATGCTGTACACTTGAAATTAATATAAAACAATATTGGATGTCAACTGTAATTGAAAAAAAAGTTAAAGGGAGAAAAGGTGAATGGGGAATAAGAGGTTCAAATTTCCAGTTATAAAATAAATAAATCATAGGCATGTAAAGTACAGCATAATTTACTCAATAATATTGTAATAATGTTATATGGTATTAGATCATTACTAGCCTTCATATGGTAATCACTTCTTTAGGTACATGAATGTTGAATAGACATGGCATACACCTGAATCTAATATAATATTGTTATATATAATGTTAGCTATATTTTAATTAAAAAAAATTTAAGTGCTACGTAAGGATCAAGGATATAAACCAGTAACTTTATAACAATAGATTGACTCTCATGGAACAGGGTAGATGATACAGAAAACCTGCCAAAGAATAAGAAATACTGCTATAATTGAGCTATAGGCTTATTCATCTTTGTACTTCAATACCTAACATAATTCCAGGTACATAGAAGGTATTCAACAAAGGTCCATTAAATGAATGAATTGGGAATGTTTTATAGTATATTGAATGAACTCCAAGCACTTTATTATTATTTCATTGTTTTTACTGTTGTGATATATGGGAGGGGAAAGATAAGGAGAGTAGAATCTGTAAGAATAATGAAATTGGATTTGTTCAACCTGGTTAATACAGTTTTTGTTTTGTTCTGTTTTGCTGTCAGTATTGCACATAAGTTTAAAATGGTCGTTATAAAGTGACTTCAGATTTTTAGAGAGTAAGGGTATTGTTATTTTCTTACAACAAAAAATAAAACATGTTATTCTAATTTTAATTTGCTCTTCAAGGTTCAATCTCCATTTTTCTTATTCAACTCTGCCCCAGGAAACTTACCTACATTAATTAAGTTGGCTAGTTCTCTTGCTTTCTGGCTTCCTAATGAGGTGGCCACTCTAGGCCACCTTTTTGCTCTTTCTCTTGTGTTTTTATCCCTACGGAGGAATACACGACCTCCCTATCACTGGCCAACAATTACTGCAATACTATTGTGATTTCCCTATACCCTACTGAAATGCTTTATTATACTCTCTGAAAATTATTCCATTCCATTTTGACATTCATTTCTTGTCAGGATCTGATGGATACATGTAATACAATTAATGATCAATATAATGTAATACAATTAATTTGACATCAGTTTAGTAAATTATTCAATATATTTACAGTTGATCTGTTTTGAAACATGCACAAATAGAGCCATTAAAGTTATGGTATTTTTCACTTTTGGGATCTCTTATCTAATTCATGTATTTACCTTTGTCATTTGACGGCTGGCAATCTATCAAAAGATAGAGATACATATAATACTAACATTGATTATGTGAGAAATCAATAATGGTTGCTGTTGAGAATAGAAAATATACCAGATAGCTAAAACTGTGAAAGAAGTACCATTCAGTTTCATCATTAGACATTTATAAATGAGTTTAATAGAAAGAACAAGTTGTGTAAACTATTCCAGATCCAATAAAGACATGATTTACAACACTCCAGCTCAGTGTGTTTGGGTTATCTATGTCGTCAAAGGCATAAAAAATGGAAATTTATAAATTTATTTGTAAAAAAATTATTTATGAATTTATAAATACGTACTTATGAATTTATCTATAAAATTAAAGTACTTGCTTAATATTTTTAAGGCATATTATCTTGGAAATTTTAGTACTTAGGCCAAAAAGTAAATTCAAATAGGTGATATAAAAAATGAGCCATTTTTATAACATAAGTATATATAATAAATATATGTATTAATAATTTCTAAAGAAAAGTAGAATTTAGATGTTTTATTCATATTTTCACATTAGAGCACGTCTTATATAGATTTTTAAAAACAATTTAATTACTTTTTATTTTGAGATAACTATAAATCATTTATATAAATCTACATTTCTCTATAAGAAATAATAGAGACATATCTTCCAGTTTTTACCTAGTTTCTCCCAATGGTAATTGCAAGAACTGTGGTGCAATATCACACCCAGGATATTGACATTTATACAATCCACATCTTATTCCAGTTTCCCTAGTTTAATTGTAGTTGTGTGTATATGTGTGCATTTGTTTATGCATTTCTTTCTCAGTGTGTGTGTGTGTGTGTGTGTGCGCGCGCGCGCGCATCTGACTTTAAAAATCATTGATACAGGGTTTCTCTGTCTGTTTTCAGTTACCATCAGACTAAATTTGGCATGGAGATTTTAAAGTGAAAAGCTATTAGAATAAAAGTGCTTGAATGAGTGACATTTTATTTGAAATATTAAAAATATATTATTTATTGAACATGCCCTTTAGTTCTCTTTTCAACTTACATATCATCTTAATGAATGTTTTCATTTCATTAAACTTGTTAAATAGTAGATTATTTCAGGATTTATTTTCTTCGTAGAATTGAAAGTAAAGATAATTGTAGACTGAAAATAATTGTAAAGTTATCTTTACCAAAATACTTAAGAGACTTCTGTATACAATATTGATATGAAACTAATTCACTCCTCTCACACCCTGATCACTATTGAAATTAATAACAGAAATATAAGAAACAAGGAGGACCCTCAAATACCCTGAAACTTTGAAAAGTGCTTATCCGTATGCCCGAATCTTTTACTTGTAGAAAGGAAAAACAGGAAATGTGCTGATTTGTAGTTACTTCTGAAAAAAGATGAAGAAAAATGATAGATATGCAAAGCCTCATTAATTCCTCACAAATTATAAGGAGTAAGGACTGAAAGAGATAGTGAGCCAGTAGAAGCTATTACCTGTCTGGATCACCAGCACTTGAAAACATTTTTTCTTAGGAGGCTAAATGTAAAGCAGGAGCAGCTTATCTAAGGCAAACAGCAGTAAGTAGATGGGCCTTGATTTGGTAGTGCCATTATCCGAAAACAGCGGAAATGAGGGTGGGCATAGGCACAACTTGTAACTGATGTGCCCAGGCCAAAAAAATTCAGGATGTGCAAAAGTGGCTCATACACAGTGCACACAAGTGTAGTATGCTTCATCATTGTAGAACTCTTGTCAAGCATCTGCTGAGACCACCTACAGCTCCAGCTCCATTCATTTTGGTACGATGCTGAGATAGTAATGTAAGTTTATATCAACTAACCATTTAATCTAACATACATTGGGAAGAGGCTAATGGTAAGCAGGTGCAATATGATGTTCCAAAGATGCTCATTTTCCTTGCTTTGGGAAGATACCAAAGTCATAAAGATCTCTGTTTATTTAAGGAGGAGTAAATTTTAGAACAAACATCAACAAAGTGCCTGGAACACTTAAAAACTGTCCATCATAAAATCCAGGCAATGTTTTAGTTAATAAGGTGCAATAAATAGAAGTAATTTTTAAAAATTACTATGATAAAATAAAAAAGCAATCTCTCAATGATTTGAAGAACAGGTAGTGGGAATGACAGACATAAAGTTGGAAGGTTAAGATGTTGTAAGATAGTAGGATAATGTGAGGAAGTAAGAATTGAATAATTAATAAATGGCAAACACCCAGGTCATGATGCTTTACAGGGTAAGCTGTGGGAGTAGATGACTGAAGTAGATTGCAGATGAAGCTCCTTAGAGTTGAGAGCAAGGATGCTGGAGGCTCAGATTTGGATAGGCTACCCTTAATGTCATTAAAGATACTGTAATAAGAATTATGGTCACAGGTAAACTAAGACCCAGAAACAAGACAGTAAACAGCAATAGAGACAGAGGAGAGTGTGGTGCCAAAGACCATAAGCCCCAAATAATGTTCATATTCAGATGAAAAGGAAGGCATAGACTTATCTGTCAAGTATAAAGTAATATGACTGACACACAGCTGTTCCATGTATGACAGCTAATATTATTGTTATGGTTTATGTCATAAAGCAGAATATCAGGTTGTGGTCTAGTTTTCAGCAATTGACTGATATATCCATTTTTCATTTATGAAATAAATTATTTTTTTCCTTAAGGGATTTTAATTTTGTGGTGGAGCTGCCAAAGTAGCATAAAAAGAATGAGCAAAGACGAAATACAAGAATTTGTGGTAATCCAAATTAAGTGCACATCTCTTTTGGAAAGTTATCCCGTATCACTTTCATTTCATCGTTCTCCAAAGATTTTGGTTAGTGAAACTCATAATCTGAATAACATTACTAGGAAAATGTTAAATGCATTTTAAAAATACCAGAGGGGGGGGTAAAGTGACACTGAGCATTGCCTCAATGGCACATATCATCTCTGCTCAGGAAAAAAGTCACAGTACAATTCAGCCTGCTGAGATACTGGCTCTACCACATAGAGGTTGTGATTGGCCTCCAAGGTGTGACTGAATTAATTTTAACTCATTTCACAAATTCCATTTTTTATTATGATGTATATGGCATATAACAATAAATCAAAATATAATTATTGTATTTTAAATTTATGTTTTTGGGGACAATGGCTGTTGTAAAACATTCTGCTACTCTGTTGCCCCTCAAAGAGAGGTTAAAAATGTTCTTTTCCGGTGCCAGTCTGCTGGGTTTATATTTTGGCCTGACTTTTTACGCTCTGTATAACTTTAGGTGATTTACATAATGTTTTTTGGATTTAAGTTTTTTCACTTATAAAATGGGGATATTAGGGTGATGTGTAGGGAGAGGATCACTTTTCTCCTATATCTGGTATATACTACCCGTAGTGTATATAATATGTAATACTGTAGTCTAGGATTTATAGTAGCACTCAGTGCATTATATTACTGCAAATATTATCTGAAAAAAGCTAGAATATTAAGACATTTGAGAAGATAATGATATCTCTCATACACTGAATACTAAATGCCAGAGACCTAACAAATATGATTTAATTTAATCCTTACAACAGGCATGTAAGTTAGGTATTATTACACCATTATACAGATATAGAAATTAAAGCTTACTGAATTGAGATCAAAATGCTTCTAGATGGCATGCTTTTTCCCTTGTATCATTTGATCTTATCTCTTTCATTGATATTTTCACCATGACTGATTGATTTAATTCCATATAGAAAATAATGCTTTATTTGCTTTTCTCACTCATAATTCTTACTGAATTCATTGAGTATCTGATTCTACTAGGTTATGTCATACTCTTAGATTTTAAAGAGGGAATGCAAAATAGGGATATTAACTTCCAACTTTTAGTCAATCCAATCTGGAGACTAACTAAACATACAGCTTAAAATACTGTCTGATAGAATCTCTGATGATTAGAATATCATTGTATTTTTAGTGCTGTTTTTCTATATGGAAGCAATTGATACTTGATTGTGCAAATAACATTATGACTGTGCAATGACATTGATTCCTACTTTGTTAATTCTCAACAATATTAAAATTGTTTATATGCGCCAATTATAAATTTTATAAATCCGTTAGGTTTTAGAGATAAGATAATTCTGAAAAATTCTATAAGATATCTGCATTCTTCAATGAAAAGTAACCTCCCAAATTCTTTACATAATTTAGGTACAGCAAGTTTAGTTATATCATGCAGCCATAGCTAATATACTACATATTGACATAACTAACTATAAATTCATAAATTAAATTTCAGTTTAAACTTAATGTTTCCTGTATTTCTGATTATATTAAGTTGGTACAAAAGTAATTGCGGTTTAAAAGGTTAAAAATAATTGCAAAAACCGCAATTACTTTTGCACCAAGCTAATAGTTCAGGAATAGGTTAAAAGTACACAATATCCTTTGCATTCTTTATGTTCCAAAAGTTTTCTTTGCATTTCTAATAAAATTGGTAGATTTTACTGAGAGTTTAGAGTTTAGGTAGATTTTATACTGATAGTTTAATATAATGTTATTTTGTTTACTTAGATAACATACTTGCTCTGTCTGTGCAAAGGTGGTACCTTTATTCACTTTGTTCCTTTTGACATACCTGTATAATATTCAAATCAGAGGCCATGTTTGCAACCCTAAAACAAGGAAATCAGAGAAGCACACAAATTCATACAATACATCATAATCACCTTTACCAACTCCTTCACCAAGCAGACAAAGTCAGGGTTGTGTGTATGTGTGTGTCCATGTAGTAATATTAATGGAGGTCTATATAAATAATATCCTCCAAAGCTTTTATATTTCTTGAAGGTTTGAAGAAGCTTGCATTTTCTTATATGTATTCCTCTAACTTGGACATTATAGTGCAATTCATTAGAATTCATTACAGCAGAAGCCATAAATCCAATCACTTTTAAATGTTTCTCATTCATTAGCAAGTTATTATCATTTTATTAAAAATGCATGAATTACCTCAGTAGCAACAGTCTCAGTGTTTGCCTTAGAGATATAGCAATGCAGCTTTACTTGCCTCCAATTTTGTAGTAACATACAGGTCTTTAGTAACACTTTTCTTCCACCTGGTCTAAACAACTAATGTTTGACCCTGAAGTTGTAAAATCTGGTGATCCCACTTCCAGTATTCTGGAACAATTGCTAAAAAATGGACTGATCCAAACAGAAAGGCTACATTCCTGAAACCTCCTATGGTACAACCCAAAAAAGACAGAACACCTTGCTAAAAACTGATTATTCTTTCCACCAGATCTGTTTGTTATAATGTTTGAATTGTGTTATATGAAATATAGTTTTAGTGCAAAAGCATGCTTCTAAAACTCACCCACTGCAGCATTAGGTAGAGAATTCCATGAAATGGTTTCTATCCTCAATAGAATGCAAAAAGGTATAGCTTCTATGGAAGAGAAGTAGAAAGGTCAAAGAGAACAGAATGAGATCGCAAGATAATGGTAAAAATAATGGGGAGAGGAGAGAAAATGAAAAAAAATGTATAAGAAAGGATTTCAAGGAAAGTAAAAATCTACCGATAAAATTAAAGTCCACATTAAGGCAAATATAAAAGTTAAGTCACAAATTGTAAGTCTTTACCAAAATCGTAGTTCAAACTATACGTAATAAATTGCAGCAGAATTTACTGAGAATATTTGAGGTGAGAGATATTTTTCACAAATGTCTTTTAGAGCAAAAACAGTAACAATAAATAAAAATACAGAGCCAAATACCTAGAAGATAAATAAGTATTTATAAATGCTTATCATGAAAGCAATATCCAGGTGAGTAAGGTTCTGTTTAGGATAATGCATAATCTATACAACTTTTCACCCTCAAATTGAAATTTCTGGCAGTTTGCTTGTCAGAAGGTGTCTTATAGAATTTTACTTTAATGGTTTTCTATTATTTTCTATGAAATGCTACTACTTCCTTCAAGGCTACATTTACTATAATTTTTTACATGCTTACTGTCAGAAACTTTGGTTACTTAATGTATATTTGCTATAAAATTTGCACGTATTTGTCAAACTTGTAATTTTAACCCAATGAGTATGGATTTTCTGATTTTATTATACTTAACACAACCAATTTAAAGAATGCATAAAATCTTTCAGAGTTAGCAAATCCATCTCTAAGTTTTCTCCCACTAAATAGGTTTATGCCAGAAAAAAAGGGGAAATTTTAGCGAAATTACCTTAAAAACTGAATGCAGGTAATTACTTTGTATCCATGAGAGTAGGGGGAGAAAATTGAACAATAAAAACAAATCAGTTATATGGAGGGAAAACATAAAAATAATTCAAAACAAATAGGCCAATAAATAAAAATTAAGATAGAAGAAATTTCATACAGAATATGGAGAAAGCTGATTCAAATCAAAAAATGCTTTGTTACTTAATAAAATTTGAAAGCAAATAGAATTGAAGCCTCAACAAAACATATATAAAGGTCTGACAAGTAAGTTGGTGAACTTGCCAGTGTGCCTTTACATTGCCAGCACTGTATAAACAACTTGGTAAGGTTTCAGAACCTTGGTATATCAGTGCCTCACAACTGTGTTCATGTCGACATGTGGCAGTGTCTTGCTGAGTGGCATTCATTATTGTTGTTCGTGTTTTCGTGTACCGTCGCAAGAATGTCTGAGTTTGAATTAAAGCAACAAACAAACATTAAATTTTTTGTTAAACTTGGCAAAATGGAAGTGAAATCAGGGACATGTTAGTCCACATTTATGGGAATAAAGTCATGAAGAAAATAGCAGTGTATAAATGGATTAAACATTTTTTTGAGAGGAGAGAATGCGTTACTGATGAAGAGAGGTCAGGGCATTCAGTGATGAAAACATTGCAAAAATTCATCAAATTGTGCGTCAAAATTGTCGGCTGACTGGGTAAACATCGATAGAGAAGCAGTTAGGATAATCTTACCTGAAAAATCTTTGCAGGAGAAAGGTGTGTGCAAAAGTGGTCCTGAAGGAGCTCTTGCATCACGACAATGCACCAGCTCACATGGCACTGTCTGTGAGGGAGTTTTTAGCCAGTAAACAAACAACTGTACTGCAACACCCTCCCTACTCACCTGATCTGGCCCCCAGTGACTTCCTTCTTTACCAGTAGATAAAGGAAATATTGAGAGGAAGACATTTAGGACATCAAAGGTAATATGATGGCAGCTCTTGATGGCCATTCCAAAGAGTTCCAAAATTGCTTTGAAGGATGGACTAGGCACTGGCGTCGGCACAAAGCTTCCCAAGGATAGTACTTCAAAGGTGACCATAGTGATATTCAGCAATGAGGTATGTAGCACTGTTTCTAGGATAAGCTCACGAACTTAATTCGCAGACTTGTATATTACTTTCCTTTATGTAAAGAGCTTTTGTTGTGTGATAGCTTACAACGTTTCAATCAATACACCAGAAAACATGACAAAAAATTCTTTTCCTAGAAAAAATTTAAAAACGAAATTATCTATTTTTATTGTTAAACTAATACATGTTATTAACATATCAAATAATACGGAAAATTATGAACAAAAAAGTAAAAGTTTATCCCCAAAATATTTAGTATTAACCTTGTGGTATCTATATATTTAAGTGGTTTTCTCTGTATACCCTAACATACACTAATGTATTTCCATATTAGGATACGATAATAGTTAATACACTCCTTAGGTTAAGATAATCACTGTATTTTTTAAATTAGCAAGGCATTATAAATATGTTACTATTTTAATAACTTAAAGAATTAATATCACATTCTTTGATGATCTTATAACTTAGATTATAGGTGGTTCTGCATTTTTTCCATCTTAATACTAAATTGTGTGTGTGAAAATGTATAGAGTGACAGGAAACATAGTGTTAAGGCATAGGAGGTAATGTGTATGTGCACTTATTGTAAGTTTTATGGAATGTAGGATGAAGGTATTGACAAATGTGGAAAAATAAGTTTCAACCAAATAGTTAAGAGTCGATTTGCTATAAAATTGAACAATGTCAAAAACGCTGAGGGTCTGACGTACATTAATTCTGGGTGTAATTATTCTTCAATTTATTTCTATATAAGTGTGTCATTTTTTTCATGAATTTTATTCTTTAAGTTTTGATATCATTTTACTTGTAAATTACCCTAATACTTCCATTATTTTGGACAGTTATATATTTGTGCAGTGTAATGTTAAGTAACCGTAATCACCATACCTTAGTTTAGCAAAATGATAGACTATAACTTAGAAAATACTACAACTTACATCTATTAGTTCTATGTGACATAACTATTCCAAAGAAGTTATATTTCTTAGATTTAGTAAAAGTAATAATTTAAAATGTGTTCAGTTACAATCATTTCAAAATTTACTTTCTGGAGAGGCATTTTATTTTGAGATAATTATAATCACTTTTTTTCCCAAAATAACTGATTAGGCACTATTTCATCTTGCTTTCTGGGAGACACGGGGTTGGCTTGTAAACTAATTTTGAAAATTAGAGCTGTAAGTGAGATGAAAGTGAAATGATTCTACAGTTCTTAAGTACTTTAGTTTTGAAATTAAAGATACTAAACCTGTCACTTTATACTTCATTAAACTGTTTGGAAAATAATTATAATGCATTTTTAAAATTGATTTGTTAGATTCATATTATTTTTTGATTATGGAATTCAGACAGAATATGCTAAGTTGTTCCAGCTCCAATCACAAGAACTTTCAGTTTCTTTTCATCAAAACAAATGTATAATAAGTTACCAAGAAATGGAGTGTGGCTAAGCAATTCAGAGACAAGCTAAGATATATGTATATTTTCTATTTGGATAAATTGAGTCAATATATGAAACCAGTTACTATATGCTACATTGATAGTCTGTTAAAGAAATCATCCTTCTATTTAAATAACTAGTAAATATTGATAGGAGTTCATGAGCAGAAAAATTCTCAGTAATTTGTATTAATATTAATTAATAATTTCATTTCTGAAGTTAAAGGGTCAGCAATCACTGTTGAAATTTGATGGTTTTCAGGCTGAAAATCATATATTTTTGTCACAACAATAAAGATAAAACATTTAAATATTTTATAACTAAGTAGAAGTTAAATTCGAGCTTGGTTTATAAAATCTATAGGCAAAAGCCTTAATAAATAATTCTGTAATGGTGTATATTTCAAAGAAGCCTCTAATATGTGAAATAATTAAAAATCAAATATATATAAATGTTGTTGTAAAAATTATCAATATTAATTAGGATTATGATTTCATCTACAGTTCAATATTAGTGAATTTTTATCCTTAAGGTTAAAAGAGTAAGAAATTTTTTTTGCTTTGTGTAGATTTATAAATATTGAAAAATAAAATCTTCAAAATAGTTGGAGATGTGAGCACTCCTGATCTAAGCTTACATTAATGCCATAGTTATATTAATGAGTTTATTTTGTCTTTCTAGACCTTACATTGCTTGTTAAATAAATAGTTGTCTACTGGCCACATAATGTTAGCCTTCGGTTAATCATTATTGAATTAATATGTTGCTGTGAATACCAAGAAAGTTTAGTTAAATTTTAAAAGTTTAATTAACAAATAATTAAAATGGGAAGGTAAATTCATTCACAGAATCTTCTTAAAATTTATTTAACCAGTATGTCTCTTTATATGTATTTGAACACACTTCAAAAGACAAATGAAACCAAATGTTGAAGAGGACTTGTTTTACGTTTTGAGCATAGCCCCAAATCTGTGGATAACAGTCAGCACATTCTAAAGAAAACCAAGAAGGAATAGGATTCTGGCATTACATGTATATGTATATTATATATATATATATATATATATATATATATATATATATATATATATATATATATATTAAAGAAGAAAAGGAAGATATCCCATATTTATAAATTTTAAGAAAAGGCAAATGTAAACTACATTACTCATAAATTAAGAACTGGTAGTAAGTCGTTTGAAGTAAAAGTAAAGAAAACAAATAATGGCCATGGAAGTCAGGACAGTGGTAAGTTACCTTTTTGGTGAGGGAGACATTATGATTGGTAAAGTGTGCTGGCAATGTATTGAGCCAGGTGGTGGTTCTGTGGGTTTCACTTTATAATATTTCTGAAAAAGTGTAATTATGTTTCATACATTTTTCTATATTTACATTATTTTACAACATAAATTAAAAAAAAAACTATTAATGAAGCCGTTTCTTGTTTATAGTCTACTGTTTATTCAGTAACTTAGTGTTACACACATTTAAAACTCTGCAGTCCATGAACAGCGTGCATTTTGTGAGCCATAAACAGAAAATAGCTTCACAGTGTGTAGGTCTTCTAACAGAACCACACTTAACTGAGAGAAGTTAACTGATACTATCAATTATTTCACATGAAGAATGCTTCCCTGCCATGCTAAACACTAAACACTAATGCCTAGTGGGCTACCTTTCACTACCCTGGACACTGGTTCCTCCAGTTGAGTTACAATACATACCAAAATTATTTGGTTACAGAGTAACCATTATTTTTTATTACACTTGTTAACATGAGCGTGTAGTTTCATTATCTGTTATGCAAAAACTAAAATTTTTAGTTTGAAAATGAAGAGTGGTATCTATGATAGTTTAATTAAGTGCTTTAGAAAATAAATGTTTTAAAAATCCTGTAGCATTAATTTTAGAAAATGATTAGGTAAAATATCTGTAAAAATCTGGATGCTTCCTCTTCAGATAGTTTTACAAGTGTCTTTAATAACTCTGTGCCATAGGTTATATATTATAATTGCAGTTTATGTAGGAAAGACGATATAGGCTTCTAATCAGCTATGTGAAAGAACAGAATGTAGCCCTACTTAAATAATGGCTGTTGTTTGTTTTGTTTTTGTTTTCAGGAGGCTTGTTTTATTTATTTTTTTTAAGACATGGTATCTTAATGAATTAATATCTGGCTTTATTACTTGTGCACATGCATATGTGTGTATAAAATTAAACTTTGTATTTTCAATTATAAGTGATGTTTCCAATTATCCAAAGATTGTTTCTGACTGAAAAATATACCAGGGTCTGTGCTGTCCTGCCATATATAAAATAAATCACAGCAATAAACATTATAGTATTCTTGGTCCTTAGCTTTTATACAGTGTGTTTTTTTTTCCTTCTATGTTCTTAAATATGTTTTGAGAATGTGCTCTTTAGTTAATGAACACTTATGTATTGTATGAATGCACTATAATTTTTGGCAATTTTTGGGGGGTGGGATATTTAAACTTCTGGCACCTGAGTTTCCTCTAACTTTTTATTATTATTATTGTTCTCTGAAGATGAGGTGTCTCATGGTTTTTGGGGAAGTAAATGACCTCTTTTCATGTTCTTTACGTGTTCAGCTATAAGAAGGAAGTAATCAATATGCTCTGAGTTGAATTTCCAGATTCCTGGGAGAAGTAATATACACAGTGCTGCTTAGTCAGGCATTAATCGGCAAATATCTATCAGGTATCTGTATTTGCCAAGCACTAGTCTAGAAATGCCAAAAAAAAAAAAGAAAGATATTATCTTTAAATATGGTTAGGTCCCATCTCTGTGAACCCATTGCAGAAGGGCACTTAATGAGAGAAAGGAGAGTTGTTGAGAGCTGAATAGACTTAAGTAAATGTGCTTACTACATAACTAAAATATCTAAATGTGTTTTTATCTGCTTTTACTTATAATAGTTTGATCAACTCCTAAAGTCCCCTATATATTTTCCCGTATGTTCTTTTTCTCTGCATTTCATGGGGGAGGAAGTGTTTGTTTTCATAATCTTCAAGTGACGCTCTTTTGGTATGTAATGCCAGTATAAACATAATGTTATTTTCCCACTCTTTAACCAATTATCCCGGTGCCAGCTACTGAATAATCCAAACTTTTCATACAAATATGAACTTCCATATTTATCATCCTTAGGTTTAGTTTTAGGTTTTCTATTCTGGTGGGGTTGTTTTCCGTCTGCCTGACCATTATTATGTCTGTATTACACTATCTTAATTTACAAGTATATAGCTTGTTAAAGTTCCAACTTTTCTTGATTATTTCAGAAAATAATTTGGATGATGTTTTAGGTACCAGATTTCATGATACTTTGTTTTTTATTCTCACATCAATAGCATGGGACTCATATTATTATTACTATTTTCAAATAAGAAGATAAAGTTCAGAGAGATTAGTGAATGCCCTTTTTCAATCAAGAAGAAAGTGCAATGCCAGAATATGACCCTAGTTTTGTTGACTTTGTTTCTCGTTGTGATAAACTATCTATGGATTTTACTCAAGAAGAGTGAATAAGTTGTGAATGAACATCAGGAATTGGCGGATGGTACCTAGCTATACACATTATTTAGTTTAATTATTTTTAATTAGGATAATCAAAATGTATGTGTAGGAACATAAATAATGTATATTTAAAAACTCACTAAGTTTATTAATATGAAATTTGAATCGTCTATTAAATTACATCTTTCAAAGTCTTAATTTCTTATATAAATTCCTCTTAGAAGTGTTTTTCTAATTAGAAACTTGATTATAAAACATTTTTTACAAATGCACACTATGTACCCAATTCTGGCCTAGTGTTTATTGTAAAAGATAGACGTGATATAGTTTTTAAATTGTCAGAAATAACCCTCTATTTTTAAAATTTATAAGCTACAATTTAGGACAAGTAATCTAAAGAGAATACAAATCACATTGGCCCAAATGTTATTCGTGGATTTTTAACATGTGATGTACATTAGACATTTATTCATAATAATTATGAACATGTTAAATAGAATCCCAGAAATCTATGAGGTCACTTAGCTGGAGCAATGAATTCCATCAGGTTTAATTAAAACTGAATAGAAGAGGAAAATTTTTCAGCCACTCTTCAGTATTGGAACCAGTTATGCCTTAATATTGACCCCACTAGCCTTTGTCACATGCTCAGATGTCTCACAAAGGCATCTGACTCAAACTCTGTCTTCTGGACTGGAGCTCTGTCTTCTGCTTGTGATCCTTATTGTTTGGTTTTCCTGGGATTCATGTTATGGTATCACTTCTTAAACTTACCCCTTTCACTTAGAATATTTGTTTTAATAGTCTGCCTCTCTTTATCTTTGATTCTAAGCTTTGTCCAAACCTTTTAGTTGAATCCACCATAGACAGTGGGCATGTCTCACTTTCATCTCAGTGCTGAGCACATGGCACAAATCACTGCATTCTAAATTATATCCAGTGGCTGAGTAATAGGAAGCTGCTATTCTTTAACTGCCTGTGATTTACCAGGCAGAAAACTAGGTGATATATATAACTATATATATATACATACATATAATTCTTTCAACAACCTATGATGCATAATTTATTATTTATCATTTAACTAGTATTTTCATAAATCTGAGATACTGAAATAACTTAAGAAGCTTGCTCAAGACATATGCATAGCAGTACTGAGAACAAAGTCTATAGATTGAAATGTTGTGAAAAGAGTACAGACTTTGTACAAAAATAGAGCTTAGTTAAAATATCAGATCTGCCAGTTGCCACCGAAAGTTTTTTTCATATTTAAAATGAAAAGATAAATGATGTTTATATTAAAGTATTGCAAAGATTCAATGGCAAAAAATCATGGAAAGTTCTTACAATTATTTGGAATGAGGTATATACATCATCAGTCATAGTAGCTTATTTTTTAATGATTGCACTGTTATCTCACCATTTAGCACTACTGAATTACTTGAAGAATAAATAGGTTACTCTCAGATAATAGCAGCTGCCTAAATCTGAATTTCTCTAAATGTCCTCCCAGATAAGCATGATGTGGACAAATAAAATAAGATAAAATAAAAAATAAAATAAATAACATGGGCCAAAAACACACACTTCACAAATTAACAATGCTGGGAAACCGAGATTTTTCATAAATGAAAATATTTATAGAGAACCAAACACCAGATTTCAATAGTGCATTCTATGGGTGCAAGGCATGAGGGAGAAGAGACTTAAGAGACATGGAAAAGAGGAGAGAGCGAGGTCTTAGCCAAAGCACAGCTAATATCACCCACAGAAAGAGAAAGTTCAAAATACTGAGCACATACTTGGGACTTTGACAGTTCACAATACTAGCTACATAAAATTTGGTTCAAAGATGTACCTGGACTGGAGATGACACCCTCACAGAAGCCCTTTTTTTTTTTTTCTAGGAGTAAAGGAGATCTATAGGGACAAGTGATGCTTCTTAGAGAAATGATGGGGTAAGGATGGGGTAGAAGACAGAATACGGTCCCCAGAAATAGGAGGAAAACCAACTGTGTATGAAACTACTGTATTAAGCATAGCGAGAATGTAAATCAGCAGACTAAAATTTATCACCACAAAATAGATGTAAAATGAAAGACAATTATAATACTCCAAATCCTCAAACAAGAATGAGCAAATACTAAACTAGAAGGAAATCAGGAATTCAGATTTTGAGAATGAATTTGGAATGAAAAGAAAAGCAGCATAAAATATGAGTGTTGACTGAACTCAAGAAAATAGATTATTACAACAATACTATGAAAAGAAAAATATATTAAAAATTCAGATGGAGTGCTGGAGATCAAAATACAATAGCTGAAAATAAAAAATAAAAAAGCACTGACTAGGATAAGCAGTGTATTTGACACAGCAGAAGAAAATACCAGTGAACTTGAAAAATAAACAAAATGCTCTGAGAAAAAAATTAAAATAACAGACAAAGTCTCAGTAAGCTGTAGATCAATATCAAACAGTCTCACACATTTAAATAGAGCCACTGAAGCTGGATGGGGGGACAGGAAAAAATATTGAAGAAATAATGGGCAAAATATTCCTAATTTGAAAAAAAAAGTATACATGGACACTCTCAAACAGACAAGAAACCACAGAAATTATAGAATAAAGAAAGGCACGTCATAATTAAATAGCTGAAAATCAGAGATAAAGAGGAAATATTAAGAGCAGTCAGAAAAATGAAATGCATTGATTACAGATAAATAGGCAAACGGATAAATATATGATAAACAAATATTTTCCTAATAGTAGAATGACAACTAATAAATACAGAATGGATTATCAATTAGAAAATAACTATTTTAGAATTAATGTAGTAAATTGTATTCTGGAAAGAATCGTTGTTGAGTGCCAAAACCATACAGTGGAGAGATTATTGTGGAATAGGATATTTACACAATCTCAAATAGCTCCTTCATAAATTTATCATTGACAAAAGGAAAAATGGTAACTAAGTGGTGAAGGAATCAGAAAATAGCATAACAAGTTTTTGGTGTGGTGGACAGTCTCTTAGGTGGCTCACAGTTACACCTTCCTCCCGGTCGTCGCCATGCCTTGTGTAAAACCCTTTCTTTGAGTGAGAACAGGAGAATACAGCAAAGGTCATGGGATGCGCCTTATAAGATAACATTACGGTAGCCCATCTTCCCCGTAGACTTTTCTCCCTTGCTGATTTTGATGAAGCGAGCTGCTGTATTGTGAGCTGCCGTACTGAGCGGCCCATGGAATTGCTAGAGGCCTCAGACCTGTAGCCAGCAAGAAAACTAGGCCCTCAATCCTGTGGCCTGCAAGGGACTGAATCCTGTCAATAACTGTGAGATTTCAAGCAGATCTGTTTGTAGTTGAGCCTTGAAATGGTATCACAGCCTCAACTGATTGATTCTATAAATCGGTTTGTTATAGAATGTAAGATACTGAAGCAGAAGACCCAGTTGAGACTTCTGACCCAATGATACCATTGTACAATAAATGTATGTGTGCTTTAAGTTGCTAATTCTGTGGACCTATTGTTATGCAACAACAGATACTTAATATACCACTCAATCAAAATTATCATCAAGAGTAAATAAAAAATATATGCTACCAGATGTGATACTCTGAAAAAAATATATCACTTATGTAGTGTCCTAGTCCAAAATGCATAATTGAATTTATTCATAGGGAAAACATCAGCAATCCCCAAGTGGAGGTATATTCTATAAAAATATTAGTGTATTCTTCAAAAATATTAATGGTATGAAAGAAGGAAAATATACGGAAGCTGCTCCATGTTGAACGAAACTAAATTGACACAACAGCTAAACACAATTTCTGATCCTACACTGGAGCTTGTACTAGAAAATAAATAACTATAAAGCATGTCACTGTGACAATGGATGAAACTGAATGTTCAACGTAGAGTATATAAAAAGTGCATTGATGTTAAATTTCTTGAATTTGATTACTGTATTATCGATATGGAATTAAAGGTCTTAGGAAATGTATGCTTAAGTATTATGGGTTTATAAAACTGCTATATAATTTTATATGGAGAGAGGATAATAAAGCAAATGTGGGAAAACGTTAACAATAAGTCTACAAAAATATTGTATGTTTTTTGTTTTGTACAATATTTTGTACAAATTTTTGCAAATATTCTCTGTTGAAAATTATTTTAAAACAAATTGGTAAAAATACTGTTAAATAGGCATTCAATTTTTCTCCTTGACCCAATGTATTACAATGAGAAACCTAACCGAACTTATAATTTCCCAGGATATCACCAAGGGACTGTCATATATTGAACTCCATATATCTTTAGTTAAAAATGCACAAACTATTAATGCTTTTTAGCTTCTACTAGCTTGCAGAAATCTTGATGTGTAGAGGTAGAAAAAGTGTAATTTGTCTCCAATCCTAGTTTAGAAAATATCCTTACACATTATATCAAAAGCTAATTAAAATTCCATGCCACTACTAAAAAGAACATGAATACGAAATTTAGCAAAGGTAGATAAATCATTGGGACACTGGAAATTGACTGCAGGGGGAGAAAACTCGAATATTGCAGCAAAACTAGGTCATCTATTCCCTTCAACAGGAATTGATCACTTATAATTTATCTGCAGGGATGCCTAAGAAAAGAGAAGGAAAGCAACAGTATCATCCTCATCATACAGTTACTTATGGATTAATTGGTAATAAAGCGTGATGATATGCATAGCACTGTAGAGAGGGAGGAGGGTCGGAATAGGATATGAAGAGGAAAATTTTAGTTGTAGTGAAAACACAAACCGTTTTTTGTCTACAACTTCCCCCTCTCTGATCTTCAGACTGAAAAAAAATGGAATTATATTTTCCTAAGTTGCCATTGTTCTTCTATAGTAATTACAGTGAAATTTAAAGTTTTGAAGCATATATACTCTCCACATTATTTTCCTCTGCAATTTTCAAAATGTTATGACATAGCAACTTCAAAATCAAAAGAGTGTTTAAAAATTGTTCGCAGGCTTGATAGCTCAAGAGATTTGTAAGTCATACAATGCCTTTGATTTCTAGGTCATTGCATTAAATCCATTCTGCTTAATGACTATTGGCTGTTCAAAGTGAAATGAACTGTTGAGTTTAGCAGAGTTCTACACTCATTTGTATTATCTACTACATTTTCCAGTTTATAGGTATTAATCTCTCTACTTTTAAAATCTGTACATAAATGTGTATATTTAATAAATATTCCACTGAATTGTTTTATTAACTAAATATTTTCATATGACCACGGCACCAAACGTGTATTAAGAGCCTACTAAGGGACAAATATTACAGTTCACATGATTTTGTTTAATTTCGTGTGATGCTTATAAACTTGTTGTGGGTTTTTTTCCTTTGTTTTTAACTGAAAAGCCATATCAGAAACATTATTCAACTTCTCTAAGACACATAACTTTTTCTGGAAAGTAAAACCCAAAGCTGAAAGTTATTCAGTTGATTAGGTCAGCGAAGATGATTTGCCCAACTTCAATACTGCCCAAGGCACTGTAGGGACAGTGATGGACAAAAGGGGCAAAGATCAAGCCCTTGGCACTACTTTTTGGAGGACAAGACAGTAAACAAACATATCAATAATAGCATTTCAGTTATGAATAATATTATAATGACTATACATGAATTTAGTGAAGATAGAGTGAGGAGGCATGTTTTGCATAGAGTGACCCAGAAAAAAACTCTAGAGGAGGTGAAATTTAACCAGAAACCTGAATAATGGCAAGGAAGCAGATGGCACAAATCTGAGCTAAGAGCCTAAGAGCTTTCCAAGCAGAGGGAAGTGTAAAGTTCTGCACCAGAAATGACATTGGTTGTTTTGAAGAAAAGCAAGGGGGCTGATATGACTGAGAACAGTGAGCAGGAGAGCACCAGTAATGGGATAAAAACGGCATTGCCTTCGAGCGTAAGATGAGAATTGAGTGTCAAACTATTGGAATAATGACTGGGTAGAGAAGACATGTTGACTGGGTTCTCTCAGAAGCAGACCCTGAGAAGGAATTAGCAGCACAAGTGCCTTACTGTAAATCAGTGCATGGGAATCATAAAAAAGGGACAGAGCCATTCAGTTGTGAAAGCCTCCAGACTTCCATGCAGACCTGACAGGGAACAGAGAACCATAGAAAAGGCAGGACTGGGCAGGGAGAACTTCAGACTGTAATCTGGATCTTGTCGCAGATCTGAAGAAGTGTTGGCCAAGCCAGTGGGAGCTCCCAAACAAAAATCGCCCACGAGGCTGTCTTGTCATGTTCAGGAGCTGGGTGGGCTGTCCTGTTAGAGGGTAGCGTGAGCTCTTAAACTAAGGAGGCTCCTGAAGGAGCTGGGGTGAACACTAGTAACTGACTACACTCCTTGCAGATAAATGGTAAATTACTTCTTAAGTGGAGATTCAGACAGTGCACCTCCATAGTTGACAGGGTGTCTGTGTTTGATACACTTTCATCATACATACTCCTTGCCCTCTTCAAAAGTCACTGTTCAAGGGTTTATTTGGAATGCGCTTAAAGGAGGTTTTCAGCCATGCTGTTACACTAGGATTTCGGAAATAAATCTTGCCAGAGCTGAAGCCCTGCTAAGACGTCGTGATCTCTTACTGTCCTCAGAGGACCTCCAAAGCAGGAATATGCAAAAAGGAGCCAGAGACCCAGCTCGGGGAGAAGTCAGAAGCATTACGACAGGAAAAACAAACAATAACAACAACAAAACCTACAGTGAGCACCTACCATATCCAGAGTTTTATTATTAGCCTCATTTTACAGACAAGGCTACTGTGACACAATGGGATTCAATTGGTGTCCCAGTAGCTGACTGTGTGTCTCCACAGACCACACCAAATATGCTATTTCTTACTATTTTCACGTACACATGGGGTTTCTCTTACTGTTCATTTTAATGTTATTTGTACAGGAAATGAGGGTAGGAGCTGGTGGGTGGCTCACTGTGTGATTTTCCCTGATATCTAAATTCAAGACACACTGCTCACTTTTTTTTTTTGCTGTCATTTATCTGGATCCATATTGGCAGCCACGGAAGTGCATGCTGGTCAGGCTTTCAGTTCAGCTCTAATGTCCTATGGCAGTGTGCTAAGATTGACGTGCAAATTTATTATAATCCAAGTTAGCTCTATCGATACTCCTTTGTATTTTTTTTTTAATTATCTCCTTGTCTTCCACCTGATTTTAAAAGACAAATGACATGGCAAACTTGCAGAGATTACCATCTCCAATAATGGAGATTATTTCACAGTGCTAAAAATAAAGGGAAGAAAAAGAAAGTTGAAGAAAATGAAAATAGACTTGATTTTATAGTAAAATGTCCCTGAGGTTTAATTTGGCCTGTGCTGTTTAATCTGCCATGTGATATGTGATTTGGTCAAATTTCCCCTCTTTTCTCCTCTTCCTCCTCTTTATCCCCTCCTCCTCCTCCTCTTTAATTTTTTATACAAATACTTGGTTGTTTTAAAGATTAAATGAAATGACTTCTATAAAATATCTGGAATATAGATAGTAGACACTTATGAAATATAAGTACCCAGAATTTAAGGGCAGGTGGAAATTGATAAATAATTCTCCTGCGAATATCTTTAAATAAAGGTTTATGGCCCATCTTTCTCTTACTTTAAAATAATACATTAATTGGAAGCCATGTTAAGTATTTTTAAATATGACAATAATATGATGTAAATTGTAAAGAAAGAAGCTGGTTCTTTATGACTCTGGAACATGTCAGTTGTAAGCAAACATTTAAATACGTCCATCTATTCATTCTCCACTCAAACAGCTATTAGTTATCTATTCTCAGATAATATGTTAACAAGACAGAGAAATAAAGATGAGTAAGAGTAATACCTTCAGAAATAGTTAAATGAATGTAATTAAATACCATTAACAATATATAATACCATTAACAATATAAATAAAAAATAGATCTGAATTTCATTTCAGACTCTCTATGTACCAAGTAGAGAAATCTTCAAATTCCAAAATTAGAATTTTAAAGGAAGTGTTTTTTCCATCTAGAACAACTTAGACGACTTGTAATAGTAAAAATAATGTAAGGAGTTTTAAGAAATAAACATTGTTAATCTATTAATGTTTACAACAAAAGAAACAAATACAAGTAACATTGAATAACATCAGAGCTGTCTCCATAGAGCCATCAAGTTTCAGGATTGATAACTTTTAGCCTTACCCTTTGTTGCAGCACATGGATCTTTCAAAATGTTCAATGTTAAGAATATTCTAAGACTGATACTTACAATATTAATGAGGCAATGCTTTGTTCTTTTGTAAAGGAAAATAGCATTAAATAAGATACTTTATGGAAAACTCTCCAAATAATTAAGTGGGCAAGCCATTACTGTTACTGATTCCTTATGAAAAAACATAATTTCAGAAATAAAGGGTTTTTTTTTTAAATGACAGTATTTAATCTATCTGAAGGAAACCTAATGCTTGTGACAGATCAACACCCAGAATGTCCATGGGCAAGTTAATTGCTCAGTTGATGACAGGATTGATTAGACAGAAAAGCAATTTCCATGAAGCATAAAATTTGGGAAATGAACTGTTTAATTTAATGAGCAAAATTGCTGTATAGACCATTCATGGCTGATCCTATTATTAGTTATACAAGTTCTAAGGTGAACATCAATTCTTATCATTTATGAGAGCCACAGCATATTAGCGTAGATCTTTCTTTGAAAGGCTTGTTGAAGTATTTTTCACACAAGTAGGAGACATGAAATATTAAAAATAATACTAATGAGATTAATATACAATCACTCTTCTGAAAGAGCATTACAATCAATCTTCAGAATGGAGGAACAAGTAATACTAAACTCATTATACTTACAGAAAATTATGAGACAGTGAACTTAAGCAGCTTGTTCAAGGTCACAAAATAAAATAATTTCTGACATAAAAATAGAATCCAGTCCTTCAAAGCCCAGCCCAGGGACTTGTCTACTAGTATCTCCACCCCTAATGCATAACTGCAGGCCTTATCTATTCTTGCTATTTATAACTGTTCTTTCCTCAAAGGAGATCCGCTTGGTGCTTTTATGTTGCATCAATAATATCTTTAAGTTAGAAAGTAAATGTATTCTGTTTAAATTGGAGGATATTTTTTTTTCCTCAACTTGGTCTTATGTAATAGGTAAATTATGATACCTCAGTTTTATATGTAGAAAAATACCGAATAATTGATTTTATCTTTTTGTAAGTCCCAGTTGTATATTGCCAAAAATTAATGTGTTATTAGACTCCAGTATTTCTTAGCCTATCAGTTATTTTCTATTATTGTAGTTTATTCCAATGTCTGCTTATCTTCTGTAAATTGTTCTCTTGTGTCAAATATTTCCAGGTATTTGGACTTTAGAAAGCTAAGAATGATTACTGTTAAAATATAATATGCATTGTTTGCCTTATCTTAGAAGGACATTAGTTAGACTTCATGGAAAAAAATGTAATAGTAGACTGCTTTTTCTATCTAAATCATAGACTTAAATATAAAATTATAGGTAGTATGTCCATGTGTCTTATTATACTATAAAGAGCAATAAAGGATATAATCACTATCTAAATCTCACAGGGAGAAATTTTAAACCTCTTACTGGCCCTTGTTTTCTACAAGATAGAGAGAATACATTGTGACTTAATCTTGGGGTAGTCTTGTAGTCCCTTTTTTTCTTTTCTTTTTCTGCACTTCAAATAGGGATATTCTGTGTTCCAAAATTTATGAAAGGATGGGTACTACTTTATTTAGTATTCAGCCATTATTTTTGTTTGGTCATATTTAAGAGCCATTACCTCTAGTAACCCACTTATGCGTATTCAAGCTGTACAGCTTGTTTAGAAATGTTTTTACCAAAAATGTAAATGTTCTGCTCTAAAAATAAAGTTTGGAGATGGTATGAGGTACAAAAGGTACTGAAATATAAAGTGTAGGTAACAATGAGAAGCAACTTCTCACTCACATCTGGCATGATCAGTGCTGGTACAATTACTTTGCTGGTACAAAGCATACTTAAAGCTGGCATATGCATACTCTTGTACATTGCCTATGTGCAGCAAAAAATGTATAAGAATATTCACTGAACGATTTTTTGTAATAATTTCAAAATATAGACTACTCAAATGTCCAATTACAAAATGGATAATTAAAAGTGGTATATTCACATATTCATTCATTGGAATACTATTCAACAATTACAAAAACAAATTATTGCAACAAATAAAATAATCTCACAGACATAATTTTAAGTGAAAGAAACCAACATCAAAATGAAGTTTTGGTATAATCACACTTAAATTAACTTCAAGATTAGTCAAAATTAATCTACGATGATAGAAATCCAAGAATATTTGGCACTGGGATGATCCATAAGTAATATTTCTGGATTATTGCTCATGTTCTGTATCTTGACCTGACTGGGGATTACATACCTCTGGTCTTTTTGAAGTACACTTCAAAAGTGCACTTAGAGTTTGAACTCTAAACTTTCTCTATAGATGTCATACTTCAATAAACTTTCACCCCCTCTAAAATGCAGCAATTCAAGTTGGCTATTAATTTTGGGGTTTTTGTTTGTTCTTGTTGTTTAACATCTTTTTCATATTGTAAGAAAAGGAACAAGATAAAACTAATTTAGAGAAATTTAAATTCTTCGGTTTGTTAATTGGCTGAAGCATATGTAGACTATAGGTAGTCTGTGGACTTGCAATGCTGAATTTGGGTGTCACCTTATTCTTTAGTCAAGGGTAAAACCTGTTAACAGCAACATTCTTTCATGGATCCATAAAAAGAAACTGATGATGAGAATCTGAGGGGTTCAGATCTGAGTAGTTTTAAGTTCTGTAGTCAATCAAATTATATTGGATGGAGTCTGACATAAACACTAATAGAAAAGAAAGAGCAAATGCACACATCACATAACATCATTTATCTCATCTGGTTTTCACTGAAAGCTTCTTGAAGGCAAAAATTTAGCTACTACCTATTAGTAATGACAGCTTGAATACCAGCAATAATGGCTGCCTCAGAATACTAGGAAAATAAAAATATTTGCTCACTACAGAATGCAAGAAAATAGTCCTCTTTAGTTAGGGCATATTAATTCCTTTATTAAGGCTTAATTCTGATTCCAATGGTTTCCCTAGTCTCCTCTTATTATTATTCCTGCTTTTCTACCTGGGGAGGTTCTTCACTTTGATAGCATGCCATGTTTTATTGCCTTTCTTTTAAAAATATTTTTAATTACATTTGACCTACAATATTATATTTATTTCACATGTACAATATAGTGATTATATATGTATACAACTTATGAAGTGATTAGCCCAATAATTGTAGTACCCATCTGACACTATGCATAATTAATACAATATTATTGACTATATTACCTATGCTGTACTTTACATCCCATGACTATTTTGTAACTACGAATTTGTACTTCTTAATCCCTTTCCCTTTTTCACCCATTTCCCACAATACTCTCCTACCTGGCAACCATCAAAATGTTCTCTGTATCTATGAGATTGTTTCTGTTTTCTTTGTTCATTTAGTTTTTTTAAAATTAAACATATAAATGAAATCATATATTTGTCTTTCTCTGATTTATTTCACTTAGCACAATACCCTCTTGTCCCATACATGTTGTCATAAATAGTACGACTTCATTTTTTTAATGGCTGAGTAATGTTTCACTGTATATATGTACCACCTCTTCTTTATCCAATCATCTGTTGATCCCATATCTTGGTTATTGTACATAGCACTTCAGTGACTATAGAGATACATATGAGGTGTGATCAAAAAGTACAGTGACTGTTTAAATGAAAAAAGTATTACAGTAAAAAACACATTGACATTAATCCTCCTCAAAGTACCCCCCTGTCCCCCCCGACCCCCCGCTTCGAACACATTTATCCCTTCGTTATTGCCACTTTCTGAAGCAGTTCTGGATGTCCTCTTTCGTGAGTGTCTTTACATCATCCTCCATCATGACAACGCTCCATGTTACACATTGCTTCTGATACAGCAATTTCTGTCAAATAAAAACATTACAATGTGTCCTCATCCACCTTATTCACCAGATCTGGCACTTCTGGCTCTTCCCCAAAGTCAAAATGACCATAAAAGGAAAATGTTTTAATCGATTCAGTACATTGAGGCAGCCATGACAGTACAACTAATGACACTCACAACAGAAGGCTTCCAGAACTGCTTTGGAAAATGTCAATAACAATGGGGTAAGTGTGTTCAAAGCGACAGAGAGTATTTTAAGGGGAATTAATGGCAATGTGTCCTTTACTGTAATTTTTTTTTAATTTAAACATTCACAGCATTTTTTAATCTCACCTTGTATATCTTTTCAAATTAGTGTTTTGTATTTCTTCGTATAAATACCCAGAAGTGAGCTAAAGTGAGTCATAAGGTAGTTCTATTTTTAATTTTTTGAGGAATATGCATACTGTTTTCCATAGTGGCTGCACCAATTTATAATCCCACCAATAGTGCACGAGGGTTCCCTTCTCTCCACATTCTCACCAACATTTGTTTTTTTGATTTATTGATGATAGTCATTCTGACAGGTATAAGGTGAAATCACATTGTGGTTTTAATTTGCATTTCTCTGATGATCAGTGATGTTGAGGATTTTTTCATATGTCTATTGGCCATCTGTATATCCTCTTTAGAAAAATGTCTGTTCAGGTGCCCGTCCCATTTTTTAATTGGATTGTTTGTTCTTTCTCTCTTCTTTTCTCTTCTCTCTCTCTCTTTTTTTTCTTTTTTGGTGTTTAGTTGTATGAGTTTATTATAAATTTTAGATATTAACCCCTTATCAGATGTATCATTGGCAAATATCTTATTCCATTCAGTAGTTGTCATTTCATTTTGTTGATGGTTTCCTTTGCTGTGCAAAAACTTTTTAGTTTGATATAGTCCCATTTTTTTTTTGTTATTCGCCTTGCCTGAGGAGATATATCAGAAAAAATATTATTAAGAGCAATGCCTATATTTTCTCTAGGAGTGTTATGGTTTGGGGTCTTACATTTAAGTATTTACTCCATTTTAAGTTTATGCTTGTATGTGGAGTTAGAAAGTGGTCCAGTTTCATTCCTTTTTTGCATATGTCTGTCCAGTTTCCCAACACCATTTATTGAATAGACTGTTTTCCCCCATTGTATATTCCTGCCTCCTTTGTCATAGATTAAATGGCCACAGATGTGGGTTTATTTCTGGCCTCTCCATTCTGTTCCATTGATCTATGTGTTTGTTTTTAATGCCAATACCATACTGTTTTGATCACTAGGGCCTTATTGTATAATTTGATGTTAGGTAGCATGGTATCTCTAACTTTGTCCATCTTTCTTAGATTGCTGTGGTTATTTTGGGTCTTTTATGGTTCCGCATAAATTTTAGGATTATTTCTCCTGGTTCTGTGAAAAAATGCCACTGGTAATTTGGTAGGAATTGCATTAAATCTGTAGGTTGCTTTGGCTAGTATAGGCATTATAATTGTTTATTCTTCCTTTCCATGAGCATGGTATATGCTTCCATTTATTTTTATTCAATGTCTTCCTTCAGTGTGTTATGATTTTCTGATTACAGGCCTTTTATCTCCTTGGTTAAATTTATTCCTAGTTTTTTTTTTCTTTTTCTTTGTTTATTGTTTTTTTTGATGCAATTGTAAATGGAACTGTTTCCTTAATTTGTCTTTCTGATTATTCATTATTGGTACATAAAAATGCAACTGATCTGAATATTAATTTTGTGTCCTGCTACTGTACTAAATTCATTTGTCAGTCTAACAGTTTTCTGGTGGAATCTTTGGGGTTCTCTAAATATAGTGTGATATCATCTGCAAGTAATGACAGTTTAACTACTTCCTTTCCAGTTTGGATGCCTTTTATTTATTTTTCTTGTCTGATTACTATGGCTAGGACTTCCAATACTATGTTGAATAAAAGGGTGAAAGTGAACACATGATCTGAATATTAAGAGCAACCAGTGGTAAATAAATTTCCCCTGTAAGGTCATTACTTCACCATCTGAGTAAACAGGGTAGAATTATATTCAGAATGCATAGAGTATACATTTATTTTTATATTTAATCCTAGTATCTATTTAAAAGATTTGTCATTAGGGCAAATGAAGGAGGAAGATACAACATCACTATTATGTATTCACCATAGAAAATGCATAAACAGCATTTTCTCTTAGAAAGCTATTGCTCATGGAATCATTATTTTATTGAGCTAAAAATGTATCATTTATATTATACATTCGATAACAAATCGCTTTATACAACTTATAGTTGTACGTTAATTATATAAATTATATGCCTGTCTGTAATGTAAATGCAATTCAGTGACTTACAGACGATTTTCATTTTCATATCTTTGTAGTTTGGACCCTAACATGTCACTAGCAGCCCACAATTAAAGATAAAATATACTTTCTAATGGTAATTATGCAACAGGACCGCTGCTTTATTGAGGAAAAAATGCCAGTTTCACAGTTTTGAGGCATCATAATTTCAACAGGAAGCTTTCAAGCAGCTCAGACTCAGATGCCTATCTGTGTCTGTCCAGGACTCCAAATTGGAAGCTAGTGAGTGATGAGAGCAGCAGAGAGAATGCATTCAGGAGAATGCAACAATGGTGGCCATCACATCCAGTTTCCAGGAAAAACAGTGAAAGTGGAACAATCTACAGTTTTAGTCTTTCCTAGTGACACTGGTTTCCTTAATGGACTGGTTTTGTGACATGGCTTTTATAACACTGTACTCTTGCCCATTTTCCAAGCTTGCCCCTCAACCTCTCCATCAGTTGTGTGATTTAAAAAAAAAAAAGTCCTTTCAATAAATTCCTTCTTTCCTTAAATCAGAAAGAATGTATACTAACCATTTTCAAATAAAAACCCTTAGTACGGTTGTCAGCCACAGCCCTCATATATCCATGTATGATTAGACCAGAAAAACTAAAACTGTAATGAATGCCTCAGACCAGCGGAAAGTAGTTGTTCTGAAAGTCCACCAGTTAATCAGGACAAGATTAAAACTGTTAGCATTAATGTGTTCAAATTTACCTATATGGAAACTATAATATTTACGTATATTTCTATTAAAACAATTTGTAAATCTATTTGTCAAGCTACAAATATTCTCCTCAGCCAATAAAACCCATGAGGGTAAAAACAGAAAAACGTACTGAGACAAAGAAATTCTATTATTCTTGACCTGAAATAAGACCTCATGTCCCTTGACAACTAGTCTAGGTTTTCCTACTGAAGTACACTGCCTTCCAGCTATTTTAGGGGAGAAAAGTGTTCTACTTCAATTACTAGCCTGGTGAGTGCTTTGGGAAGCGATCTCTGATCTTTTTCTGAAATCATGAGTATTTCTAAATCTTCAGGGGGAAGACTTGAAATACTTACCACTATATTAGAGAATATATATATCTCGTGTGTGTGTATATATATATTTTTTTTTCTGTGTAAAAGCTACCCCAATCGTAAAGAGGATGTGAGAAATAAAGGAATCAGAAGAAGAAAGACAACTACAAAAGATAGATACATATTGGCCATGAATTATTGATTTTTTAAGGTGAGGGGCATTACCTTGTGAGCTTTGACAGGGTTTAGATTTGTTTGTTTTTTGAATTCTAGATGTAGTACTCTATTTCAGAAGCTAATAATTTTGCAAAAAAAAATGATTTTGTTTTAACCACCCAACTCTCTAAATACTTAATGGGGAGTTTAAAAATAGAACTACTCATATTTAGGATCCTAACAATCATGTATAGCAAAGTAAAATAATTTATACCAGTAAAATCCACACCTTGAATTTGTCAGGGAAACTAATTAAATAATACAAGTAAACTCCATTAACTCCTACTATATCCTTTTATAAAAACTTAAATTACAAAACCGAATAGCTGGACTCTTCCTTGGAAAGCATTGTTGTCTTTTTAAGAAGTTTGTTAAATAGTCTACTTATTATCCTTGAGAAATAAAGCAATAGCCCAAAACAAGCATTAAAAATAATTTGCCTTGTAATTTTTATCATTTTTCAAAATGCTCAGATATCAATAAAATATGTTTAATGTGACTTTTTAGGGGTTGCAGAAAGAAGAAAAATGTTTATTTGAATACATAAAATCAAAATGAAATAGTTATCTTAGAAAGAAGTAGACCCAAATAAATAGAGCCATCTCTTGACACCAAAAGCAAGGCTCATTCAGATAAGTTTATAAAATGTACCCAGAAGAGAATTTCTGAACATTTATTTAGTTTCATAACTCAGTTAACAGTGTAGCAGGACTTTAAGGCAATTTTATAATAAATCAATGAACAAGAAATGTCTTATATATGATTTCATAATGCATTATGGATGTAAGTATACACATCTATGTTTTGCTAGATTTTTGTTGTTGTTGTCTTTTACTGAACAAAACTTTCTATACCTTGAACTTGTTGGAAATGGAATCTGATTTGATTTTATAGTAAACCCTGCAAAAACATTTTCTCTTCTAATATCTGCTGTTCTAAGAAACCATGTTAGTAATGCTTAAAGAACAGATAATATGTTATGTTAACAGAGGGCACTTGCCAATTCCTGCTTTTCTTTGTTTTCTTTTTACATGAACATGTAGAGAGTGGGGAAGGGAGTGTCTTAGAGTCCTGGTGTCAAGGAACAAGACTAAATGTGCTAGTTACGATTTTAGGAAGAAAGATTTGTTATATGTGGCATAAGTGAGCAACAAGACATTTTGTTGCAATGTCAAGCAGTGATTTTTATAAAAAGATAAATCTGACTTTGCCTTGGTTTACCTTTATCTTTCCCTGACTAGAGATTACACACACGCACACACACAAAATGCTACAGCACATAAAACAGTATTTAGTTCCTCTAACATTTCATGTTTTCTCTTACTTCCAGGCATTCAGGCATGTTATTTCCTGCATTTATGTTCTTTTTTTATGACTTATTCAATCTGGTCAATTGCTATTCATACTTCAGGCTTCAACTTCGATGTCATTTCCACTAGGAAGCTTTCATAACTGCCAAGATTCCCCCATCCCCATCCCAGTAGTTTCAGTGAAATGCCTTTTCTGTGTGCTCCCATTCCCTGTCTTACCTATATCAAGTGCATTTATTGGCATTAAGCTTACCTGTGCCCTGACCTATATGTCTGTCTAAATTGTACTTGCCCAGGAGCTGGTGAGGTCATATCTGCCCCATATTTTCAGTATCTACCATGGTGCCTGGCCCATAGAACATCCTTAATAAATTACTGCTATGGGAAGTCTTTAAAATGGTGCTGACGAATCCATGGTCAAACAATAGATCGTGGGGAAAAAAATAGATCATGGTAGGTGAAAGACAATTACTGAAATGTCATACCTGAGCTAGGAAACTTGGAAGGAACATGCCTAGTACTAAGTTTTGGGAAGAACACTCTTAGGATAAAGCTGAGTAGAGGACAAGTTATGAATCAAAAGGGACGGCAAAGATGGTATTGTTGCTCTGTGTTCATGCAGTGTTATTGGTTGTAAAATCAAAGTTATCATGGATCTCAGATTTTGGAAGGAAAGTACTGTTAAAACAGCATTATTTGAGTACCCAGTTATTAAATGAGATGAGCATTTTACTCACTCACCTAATTTAATAACTTCACTGCAACCAGAGGAAGGCTCAGTGAGTGAAGACACTCATTTAGAAGCCTCACGACTTCACGATTCCCACCATGTTAAGCTAAATCAGCAATGTCAATTCCATGTTGTCCCTATGCTGAATTTGTCGTGGCAGATCATATGTATAGAAATACAATGAATAGGCTCTGATAAGTGATTTTCTGTAAATATTTCTGCTCTTTTTTGTGTGTGATTTACACTTGACCAACTGTTATCCTCAGCTGTTTTCCATGACTTTCCCAAGCATTGATACCAGTTCAGGTATTTATGACAAGTAATAAAGCTTGAGGAGCCTTACTTACCAAGCATTTGCCCTCAAAAGAAAGTCTGTCCCTACTGTTTCTTTTTGTCGTCTAAAATTTCTATCACGTTCTCACTTAATAAACTCTATCCTCTGGGTTTAAACTACTATTAATATTTTCATAAGTGATCACTGCTAGTGTGACCTTATGAAAAAGCACACAGTTTGAAATAAAGGAAGTTATGTTGCAGATAGATACTCAGTCTATCAATATTTTACTTCCTCATGCTCTTCTTAATGCTACTTATGTATCAATCACGTAATAGAATCAATCTCTCATTCTTTCTCTCTCTTTCTCCCTTGTCTTTCAGTCTCCCTCTAACAAATATAGAGTATGACTGAACTGACACTAGTGCTTTATTCTTCTTATCAAAAAAGTCTTAAACCATCACACCCACAATAGTTGAAAAATATTTTTAAAGTTATCAACATTAATTTGAACAGATGATTAAAGGTATATTTCTCTGATATTTCACCTAATCAAAATCTTCAAAATTTTCTAAGGCATAGAAATGAAAATGTGATATAGCTTTCTTGATCCACTTTGATTCTCAGAAATTTAAGTTATGATCTGGGCAATTGAAAATCTTAAATAATTTAACTGACTGAACTTATGTTCTCATAGTCAGCTTTGTATGTTCCTATGCTTGTGATAGTTTACAAATCCATGGATCTTACCCCCCAGTGGAAAAAAGCTCTTAAAATAATTTTTCACAGAAAGGTAATTATGCTCTTAATGGCAGTTGTTTATAACTTTGCTGAAAGTTGAAGCATTAAGAAAGAGTGTCCTGTACACTATATAGCAGTTACACTATTTCATTTGCTTTCTGCTGAATCTCAAACCTTCCCTCCAGATCAGTGACACTCTCCACCATAGTCATGATAGGAATAAATTGTCCACCCCATCCTGTGACAGCTTCCATTAAAAGGAATAGAATTTCCAGGTTCTTCTGTCTTGCCCAGTCTCCTGGAAATCTGGAGAATAAAATTATTATTTTGTTAGGTAAGGATGACTTTCAAACTATGTGTAGTTTGATTTCTGTATGCACTTATTTTATAATGTATGCCTGTGCACAACCTGAGCCCGCTTATATTGTTCATTGTACCCATAGTGGAACAGTTTTTCCAACCCTACCATCTCTAAAACCTAGGCATTTTTCAAAGTGCATTCAAAAGTGACTGATTCTAGGAAGCACTCTTCTATTTCCCTTGCCATAATCAGTGTCCATATATTATAAATACATTTGCATGCCTTTATTTCCTAGTACATGTACTTGTTATAGCATCTAGAAAAATGCATTGTTCAGAGAAATACTTTTAAAATATTGGTTGAATTGAAGAATTCAATGTGTTATTTTGCTTTGTTTTGTTTTATTTTAATATGCAAAAGTCCCAAATTACAAACTTCTGCTTTGTTCTAAGTAGTTGTCCTCTTCATTTCATTGAAAGGAATAGACAGATATCAAATGCTGTGGAATTGCTTGGCCTTCTATACGGAAATAAAAATATTTACTATTTTAACAGCTTTATTAATGTATAATTTGCAAAATATAAAGCGCTTCCAGTAGTAAAGTACATGATTCAAAGGTTGTCAGTGTATTTACAGTATTGTACAACCATCTCCATAATCTGATTTTAGAACATTGGCCCCAATCCCAAAAGAAAGCTTGTACCAATTAGCTTCCCATTGCCCCACTCCTGGAGGCCTAGTAACATTATTGTATTTCCTCTTTATAGATTTGCGTATTCTGGACATTTCATATAAATAGGATCATACAATATATAGTCATTCATTACTGTCTTCTTTCACTTAGCACAATGTTTTTCAGTTTCATCCATGTTGCAGCATGTGTCAGTATTTCGTTCCTATTTATTGCAGAATAATACACAATTGTGTGGCTGTACCACATTTTTCTATCCATTTAACAGGTGATAGACATTTGGGATGATCCACTTATGACTATTCTGAATTTTGTTGCTATGGACATTTGTGTATAGGTTTTCGCATAGACGCATGTTTTCATTATTCTTTGGTAGGTACCTAGAGTAGAATTTTAGAATCATATAGTAACCCTATGTTAACAATTTGAGGAACTGCCAAAAGTTTCTAAATTGGCTGCACTTTATAAAATATTACATCCCAATCAGCAATGCATAAGAGTTCTAATTTCTCCACATCCTTGACAACACTTGGCATTATGTGCATTATGATTATAATCATTTTTGATGGTGTAATTGTACCTAATTGTAGTTTAGATTTGCAATTCCCTAGTGACTAATGATGTTGAGTGTCTGTTCATATGCTTATTAGCCATTCATACATTTTCTAAGGAGAAATGTCTATGGAAATCATTTGCCTGATTTTTAATCGAGTTATTTGTCTTTTCCTCATTAATTGTAGAGCTCTTTAAACATTCTGGACACAAATCCCTTATTAGAGACATTATTTGCAAATATTTTCTCCCAGCCTGAGCATCATTGGTTCACTTTATTAATGGTGTTCCTTATAGCATGAAAAATTTTAATTTTGATGAAATCCAAGTTCCCTTTTTTTGTCTTCCGTTGCATGCACTGTTATGCTCATGCCTATGCTTTTGGTAAGACTAGTTTCTCAAAATCTAGGTCATGACGAATATGCTTTCTTCAGAGAACTTTGAGTTAATCTTTTTACCTTTACTGGTGTTCTTTATTTCTTCATGTAGATCCAAGGTACTGGCTGGTATATTATCATTTCATCCTGAAAAACTCATTTTATTACTTATTGTAGAGCACATGAATTATCTCAGTTTTTGTTTATTTAGAAATGTCTTGATATCTTCAGTTTTTAAGGAGAGTTCTGCCCAACAATGGAATCCTTGGTTGACAATCTTTTTCTTTCAGCACTCTGAATATGTCATCCCATTGCCTCTGGCCTCCAGATGATCAGAGGTTTCTGAAGCTAAATCAGCTATTAATGCTATAGAGGTTCATTTGTATGTGTGAGATGATGAGTCACTTCCTTCTTCTTACTTTAAAGATTCTCTGTTTTCAGTTTTTGACCATTTGATTACAATGTGTGTATGTGCAGATCTCTTTGTGTTTATCATATTTGAGCTTCTGGATGTGTAGATGACTATCTTCTTCAAATTTATGAAGTTTTCAGACATTTTTTCAAATCGTCTTTCCCTTTTTTTACATCCTCTCCTTCTGAGACTCCTATTATGCACATGTTGATATAGTTGATGTCATCCCACCTCTCTGTCTTTAGACTCTGTTCATTTTTCTTCATTCTTTTCCCATCCTGCTGCTCAGATCAGCTCCTCAGATAATCACAATTGACCGGTTACTCAGTTCACTGATTTCTCTCTTCTGCCTGTTCAAATATACGAAATGTCAGTACCAGGCAGCGGCTTCAAATCCGAAATGGTGTTTAGACGTGAAGTGAAATTTTAGTTGGCATATAAAGCATACGATAAGGAAAGTTGAGCCAATAATGACATGTAGGCCATGGAATCCAGTGGCCATAAAGAATGTTGAGCGTATATGAAGTATGTGGTTGCGATTTCCTTCTATTAGGCTGTGGTGGGCTCAGATGATAGAGGCTAATAAGACTGATGTATTGAGGAGGGCGACTTCCAGGGAGGTGAGAGGGTAGATGCCTGTGGGTGGTCAGCATTCTCCTAATTCGGGGGTAGGGGCTAAGCTTGAGTGGTAGAAGGCTCAGAATAATCCTGAAAAGAAGAAGACCTCTGAGACGATAAACAGGATTATTCCGATCGGAGGCCTTTCTGTACGATTGGGGTGTGATGTCCTTGAAAGGTGCTCTCTGGAATGATATCTCGTCATCAATACATGGTTAGTATATTAGCTAGTAGGCCAAAGATTAGTAGCAGTGCGGAGTGAAAGTGGAATCATATTACTAGGCCAGATGTCAGGAGGAGGGTGGATAAAGCTCCTGTGAGTAGCCAAGGGCTTGGGTTAACCATGTGGTATGCGTGGGCTTTGTGGGTCATTAGGTGTTATCATGTAGGTAGAGGCTAACTAGCAGTGTAAATACATAGGCTTGGATTAGGGTGATGGCGAACTCTAAAATTGTCAGTGGAATAAGAATGATGAATGTAATGAAGGCGGTAGCTGTGCTGATGCTTAGGAGGGCTAGTGTGGCACCACCAATTAGGTAAATTAAGAGATGTCCTGCAGTAATGTTGGCTGTTAGTTGCACGGCACGGGCCATGGGTTGAATAAATAGACTAATAGTTTTGATAATCACTAACATAGGAATTAGGGGTAGGGGGGTTCCTTGTGGTAGGAAGTGGGCTAGGGAGGCTTTTGACTTGTGGCGAAACCCTAGAATAACGGTTCCAGCTCATAAGGGGATAGCCATGCCTAGGTTTATAGATAATTGCGTGGTTGGGTAAAAGAATGGGGTAGTAGCCCAGCAGGTTTGTTGAGCCAATAAATAGAATAAGGGACATTAATATTAGGGTTCAGGTTTGGCCTTAATATTAGGGTTCAGGTTTGGAGTTATGAATGGTTATTATTTGTTTTGATGTTATGTGAATTAATCATTGTTGGATGGCAATGAGATGATTGTTGATTAATCAGTTTGTTGAAGGAAATAGGATGGTGGGGAACACAATAATTAAGATGACAATGGGGAGACCCATTATTGTTGGGGTAATGAAAGAGGCGAATAGATTTTCGTTCATTTGGTTTCTCAGGGGGCAGTGTATTTTTATGATTTTACTTCTAGGGGTTCTGGGTTGGAGTGGAAGGAGTGCCGTTTCTGTGGTTCTTCTGGTTAATATTTCATTTTAGTGTAATTTTCATCTCCAAAATTTGTATTTTTATAATTTGTATCTCTTTTTTGATATGTCCTAATTGATTAGACATAATTTTTACATTTTCTTACTTCTTTGAACATATATGTAATACTTCATGTAAAGTTTTTGTTTAATAACTTCAATATCTGAGTTTCCACAGAGACAGTTTCTGTTGATTTGTTTTTGTTTTCCATGTACCTGGGCCATGCTGTGTTGTTTCTTTTAATTCCTCATAGCTTTGTTGAGGGACAAAATAAATAAAGTAGTATTGGATTATAAAATAAATATACATGAATGTATATGTGTGTATGCATTTATTGCTTTAAATGCATGTATTAAAAAAGAATGATATCAAATCAATTACCCAACTTTTCCTTTTTAGAAAATAGAACATGAAGAGCAAAAAACTCAAGACAAGCAGTGTAGGAAATTATACATGTTAGAGGTAAAGTGAAAAGTAATATGGCAAAAGAATAAAGAAAATTAACTAAAACCAAAATTTAATTTATAGATTCATTTGAGGAGACTTGACATCTTAATATCATCTGCATTCCATGAACTCATTATATATTTATATTTACTTTGGTCTTTCAATCATCTGTGTTTCCTAGCTTTCTCAATCTTAAAATTTATGTATTTTGTTGGATTTATATCTAGATAGTTCATGTCTTTTGTTTCTAAATAGTGTTTTCAAATGTTTCTATTTCTAATTTTTTATTACTAATATAAACATTAGTTTGTGCATTAAACATGTTATCCTACTAACTTCATAAACTAATTTATTGATTCTATTAGTTCGATAGTATAGTTTTTGAGGTTTTTCTATGTAGAAAACACTCTTAATCAATAGACAAATTTATTATTTAACTTAGCCTTGATGTTTCAGTGAGAACAATGTACTTTCCAGCTTTCTGCACCGTAGGTGACAGTTGAATTTTTATTTCCATTGCTTTTGATATGCTATTTGTTTTTCTAACTTTATTAGAATCCAATACAAAACTAGGATAACATCATCTTCTTATATTAGTTATCTACTCAAAATGAAAATCGTAAGAGATTATTAAAGGAATTCCATGTTCTGTGCCCCTCTTCAAAAAGTATTAATAATGGAGTCTATGTGCCTTTGAATTTCCTCCTCCAAGAAGACTTCTTATTCAAGAATACATGAAAATGTAGTCAATGAGTAGAGTCAAAAGCTCTCTTGGGAATATTTGTAAGATGTGTGTTTCTAGAAACAGATTTGAAGACAGTAGTAATCTCTGCTAACAATGAACGAGAAGGGCCCTACAAATAAAACAAACAAAGGAAAAGACAGATCTAAACGAAGGACATTCCAGGTCTGGGTTGTAAGAGGATGATAATTTAAAGCAACCTAGGTATGGTCTAGGAGGTTGAATTAGAATGATGGGGGAATAGAAATCAATAATCACTTTCTTAATTCTGTGCCTTTTACATGGCACATTTGAATGCAACTTTACTTTCTGTAATCAGGAAAATATGCAACCTCCTAGCACTAAAGATGTCTGATCTACAGGGTGGAAAACATACAGGTAAAGATAGGGTGTGTGTGTGTGTGTGTGTGTGTGTGTGTGTGTGTGTAATAGAAAACCTAGTTAATAAGAGAAATCTTAATCCAGAGCAGGGTCAGCTATGTGGGCAGGTCTCTATACAGTCCCTCGGGGCCCTGTGATCAGTTTAATGCTCTTCTTTCACTGTTTGAAATTCTTAATATTTTTTGAATGAAAGAGTCCACATTTTCGTTTTACACTCGGCCCTACAAATTTTCTAGCTGATTTTCTACAGGAGGTTTGAAAAGATATTAGTTTACATCTCTGAATACTATTATAAATCACTTCCTTTGGCTTTTGTCAACCTGAACACTCAGTAAAATGTTTTGAGCTTTATCTGGTGATTTTTTTTAATAATCTGACAGGAAGTAGAGAATTGCTATCTAGTCATAGATAACTAGGTCTTTGTTTTTCATATTAAGTTTCAAATATTCTATGGACAACTAGACCTACCTATATTAAACTTTAGGAACTGCCTTTATCCTTTTTTGTCCTACTTAATTTGTCTTCATTTCATGCAATAAACATTTGCACTGGGCATTGCAGAAGTAGTCATTTTCTAATCTATATGCCTGCTTGTTCGTTCACTGAACACCACAGCTGTATAGGATAAAATAGCCTGTTGTAGAACATGCCAGCTGATTATCATATTGATGCCATTTGAATGTTCATTCCTGTTAAGAAGCAACTTTCCTCAGATCAGAAATTTAAGAAATATCCTTCAATCACATGTGACATTCACCATATCACTTTCAAGTTCTCTAAGCTTCAATTTTCTGAGAACTTAATACTCTAAAGCAATTTAGAGGTTAAAATAAGCTTCCAGAAATGTCTTCGACAGCTGTGAAGTTTTTATCAAACGTGGAACTCTATTAATGACCTGTTATTGTATACTAACGCAAGTCAAATTAAGGTTACAGAAGGGTCAGGAGGAGGCAATCATCACATTGCAGTGGGAGGAGCAGTGGCTTTGGTATCAAGCTAACTGTGATTTAAATCCTTTTCTACTAACTGCCACAGGGTACCTCCATTTCTCGTCTATAAAACAGGGAAAACGCACAAATGAAACAATACTTACATGAAAAATGTTAATCCTCTTACCCTTACTAGGATGCCCAAAGATTTTATGTATTTGTATAGCCGTCGTCAGCTACTGTTCCTGGATATTATCTGTCACCCCTTACACTATGCCTACGCTTCATTTGTTATTTTTCTCAGCATCAAATATTTTTCATTTTATTGTTCCACCTCTTGTAATGTAAGCTGTCTCAAATAAGTTTTGGAAGAAGTTGGAGCAACAAAAAGTAAGTATATTATTCAGATAAGAGGCCAACAGTTTCATGGGCAATACAAAATGCAATTTAGATATCTAACATTGGCCTTTTTAGAATGAACAAGTTTCAAAATATGTAATATTGAATTTATCATCTAATAATTACAGCAACATAAAACGATGATAAATGTGTAGAGTCACTTTCATTTAACGTATGTATATATTTAAACAGAAAGCCCCAAAGAATTCGTATGTTAGATGTTTTGAGAAAAAAGTTTGGTTCATATATATATAACATCTGAACGAAAATATCCAGGTAGTTATTTCCAACATAATTTTCCTTATTCTAAATTGCCTTGGAATTTGTTTTTGAGATTATACAACAAAGATACAGTTATGGGACTGTAATAAAACCCTAAAAGATGGCTCAATCATACCCAATAACATAGCTCAAAAAAAGGCTGCATTCTCTTGTTTCACTTTCAATTAAAATCACAGTTTGATTCCCTATTTTCATTCCTGTAGCTAATATTTCCTTAGAGACAAATATCTACTATCTCCTAGGCTAATCTGCTCTGCCTCCCAACAAATTATGTGATCAGATGTCACTTAGTAAATATAAATATCGTTTTAAGTATGTTTTCAAGCACTACTTAGCAGTGTTTAGGTTCATCAGAAAATATTTGGAGTGGCATCAGGGATTCAGTTGTGTCCCTTTTAGGCTATATTTAACATAATTAAAATAAAAGGCAATGAAATGAAAATTGAGAAAAAAAAAAGCAGCATCTAAGCCCTGGTATTTCATTAACTAACTTGTCTTGGGAAAGTTTTCTACCATCTGTGTTTCTTATTTGTGAAATACAGATTTTACTAATTATGGCCTCTATTAAAAGAAACTATTATTTTGGGTGTTACCCTTAAAATGTCATGTGTTAAAATTGTATTAATTAGGAAAGTTTAGCAAAGGGCAACCTAACATTACACCTCTTTTACAAGTGTACAGACTGTACACTTCTGTAATTGTAAAAACACACACACACACACACACACACACGCATGCATATACTTGTGCCTCTTTTCCTTACTGTTCATGAATACCATGTAAAAAAAGCATGGTATCTAAATGTCACAGCCCCCTACTTATATTTCATTCCTTTCTATGATTTGCAGGCATTACCCTTTTTGACAGAATTGCCAGGCCTGTTAAATACACTTCAGTAGCTACAGTGGTCAGTTGCTAGGGATCCCCTTTCTACAGTAAGCAATGTATACCTTTAATTGGCAAGATACCTAATGAAACAAGGATAGAATACATCGTTAAGAAGACTTCCTTCCTTAAATGATCATTGTTTGATGAAATAACCAATCAGATGTTAAATTCAACACCAGGGGCCTCATTTTTGCCCTTTCTCTTACTTGATAATTTATAATTTCTGTGTTTTTTTTTAAAGTTTTATTTATTTTAAGTGTGTTTTTCCAGGACCCATCAGCTCCAAGTCAAGTAGTTGTTAAGTCTAGTTATGGAGGGCGCAGCTCACAGTGGCCCCTGTGGGGATTGAACCAGCAACCCTGTTGTTAAAAGCACCACGCTCTAATCAACTGAGCTAACTACTTGCCCCAATATGTCTGTGTGTTAATGGCCCTTTTCATTTTGAAGATCCTCTTCTCTTAGATTTCACAGTTGATCTCTGTTCTAATTCTACATATCTCTTTCTGAAAGCTATTCCTTGCTTCTACGCCTGGGTCAGCTCATCATCCTCAGAATGTATGTGTATGTACATATATGCATGAATATACATACATATACTATGAGCATTATAATAAATACATATGTGTGTATATGAGTGTATTTATATAATCTCACTGAGTCCTGTTCTTAGCTTTTTATCTTCTCAACTATCAAACATTCTTCATTCATAAATATATATCTGCAGCAACACAATCACTACTACTCAGTGAGGAGGGGTTGCCTAATTGGAAACTCATCCAATATATGCAACAGATAGCAGAAAGTTAATATGCCAGTATCTTCCCTGCACTCCTCCTCTTCCTCCACAATCTTCATTTTTCCCCCTTTATTCAATAGTCTGACAACCTGTTAGAAAAGTATTAAAATCTGTTAATCAATATCAATATTTTAAACGCATTTCCCTCAGCAATTTGTCATCAAGCCAATTCAATATTATTTTGCAGATACCATGTGTCACAAGTTTTCCATTCTCTATTTCTTACCTTAAGTCAACATTTTATTACTGTTTTGGAGTATTAATATAGCATCCTTAAGATATCTCTGGCTTCAATTACTGTCCCAACTTCATTTCCACCAGCCAATTATTCCCCATATTAAGTTAGAGCTATCTTGATCAGACTTGAAAATCTAATCATATTTTTGCTATAATCAAAACTCAAAGCACACACATTCAAATGGCATTTAGTGGTTCTCAACTCTTTATAATTGAATCCACAGCTATTTTTATGTGACACTATCAATTCTAGATGCACATGACATTTTAACACAACTTTCACAATAATTGACAGAACAAATAGGAAAAAAATTAGTAAGGGTAAAAATTACATTCAAAAGTCTCTAAAACAAATTACCCTAATTAACATTTTCAGGAAAATATACCTAATAGTTGACAAATACACTTTATTTTTAAATGCACGCTGAACTTTCATCAAGAAAGAACTTTAAAATAATTACAGTATTATATAGCAGAATTTTGATCTACAAAGGCATTTAATTGGAAATCAATAACATATATGTCTGGAAAATCACCCATTTGAATATTAAGCAACACATCTTTAAATATGTCATGAGTCAAAAAAGAAATTACAATGAAATTGAAAAAATACTTTGAATTGATGGATTATAAAAACACAGCATATCAAATTATATGACAATGGAAACAACATTTTGAAATTTCTGGGATGCAGATAGAGCACTGTACAGAGTGGAAATTACACTTTAAATATCTATACCAGAAAAGAAAAGTTTTAATTCACCTATCTAAGTACAGGAAAAAAGGTTAAGATAAGAATATATATCAATGAAAAAAAAACACACACAAACAATAATGAAAATTACAAAGACGAGATGGTCCTTTGAACCCTAAGTAAAATGATAAATCTCATAGCAAAGCATAGTATAAAAGAAAGGAAAGAAGGAAGGGAGGGAGGAAAAGAAACAGAAAGACACAAATTACCAGTATACAAGGTGGAAGTGTATATATATAACACTACAATTATTTCAGAAATTTTAAAAATATAAACAAATATCATGAACAACTTTGTGTCCATAAATTCTATGACTTAGATGTGATGAACAAAATCTTTGAGAAACAGCCTACTCAAACTGACTGAAGGTAAAATAGAAAATGTGATTCTCCATGTAGCTATGCAATACATTCACATTTAAAAACTCTCCCACAAAGAAATTTATTTCATCAAAATAAAAAAAAAATTTGTTTTTTTAAAAGACATTTTCAAGAAAGTAAAAATGCAAGCCATAGACTGGAAGTAATCGTTTGCATTACATACTCGTATATCAAACAATTCTGGATTTATGTCCAGAATATATAAAGAAATTTTATTACTAAATAATAAGAAAACTTCCCAAACATGGGTAAAACTTTGACAGACACTTCACAGAAGAATAAATATAAATGGCTAATAAGCAAAGGAAAGATGCCTAATATCATTTATTATCATAAAAATGCTATATAAATAACAATGAGATATTTCATTCCCACAAGAATTACTAAAAGAATAAAGACTGGAGTAGCAAGTGTTGTTGAGGATATTTAGGACCTGGAATTCCAATATACTGCTAGTAGGAATGGAAAATGGTACTACTTTGACATACAATTTGGTAGTTTCTTTAAAGTTTAGGCACACACAGAACCTATATCCCAGGGATTCTGCTTCTAGGAATTTATACAGATAAAGAAACATATGCCCATAAAAAGACTTGTAAGCAATTGTTTATAACAGAGTTATTGAAAATAGCAAAACTCTTGAGACAATCTAAATATCCATCAAAAGGTGAATTGAAAGTCTATTTTGGTTTATTAGTACAATAGAAAAATACTCAATAAAATGGAGCTATCTATTGATACATGCAACAACATGTATGAATCTTGCAGACATTATGCTGTACCAAAGAATCTAGACACAAAAGAATGCACACCAGATGTTTCTATTTACGTGGAATTCTAAAATAGAGAAAACTAAGTTACTATGATCAAAATCAAACCAGTGGCTGTTTGGGAGAGGGGAAATTGACTACAAAAGAAAAAATGTGGAGAGATAGAAATGTTCCATTAACTTAACTATTGTGGTTATTCAAGTTGTATATTTTACAAAGGTAATCACATTGTATACTTAATAGAAGAGAATTTTATTTTATTTAAATTTATTAAATTTAGGTTAAAATAACTTCCTTCTTACAGTGTACACCAAAGTTGGTGTTTCTAAAATTTTAAGTATAATAATGATGAGTATGTTAGGATTAAATTAAAATAATTTCAGTTGCAAAATAAGAGCTGTTTAGTCGTGAAGATGATGTTGATATCAACAGTAATCATAATACATGTTTTACCAGTTCATGGGTTAGCACTTTACTAGGCATTATCTTTCATATCTATAAAATATCTCACAACAACTCCATGAGGAATTCAGGCTTGCTATCATTATTCCAGGCATCCTTTTACTATTAAGAAACAACGGCACAATGGTAAATAATTTGTCCAATGTTTCTTAGCAGGGCTTCTTCTCAAATTCAGGTTGACTCCAGAGTCCACATAAATTTAATTAATGTGTGATATTCCTTCACATATGTAAATTAGTGATCAACAATGCATCTAATAGCTAATACCTGATTTTTAATCAATAACCAAAAACTAGATTTCTAAATCTAATAGGGAAACAACATTAAGAGAACTTCCAAATTGTATTTAACCTACTCTTTCTTGTTTCTGGAAGCTGAGAGCTCGCTATAAATCAATGGTTTTTAACCTTGGTTGTAAATGAAATCAACTGGGAAACTTAAATATATATATACATATATCTTGATGTGGAGGCTGTATCCTTGACTTAATTAACACCAAGGCCGCCAGATTATTTTTGTTCTTCCCAAGTGATCAAAATACACGGTTTAAATATGAGCACCAATGCTATAAAATGTTGGATACCTAGCTTTATATAGTAGAGCATCTCTGTCTTTCAATTACAGTTTAAAAAATGGTTCTCAGTTTTCAGTTCTTTGCTACGAAAGTAGCAACATACCTTCATCCTTAGCTCTTTCTACTAAAAATAGTAACCAGAACAGTTGGCCATTTTGTGATTTCTGAATTACTCCTGGTCAATTCACTCGTTTATTAACACTGCTTATAGGAATACTGGCTTCTCTAACCGTTCCTTTATGGATACCTGTGTCTGATATAGTGACAAATTTTACAAACTGAATTGTTCAGTCTTTGGAGTGCACTCCTATTTTCATGAATTACCAACTTGGCTTCAGCAATCAATCTTTTGGACTTAACTGCTTGGTTTAGTGGACTAAGTGCATGTGTATCTGGTTCTGGTTCAATTTTGGACTTTGTTCTTGGCTTTGGACACTGGTCAGCTCTCTAGGTGCTAGTAAGCGGTAATGCCTAAATTTAACTTATCTCCTCTGTAGAAAGGGAATTAGATCTTTACCATAAAAATCATCAAAGGCATCAGAATGGATCAGGCCAAAACTATATCAAAAATATTTTTAAAGTTTTTTATAAACCTAAGAATCCAAACCTAAGAATGTTCTTCTCTATAAGAATGGAAAGCAAGGATATTATTATGATTGGGGTTTTAGATTCCAATGAGGCAGCATTTTTGATGTCTGTTATACTGGAAGCATTTCCTAATTCAGTGATACGTCAAAACTCTTTCTCCATGAATTTGAGATTCTTAACACAAGTGCAGGTCAGACATCACAATGGATCTGCTAGGAAGAAACACTAGAAAGAAGCATCATTTAGAAGTGGTTCTCAGGAGAAAAATGCCCCACAAATCAAACAATTTTTTAAATAATACTTAAGAAATTAGGATCAACTAAGAAATAGGTATAAGGAAAATTACTGAAAGAAACTTTACTTTTATTATCCCAGTGTTCGAAAATGGTATATTGGGGTGATTGATGTTGTTAACATGAGGATTATAGGTTCATGTTTGTGGAAAGTACAAAAATTGTCCATTTCTATTAATTTTATCACTAAATGCCATTAAAGAGAGAATTGCAACTATGTAACCTTGCCAAAGCAAATTATAAAACTTATTCACTTGCATATTTATGCTTTTACCTCTAACTCCACAAGTAAACATGAGGGCACAAATGATGTTTTTAACTCCATTTCTACATGGGACAATTTTTTAAATTTATTTAACTATGTTCCTCTCTCAGCTTTGTCTACTACACATCCCCTACAACAGTTAATTACTTCTATTTTTATGTGGGAAGAGCAAACATCAGAATTCTACCTCCCACATATGTAACAAAGGTACTTGGTAGGTAACAGTTGGAAAACAGAAAGTTGAGAGTTCCTGAGAATTGAAGCATATCACAATCTAAATATTCATGAGAGCCCTCCTAGTTTGTGTATAATTGGCATAACTTGTTTTAACATTTACGTGATTGACCTTGCCCTAGATTTCACTTACTAATATTAGAGAATGGTATTTTTGATGAGCAGCCAGCTATTTCTGGTTAAGGTTTATCAGCCAAAATGGCATTTCATGTTTTAAGTTACAAAAATTACGAGCAATGATTTTATAAGTCAGAATATCCATCTAAAAAGGCAATTAAAAACTAAATCCAATCCATTGATTAACAGTATTTTTTTTTCTTTAATAAGCCAACTCTTTGGATCTTTGATTCCACTAGTAAACATTTTTAAGTGTAAAAAATTTTGTTTTAAATTGCAGTGTTATCCAATTTTATCTTAAATATGATCCAAAAGGTCTTTCAGTGGTTTTGTCTCCAATACAACTAAGAATGGGTTTACCTAAGAGGTATGACAATTAAGTTTGCTAACTTGCCACTGTGCGCTTACATGGGCAGCACTGTACAAACAGCTCAGTAAGGTTTCATATCCTTGGTATATCAGTGTCTCACAACTGTGTTCATGTTGACGTGTGGCGGTATCTTGCTGAGTGGTGTTCATTATTGTTGTTGCGTGGTTTTGTGTGCCATCGCAAGAATGTCTGATCTTGAATGAGAGCAATGAACAAACATTAAATTTCTTGTTAAACTTGGCAAGAGTGGAAGTGAAATCAGGGATATGTTAGACCAAGTTTATGGGGATAATGCCATGAATAAAATGGCAGTGTACAAATGGATTAAATGTTTTTCTGAGGGCAGAGAGCATGTCACTGAAGAGAGGCCAGGGCGACCAGTAACGAGCAGAACTGATGAAAACATTGCAAAAATGTGTCTAATTCTGAGTCAAAATTGTGGGGTGACTGTGAGAAGCATAGCAGACCAAGTAAATATCACTAGAGAAACAGGAAAATTTTAACTGAAAATCTTGGCATGAGAACGTTGTGTGAAAAATGGTCCTGAAGAAGCTCATCGATGAACAAAAGCAAAGGAGGATGGAAGTTTGCCAAGACCTTTTGGAGAGGCAAGATGATGTTTTGGGCCATGTTATCACTGGTGAAAAAACATGGGTGTACCAATACAAACCTGAAACAAAGCATCAAAGTGCACAATAGAAGTCAGCCAATTCTCCATGACCATAAAAGTTCCATCAGTACAAACCAAGAGTCAAAATGATGTTGCTAACCTTTTTTGATATCAGGGATTATTCATTATGAATTAGTACCAACTGGACAAACAGTTAACCAAGCTTACTATTTGGAAATGCTGAAAAGGCTGCGTGAAAACGATGAAAACAACCTGAACTTTTTGCCAACAATTCATGGATCACGACCATGCACCAGCTCACATGGCACTGTCTGTGAGGGAGTTTTTAGCCAGTAAACAAATAACAATATTGGAACACCCTCCCTACTCACCTGATCTGGATCCCATTGACTTCTTTCTTTACCCAAAGATAAAGGACATATTGAAAGGAAGACATTTTGATGACATTCAGGACATCAAGGGTAATACAATGCCAGCTGTGATGACCATTCCAGAAAATGAGTTCCAAAATTGCTTTGAAGGGTGTACCAGGGACTGGCGTCGGTGCATAGCTTCCTAGGAGTAGTACTTTGAAGATGACCATAGTGATATTCAGCAATGAGGTATGTGGCATTTTTTTTTAGGATGAGTTCGCGAATTTAATTGTATGACCTCATATTGTACATCATATGAATATATAATAGAAGAAATTATTCCATTCATAGGAGCATAATGGCCACAAGTAAAACAACATCAACACCATGGGACTGTTAAAAAACAACAATGTAGTACATGCATTAGCGTTGACATAGGAAGTGACAATATACCTTTACTGAACCGTTTCTTTCTTACAATAAGTATAGGTGTTTATTACATATGTATATTAAGAATTTATAAATAGACACATTATAATGTTAACAGTGGATATTTCTTTTGGGTTTGTGAGACTTACTTTCAAACTTTAGACATTTCTGTACAATCTGAATTTCTCAACTACATTTTACTTTTTTAATCAGAAAAATCAAGTCCTTTTAAAAGATGTAAGTTCTGTGCTAGTTCTTGCAGTTAATTAAAAAAAGAATTGTACATCCTAGATTTATTGAAGCACAAGGTAGAGAAAATAGATCGCAATTACATAGTACTTCTATGCCTATTGCTTTGTTTACCTTGTATAGTGTATTGAGCTATAGAACTATGACTACAATGAAAATGAATCCTGTGAGCCAGACATTTTGTGGATTGATTTATTTTTATGGTTTCCTTTGTGTTTGTCTGAAGGGGAAAAAAAAGACATAACATGAGAATGGGAACAGTAAAATATCTCATCCTGTACCTTCATCTATTGACAGGTATAAGTAATACCTTATGTTTACATATCACCTCTTTTAGACAGTGAAGTACGTTTATGGACACTTATTCATCATCTGAACATCCCTATGCTTGCATTCAGGGATCCAGGAGCTGACCATCTGAATAAATTCAGTCAAACAGTTATCTAAAGACAGCTATGTTTTTTTGGAATCCTTGGTTAATTAAATCCAGTAAATTTATTTTCTTATTTAATTGGTTGCCTTGTTTCATATCATGACTGGATTTTAATGTTGTGCCACGTTGTACTAAAAATGGGGTAAAACTTGCACAATGTCTCTATTTTAAAAAAATATTTGGCGTATTAAGAATAATTAGTCTCACACTGAAGTCCTGGTACAGGAAATTGTCCATAATTCCTGATCAACAAAACCTGATTGCCTAACTTTTTAATTGAGATTCATGACATTCTGGAAGATTTATATTGAGAAAAAATCTAAGTCTCAATCTATCCTGATCATTCTTTCATTTAATAGTTAATAGCTGTTGAGAACCCACCCTGTACCATGGACATGCTGAGGTGAACATAATCTTTGAAGGAATACAATCCATTGGATACACAAATAGCATAATAAAATAAAAGTGAACATGAACTGGTACTTCTAAGAAAATTGACTACCTACTAAATCAAGAATAACCTGAGCAAAAAGTATTAAAAAAACATTCTAAGCAGGGCAGATATCTTGTGGGAAAGAACAGAATTATTAAATAGCCTTACAAAACCTGTATCTGTTGTGGTTGGTACAGAAATTGAGTAAGGTGAAATGGCAGAAAGTGATGTTCAGGAGAGATTTTTTTTTCTTTCTTTTTTTTTCTTTCTTTTTTTTTCTTTTTTTTTCTTTTTCAGTTTTTGATGTTACAATTAGATGTAACAATTAGATGTAACAATTAGATGTAACAAATAGATGTTACAATTCCGCTAACTCTATTCCCTATGCTGTACCCCATATCCCGTGACTATGGAAGATATTCTTATATATAATGTTTAACCAGTATCCTTAGGGGAGCTATTGAAATGGGAGTGGCACATTAGAATTTTTGGCACTTTGGCACAAATTTGAGTGACGAGAATGGAATGGTATTAGTATCAGTAGAAGGGTGTGATCAGACTAGAAACCATAAACTATTAGCAATATACATTTCTCAGAATTAATTCTGCACAACGCAAGGAAAGATGAAGGTTGAAATCACAGACTCTGGACCCTGATCTCTTGAGTTTGCTGGGTCCTGGCAAACTAGGTGTCCAGTTTATGTAATCACTGGGAAAGTCATTTAATTTTTTAATTTTCTCTGTATCTTAGGCTGTATAAAATTGTAAAATAATAGTATCTTTTAGGTTATTACACAGAATTAATCAATGTATGTAAAAGAGTGTAATAGCTCAATAAATGTTAACAGTTTCATTTGTCTTGTGAAAGCCCTCTAATTCTCCACTAAAGTGTTTTAGTCACGTTTCTTTCCTTACAGTGAATTTCTTTTTTTTTTTTTTTTTTTTGGTCAGGGAGCTCCCTACACTGTCATGCTGTTTCCTTTATATTCTTTTTCTTCTCTCTCTTAGAAACCTTTTTGTAATCCTACAGTTAGTATTTGTTTTTCCTTTAGTCTAAAGTCTGGTAGTGCTAGAATCTACTTTTTCCTTTTTTATCTGACTGATGCTTGGAGGAAAGTTTGGTGAAAACAAGACTGGGTTAACCAAAACCAACTTAAATGGACAAAGGGCACTGATCTTTGTTTCAGACAATAAAGGAATTGTAAAGACCTCTGAGAAAGGGAGGCAGAAGGTTCTGATTCTAGGGACCAAAATAGTGTCAAATCTTAGCCCACACAATTTCAGCCAAAGGATGAATTTATTCATGTCCTTCTTATCTCATTCCCAGTCTAGGGGGAACATTTGGATTGGAGAAAAAGTGAATAGGATCTTTAACTATTTACTTATTTACTTATTCAGACAAAAATATTGGATGCCTAATTTTTTTCTTTTTTTGTTTTGTTTTGTTTTGGTTTTTGGTTTTTGTCTCTATCTTTAGTTCTGAGGATATAGAAATACACCTGGCATCAGTATTTTCTTGAGATCTGTAGCTAGTGGAAGAAACAAATAAGAAACAGACAATGACAGATCAGTGTTGTCAGTGCTGAGATGGGGCAAATTCTCTGTTGTAGAGGCTCAGATGACAGCCACCTGACACAGTGACATTTTCTAGAGGAAACATCTGTTGCTGAGGTAGAGCTGTTTTATCTCTACTGTTTTTTTTTTTCTGTGTTGAGTGGGCAAGGACACTGTTAAGTACAGTTTGCTCCTGATTAAATGAGGAGCTGAAGGTGAAGTCTTTAATACATTCCCCGGCATAGCCTCTGGAAGGTTTAGATGAATGATAATAATAAATGAAAAGCTTTGACACTTGTCCACGGTTTCAGTTTCACAAAGGCCTGGCTTCTCATAAGGGACACTGAGATATTCAAATTTCCAATCGGATCCCAAATAGGATAGTGTAGGGAAAGAATAAGGAACAATAGCAGTGTGTATGTGTATCATTAAACCAGAATGTTAATATCCTAAAGTTATTGTGAATATAGGGAGCCATTACAGGTGGAATATCGTTATGGTCAATTATTTTAACAAAACTGTTTTCTGTTAGATTAATTGTCTTTTACACTTCCATTGAGATTCTACTCTTTTATTTTTCATTAGTTTCTGCAAAAGGAAAAACATGAGAAAGAATTGCATAACAAAAAATTTAGCTTCAGTTAAAAACATACAAGGGTAGAATTCTGCTTTAATAGTAATAGTAGCTACACTTGTTATTTGTCAGGTTCTGTGTGATGATATGTATGTATATTATCCCTTCTAATAACCACAACAATCTCGACCATCTATTTTGGAAGCAAAAGTTGTAAATATAGAAGGACATCAACAAACAGATCTCTGAGCAGACAAAATAGATGTTAAAATATTACGAACCCAATTTGTATAATTTGTTTTAGGAACAAGTAGTCCTTGTGGAAATTCTGTGTTTTATATCTACATTTTAAATTATCATATCTGAAAAACTTTGTTTCCTGATATACTCATTGGCTGTAATTCTAGAGAACCTGTTTTGTAAATGGCACTTTCCTCCTGGAGCTGAGGGGCAGTCTGTTTTTGAGTTAATTTTGCACAAAAGTAGATTAGTTTCGAATCAGTCTTTCTGAGATGGGGGTCATATAGAATACGGGACATCAGGCTAAGCAATAGCATTCATTATCCTACAGCCTACCCCTCTAAATCTAAGGCTATAAAGAGAACTAACATTACTTTTGCCCAATAACTTACCATTCCACTAATTTAACTTTAGTTAAGAAAAAAGAAAAGTATTTTCATTTCAAACCTTTTTTCTAAGAAATTGTGTGACAACATGGATGGATCTTGAGATTATTATGCTCAGCCAAATAAGTCAAATAAAAAATTGAGAACCATATGATTTTACTTATATGTGGGATATAAAACTGAAAGCAACAAATGAACAAGACAAAGAAGCAAAAACTCATAGACACAGACGACATTTTAGTGGTTACCAGAGAGGAAGGGGGAAAGGGAGATGATAAAAAAAGGAAAAGGGGATCCGATACATGGTGATGAAAGGAGAACTGACTTTGGATATGCACACACAATGTAATACACAGATGATGTATTATACAGTTGTACACTTGAAATGTACATAATTTTACTAACCAATGTCACCCCAAATAAATAAATAAACAAATAAAATGAATTTGTATGGTAACAAAACAAAACTAACTGAAAGAAAATTATTAGCCAATTGTATGTGTATTATTTCCCAAAAGTACATGTCCTTTACAGACAAGTAATAGATACCTGTCAGGGGAAAAAAAAGATTATAAATCTATTGGCCACTTTTATTAAAAACAAGATATTGGAGCAAATAAGCTTCCAAATCTTCATATAATATGCAATTTCATGAAAGCAAAGCATAACTATTTTTTAATAAAATTTTATATCATAAAATTTAAATTAGAAAAAGAAAATTAGAAACAATAATAAATACACATATCTTAGGACTGAAAATTTCTCACAGAGTGTCATATTTGCTCTATATTTTAAATTAATAAGTGTAACTATTACGGATAAAGTTGAATTGTCTTTTGTTCCCATCCCTAGGACCATTACTCACTTCCCTCTACTGGAGATGTATTTTATTTAAATTGTGTAACTTATATGATCTAGAAATTACCTCTCTCTGTACCTTGCTTTTTTGTCCACTTAAATGAAAATTTATTTATTTTTTATTTTTAAATATTTATCTATATTCAATATATGGTTCTAGGTCAATCTTTTATTTGTAGTATAAAATTTCATCTCGTAGATAGATCTCATTTTATTTATCCATTTATCTGATGGAGAGCATTTTGGCTGATTTGGTTATTTTGTGCATTCTGAATTCTGCTAAAAGAAAATTTCTCTGCACTTTTGAAAATGTTTCTAGCGAATTACTGTTGCAGAATTATTGGGTCGATATATGTGCATTTGCAGTTTTACTAAGTCCTGCCAAATTGTGCTTTAGAATATTTTCTTCCCGATTTACATCTTCATCAGAATGGTGTGAGAGCTCCCATGCCGACAGTCTCACCAGCACTTTTTGTTACCAGATTTTGTTGTTTTTCCACTCTGATGGGTGAATAAGGGTAACTCTGTAAGTCTACATAGTTCAATAATTTTAAAAAACTAAAAGAAATATTAAAACATAAAATATCATTCTGAATTTCCTCCATTAATGAAATAATTTGAATATGTGAGAGAGGATTCATGTAAAGATGTTTTCTTGTAAGGATGGAACCTGTTTTTTGCCAGAGAACCTTCATTTTTCTGCTACTTTAGACTCTTTTTGTAAACACATATTGGTGAATAAATAAAATATTAGGATGAAGATTTCCAACCTGAAGTACCCCTGAACAAATGAAGACCAGATTAACTGTAAACATTGGTAACGTTAGTTCAAATTAATAAATTTGTTGTTTATAGTTAAGAAATAAGTATACTGGATCGCCCTACTGAAACTTGCTCTCTTTGCAATAAAATGCTCCTAAAATAATTAGAACAGTGTAATAATGTCACAAAAATAGCAGTACTGATCAAGAGAAAAGATGAGATGCCAAAAATAGATTGAATTACATATAAAATTGTATTAGAATAAAATAAGCATTAAAAGCTTTGCATAAATTTAAGAGTTTATTCAATAGCATTGTGAGAACTACTAGCTTCTCTACCCTCATTACCTTTCATTTCCCTCATGTATCCTACATTCCAACTGTATTAAGTACTTACTTTTGCAAACCTCTCAAGAACTTTAATAATTCAGTACTATTGTGCACATTAGTCTTACCTGTGTAGTAGGAACTGCTAAGAGTTTTCTTCTCTTCTTTGGCACTTGGACACTATTTCCAACCTTTCCACGTATTTGGATATGCCTTGTTACTGGTTTTCAGACAGTAGAATGTGATCTAAGGAGACACACCACTTCTAGGTCTCTCCCATAAATTGTGACCTATGTGGTCTTTCTTGTGTATCCCTTTTGATCTGACTGGAAACATCAAATTCTTTCTTGTAAGATATCTAAGTGACACACTTTGAATGCTACCACAAATATATTTGTATAAAATCACATCTTCAAACTACCCAAAAATCAAGAAGATATTTAGCTAACTGCAGTGAATGATTATAGCATTGGACACTGTTGTCTACCCAATTTCCATTTGCCCCTCTGTTTCTTACTTATTGTACCCCTCAAATCACATGATCACATTCCCTAGCTCCACAGGTGAATTCCCAAATAAAAGCCTTGACCAACCAGCAAAAGCAGAATGAATAGTTGCATAATTGAAAAATAAATGTCTATTTAATTTGAGTCATTGTACAGTTTGGGATCCATCTTGTTATAGCTATCATTGCCCTAACTAATACAATGTGAAAGCCCATCCCTCCACGTTCCAATTAGGGAATTCAATTTAATAGGAAGTTCCTGAGAGTCTATGTTGAATTCCACAAGCAGGAATATTCAGTATCTCCCTTAGTGAGTTTTCAAATGCTGTTATACCTCTTTTAGAGTGATTTCCATTTTGCATTATTGGTATCTCCTTTTAAACCTGTGAGTACTTGAGAGAAGTAAACTTATTTTATTAATTTTTATATCCACGTTGCCTAACATAGAGCTTGGCATATAATAGATACAATAAAATAAATAAATATCAGTATAGATGAAAATATATCACACCGTGGGATGGATTAAATTATTAAATGTCATATCACCTTGCGTGCTCCAAGAAACAACTAGACATGTAAGACATTTACTGGGAATAAATCCTAGATAAAGGAAAAAAGGATAAAGAAGGAGGGAACAGAAATAGACAGGAAGAAATTTCAGACCCCAGTGCAGGTCAAAAGCCTGTGAAAGGAGAGAGGGAAGAAAGGATTGGGTAGGAAGAGTCATACTCTATTGAAAGTTCTGAAAAGATTTCAGCCAAGCCATTGGTGTCCCTAAGCAAAAGTTGCCTGCTGGAAAATTCTAGCCTTAGGCAGGAATGTTATAGCACTAGTACCTCCAGGTGTTGGCTCAGTAATGGAGTTGGAGCAGCCTGAGGGAAAATGATAGTGGATTCAAAGGGGTGGCAGTGGGGTTGTTAGTAAGCTATGTTCTCACAGCAGATTCTCTAGGAGAGCTGAGTGACACTTTCATAGCAACCACAAAAATATAAAATTAAATTTTGGAATTAGCAAAAAAAAATTTTTAAAAAGAATAGGTAATTTATCTATGAGTGGTTATTATATTAGACATTATTTGTTGCCTACTTCCTTATTTTTACTTCATAAATTGCATAACCTCATTCCTGTCTTTAGAGGAAGATACTATTTTGATTCATCTATCATGATAATTTTATTGTTTTTCAAAGTGTCTCATGTTACGTAAGATGATCGAATTCTGACAAATGACATAGAGGAAGCCTATTGGTGATTTTCTGACATAGATTTGCTCTCTCCCAAGAAATTCATACTGAATGACTTGCCCTTTTTCTTCTGCAAGTGACTGACTCTGGATGTGATACCTAGACCTACTAACAGCTTAAGGCAGCGTGCTAGGGAGGGAGGGGTCGAGATTAGCACACTGAGGCCAAGCCAGAAATCTGACCTCACACAGCTCATGCTTGGTTGGTGGCTGGAGCTTTGCACCTCCTGGACTTGTAGGGAGATAACGTGATTTCCTTCTTGTTTAAGCCAGTTTCATTTTTTAATATCTGTTTTATGATAAAGCATCCTACCTGTTTCAATCATTTTTAGATATGCATGTGTGTGTATAATATGTGTGTATAATATGTGATATATATATTTTTAGATATGCGTGTGTGTGTATAATATGTGTGTGTATAATATGTGATATATATGTGTATATATATTTAATTTTATGGAAACTGAAATATACCAGTGAAGTATATAATAATGCAAATACCACAAACTGAAAAGGAAAATAATAAAATTTCAAAGAGAGTGTATAGGAAAGTGCATATGGATACTTTCCCAACTACTGCAACTAATCAAAGAAATGGAGTTGTAGAGGCATAATTTAATTTTGTTAAATTTTTCAAAACATGATATTCATTATTGGTATAAGGCTTCAGGGAAACTGAATAATTAAATATAATTTTAAAGTAGTTTAAACTAGAGTGTATGGAAAATAAATTTGCAGTAGATATCAAGAGTCTTAAAATTATTATAAACCTTATTAAATCCAATCACTTAAATTATAGATATTCTAAGGAAATAATTATAAAATGAAATAATATCCTTATAATGATGATCATTGTGACTTTTTTAAATAATGAGATAATATTTAGATACCGCATCATTACCCAACAGTGATGAATTATTTCCCATATAAGGCCCACTAACATGAGTTACATGGGACACTTGTTACAAATACAGATTCCTGGTCCCATTTCAGACTTACTGAATTAGAATCTCTTGGAGAGTTACCAGGAATCTCCATGTTTAAATATTATCTTAGGTGATTTTAATGATCAAACACTAGAAGGGAAAAAATACTCACTTTTAATTGTAACTATGAAGACCATACACAAGCATCAAAAAATGTGTGTCATTGTATAGAAAAAAATATAGAATAGTAGAAAATGTATATATTATGATTACACACATCTACATTGTAAATATGTGGATAAATTCAGGTTGAAAATTTTTTTTTCAATGGGTACACATTTTTTTTCAATTTTTTCTTAATTTTGCAATATTAGGTTAATGCTTTTCAAAAAGGAAATGACTCTAAATTGTATTACAACCTGATATATATATACATACAAACATATATATATATATATATATATATATATATATATATATATTTGTGACAATATAAATATGTATTTACTCAAATTAGATTTGGCTATAAAAGCCTCTTCACACACTACACCAAGTTTTACTCAATATTATATGCACAGTTCTGATCCTTAGATCTCAAAAATGAACATAACTTTGAAAATGGAAAAAGCATTTAAAAGGGTATAACAAAGTCTGCTAAAAATAGCGACTAATAAAATGTTCATCTATTATGGAAGACAATAATGCAAATCGTGAAGTTGAAACTTTTATCTACTCACACGCCATAAAAATGTTGCAGTGTTGATAAACTAGGAAATAAAATATTTGCCACCTTTGGATTATTTAAAATCATGATAAGACATTGCAGAAAGAACTCATAACACTTTTGCACTTATATCTTGAAAAAAATCTTTAAATGTGTTTTGTTGTGTTTTTTTTCTGTAAGCTGGATTTTATAAAGAATCGATCAAGAAATTCTTCCTATCATTTTCTAGTGATTGAGTTATAATCTCATTCTGAATTTATCAACATTACTACTGATGGTTGGGCTTGTTTTACAATTATTTCTTAATATCTATTGTCAGGTTTTAAGTCCTTTGTTTTAAGATGGTTATACTTTAACAAACGCAGCAGAAACAGGTAACAGTCATATTCTCATTTTAAATTTTTCACTGACACCAGAAATTACTTCAGAAAGAAAAAAATGGTAAAATAAGTTATAGTTATTGTAAATGGAACATTCCTGATATATTTTAATTTCTAAAATCCAGCCAACATTCCTTTAGAAGTCATTTCCATAGTTTTAAAATTGTAGGAAAATATATTGTATATCTGTATTTCTACCATTTAGAAAAATCTGAGATATATATATATATATATATTAATATGTGTGTATATTATTACTTAATACATATTATTTTATTTTCCATTCTGTAGAATTCAGATTATATCAATATTAATTAAAATAATATATAGATTTCTTCTCCTCAACCTTGATTTCTTTCATGTGAATTTTAGTGAGGAATATAGTATTTTCAAAGACTAGTACAGTAACAACTTCTTTCCCCAAATTTATCATTCTCATAAAAACCAAGGAAAAGGGTTATATCAAGAATGCTTGAGACTACACAGTGGTACTTATACCTGCTCATTACTTTATACTGTTTCAATATTTTCACATAGAGTGAGAATAGATAATATTATCTACATCTGTCAATGAGAGAATACAGGCTCAATAAATTAAATGATTTGCTCAAACTCACATTGGTTACAAAGTTAGATTCTAATCCTTGCTCTGCCTCGTATAAGATATATAAGCTATATCTCTTATCTTTAAAATCATTGTACCATATACAGCACAGGGCTTCTGTGGACAAAAAATGAAGTGATGCATTTGAAAATATTTGCAAGACAAAAAATATGGTACAAACATTCTAATCAACCTAAATTTGTTTAAATAATAGGTAGCTATCACATTAACAAATGTTACGTAAGAAAACATCACAGAACATATCTGTTCTGCTTCCTATGGAGCCACAAGGACCACAAAGTATAGAAATCACTAGTACTATCAAAACTGCTAGAAGTACCAGTCAGGTATCACCACTTGTTTAACTTTTTGATAGGTAGAGGAGAGTTTTGTATTCCATGAACTGGTTCAGTATTGATGTTGAATAGTTTTTTGTTTGTTTTTTTCTTTTTTTATAATTAAAATTTATTGGAGTGACAATGGTTAGTAAAATTACATAGGTTTCAAGTGTACATTTCTATAATATATCATCTATATATCACATTGTGTGTTCACCACCCAGAGTCAGTTCTCCTTCCATCACCATATATTTGACCCCGTTTATTCCCATCTAATACCTCCCTCCCCCGTTACCCTCTGGTAACCACTATTGTCTGTGTCTATCAGTTTTTGTTTCTTCCTTTATTTGTCTTGTTCCTTTGGTGCTTTCAGTTTTATATCCCACTTATCAGTTACTTGAAATTATTTTCTCCTTTTGTAGGTATTATTTGAGTGCTTGAAGAAATAGGTTTTGCTTAAATAAGTCTTTAGCTGTAGCAATGTCATTGGTTGAAATTAATGTAACTTCTGTGTGTTTATTATTTTATTAAACCCTACAATTATGGTTTGGAAATTTCTCAAAGGTTCTTAGAAAGCAACTTGATGTACTTAACAGAAAATATTTCTTTAATATTTTAAAAGTTAAAACATAAAATTCTTTATGTAGAACACAAGTGAAGAATGATTTGAAATGGTTGAACTATAAAGTACTGACGTGAAATTTAGAACAGAAATTCAGAATGACCTTAATTTCAAATGATAAAAATGGAAACTTAGTAATAAATTTCTCCAAAGTAATACCTCAACAACGTACTTCAGTATTTGAGCTCTATGGAGTTCTCCGTAACATACCAGATTAAATCAAATTATTAAATTGGTGTAAAAGTAATTGCAGTTTAAAACGTTAAAAATAATTGCAAAACATGCAATTACTTTTGCACCAATAATAACTATCAAAAACTCTTGAAATGGCTCAGTATCACATTCTCCTAGCTAAAGGAAGGTGAAACAGAGCTGAAACACCCCATACTAGATAAAACAATAGAGAAAGATTATGTTGCATAGCATTTTTCATCTTTGAATACAGTCTTCTTCTACCCTATTTCTGCAACAGGGTCTTCATAAACTCTGGACAGCCTCACTCTTTTCCCATTCATTTCTTCAATTCTCAGTAGATCAGATCTTCATTAATAAATGTATGATTATTGCAATAACTACTGAATGATTTATTTTCAGTCTCGTATTTTATAATCCATTATACGATCTAGTATTAGTTTACTTTTTCTAAGGTATAGCCCTTTTTCTCCAAACATCTTCCAGGCTCAAAATTATTCAGTATCTTCTTAAAATATCCATTTATATATTTATTTAATAAATATTTATTAAGCACTTCTATATAGTAAATAATGGGCTAGGGAATTGACAGCGATCAGAATAAACACAATCCCTATCCTCATGGATCACATTCCAAGTGAGATGTAGAAGAGAGCGTAGGGAATGGAAAATGAAGTAGACAGACAAAAACAGAATAATTTAAAATTATAGCTGATGTTATAAAGGAAAACAATGTTAAGATGCAGAATAATAGAAGTTGTTCTACTTTACAGAGGGTATTCAAGGAATACCCTTACAGAAAAAGACCTTTAAAATGAGACCTGAAAGTGATTGGAAAAAAAGTATTTGCAAATATCTGCAAGGCTGAAAGAGTTTGTCATGTTTAGGAAATCCAAAGAAAAACAGTGTTGCTGAAGCAACCTAAGCAAAGGGATTATGAAATGAGAATAGGTTGTATGTTCAGATAGGGGCAGAAAATGCAAGCCTTTGTTGAACATCTAAGTTTTAGATTCTATACTAACCATGCTTTTTTTCTTTTTTTGATTAAATTTATTGGGGTAGCAATGGTTAGTAAAATTACATAGGTTTCAAGTGTACATTTCTATAATACATGATCTATATATCACATTGTGTGTTCACCACCCAGAGTCAGTTCTCCTTCCATCACCATATATTTTACCCCCCTTTACCCTCTTCTACCTCCCTCCCCGCCCCCCATGGGTAGCTAGTGGTTACCCTCTTGTCAACAGGTTGCCCTGTTTTCTTTATGAGTTTTTTGTTTCCGTTTGTCTTGTTCCTTTGTTGTTTTCAGTTTTATATCCCATATATGAGTAAAATTATGTGGTTCTTGACTTTTCCTGTCTGACTTAATTCACTTAGCATAATAATCTAAGATCCATCCATATTGTAGCAAATGGCAGCAAAAGGAAGGAAATAATAAAAATTAGAGCAGAGCTAAATGAAATGGAGAACAAAAAGACAATAAAAAATAATGCATCAAAGAGCTGGTTCTAACCATAGTTTAAGGAACTTTTTAATGTAGAATTCAGGGCACTTAAAATATGATCACAACTACATTTTATACCATTTCCATTCCCCTACTTTCTAGGTTATCTGGCCTCCTTTCTATTCCTCAATATGGTTTGCACTTTCTCTTCTCTAAAATGTTGCTGATGTGATTTCCTCTACTTGTTATAACTTTGTTATCTTCTGCTTATCAGTGGCTACATTCATCAAAGCCTGAGACAAATTTCACCTCCTAGGTAAAGCACATGTCAGCATTCTAACCAGAGCACCTGTCTATCATCTGTTTTTTTTTTTCTCCTTCCTTCCTTCCTTCCTTCCTTCCTTCCTTCCTTCCTTCCTTCCTTCCTTCCTTCCTTCCTTCCTTCTTTCCTTTCTTCCTTCCTTCCTTCCTTCCCTTCTTTCTCTCCTTCCCTCTAATTTTTATTGTTTAAAGCCTTTTTTACAACTATAAAATACTCATATCAGATGCAATAATAAAGAAAACTGTTTTCATCAAACTTTAGAATTTACAAACTAATTCACATATATGTTTCAACTAAGTGGTCTATTAGCCAGATTTTAGAGATGAGGAAAATAAAGACACATGAGTTAAGGGGACTGTTTAACTATGCTCAGCTATAAATTGTGGAACTATTATTTAATTCCCGATATTCTAATGGTGAAGCCCATGCTTTTTTTTTTTTTTTTAGTTTTATTTTATTTTATTTTATTTTTTACATCCCTCACACCGTGAACCCCCCTCCCCCCATCCACCACCACCCCGACCTCACACCGAGCCATCACATTATACACATAAAATTATAGTTGGCATTCATTAATGCCCAGTCTCTGGTGTACAATGCCATGACCAGGCATCCACAGCATCCCTGAGGTGGTCTCCCAAACAGGACACATGTCCATCGGACACCCAACAAAATCCCCAAACACTATTGAATAAGTTCCCCAAAGTAATTCTCAAAAAACCCTGAGGCCATCCTGTGGTCACCAGCCACCCCCCAATCCCTTCACCCTTTCCCCCATCTCCAACCCCCTCCCCCCTGCCCATCTAACAACTCTCGGTTTTTTGTGTCCCCAAAACTGTTTCTGATTAGTTCATACACATATTCTTTTCTTTAGATTCCACATATAAGTGAGATCATATGGTACTTGTCTTTCTCTTTCTGACTTATTTCACTTAACATAATGTTCTCTAGATCCATTCATGTTGTTGCAAATGATAAGATTTCTTTTTTCTTTATGGCTGCGTAGTACTCCATTGTATAAATGTACCACAGCTTCTTAATCCAGTCATCGACCGATGGGCATTTTGGTTGTTTCCATATCTTGGCTATTGTGTAAAGTGCTGCAATAAACATAGGAGTGCATACAGATTTTTGAATTGGAGTTTTGGATTTCTCCGGGTAGATGCCTAGGAGTGGAATTACTGGATCATAGGGTCCAAATTGGTAAGGAGAAAGTAAAATTATCACTATATGCAGATGATATGATACTATATATAGAGAACCCTAAAGACTCCACCAAGAAACTATTAGAACTGATAGATGAATTTAGTAAAGTAGCAGGATATAAAATTAATATTCGGAAATCAGTTGCATTTGTATATACCAATGATAAAATATCAGAAGGAGAAATTAAAAAAACAATTCCATTTACAATTGCTCCAAAGACTATAAAATATCTGGGAATAAATCTAACCAAAAATGTAAAAGATCTGTACTCAGAAAATTATTCGACACTGAAGAAAGAAATGAAAGAAGACATAAATAGATGGAAACACATTCCATGTTCATGGATAGGAAGAATTAATATAGTTAAAATGTCCATACTGCCTAAGGCAATATACATATTCAACGCAATTCCTATCAAACTACCAACGACGTTTTTCACAGAAATAGAACATATAATCCTGAAATTTATATGGGACCATAAAAGACCCCGGATAGCCTCAGCAATCTTGAGAAATAAGAACAAAGTGGGAGGTATAACGATACCTGATTTCAAACTATACTACAAGGCTACAGTAATCAAAACAGCATGGTACTGGCATAAAAATAGACACATAGATCAATGGAACAGAATAGAGAGTCCAGAAGTAAATCCATGCCTATATGTCCATCTAATCTATGACAATGGAAGCAAGAATGTACGATGGGGTAAAGACAGTCTGTTGTTGGGAAACCTGGAGAGACACATGCAAGAAAATGAAGCTGGACCACCTCCTCACACCATATACAAAAATAAATTCAAAATGGCTTAAAGACTTAAATGTAAGATCTGAAACCATAAGATATCTTGAAGAAAATATAGGAAGAAACTTCATGGACATTACCCGGAGTAAGATTTTCACTGATATATCCCCTCGCGCGAGGGAAGTAAGAGAAAAAATAAACATGTGGGATTACATCAAACTAAAAAGTTTTTTCTCAGCAAAGGAAACCATCAATAAAACAAAAAGGGATCCTACTGAATGGGAAAAGATATTTGCCAATGATATATCTGATAAGGGATTAATATCACAAATCTATAAAAAACTTACTCAACTCAACTCCAAAACAACAAACAACCCAATTAAAAAATGGGCAGAGGACTTGAGGAGACATTTTTCTAAAAAGGACATACAGAAGGCAAGAAAACATATGAAGAAATGCTCAACCTCACTAACCATCAGAGAAATGCAAATAAAAACCACAATGAGATACCACCTCACCCCAGTCAAAATGGCTATCATCAATAAATCAACAAACAACATATGCTGGCGGGGATGTGGAGAAAAGGGAACGCTAGTGCACTGTTGGTGGGATTGCAGATTAGTGCAGCCACTATGGAAAACAGTATGGAGGTATCTCAGGAATCTGAAGATAGAAGCCCATGCTTTTAATACCGTGTTTCCCCAAAAAATAAGACCTTACAGTAAAATAAGACTGGGTCTTATATTAAGTTTTGCTCCAAAAGATGCATTAGAGCTGATTGTCTGGCTAGGTCTTATTTTAGGGAAAACAGGTAGCTGTTATGTTCATATAACACTTCTGCTTTGCATTTTAGTTACATATGCCTAATTTTTGTACTGTTTCGGTAAGACCTTGAGATGTGAGATCAAATCTTAGTTGTCTTTTTTCCTTTCCCCCTTCTTAGGCTTAGCAGAGTATCTGTCACATATTGGGCACTCAGACATTAGCTTAATTAGATGAAATAGTTTATTGTCTTTCATGAATGCCACAGGTGCCAACATGCATCAAAGAGCAACCATATCTATTTAAACCATATTCAGACATCAATAATGTATGCTCAAAAAGCACTTATCTTTTCCCTAACTAGCTCCATTACTTACTCATTTTCATTCTCATAAGAATGTCATCAGCATCTTCAAGCTTTCAGTCTGCCTAGTTTTCTTTTTACTTAAATGTCCTCCTTTTTGCTAAGGAAAATGAAGGCAACTAATTATAAACTCATTCAGGTGCCTAACCACATTTAGAAATGTGCCTGCATCTAAATGTATTGATAATTTCTCTCTTCTGTTTCAGTTCTTTCTCCTCTAGTCCAAGGATAATCTCTCCACGTGTACACTGATTCCTATATCCTTTCGTCCCTCCCATGACCTTCTTCCATCAATGTCGCCTCCTCTCATAAATATATTCAGCTTCTCTTTCTCTATTGATTTCTTCCCTTTGTTTACCTTTATGCCCAATATAATCACATACTAAGAAAACTTCCCCTAAATCTTACTTATATTCAATAAACATTCAATTATCTGAAACATTACTTATATTACTTTATTTTTCTTCTTGTGGTAGATTCATTTAACTTATCCCTGTAATGCTTTACTTTTTTCTCAAAAATATAGTATATTGTCTAAAAATATATTTAGCCAAGATGTCACCTGGCTGCTGTCTAGTCCAGGTCAATGAAGCCAAGGTTAAAGGAGCCAATGAACTCTTAGTAAAGTTAGGCATGATCAACACTAATCAATTTAAGTGGAGGAACAAAAGGACGGAATCAAAATGCAGTCAGCCTAGATTGCTGGAGGCCCTAGAACTGTGAAAGTAACGGATGGCATTGCAGATTGCAAAAATCATAAAATCTTTTATGTGTGTCACTAGTGATCCATGAGCCAGAAATGTTACCTGTGTGTAAACAAATTCAATGTTTAAAACTTTTGGTTGTTTTAGAAATTTGTTTTATGTTGCTTAAATTAGGAAACTGATTTGATAAAATGTTCCTTTGTGATTTACCCAAATAAGAAAAATCGATTAATATGTCTTGAGACATAAGTACTTGGAGAAATTTAATCATGCGTATAGTATCTTTGATCTATGTTGGCATAATTTCCATGTCAGTTTAGTCTATAGCCCTTAACAAAGGTGACATAAAATAATTTTCCTACCATGTTGTTCTGGACATATATAATGTTTATACATAACATTGAAAAATACAAAATATGTTAAAGAGGAGTAAATCATGCACAACTTTTCACCAAGAAACAATTATTGTTCACATAGCGATCTGCGTCCTTTTTTCTCATTCTAAGCATGTGTTTTTAAACACGTAAAGCTCATCACATTACCAATTTTGCATTTGGCTTTTATTTTTTCTACTTAGTCTAACTATTTTACTTTAAGCAATTTTTTTCTTAATCTAAACATTACAAATTTTCCATAAGCATCGTTTTCAGTAACAGAAGACTTGCACATTTACCAATCTTCCATAACAATTATTGCACTAATACTCATGTAGAATGCTTCCTATCTGTATTTTAAAATAATAAGAATTGCATGGTAGAACATGAAGTTTTATTCTATATTTAATATCATTTCCTTAGTTTTGACTCACAGACATGGGACAGTGAAGTCCAACTGATATTTAAATTTTGACCATTTTAACTTTTTTGTGTGTTTTGTTTGTTTGTTTTTTAATTAAATTTTATTGGGGTGGCAATTGTTAATGAACTTGCATAGGTTTCAGGTGCGCAATTCTATAATGTATAATGTATCATTTATATATTGCATTGTGTGTTCACCATTTTAACTTTTGATGCATTGCTTTCTACTTATCCCAAGGAAAACTCGCCATCAGTGTATCAAAAAGCCTGTGTCTTTGCCAAATTGAATATTGCCATTAAAAAACCATCTTTACTGAATAAATGTATTGAAAATTTAATTCTTTATTGGTGTTCTTATTGGTATGTAGATTGTTAAAATAGCTAGGAAATTTGACAATTTCATTCATCATTGCCATTTCAGATTTTGTTAATTTTGTTGCTATTCTAGGAGTCCTCCTCAGGAGTCTTAATCTTTAGAATGACTGAAATAGTTTTGTTCTCCACATTAGCCCTTGGTCTTTACAGTGCCTTGTTCAGTACATACTAATCAATAAATATTTTGCTTGATTTAAGAATGAATTGATTAATAAATAAAGAGATGAATAAGTAAATGCAGCTATCAGTGTGGTTGGATAAAACATGAGAAATGTTTAATCCTTGTACAAACACAGTTTCACAAATGGCTGGGGCTACACTATTTCAAAACAACATCAAGGGTATATTTTTTCCTAAGGAAGATGTTTCCATATCCACCTTACGATATTTTTAATCACTTGACAAGAAATGGCAAAAGCACACTAAAGACTTCAATACCCACCCTCAGTTCATAGTACCCTTTGTTGTCTTGTTTTGAGATGTTGACATCTTGAGACTCTTTTAGTATCTGATGGGGCTAGAGTGTAAGTCAGATCTCCTATCCAGCATCAAGATATGTATTGAATACCAAGAAATATATAAATCTTACATAAGGGGAAAAAATGTAAAAATGTATGATGATAACAGATGCAGGTTATTACTTGATATCAAGTTAATAAATTATTTGGAACGAGGTTGCAATACAGTTCTTTCTCCATAAGGTCTTTAGACTCGCTGTAATGAAAGCTCTGTGCCTTTGTTCTTTCAGCCTTCCCCATTTTTGCAATAAGCAATATTACCGCCCTCTGATTTTTCTTAGTGTGGCTGCGTTCAGAATCAGAAGTGATCATTCCAGGCTGCAGCAGCATCAGAATCAAGTTAAACTCATGGCTGTCATTGCAAATTACATGAGAAAAGGACATCTGTTTTTGAGCAAATGCACTGTTCCTTGGTCTGTCCTTGACCAAAGAGAGAACAAATTAGGAAACAATAGGTAGATAGAATAATTCCAAGAGTAAGGAGACAATAGGTTGATAGAATAAGTCCAAGAGTAATGTCTTGGCTTGTTTTGGTTAGCTATGTGATACCAAGCTGGTGTGGCCCAGAAAAAGCTCTATTATTCTAGGGTAACCTGGGACATGTAAAATACTCTATTTGCCCTGAGTTAGTCAGGTTTCCTAAGATGCAAACACTAAGACAAGATTAAATACAATAAAAAATTATGAGAGGAAACGCCTATGTGAGAAGAAAGGGAGGGGTCCTCAGAGGCTGAGAGAGCCATCAGAATGCAGTGTACTGCAAGTATGACTGAATAAAAGAGAAAAGAAAAAAGGAAACTGGGCTGGAAGCATCTGAGACTGCAGTGCAGTTGTAAAGAAACTTCAGCAAGGTTTTCGGGGGAGTTCTAGAGTCAAAGTTGCCCATCACGGTAGTTCTGTGTCTCCCAGAAATGGACTTGCTTATAGTATCCTTGCTAACTGTCCTGTCGTTGGCTGCGAAAGGTACATAGAAAGCATGAATGTGGAGATAAATTTCAAAGCACAACAGCTGGGGCCATGGGTCAGTTATGCTTTCTACAGTGAGTGATGTAAGGGGCACGTTATCATGGCAGCCACATACCCTAAGGTGTGGTCTTTGCCAGATGACTAATTATCGTCTATAGAACAGGAGCGAGCAATGACAAAGCAATAAACTCCTCTCAAACCAAAACCCAAAAATGCTGTAATCATCAATCAATTTCTAATTGTACATTAGTAAGCATACTGCAATATTATCTTTCAGTTCTGGTCAGTAAGGCACTGCTCCTGATTTAAATTTCTTCAAAGTTAACAAATAAATCTCACATTAATAGCTTTGCAACCTGTTTGCTAGAGAAAACATTTGTTGTGTCCCAATAAATTATGCCACTCCAGTTTTCCCGAATATTCTTGAGCACAGATAACATAGCAAAACAATTTATCTTACCACTTTTCACAACAGAAAGTTTCCACTTCTTCCTCACCTCTACACAGTTTAAATAAATTCATTGTAAAGACTGATATTCTGAAACCATTTGTTAGAATAAGGGGGGTTTTTTGTTTGTTTGTTTTTTAATTCACCTGAAAGACCAAATTTGAATAACAGATACAGATGTTATATACACTGGCAGAACCATTTTATAGCTATAATGAGCACATTTTGCAAGGAAAATACCACACATTTTAGTGTCCCTAAAGCATATTTAAGATCTAGTCATTGATTATTTCAACAAAGGTCAGTGCTATATTTTCAGCCAATTTTCTGTTTGCTTGTTGTGAGCCTAGGGTACTTGTTACAGGTTGACAAAAAACAGAGTTGAGAGATACGTATTTATATTTTTATTATAAATGAGTGTGTCATATTAAAGAAGCATATAGTCCATGTCTTCTCTCGTTCTCAGTAAATTCAGACACCAAATAACATGCAATAATTCTGTTTTTCCCTGCTAAAATAATTGGCTTTCAATTGTGATGGTACACAAAGGGCACAGTTAGGGAATATAATGGAATTTAATAAAGACTTAATTATGTCTCTGCCATGTTTGGAGAAAGTCAAAATAATGTAATTTTGTTCACATTATATAAAATAACATGTAGCAAAAGCTAAAGATTAAAAGTTTTGATTTAGTCTTAGTTAAATACAAAATAACAATAAGCATAAGTGATTTTTATATGCAGGTTTACTGTGGAGGTTTGCTGTGAACCAAGTAGTGGGGTTTGTTTGTTTTTTTTCTTTCCGTTTTCTTTCTTTTCCTTCCTCCCTCCCTCCTTCCCTCCTTCTTTCCCTTCCTTCCTTCCTTTCTTTCTATTTAGTCAACCATTTATTTTAGTTAGTAAGATTAAAGAACAAATCTATTTTGTGACTTCAAATCCTGGGTTATTTAGTAAATATTTCAATCAGATAAAAAGGAGTAATTTGATTTTGGGTGATAAACACCCAACGCAGTATCCAGATGAAGTATTATAGAATTGTACACTTGAAACCTGTCTAATTTTATTAACCAATGTCACCACAATAAATTTAATTAAAAAGGAAAAATTTGGAGACCATATAATATAGGAATATAATGGACAAAAGTCACGGCAGAGGCTATCCAGTTAGGGTAATGTACTTTTAAAATTTTTAAATTACATGTGATGTCTGTGTTTGTCATAGTTACAATTCTTTATGTTTACGGTAAGTGTGATAGCCAGTAAGATCTACAATGCTTTATTTAATTTCCCAAGAATGAAACCATCAGCTATCAAGTTTATGATAACTACAAAAATTGTATAAAATCCTGTTCTACTAAGTGTATTTGTTCATTTAAACCACCGTAAAATGTATCTCCACTTGGTAATGAAATTGCTCCCTTAACCTATGAGTGAACTCACCAGCTTTGTGTTAATTAATGCACTACCCTGCAAATAAGCTTCACAACTTGTGCTAACTTCTCTACATCCCTATGTATGCTACTATTACCATCATGCTCATACTTTTTACAAACTTTCCGTTAAATCCCACAGCTAGAAATAATCACTGCTTCATGTAATCAATAACCATGTATTCTATGGTTATCACTTAACATTCTTTAAAAAAAATCTATTGAGATCAACCTTGATGAACTACAATAGTCTAAAAGCTCATTTTCTAAAGAGTATCTCCTAACAATTTTTAATGTCTTACTTATTTTTCTCAAAGCAGATGAAAAGGATCTAAATACATACTTCACAACAACTCGTGTGTGTGTGTGTGTGTGTGTGTGTCTATATATATATATATAGATGGTGCCAAAAAATGTATGCACCTTTTAAGAAAGGAAAAATGACTGTATTAAAATTGTAATAATATATACCGATAACAAAAGATGAATATAAATCATGTGTGTACATTTCTTGGCAGCCCCAGTTACATATTCATCCCCTACTTACATGTTCTCTCCAACTACTCTCTACTTTTCTTTCTAAGCCTTGAAATGTTGTTTTCCATCCTTTCTCAGCCATCCTCTACCATGTGTGTTTCTCTTTTCTGCCTTCTCTTATCTTTTTTTATAATTACGCAGATGATGTAGCCTCAAGAAATTGGAATTTTGCAGACAAAAACAATATTCTCTTTGGCAGGAAAGAAAAAGGGAAAATCAGTCCATACCTTGTGCTAATATTTGTCTCTTATTATCTACAGAGTTAATATAAATGCCTATTGAGAACCTGCTATCTGTTAGGCTCTGTACTAAGATACTGGAGGTATGATGGAAAACAATGGAGACACAATGAGTGAATATTATGCTCTGCTTTCCCAGAGCTGATAATGTTGTGGGGAATCCAGAGATATAAACAGGCAGTTCCAAAACATTATGAGAACTAATTTTATGAATATTTCTGAGGGAAGTACAAGGTACAGTGGAAGGGATATGGAAGAGTTTCCCAGGATAAAGTCCTAATGAGCATGGAATGTCTAAGGAACTACAAGCAGTTCATTTTGCTAGAACGTAACATTTGACAAGTGAGATTCCACAGTGGAGAAATGATTCAGGAACATGTAACAGTCTGCCTCACAAGACATTAAAGAACCCCTCCATTAAATTTTATTTTAATTTAGTATATGTCCTTCCCCATTATTTACATTTCAAAGGCAGAGACTGTTTTATTCACACTTATTTATTGCAAAGTGCCAAACACAGCACCTGGCACAGAGTAGGTTCTCATCAAATCTTTCTATGGTTTTCATTATATGAATTACTTCTCCTGTTAATGATAACTTATGCCATTCATTGGCCTCCCTGCCTACTGACTTAGAACTGTTCTTTGGGACTTAGATGTTTTAGTGTTTCTGGTTCGTTAAAACATCCAGTCAAATAACACACAAATAATACTTGAGTTTATACTTGAGTGACAGTTTATACCATCCACACGAAGAACCTCAAACTGAAAGAGATGAAATAACTTGTCTAACAATATCAATTACAAGTAAAAATTGCTTACATATGGCATGTCTTCTGTTTTCATGCTTCCTTCACTGTCTGCCTCTTGTCTAGAGAATGACTCAGAAAACTAAAAGACTGATACTTGTGACAACCAGAAAACAATTTTTCTTACTACTGTTTCTCCAAATTCCCAAGGGATGTTGCATCCTAGATGGAGTTTATAGGTAGCAGTTACTAGCAGTATTGTTTTAACTGTAGATGCTATGAATTTTCCTAGACTCAATTGAGTCAAAATTTAAAAAAAGAAACAAAAAAAACAAAAACAAAACTCATTCTTGGGAGCCAAAGAACATACTGCCTTAGTAGAGAAGAGATGATCCAGTATTTGTTGAAACAGAATTCAAATTGGGAGTATTATTTCTATTGTATATCTGAGTTCCAAGTTCTCGCCACTTAGAAGAACTGACTTCTAGGTCTAGAACAAACTCAACTGCATTTCTGTAGGCAAAAACTATAATTTAATATATTTCATATTTGTTTAAGAATAAGGAAAAAAGTAATAATGGAAATCTAAGGGGAAAAGGAAAGGCAAGATGATCTAGAAAGCAAAGAGTATTACTTGTGGCAGAATGATTACCTGTTATTATGTAATTAGCACAATTGTCAACTGTGCTAATTTTGCCCCAGTATCCATTCTCACAGGTTAGCTCCCCTGCCAAGATTTTAGGTGAACACATGAACACCTAGTTAAACACATCATTGCCTCCATCTCTCTTGCAGATATAAAAAGCATAAATTAGAAGAAAATAATTACATTTGTGAATGTTATAATCCATTACAAAAAGATGAAAAAATAAAAATTTATGTGCTCAATAATATAGCCCTTGAATATATATAGAGAAACTCTTCATAATTCATGGAGAAGTTCATAGAAACAGAATAAACATAGGAGAAAATAATATACCTCTCAGTTTTTAAGAGCTCATCTGAACACAAACATAAATACAGAGGGAGTACTCAAATGTTACAATTAATAAACATGTTGCAATATAAGCTAAACTTTGTATACTTTTTCATCACCACCACTGAAATAATTAAAATACTGTAAATATAATGGTCCCATAAATTCCATGAAGCAGAAATTATTTAGGCCATAACGCTGACAAAATAAATAAATAAATACCCCAAACGAGAAGTATATTTTTAAAAGCAATAGCAAACAGGCACAAGGAAACCATATTTTAAAAAGATGTTCAAGGTAATTCTTGAAATAAACAGAAAATTGAAAGCAAGTTCTGACTATAGATATAAAAAGAAAAAGAAAATACCCTAAACTAAAATATTAGGAAAATTTATACCTAAAATACTTTGAACTTTGTCATAGAAAGAGAAGCAATAAAATGAAATGAGAACTTAACTCAAAAATTATAAAAATAATTAAAAGACAGCTCATGGAAATCTACAGGAAAGAATTAATGAAGGCAAAAGTATTCTTCCTTCAGGATTTTGATCTAATTCTACATCTCTCAAATTCTCCATTGCAATTATAATAAAATAAAAACTAGGACTAAAATCTCACTTTCAAAATAAAATACTACAGAGTATCATCCATGCTTAGAAAATTTGAAGACTGTTATACATTATAATAGAGACAGAACAGATTGACTGAAGAACTGACCAGTTTGTAGCCAGTGGAACAGAGAAGAAAAGTTGATCTGGGATATGAGTGATTATGTGTGTAGTAGAATCCCATTGAATGCCTAAACAATAACAAAACAAATGACACCGTGAAGAGTAATGGACACAAGGATTTGACCTGATAAAGTGTTTCCCAAAGCTAATTATAAGAAACATCTTGCTATTTGTTAAACTTACAGATTTACCCCAAAATCAACCCTAGAGATTTGGGTAGAGCCCATGAATGTGTATTTGTAACAAGCACTCCAAGAGGGCTCATCATTATTGGAAACTTTTGCCAGAGAAACTACTGTGTCTATTTGGTTTCTTGACAAAGAAATCACTTTTCACTTTCCAAGAGTATTTAAGTCTAGTGACAATGAAGGGTAGGCTCTGGGTTCTCCTATTTCTTTACATTGTCATTTTGGGCAAGTTACTAAACCTTTGTATAACTACTTTACCTAGTTCCTAGGGTTGTTTTAAGGATTAAATGAGATAATATTATAAAGCACTTAGCAAAGTGTCTGCATGTTTTAAGGACCCGTTCATTGTTAACTGTTCTTATTATTTGCTTAAGCACTGAATACAAATCATTATATTTAATCCCCACAACAACCATGTGAGACAAGCTATGTTTAATTCCCATTGTGATGGTAAACGGCAAGCAAGAATTCAAATTCAGGTCTGTGTGACTGAAGAGCCTACATCGCCTAAATATGTAAATATGTTAGATTTTTATCATAAATGCCCATATTTTAAAACACCACAAAAACAAAAGGTGAATTAAATAATAATCAAACTATATGTATATATATATATATATATATATATAATAAATGTGTGTTATATATACATATATATAAATTTGAGCCAACACCATTTATATATATAAAGAACTTAAAATTGAGTATGAAAAGACTGAAAATACTATTTTTATGTGGATGAAGACAAATCTCAAAAATGAAATAAAAATAATAATTGCACTAGCAATCAAATGTTTTACCTGTCATTAGCAAAGACATGAAAATGCTTGTTGTCAAAAGTAGGGAACAGACATAATAGTTCACTATTAGTCACATTTAAAGTAGTACAACTTCTCTATAAGTTGATTTGACAAAATATATCAAAACCCATAAAAATGTGATAATCATTGATTATTTCACCACTACAAAATACGGAATGTTTATAAGAATTTCAATGTGACAGTTTTTTATATGAAAGGGAAAATTTGTAAAATAGTTTAAACACGTTATTGAATGGTTAAGGTATTTAATGTTATAAATATGTATCTTGTGAAATAGGCAGCTTTTATGGGCCATGGTTGTGGAATTTCAAAAATATACATATATTGAAAATGCTCACATTAAGGCAATGCTTCTAGAAGACGGACAAACTAGATACACTGGGGCTTTGAGGGCAGAGAAGTCTTTTCACCTAGATCTTTCAAAAATGTAGTTTTTGTGTTGTTGCTGAACTCTTAGGTGACAAGAAAAACTCATGAACTGAAAAGAGAGTGATGCTTTTCAGTGAATGTAGATGGGATCTATTGTGCGGGTGGAAGGGTTGAGCTTGCCCATAAAGCAGGAAAGGCAAAGTATATAGGCACCAGTGGCAGGGGTAAGTTCAAGTAGTGCCAGGTCCTTTGTGGACTATCTTTTCTGTTTGCTTCTGTTCTCTCAATGAAATTGGAAGTAATGTCATCAACAAAGAATATCAGAGAGGTCGTGAGGGATGTTTAGGAGAGAATAGAAGATGTGAACGTATTGAGAAAGAATGAGGAAAAATGAGGATGGACTAGAGAAAACGTTTCCCTGAAAATAAGACCTAGCCGGACAATCAGCTCTAATGCGTCTTTTGGAGCAATATAAGACCCGGTCTTATTTTACTATAATATAAGACCGGGTCTAATATATAATATAATTTCATATCATATCATATATAATATCGGGTATCTATAATATAATATAATATAATGTAATGTAATATAATATAATACAGGGTCTTATATTAATTATTGCTCCAAAGACTCATTCAAGCTGATTGTCAGTCTAGGTCTTATTTTCAGGGAAACATGGAATATACCATAAATGTTAGGCAGCATTTCAGACTGCAAATTTATTATGTAGATTTTGAAATTAGACTACTGTACATGATTATTTGTTTTGCTCCAACAGCAGGTATAGCTTTTAGTGACAGAATTGGACTTAACTAAGGCCAATATTTTATCACGTGATTATAAAATGGAGAAAGGGACTTGAGACTATATACCATAAAGTGATTAGAATAACTAGTCAAGGGTTGTAAGCAGGTAAGGAGGGAATCTAGAAATTCAAAAGTGTTAGATGAATGAGTCTCAGCAAGTCGCCTTTATACCTCTAAAATGTGTTTATGCTGAATCTGTAGGTAACACACATTTGAAGGTATTAACTGAGGTGAAAAAATAGCAGCATCTTGAAATAGAAACCAAATTAAGGATTTTGATTCTTTTCTAAAATAAGATGAGGGTTCACAAGGGTTCATTTTTTAATACTTCATAACATCAATATGTTTTATGTATACTGTTTATAAAGCTTTATATGATTAAAAATTTCAAAAACGAACTTTCATTCTAACATAATTAATGAGGGTATTGTGAAAGTCCTAATTACTCAAAATAACACCTTCTCTCCAAGACCTTGAATCAAATAAAGCATCGTGAACCTCTCTCTGGTCATGCTCTATAATATTACACTATTTACTTCGACACAAAACATTTCAACATCTGATATTATCACATTTGCTAATTCGTTAACCAGCGTATTTCTGCCCTCCCTGACTGTAGTGGAAGTTCCTTGAGGCAAAGGTATCTGTCTCATTTGCTGCCACATTTCCATTGCTAGTTCCTGACTTGTAAATGATCACATTTTTTGATAGATCTATATTAAAACATATTTGCTTAGAGGTAAATATATTTTAAAAAGAGAGACAGAAAGATATTGATGATGTTTATAATTGGGTATAGACTTCTAGGTGATTTTCATGTTTTTTACATTCTTATATTAAGCTTCATTCTTTAAATGAAGTGGGATTTCTTCTTGAAGGTAATTATTTTCATCTATAGTTACACAACAGGACTGAGAAACCTATGAGAAAAAATATGTAAAAAAATAAAGTAAAATTTTGACATGCATAGACATGTTTCATGGTTTGGGGCACTCAGGCATGCTTAGCGTTTCCTAACCTAAAATTTGAGTTTCCAAAAGGTTAGTCCTACCAAGTAATAATTGCATGCCTCATTCTTACTACATGGTTCCAATTCAGGTTCAGAGGAAACAGTTCAACAAGGAAGCAAAAACAGCTGACATAAGACAGTGAGTGTCTCAGTTACTTCTATAAACATTTTGGATCAAAGTTATTCTGTTGTAGGTACATATACCAGGCTGAAGGTGACTCAGTCAGAGGGAATTCTCTCTTTTCACTTTAGAGAAATTAAAAAGCAGAAGGTTGTGTGTCTCAAGAGTCTATGACCAAGAGGAGCTGGGTTAATATTGTCACCAGCATGTCTGCTTGTGGCACAGGTCAGATTCTATTCCCAGCTCAGGTCTGGTGGGGCAGTGCATTGTTGCATTTAGTGTAACAGACCCTCATTAGAACTGTAGGCCAGGGGTGCCAACAACTTGGTTAGCAGTGCCAATGGGAATGGAAACAGAGCTCTAGCTCACTTCACAACAAAATGCGAGAATCTTGACTCCATGGAATACTGGTGGGGAGTAGGAAGGGCGGTGTCAGCAAAGACCAGGACAGTGAGCACTGCTGTTGACAGGTCAGGATAAGACCATCAGGGAGCCTCCAGTAGAAATGAAGCAGCACTTGGTAACTAACCAAAGGAGTCTCTTTACACCCCAGGACCTCTGTTTTCTATATGTGAAATGAAGATAACAATGATAATAATAAGTACTCCATTTGTTTATTATAATTAAAAATGGTAAGATACGTAAAGCAGCTACAAAAGTATAGAACAATAAGAGGTACTGAATCAAATAGCTGTAATGGTTATTATCATCTTTACTATTAAAGATACAAATATAATATACATATAGGAAATGCATATAGTGCATAAATGTTGATGTTACTATAGCTATACTGGCATCCATAATCTATAAAAATAACACTGCATAGGAAACAATGACAAAAACTAGTGTCGTAAAACAATAAGTATCACACTGTTGAGTTAGAGGGTCAGTGGTGATTCTTCAGATCTCGGATGGTCTTATCCACGCCTCAGTGCTCAGCTGGTAAGTCACCTTTATTGAGCTTTCACACGTCTGGGATTGGGCTGGGATAGCTGCACCCGAGGCATCTCTGATTCACATGCAGTCTCATCCTCCACCAGGCAAACCTCTGCTTGTCATGGCAGAAGAAGGGGTCAAGAAAGGCACAAAGTCTGCAGGGTGAGGTGGGACTCAGAGCCGGAGCACTGTCACTTCCACTGCATCGTATTGGCCAAAGCAATTCACAGGCCACATCAAAAAAAGAGTAAACAAAGGTGCCTAAAATGTTATTGGACAAAAGGCATGGAAATTGGGAGGCCACCAGTTATAGCCATCAATGCAATCAGTCTCTGAATAGATAATCCTCTATAAGGTCATCCTTTTCTAATTGTTTATATTTTGTCCCTATTTTATAAATTTAATGCAGGGAATTTGTACCTCTTTTAAGATCTGAAATGAATAAAAAATTTAAAGTCAGAAATGTATAAGCATTTCATTGTAATTCAAGTTTTTCTTGGAAGTTAAAATATAAAGTTCTAAGTAACTGGATGACTCCAGGAATTAAAAATATAAAAAATGCAACACAGGAAAATAAGGGAAAGAATGGAATGGGAAGGCTTGCCATTTTATTAGTAATCCATATTTTCCCCCTGGCGGTACTAATATACTTCAGCACCTACTGTGAGCATCTGCTGTCATACTAAATGAATGACTCCCACCCAAGTACCGTCACACACCTGAGCTGTGTCTGATATATTTTTGTATATAATTTGACAGTTTTGAAGATATTAACTGAGATGAGAAAATAGAAGTTTCTTGAAGTAGAAATTAAAAGTAATTTTAAAAAATTTAACATCACTCTTCTGTATAATGCTATATCAGGTGTTCCTATAGTCAAGATATAGGTAACCCTATAGCTGCTTGATTTACAAACATAAACTATTTGGAAATAAAAAAATGCAATCTGGCCCTGGATTTGTCTTTTACAAAGTGACCTTAGAAAAGAACTTTCCATAGTTGAGATGTAGTTGTGACATCTGTAAAATGAAGACATTGCATTAAAATGCTAAGTCGCTCCCATCCTCAACATTCCCTTTTCTAGAATTCTCCCTTAGATTATTCAAGTAATATTTGTCCCTGGAGAGAAGGAGTATTTGTAGGAGTTACCTAGCTGAGAGGTCTACATAAATTTGGACAAATTTCTCCAACTCTCTGTTCCTCAGTTTTCTCATCTAAAGATAAAAATAGTAACAACTTCAGAGAGTTGGTGGGAGTTTTGAAGAGTTATATAATATACAGTCCTCAGAGAATGTTGGAGAATGATACAAATTCCAGAATAACACTCAGAAATGTTCATCATGTTGCTATGGCAGTAAATTTCCCCTGCTCCTCCACCCTGGCCCATATCCATTTTCTCTGCCCTGCTCTGTGCCTGGGAACAATGACTTCCTCAGTTGGTCTTGATTGCCAGTTGTTTATGGTTTGGTTCAGCCAATGGGACAGTAGCAAAAGATCAGAAAGTGAGAGGAGAGAAGAGACGCTTCTTCTGCTCTGCTCCCTTGGGGCCATGTGTCTGCCATTTGCTATAATTTCTATGAGATGGCCCCTTCTCCAAGATTTCACCTCTCACTGGAGTGGAATAACATTTTATCATTACCTTTAAAAAGTAACGCTAACCTAAATTACATAGTAGTGTAAAGCTAAAAGGCCAAAGTGAGAAACAAGCATTTATCTGAGATCCAAAAGAGGAGCTATTTGGGAGGCACTGATTAGGAGGCAAAGGGAAAGGTTATTTATGAGAAAAGGAAGGGAAATGATTAAATGTATAGAAGGAAAGAATTTCTATAGGTGCAGATAAGCTAACGTAGTATGCTAATTCTAAAAGCTGTTTTCACTTTTCAGTCTTGTAATCTATATCTTTCTTATTTTGCAGTCAGTTATTTGGGATACAATGCCGCTTTAGGCTTGTACCAAAAAGGTTATTTTGCCCAGTTTTAACATTGCAACATTTTGAGGAATAAGAAGGCAATTCTTGTGAGATGGCAGCTCAGGCTGCATTTTAGAGTGGCTCTGTTTGTAATATGTTTTACAGTAGTAGCAGTTTCCCACTCTTGTTAGGCTTGAGTGATACAATATCCCTTGTTTGTTTCCTGAAACCTACCCAAATCCTTCACTGAAGTCTCTTCATTTGAACCAATGCGAATTTTGTTTTTTGTCTGAATCCTGACTATGTAGTAGTTACACTGAATTTGTCAGTCAGGAATTTTTATGAAGCAGTTTACCTAGAAACGATACTAAGATAATTTGTACTCTTTCCTTTTCATCAGCATTAGAGACAAAAGTTCTGGTTTAATCAGTAGAATTTAAAGAAGAAAATAGTAAGAGAACATTAGTAGAAATCAGGAACAGATTATTAGAAATGAGTAGAGTGACAATGTCCTGATGTTATGCATTAAGGACAAACAGGATGATGTGAAAACGTATATATGGGAATTAGTTTGAAGACAGAATGATTCTGATGGAGATGATGAAAATAGCTATTGTCTATCTTTTTAAGTGCTCATACATGTCAGATAGACATTTTAAATATGTGGCCCAATTTAATGTTCACCACAACCTGCCTCCTACATAGGTTCCTTTTCCAAAACATCATGTAGCTTCTGATAGTCAAATTTGGACACCTTAGTTTCAAGAATCAGTTGAATACACAATCTTGAAAGATCTTGACAAAGGGAAGGAAGGCAGGTGTCTTGGAGCAGTGATAAAGTATGGAAACTATGGAAAACAGATGTGTTATAATCCTTTTAGTTTACCTTACTATCAAATTGACTTTCATCAGACTTACCAGCTAGATAAAAATAGCATCTTGTCCTTTAAGCCACAAGCATTTTTCAAAGCAAAATCAAATAGTAGCTCCTTTGTTTTCTCATTGCAATTTATTTATTTCTATTTTATTTCATTTTCCTGCCACCCTTTAACCTCCCATGTTTTGCTTGTCTGTTGTTTTCTGATTTTTTAAATTTTCTTTAGTTTGTGCTTCTAGAAATTAATAATATTAGGAAATTGCTAAGTGTACACACTTACACTATTTCCTTAAGCATTGGAGACAAAGCCACAGCCAGCTTCAATTGCGGAGAGGTGACCTGGGATGAGCAGTGTTGAGATTAAAAAGTATGTGAAAAAAGAGAAAATATGTTTATATTGTTAGAAATCCCAGGAAATATTCAATATTTTGGGGGGAGTTGTACTCTCTAAGCAAATGCCATCTTATAATTTCTTTTCTTAGGACGGACACAATTGTTCCTAAAATTAGTTGAAGATTGTAGGCTTTAAATCAAGAGTAATTTTACGCCATTATTTTATGTGGTGACTTGATTTTTTTTTTGTATAACTGCTGTTTAAATTAAGAGAGTACATTTACTTTTAAGACATATAATTTTAAAGAATGGCTATTACATATAGTTACTATCACATAAAAGTTCAGGTAAGAGGCATAAATAAAGAGCCCTCTCATCCTCTCCCTGGGACACCAAGATTATACGCACCACCACATGTCAGCTGGAACCCACCCAAGCCAGATGAGGAGGCCCAACTGCTTCCATGACATCTGCTCCTTTGTTCCCCATCAGTCTGTCACGTGTACAAGGTCTAGTGTGGTGAGGAATGCTATAGGAGCGCCTTCTCTCCTCTGGACACAGGATCCATTCCTTCCTCCCTAACTAGATCTATTGTGAGGAGGCAGGAGGTGGCATTACAACTCTGAGGTTTCCTTGTCTTCAGAGATGTTGTTTCTTTGTCTTCTAGGTAAGAGCCAAGCCACAGAGAAAGAAATAACTCCTCGTCCCATTTTTGAATTAGGAAATTAATTTTTAATCACACTAAATCAACATCTCAATATTCCCCCCCCTACAGTTAGTTAATTTTAATTGTGATATGTACTGCAAAGCAATGTACAGGTGTTGCGAAATTCTGTAATAGAATTCTGTCATTCTGTAATAATTCAGTCTTATTGGGTTAAGGAAGGCTTCTCTGAAAAATCCTGTTAAAGACTGAAATGAAGTTACTCTCATATTTTGGTTATAGAAGAGTAAAACACACATAAAGGGAAAAATCCATAAATTTGGAACTGGTATTAAGACCTCATTTTCTTGAATCTCCTTTCCTTACACTGTGTAAAAGTCATACCAACTATTCCTCTCATTCAAGCTCATGTAAGTATAGAGAGCCCTTTCACGTTATATTGAGTTTTTTTTTTCATAGTTGTTTCTACTAATAAGTGAGGTTCACAACATCAGGAACCAGATTGTTTTCATACTCATCTGCAAATGCTAGATCTTTATATTTGATTCATGATATATAGTAAATTCTCAGTAAATATCTACTTACTATGGCACTGAATATCACTTAGTTATTTTGAATGACTTGCTACTCTACTGTAACTATTCATCATTGTAACTTACAAAGTATTTTTTTCATAATCCAAAATTACAGGGATCAGCTACATAGTAATCACTATACAGAATTACCTGACACTCACATACACAAAATAATACTAATCTATCCAGAACTTAAGGTCTTTTACCAATTATTTATCAGTATTGTAATTACCATGATATTATCATAAGTTGTCAGAAACTTTCATGAAAAAAATAAAGATTCAGCCATCTTCTTTCAGATCCTCCGCTAAATTTTGCAGTGTATATGAATCCTATTTTTAAATTTCTCATTTATATTAATCAGAAAATATCATCTTTGGTAGCTTTTAATTTCAGTACTTCCCTAAAACTACTCTAGAATTTATTCATATTTAAATCATTATAACTATCAACTGACACTTTTACGGTGCAACAGAAACTTGAAATCATTTGAAAATTTCCTCCTTACCATCCATTACATAGTGTTGATATATTCCTTGGTGCTCATGAATATAAGATTTTCCTAATAATTAAAAACTCTCTGTATATGACAAAGCATATTTCTTTTAAAAATCCTCTTTAGAATTATAAAAAAAATACACACATCCTAACATATCTAATAAGTTATACTTCTCTACTTATGTGGAATAATTTTCAGTAACTATTTTATTTTCAGAACACAGGTAATCTCCAAAGTTTTGTCTTTTAGTATAATTCTGCAGATCTTTATCTGTGATGCTCTTGCAAGTAATTTTATCCTATCGTAGAGTAAGTTTGGTAAAGAATGTGTATTCTGTTAAATTAAAAATTGTCCTTTTATCAAGGATAGTTGTACTAATCAGCCTCGCTCTCTGTCCTCCTGTTCAAAAATGGTTGAATCTAGTATGTCTTGGATAGGCTTGCAAGATGCAGCATCAGATCCAACTCAGGCATTGTTAATAGACCTTGCCTTGCCAGCAGGATTTAACTTAATCCTGACTTCCAATACTGAAGCTAAATACCCCAAGTCAATCGTGTTGCTGCTCTTGCCATCATTTTGGTCTGGTTGTCCTAATTGCTTTGCTTCTCTTGACCACATCTGCCACTGAATGGTACCTTTAGTATCTGATTCCTCTCATTGGAATACTGACTCCATTCCCTTTGGAATGGGCTCATGATTTGCTTACCGGACAGATTCTGGGATCCGGAATTCAATCCCAGATCTTGTCCAAGGCCTAGATTTTCATGGCTTCCTGGAATCAACACTGAAAATGTCAGTGTCTGAGGACCAAATTCCCTCTAGACTTTACTGACACCATTTCCTAGTCCTTTACTGAGGCTTTTTCAGATCACATTTCCTGCCCAATCATTTATGTCTTCACTGAGTATTAAAATTCCTTCTCACTGTGCCTAAATCCATCTATTTATTTTGAGTTTCCTTGTTATCAAAATATTTTAGGAGCATAAATAGTAGATAGCTATTTGTGAGGAGGGTGAGGAGAAAGAGGTAGTAGCAAAGTGCCAAGAAGCAGAGAATTTATGAGGCCTTGAATGTTGAACAGTAATTCTGGACAACTTTTTTTTCCATTGCACTTCACTAAAAGGATTTTTAAATTAGTTTTTCTTGCACCAAGTTTGAAGGTGCTCAAGTTGTCTTGCTGCCTCTTGACTTTGCTATATCTTTTCCAACCCTGTGATGGCTCTTCTTTTTATAAATGCCAGTTTGTTGATATGACAAAAAAAACCCTTAGTAAGCTTGCCCAAAGTCCTCCCACTTCTCATGACCTGCCACTGTCTTCCAACACTTTTTGCTGTTTAGAAATTCCAAATTCCTTTCAAATATCATTTGATTACATCCTGTGGTGTGCTCTGTCCAGTTCATACTATCTCATAAGAACTGATGGTTAAATATTCATAAATGTTGCCAAGAATTATTAATTTGGCAGCTTCAAATTAGCCACGATGGCAGTACACACTATTAAATTCAGCAAACACTGCAAATCAGGGCTTCTTCCTGCCTCAGTCGGGAGAGCAGCACTGAAAGCAGCTATACTTCAGATGTTAATATCCTACTGGTTGTTTGGATGTCCATGCCTTCCACTTGGAGATCTACAGAGTAGAGATAAAAATGCATGGCAGAGACAGGGCCATAAGGCTAATCTTTCTTAGTGTGTATAAAGAAACCTAGTCAAGGTCCTGAGATGGAAAAAGTTAAAATTTTATAATATAGATAAAAATAACAGCTATAATATCAATGACAATAAAAATCCTTTGGGTTTGGAGATACATATATATTTAATGCAAATTATTTTGCTGTTGTATCAAAATTTAGTTAAGTTTATAGTATAACCCTTATTGAAAATTTCTAAATAAATTAATTGATTTTTATTTGTATACCTCATACTATAGTATTTACACAATGTAATATTCAGAATGATATTCATACTTATACATTGTTGATTAAACCTATAGTGAGTAAGATGAAAAACGACTGGTAATTTTCACAGTCTTTAGAATTAAAGACGTATTCATTGTGTTTTGTATAGAAACTTCCAGATCCCTATTACAAAAGACATAATTTCTATCCAATATATACTTATAACTATTCACTGATTTCACTGAGCAGTTTTATTTTATTTTTAATTTTATTATATTTATTAAGGTATCATTGGTTAATAAAATTATGTAGGTTTCAAGTGTACAATTCTGTAATACATCATCTGTATATTGTGTGTTCATCACACAAAATCAAATCTCCTTCCCATACATTTGACCCCCTTTACCCTTTTCTACCTTCTCCCACCCCCTCTTTCCCTCTGGTAACCACCATAGTATTGTCTGCATCTATGAGTTTTTGTTTGTTTGTCTTATTTGTCCATTTGTTGCTTTCAGTTTTATATCCCATGTATGAGTGAAATCATATGGTTTTTGACTTATTTTTCTTAGCATGATATTCTCAAGATCCATCCATGTGTGGCAAATGGCAGCATTTCGTCTTTTCTTATTGCTGAGCAGTATTCCATTATATATATATGTTATATCTTCTTTATCCAGTCATCTATTGAAGGATACTTTGGCTGTTTCCATGTCTTAGCCGCTGTGAATAATGCTGCAGTGAACAAATATATTTTTTCAAATAAATATTTTCAAAATTTTAAGACAAGGGATTGCTGGGTTGTATGGTAATTCTATTCTTAATTTTTCGAAGAACCTCCATGCTGTTTTCCATAGTGGCTGTACCAATTTACATTCCCACCAACAGTGTATGAGGGTTCCTGTTTCTCCACAGTCTCTCCAACACTTGTTATTACCTGTCTTGTTGGTAACAGCCAGAGGTATCACACTCCCTGACTTTAAATTATATTACAAAGTGACAGTAATCAAAATAGCATGTTTTTGGTAAAAAGAAAATAAAAAACAGACCAATGTAACAATTGAGAGTCCAGAAATAAACCCACATACAAGAAAGGAGCCAAAAACACACAATGGGAAAAAGAAAGCCTCTTCGTTTAATGGTGCTAAGAAAATCGGAAAGCCACATGCAAAGAATGAAACTAGACTGCAGTCTGTCACTATACACCAAAGTTAACTCAAAATGGATCAAAGACCTAAAGCAGTAAAATACACAGGAAATAAACTTAGGTACCAAGTTTATAAAGCTTGGTCCTAGAGAGGAATTTATAAATTTGACTTCAAAGGCAAGGGAAGTAAAAGCAAAAATAAATGAATGGACCTATATCAAACTAAAACGCTTCTGCAAAGTAAAAGAAACCATCGACAAAATAAAGAAGCAACCAACCGAATGGGAGAAGATATTTTCAAATCACTGAGCAGTTTTAAGTTTGTGAACATTTTACTTAGGCAGTGGCTCTACAGTTGTTTTTTAACCCTCCTGTTAGGTGGAAAGTTTTGAAGTAAGGATTCAGGGTAACTTGTCTCCACTAGAGGAAATTAGTGACAAAAAAAAAATAAATAAAATAAAATAAAATAATGTTTGAGAAACACAGCATATCTCTAATGTAGAAGAATCTCTAGTATAAAGTCTAAAGACATCCTGAACTTCAGAGGTAGAGAAAAATTTAAATAACACACATTAATTGCTTAATTGAATTGGATAAATATATTATGGGTTTAAATGCTATATTTTAACCTCATGCTATATTTAACACAACAATAGTATGCCTCATTATTTATCTTGTAAACAGATCTAGGAAATCCTCTGTAAGTTTTTAACTTTTGCCCTTATTGACAATGTAAGTTGTATACAATACTTGCATTAATTTATTAGCTTAATGCTGCATGATAGATAGAAGGGAGAAAGGAAGTGATAACTAAGAAAAAGAAATCCAGTTCTTTCACTGTTTCATTTTTATGCTAAAGACCATAAAATATGGATGCCTTATTCTTGTGAAGCCCTATAACTGACCTAAAGTCCATGCAGACACCCAAATTGCAGAGATTTTTAATCTTTCCAGGGAATATAAATATCATTTTTATTGCTCTTTCAAAGATTATAACAAGCATCCTCGGAGATTTCTATCACTTGGTAATATATGACATGCCATAAGTAGATATGGAAATACATGAAAACTTTACTGTACATTTTTTTTCCAGATGTGACTAGGCGTCCAAGCATTGACTACAGTGTATTATTTTGTCCTGCCAGGGAGACAATTTTTGAGAATAAAGGACTTGATAGCTAGCATGACACAGTACTTCCTTAACTACCAAGATTTTGCAGGTTCCACTCCCTCTTTCTAATATATTCTCCTTGCCTAGTTTCTTTGTGAGCTTCCTGCCTTCAGGGAGCTTACATTCTAATGGAGGAAATGCATTAATAATAATTTATTAAATTTGTGGCAGAGAGACAGGATCATGATTTAAGGTTTAGTTTAAACATCATCTTCTCTGGAAAGCCTTCTTGATCACCCCAGCCTGTGTTCTCTTCCATTTCTAGATGCTCCCAGAGGATCCAGGGCTTCCCAACATTAAAGCAGCAGCTCCAGATCATTACCAACATCTCTCCATGCTTGTCTCTGACAGTAGACTCCAAGAAGGTAGGTAACACATTTTCTTTTTTTTCCAAAGTGAGTAGCGTAATTTCTGGGTCATGATACAAACAGCCATAATTTTTTGAGTCCTTATTCATTTAGGGAATTATTTTTGGTCCTTTCTGTGTAAAATCAGTTTTGTTTTGTTGTATAACGAATTACCACAAACTTAGTGGCTTATACACACACATTTATTATCTCATAGTTTCTGTATATCAGAAGTCAGGGCACAGCTTAATTGGAGTCCTGTTGAGGGTGTCATAAGGCTACCGTCGAGGTGTCAGCAAGGCCCCATTTTTATCTGGAGACTTGACTGGGGAAGAATATGCTTTGAAGCACAATTAGTTGTTGGCTGTATTTCCTTGTAGTTGCCTGCCTAGTATCCTGGCTTCTTAACGGCTGTTGACTGGAAGCTGCCCTCATTCCCTAGAGGCGATCCACAGGTCCCTGCCATGTGATTCCATATGCAGTTCACAGTATTGCTGTTTGCTCCTTTAAGGCCACCGAGTGATTCTCTCTCTACATTCTGGCAAAACAGGGCCTTATATAAGCAAATATAATCATCAGAGTGACATTTCCATCATCTTTGCCATAATCTCCTGCTTAGAAACATGTCAGAGTTCCACCGTTACTCAAGGGGAGGCAATTGCACAAGGGCTTGATTCTTTGGGGGCTGCTTTAGAATGCCATGTATTGTCTCATTTAATCCTCACAATTCTATAAAGCATGTGCTTCTGTTATGAAGTTAAAGATGCCAAGGTCACCTAATAAAGCCAAGGTCAGCTAATAAAAAGTCAAGCCAAGTTTCAAGCAAGGCACAAGGCCGTACTACTGAAGAGTCCTGACTTTCATCTTTCAGTATATTGACCCTTCTAAACACATGCCTTCTAAATACTGAATTTAAAAATGAAGGTGAATGAACAAAAGAATAAATTAATGTTGATATAGCTTTGTCCTTTATAGGTGATATGAGAAATGTCTGTGTACATAATAGGAATACACTCAGCACAACATGTTACTGAGAAAAGATACTTCTTGTGTCTCACATGTGTGTTGCGTAGAATGGAAGAAGGAATTTCTTGGGCTATTTCACTTTTTTTAATGTCTTTTTTTTATCCTTAGTTTTGATTTTTAGTAGCATTTCTATATTTAAATTCCATTAATTAAAATTCCTTGTGGTACTAATCTATTGTGCAGCCATTAGCAATTATTGGGTAATATTCTATTCTATTTATGCAATGGTTTGTTTATTTATTCCTTTATTCATAGCATATCTTCCCTAACAAAAATATAACTTCTATGAGAACAAAGTCTTCTCTGTTTCAACCTCTTATTGTATCCTGAAAGCCTATAAAATAATAGGGACATAGTCGGCACTCAATGAATGACTTCACTGAATTAAATAAAATAACAAACTAGAAAAATAATATCCAAGCTACTATCATTTTTTTGGCTCTTAAATTATTATTGTTGTTTGTATTTTAAATACAACCTATCTAGGGAATAAAATAGTGGAATTAATTCTGAAGCTTCTTTTGGTGTTATTACACAAACAAAAATGTATTCTGAATTTCTTTGTTGTTTAAACATTATCAGCATTTAATTGAATTTCAAATCACTAGTACATACTGGAAGGAATGTGTCACTCTGCCAAAATATAATCCACCTAGACTTAAAAGAAAGTTGTGCTTTCTCATATGTGCTTAACTTAGGAAAGGCTAACTTGTAAAGTATTGCTCTGATCTCTGAAGACACACTCATTTCTGTGATATATATCATATAATCAAAATGCTTAAATGATTTTGGAAACAAGATTCCGACAGCATTTTTTCCCTCTTTCACTTTTAGCTGGAAAATACCCAAATCATTTATCATGCAATAGATCTCTCTTCTATCTTATAGCAATAAACTCACAGCTAACATATGGTGTTATTTAGCTGTGTAACAGAAAAGATTAATCAGCTGACAAAATGTCATTATAAAGGAAATAGTTTAAACTGTGAGTTTCTTTTTTTCTCTCACTTCATGGGCATCCAGCCAAATTCATCTGCAACTGGCTTAAAGAATGACATGTAGAAATTCAAAATCAACTCTTAAATTACCAGCACCTTTTAATATGTTTGAAATGCCACACTGGAAGTCCGTTGCTTGTGAAATGTAAATCATTCCCTTTAGTGAAAAGTTGCTTGTTATTTTAATTGTGTGTATGTGAAATGAATTTTTGGTGGGTTCATTGAAAGCATTAACGTTACCAACACTGTCAATAACAGCCGTGTCCATTCACTTATTATTGGCTGCCCAAGACGTACAGTAAATGATTATGTATCCTAGCTCTCTCTGGAAGGAGAAGGTTTTAAACCTTAGGTGGGAGAACTCATAGAAACAACATAAATAAGTGCTGTAGCTTCTTCTCAAGTAACAGTTTAGCATTATTGAAGTGCTTGATATGTTAGGGTAATTTGAGTATTAGGGAAAATACCCACTGGCAGGAAAAAGAACACTTTATTAACTATAATGTATTATTGCTTTTTCAAAGTCTTACAAGTATTGTAATGACTAAACAAAAAGAAAATTCATTTTAAGACTTTTTAAAAATCATAGTAGCCTTTAACAATTATTTTTTTTAAATTTAAAATCAAACATAAATAATGGTAATATAGGGATTGGGGACCCGCTACTACTTTTGCTATGAAGCGCTTATACTTTAACATGTTGACAAGCACTACATTACCTCATGTATTCCTCTAATCACACCTCAAATTAAAGAAACTAATGCTTCATTTTAGATAACCATTTTACTAACGAACCCTTGAATCACCCGGGAAGGTAGGCACTGTTTATCTGTACATAGCTCATGGATATGAACACAGATCTGTTTTATTTTAAAGCCTTTGCTTCTCAAACTGACCTGCATAGCAGTTTCTAGATGAATTTAATATTTGTCTTATCTGTATGTATCCTGGAGAAACTGTAGGTTTTCAGCAGTTTTCCAGAGTCCATGGATGCTGGCTCCATTTTATGAGGGTCTCATCATGCCACAACTTATTTCTTCTCTGTGGTTGTATATTCATGTATTTACATATTCACTTTATAAATCTAACAAAGAACACATTCCCATAACTTTCTCCAAACCTGCTGGATCTGTGACACACTAATTTGGAATACATTTGTATAAATTAACATGCTAAGCATCCATACTGAAATTCAGACTAGCTAGCAGCATGAACCCTACTTCATTTATATTTCCAAAACATGAATTACATTTTTTTTCCCTGAAACAGGACAATCCTTCCCTAATGAGTTCTATCTAAAAATAATGAATACAGTGTTCAACATGAAGTCACAGAGGTTGTTTACACTGGTAACTGTTCATAAAATTAATATTTCCTTCATCCAGGGATAGTAGCTAAATTGTTTATTGGCAGACACAAACAAATTAATCTGTTGGAAGAAAAATAAGCACAGTATCCTTTAACGTCGTCATGCATGATAAACACTGGTTTATTCTGCTGAATTTATCTTGAACAAAAATAATATCCATTGAAAATTAATAAATATGCATTGAATGCTTGCCATTAACGTGTTAGCCCACGAAATATTAAGGTTCCAAAGATATCTACAACACAGTTTCTTTTCTCAAAGAATATAGTGTCTTTTAGGGGAGAATAACACAAGTAATTTTTTAATTGAATCCTAAGAGCCAAATAGTATAGGTCCTATTAAAACGATATAAAATATTATGAGAATTTAAAGGAGAAAGAATATTGAATTGGGGAGATTAAGAAGAGCCTTAAAGAATTACTACACTTGAGATTTATCTTTAATTGTATCTTTATGATGTGAAGATAGACCGAAAGAAAGGTCATTACACCAAGAGTATATAGCTTAAGCATTTACGAAAATGAAAAGCACTCGTTATGTTTGAGGGAATAAGTATTCCCATTTGACTACAGAACAAACTATTTGGTCTTTCACCCATCTTTAATGAATGTTAACCATGTGTTAGGTACTCTTTTAGAAACTATGAATTTAACAATGAACAAAGTAGAACAAAATTCTCAACTCTGAAGTTTACTTCATTGTGATGAAAGATAATAGACGTGTAAAAATACAACTAAGTTCAGTGAGTGATAAAAGCAGTTCTGCAGTGTCTATAGATGAACTTAGTAATAAGGAATCTTGAATACAGATTAGGTTGTTGCTTTTAATTCTGTTTTTATTTAATAATTTGAGAACTTGTGCGTGCTAGGATAGGGACTCTGATATATAACAATTAGTGTGGGCTGTGTGTGATACATTAGAATGGAAGTAACAGAAACAGGTTCAGAAAGCTACTACAAGTAGTTCAGGTATAATGTTACAAAGGAGTAAATTAGGATGATGGCTGTAGGAATGAAAAGAAAGAAAATGTGTGAAATAGATTAAAATGAAGAATTTGTAGGATTTAGCAACTGTTTATATATGTGAGTATAGGAAAACGGAAAAGTTTCAAGAATCTAATCATTATATATTAGGAAAAGCTTGTGCTATTATTATCTGCAAAGCTAAAAGGAAAGCAATATATGATGGTTTGAAAGAGAAGGTAAGGTTCTAATGTTTAACATTTGAGAAATGATCAAGATAATGATAATGTACAGCACGCACTTAGGATATTGGATTTGCAGCTATGAATGAGGAATCAAAGCCAGACGTATAGAAGATTTAGGTTGGTTTTCATTGACTTTGATGCTAATTTGAGTGTCATTTGGAAAGAGCATGGAGAAGGAGAATGGAGCACTTTGGAAGTACCTACATTTGAGGAGTTCAAGATTAGTTAGTGTTAATGTTAGATAGAGTGTGGGTAAGATTATGCTTTGAAATTATTCTAGGGGATCGAGGAGGAGAACAAGACAACTAAGACAGAGGGGAAAATGTACCATAGAAAAAGACTAAGACAGATGGCATGAGGAAATGAAGGAAATAAGATTAACAATGACCCATTTTAAAGACCCAAGAAAATGAGGTTTAGGAATATGTAATTTGGTCTTAAAATTAAGAGATCATTTTGAAGTGACTTCCTAGAATGCAGCAAATCAACAAAACCACACGCCAAAGAATGCGTACTATATGATTCCATTTATCCAAAGCTCAAAAACTCTACTATAAGCTCAAAAACTCTTATAAAGATTGTAGCATTATTCTTGAGGGAAATACTGACTAGGAAGTGATATAAGGGAAACATCTGAGGATGCCAGAAATGTACATCTTGATTTAGGTTGTTATGCATATGTAAAAATCAGTCATTATATACTTAAAATGTGTGTACTTTACCATAGATAACTTAAACATCAATTAAAAATTGAGTAAAAAGAGAACAGAAAAGAAGGAAGGAAGGAAGGAAGGGAAGGAAGTATGAAATCTGACCCTTAATGGCTTTATTGAACACTGGATCCAGTTTCATATAAAGTCAAGCATAATTCTAGACCCAGAAGTAACATGAGCCACTAAATTCCCTGTATTGTTTAGGCCAGTTAGGGCTACAAATTCTGTTATTTGCAATATAAAGAGTCCTCACTTATATATATTTAGATAAAGGCTTAAGTGTCATTTTGCAATTTGAATTATAATTACAAATTGTATAATGTTTTAAAAGTCATCATAAAAGCAAAATAAAATAAAATATAATTTGGGAATTGTTGATATAATTATATATTATTTATTTATTATACTATTTAGTATTTTGAAAAGCAAACTGTAAATTCAGAAACACTGTATGTTTATCACTTCAACTTAATGTCATAAAGCAGTCTTTTAATACATGACAATATCACATTTTAAGGATAAATAGTTGTAAATATGTTAAGTATACTATGTCCTTATGCCTAGTAGATTATATACAAAAATGGGTCCATGTTATTAACAGTGTACATCCATATAACATGAAAGTTTATTATTAATTAAAATATTGAATATAATGAAAAATTAAAAACAAAACATGTAAACTTATATATGTACTTGTGCATGTGCACATATGTCTATGCATGTGTAAAAATTATCAAATTGATCTGTAAGTTTAATATATTACAAAGGAAAATATGGATATGGATTCTATGGAAGTTGGTAAAGCTAATTCTCAACATCTTCATGAAATTAAAATATATAATAATATTCAAGAAAATAGAGCAACATAGAATATCTTTTTTCAAAATATAACAATATATAAATATTTAAATACGCACAGTGTTGGTGTAAAAAATAAAATCAATGCAGCAGAATTAAACATCTAGAAAAATACTAATTCACAAGTGGTACAATATTATGTATTTCAAATCAAATTACTAGTTATTCAATAAATTGGATAGGACAACTTTTATTGTTATTGTTGGAGGGACCTAATTAATCCATCTGTTAATACCATTTAAAGAAAAATATATAGATTTGCGGACTTTTTAACCTATAAAATTATTAGTAAGAATTATATATGTATACCTCTACACGGGATCAGAAAGCCTTTCTTAAAAGTATAGCAAAAGCCATAATGAAACAGAATGATGAATTAATCACATTTAATTTTTTAAAGGATATCTGTACAACAAAAAACATCATAAACAACTTTTGAAAGCATAGACTATCAATATGTGTGATGTGTTGGTTACAGTTTGATAATTCTATATTGCTTATCTTACACTGAAGATTCTTAGGCAGTGATTCGGGCATAGAAGATTTCAGAGAGAATAAAGAAACTTTGGCAGAAAGCCTTCTCAGCAATGGGTACTAAATGGGTTGCAGTATAGCAATATGTAAATAAAAATGAAAAAAAGAACTCTGAGGTAGTGTGAGTAATATATTATGACTAGAGCATAAGTTGCCTCTGTGGGGATGGCAGGTGAGAGACATGAAAAGTAATTTGGAGCCAAATCACTAAAAGCCGTTTTGGCTTGGAACACAAAGGGAGCTACCACAGGCTTTTCAGCGAGTGATCTTAGCGGGGGAGGGGTGTGTGTGTGTGTGTGTGTGTGTGTGGTGGCGGCAGAGGGAAATATGAAAGGTGAGTTGAAAGACCTGAGAAATTGCATGATTGAAATGTAGGAACAGAAGTGGAAACTGACAGCATGGATTGAGAGCAAGGAAAATGGATTTTTCAAAAATTGATGTTTCACATTTCTGGATGACTTAATATGGGGCTGGGGCAGGAAAGCAAGAATATGACTTTCAGGTTTCTGATCTGTGCAAGATGTCTTTAATTTGGCCAATGATTCCATTACTATAGTTGGCAGATACCAAAAGGTTGGTAGTTGGGTGATGCGAATGGGAGGGTATGTAATAAGTTTTGAACTTAAAAAAATATGTTTAAGGGACAGACACATGGAAAATATCAAATAGTTTGAAATACAGTTCTGACCATCACAAAAGTGATATGTATAGCCACACAAATGCGCGCGCGCACACACAAACACACACACACACAATATTCATCTAATTGTTTACATCAGTCATATGGAAAAGATGTTGAGGCCATAGCAATGCAATAATTGGCCCATAGAATGCAAAAACTGGATAGAAAAACTCAATAAGGCTGAGGGTGATTTTATCATCTCTAATTTTTATACTGCAAGTTGAAGAAGTTTATTATTGGTTAATAAAGTAGAAAGATAGTATTTTAGGAAAGGAAAGAGAATGGTGAAGTTGAAACCAAAGGTGCATGTTTTCAAGAAGAGGGAATTATTAAGGGATTTGGATGATTTAGAAAGAATTAGATAGAATATAAAATGAAGAAGTCTTTGGATTTTCCAATTAGATGATTATGTACAAATTTTGGATTTTTTTAGATAGTGATAGTTGAGGCAATGAAATCAGTTAGTAAATTGGAAATAGAGAAATTAAAGAATGTATAGACTATACTTCCAAGCTGTTTAATTGCTGAGGCGGGAGAGCGACTAAGAAACTTGAAAGAGATTTTTTTTTTTTATTAGTAAGAGATTTTAGTATAACATGCAATTGGGCATATTTGTAGTTTAAAAGAAAGTTGACAGTACAAAAGAAAGAAATAACAGTAAGATTATGAGGAAAGATTAGGTTCTAAATCAGACAAACAAGATCAGAAAGAAAATTGAAAGCTTAAAAAGGCAGGCATCAAAGCAGAAACTATTTCAGGAGTGGAAGGATAAAAGGAGAATGAATCATGGCTAATGCAAGCCCAATTTCTAATCCAATCTCAGAATTTAATTAGGAATTCCTTAACATCAAAATGTTTGCTTCTCATGTTTTATAGCATTTGAAAAGGAGCATCTGAACTAGATCCTTAGAGCTATTAAATGTTTAACATATATTCAAATAAATTTGAAAGTTGAAGACTATTACTCATTCCTAGCAGATAAAATGAAATATTCTAAAATTATGCTTAAATCTAGTAGCAAATCTGAATCTTTCAAATATGCTTCAATTTACTACTAATTTATACCTGGGTATGATTTACTTCAATTAACTGTTCTGTGGAACACAGTGCATAATATATAAATGTAGTATTTGCATAGAATAATTTAGTTGCACCTTTTTAAGGTATAGAGGTTTAATTGTAATTGGGTTGTAGGATATGAGTGAATTGTTTGAAGAAGACTGTTCGTTAAATGATCTTTTGAGACTTAATTATAGAAACACATCTTTAAAATTGTAAGGAAAGGTAATTTGCATAAATTTTTTGAATTAGATGATTCAATATACTTATTTAAGTAACTGTCTTTCAAGAATGAGATTGAGAAAACTGTGCCAAGCTTTACATTTCAGCAGATTCTAAATCATTCAACAGTAGGTTTAAAAGGAGGCTGACACTCTGCCAGAGAACAAAATCATGGGTCTATGTGCACTATAAGCATATTTAAAATACCTGGGTAGTAAAAAACAAACAGTGTGGAAAAATATAAAAAGAAATATTCAGCATCTGGTGCTATAATAAGAAATCAAATTGGGATTTCAATATATATTGCTAGATTTACAATATAATGTGTCACATATTTGAATCTAATCACGTTTCTGTATTCATTTATTGGTTAAAATATTTGCATATGTTCAAACACACTCTTTCACTGTTTTGCATTTAATAACATAGATTGGATTTTTAAATTAAATTTAAGTAAATCATATGGTATGGAAAATATATCTCACCAAATGCCTCCGTATAAATTGAATTAGTTAAATTTGATGATATTGAAGGAATACTACTCTCCATGCAGATATTCAAAAATGACGATGTGGGAGACGGGAAATGGGGTGTTTACTAAAGGTTGCCTGACCAAAAACAGGTTGGTTTATATTACTTTCTTATCAATATTTGTATTATATTTAAGGGTTGCTATACACACAAGATGCTTATGCATTTTGAGGCTGACTACATTTTTATTTTGAAGCATTTAATGATAAGTTGCTGCTGGCTGAATTTAATAGGTTCTTGAGAAAATATGGTTGTATTTTCAGATTCATAATATCACACTAAACCAGATTTAGCATTTTATTATAAAAAGAATGGAGTCAGGAGTCACATATCTGAGACTCTTTTGAAACAGACAGAAAAAGCCCAGAAGTAAAATGGTTATGGGAAAAGACAATTTATTTTCCTCTTCCCGCCTGCATCCAAAATAAGGGTATATTTAACCCAGAAGAGAACAGATGGGCTGTATTTATAATAGTCAGAGATAAAATGTTGTATTATTCAATTCTTCTATTAATTTATTTCTGTTGATCCCACTGCCCAAAAAGTGTAGTGCTACTCATAGGTGAATTAAATGAAAAGAAAAATGATATACCATATACGTAGTATTTGATTTATGGAAAGCTATTTACTTCACTTTTACTTTTAAGTATTTTCTGGTTTTGGTTTTGCCTACTGACTCAGCCTCAAATAGATTTTAATATATTTATAATTTTTGGTACAGTATGTTGACTGTTGAAAAGAAGAAACACTACATGGCACTTTGATAATGGCTTTGGGATAGAAATGCTGTATATATCCTTCCAATAAACAACAGTGATGTGGGCAAGACATCACTGTTTCCATAAATGATTATTTCTTAAAAACTTGTCTCTTGAGTGGGTGAGAATGAATAGACCAAATTATTTGGCTTTGAAGTTTATGAGGTATTTTCATTTTAAAAGTCACATTTTGTATATTTCAAATAAATAATCAGTAGAAATGGAATGAACTATGCTTTTGAAAGTTCTTCTTTGTCTTCTATCTTGGACTATAAAATTTAATTTGTGTTTATTTTAATCATTTCCATGTCTCTATCACTCAGAACAGTGTCAGGAGCATTGATAAAAGGGTCCTTCATATTGAGTTAATAAACACAGCTCTGTTAGAAATCATTTATACAATAGTTAGGTCTTCAGTACGAAGCAAAAGTAAATTGGACACATGTAACAAAATAAAACAGTCTGGACACACACACCATATATAATAAGGTTCTCAAAAATTAAATGCGTACACATATTCTTGCATAGGAAGCTGTGTTGGGTAATGAATTTGACATTAAGCAGTCATTGGCTTGATTGGCAGCTCCTTCACTAAATACCTATGTGAGCTAAACAAGTAGTTTAACCATTTTGAGCTTCTTTTCTCATTGGTAAGATAGGGAGAACACCTTGTGACATAAGCAAATGTAAATTTAGATTCTATTTTTCTTAAAAGATATATTCCCTAGAAAATAAATATTTGTAAATCTACAATAATTGTAGATTATTGGTACCTATTGATTATAGGTACTATTAATTAATACTTGTTTTAGTATGTATAATTCTAGATACATTACTGTATTTCAAAATAAAGTTATTTAACCTGCATCTAACTTAGGTGCTACTAACCATTTCAGCTTGACCATTATCACTCTCCTTTGCAAGATGGAAATTGAAATTCCCAAATATGATTGTTTTCAAGTCACAAAATTAGCTATTCAGTCAAATATACAGACAAAATTCAATCAGCAATCTAGTATCTTTGTATAAATAAAATGAAGAGATGTTAGGATCTCTTACAGCCCTTTCTTTCATGTAGTTGTCTTGTGAGCTATGAACATGGCAACTTGAATTCTCTTCCCTAGGATAGAGCTCTTCGCATTAATATGATGGTTTCCCAAACCTTTGGTTTAAGCCAGGAGTGACCAAACTTTTTTCAACGTTTTTTTACCAAGGGCCATATGCGGTAAAATACACAAACAGCCGGGCCACTCACTCGAGGTGAAGTATGTATTGCCTCACCTGGTTTATTTAAGTAAACTAAATATGTTTTTGGAATTTGCTGTGGGCCAATTAAAAAATGGATTGCAGGCTGCAGTTGGCCTGTAGGCCACAGTTTGGACACCCCTGGTTTAAGCAATACTTGAGTATATCCTCAAACTACCTTATGTGCCCACCTCTCCAATGCCCCATGACACCCATGAGAGTGATAAACTATGCTGCAGACCACCACTCTATTCAATTGCCATGGGAAATCTTGATAATGGGGTATTTTACCAAATTTTACTAGAAATGATGATTAAAAAGTATGATGTAAGGTAATCATTATATTCCTAAAATTTTAAATTATGAATTAACTACTAACATATTCTGTAAAGGTGTTATATTATAAAGATTGATATAAAACAGTCAGACAACATATGAACCACTGGAGTTCATATGTTGTAGTAAAATGACTGATGTGAGTTAGAAGGAGATCAGTTTCAGCTCAGGTTGAAGATGGTGCTTCCAACAGTCAATGCTGACTAATGATTAAACCCTGAAATTGTGAGTTCTCTGTCACTGAAGAGGTTCAAGTAGTAGTTTGAGAAGATTGAACCATTGCATGAGTGCTTTGACTAGATGGTGCTCGAAAATATTTCTACCTGAGACTGAAATTCTGTGATGTTCACACAATAACAATGCACTATAGACCACATATTGAGAATACAGCACTAAATCCTGTGCTTACAGGATGTTAGTAGTGATAACAGAAGTAAAAGTAATGAATGACAGTTGTAAGATGATTTAGAGTTCACAAAGGGATTTTATGTAATGTTTAATTCTCACACTAAGTGTGCATGACAATTATTATTACTCTCACTCCTACTATAGGTACAGCAACTGGAGCTCAGCAAAGTTGAACAACTTGGCTGTTGCCTAAGTAACGGGTGAAGATGAGTCCTGATACAAACTGTCTTTCCAAATCTCTTGTCTGTTCCACTAATTGATTACAATTGAGTACACGTAATTTAGGTTATCCCTGGGTTTCTTTTGCCTTAAAAAAAAATTATAGGAAAGAGTTAAAAATTAGTGAAAATCTGCATAAAACTTTTAATACCACACCTTGATTTAACTTCCTAAGGGATTATGTGCTGTATGGCTTTGCCTGATGTGGCATTATCATTAAAACAAGCCCCTGGGAAAGGTCCCAGCCTGTTTACCATGATATCATGCTGTGGCATCATGCCCCAGTCAGAATCCATTTCTGAAAGGATCAGTCTCATTTATGAAGACCCTCAGGGAAACCAAGAGAGCAGGAACTGCTGATCTGTCTCTTTTGCCTTGGTCACACTCATCATCTGAATTAGGAATGCAGTGTCATTTTAAATGTGCTGCTTCAGGGCTTACTGTGGGTCAGAGTTTTTAAATTCCTGTGAATCTCATTTTGTATGAGCCAGTTGACACCATCCAGTGCCACTTCTGCAACCTCACCCATGGGACAAGATGGGCTTCTTTATACCTTTTAAGAAACACTTGGCTAAGCAACTCCCCATGAGTGCGAGACTAAATTTTCTTTCTCATCCACTACTTTTGTCCCACTCCATCCGATTCCTTAACACTGAGGGGGAAGGATTCTTTTTTAAACCTAATAACATCAATCTTCAGCCTGTTTTAATATGAAATGTGAAATATGACTGTTTTAATAAAACAAAACTGGTTTGTTTTTATTTTGCTGCATTAAAGGGCCATAATACAAAGATGTCCCATCCCCTTCACCTTCTCAGACTGTTTGGTGCCATCTGACCTTGAAGAAAGAGGAACTAGGTTCAGGAATTTCAAATAAAGTGGAGGGTCCCTGGATGCCTGGGAGCTCATGCTGGGTAAATTATAGTAGGATTATATTGAACAACTCATATGTAAATTGTCCAAGGACTGTATTGGAAGAGTCATATGTCTCAGCCTAGTGAAGAAACGGGACAAAAGGGATTGTTTGAGTTTCCAGAACATGTAGAAGCTAAATCTTAATGAACGTACCCCCAGCCTTCAGAAGAGAGGGAGAAAATGTCTGTTGCTGCGCTCAGTTGTGTTTTTTTTTCCTTCTCTGCCTCAAGAAAATATGGCTTCATTAGTAACAGCACTTCATCTGCAGATAATCTCCATACACAGCTCTACCACAGTGCCCCACGATACTTATAAGCCCAAAAAGAGGGTGATGGTGAAACGTCCAAGCACATTCTTTGGAATGCTGAACCGAAAAAACTGGAACACCTGATAGGAAACAATGATTAGTGACACCTACGTTGTATACACATCACAGTTGTACAATTAGAAATGAAAATCACAGTAAAATAGCTTTTTAATCTTTTATAAGCTCTGAAAAATGTGAAGATCCAGGACCAATAAGTACAGAGAGAACATTTGATTAATTCATTCAAAACTAAGTATCGAGTATCCGCCTGATGCCGGGCTCTGTTGTGGATTGTGAGGGGGAAGGAACAAGACGTGCAAGGTGTGTGAGCTTACAATCCTAACTTCCTGGCGTGTACTGACGGGAAATCAGCAAGACAATTCAGAGTTCTGTCAGGAAAATCAAGCAGGGTGTACGCTATATAGTGACTGGAGGTAAAGGAGGGGGAGCGATTCGACATTGGCTGGAATAGGACCGTCTCCTACATCTAGAATCAGAACATTTCACGTAGAGAAACCAGTGAGGGCAAACCTGGAACAGGTTTGTCATTTTTGTGTTTAAGGAAAAGAAAAAGGGCCACTATGACCAAAGTTAGAGGGCAAAAAGGAAAGTGGTAAGAAACGAGGTCCGCAAAGTAGGCAGAGGCCAGGTCATACAGCATTTTGTAGGTAAGTGTAAGGACTTGGGATGTTATTGTAAAAGTAGTGCGAAGCCATCGGTGGCTTTTTGGTAGGGAGGCTGTAATGTAATCTAACTTATTTGTTGGTTTTATATTTCTTGCTATAAAGAGAATATTCTTGACTGGGGAAAGAATAAAGGCAGGGAGACCATTAGGAAGTCATTGCAGTGATCCCCAAAGGAGATAATGATGGCTACAGAGTAAACAAAATGAATAGATGGATTTGGAATATATTTTGAAGGTAGAGCCATAGGAACCTGTTTATGCTTTGGATGCCAGTTTTAAAGAAAAGAAAAGAAAAATAAACAATGTATGGATTGTATGTAGAGCTATAGGAATAGATGAGTTTCCCTAGTAAGAAAATTTAGGCCAAGAATGATGGAAGGTCTAGAGCTGAGTCTTTTAACTTTATAACATTATGCTTTTAGGTAGAGGAGAAGCCAGCAGGCACTAAGCAATATCTGTCACTAATGATGCTTAGGATTTGGGCTTTCACAATTTGAACATGGCAGCATTTACTTAGTGAGATGAGTACAGGTTTGACCTGGGAGCAATCAAAACCAAAAAAAAGTAAAACTCATAGAAACAGAGTACAATGGTGATTGCCATGGACTGGAAATAGGAAAAATGGGGAGATAGTCAAAGTGTACAAATTTTCAGTTATAGAATGAATGAGTTATGAAGGTCATATGTATATGGTGACTATAGTTAATAATACTGTATTGTATACTTGAAATTTGCTAAAAGAGTAAATCTTAAGCATTCTCACCACACACACAAAAGGTAGCTATGTGAGGTAATGGATGTGTTAAATCACTCGATTATGGTAAATATTTCACAATGTATATCAAATCATCATAGTGTACACTTTATTATATAATTTTATGTGTCAGGTATAACTCAAAAAACCTGGGGAGAGGGAAGTTCTGTTTTGGTTATGCTAATTTTGAGATTAAAGATCCAAATGGAGATGTGAAGTATGCAGCTGGGTATCGGTTTGGAATGTGGTACTCAGCCAATCACTGCAACCACAATGGCACAGAATGGAGTGCACCATGATAAATTAGCGCTCTGGCCAGAAGAGAAGGTAAAGTATCTAACTCACAGGATTAGTGAGAGTCGATCCCTATCGGAATCTCTAGAGTTGTGTTTCAGGATTGTCAAAAAGAATCACTTATCAATGAGCTATTTTATGGGTTATCCCAATATCCCTTAAATGTATGTAAATGTCTACAATACATGTTAATGAGCTTATAATAAGGAGTCAGGAGGTTATTTGTACTAAACCTCATGTTCACAACTTGATGTTTCTTTTAAATTTTCATGATTATCTACTGGTGAGGATAAACTGTTACTGAAGGATCTCAGTGTACAGGATAAAATAACTAACTTGGTAAATGTGAATAATTAAAATTAATTTCTTTTCTATCTCTAGGTATCCCTTACTTTCTTTAATACCCAGATCCTCCACAACTGAAATGGTTAGGCCTCTCTCAGCATCTGAGAGGCCCTGACATGATGGCATTGGCACATGGAAATAGAGTATAAGGATTATGCTAAAGGATTCAATTTCAGGTCATTTACCATAGGCAGTTTTCACATGGCATGAGTCATATCTCCTCTTTGTCATTCTAAGGGGATACCCAAGCCAAGAAAATTTACAGAAAGTGTATTGTTTTCTAAAAATTATTCTTCTTTTATTACCAAAGACCTATTCAATTCCATTCAGGCAGTATTACCAAGAGTTACACTTATAATTGCAAACCCCTATTCAAGTTCAGGACAGTACCAGTGGCAATGGTTGATAACTATAAGATATCTCCGTAGCAATATGTAACAGAAAAGGTATATAACACCTCTATAAGGATCAACAAAACAGCTTGGAGAGGGTGTCAGTACAATATTTTGCAACTCAAGATAGACACAAACTGACAGGCCTCTAGAAGTATCCTTATCTACAACAAACCTGTGAATCTTTGCTGCTTTACCATATGCAATCAGAAATTACAATAGAACCATTTTAAATGATTCATCTTATACAGTCTCTTGTCCATCAAAGAAAAATGGTGAGAAAGCAGGGTTCTGTCCAAAGGCCATAATAATATCCATAATAGAGAGCAGGCTATAGTCTAACCAAGAGCAGAAAATGATTTCATTTTCCCAGTCAGCACAGAGCAAGTGCTAAAGAATAGATCAGGAAGCAGACCTAATGGTTCTGAATATGCAGAGACAAAAAACGCCAAACTTTGGAAAGGTTGAGACCCCTTTTGGCCAAGGCAAGAGGCTGCAAGATTTCTGCAAGATACAGTTCATGAATTCAGAAAAGGAAAGAGACTATTGGTAATTTTTTAAAAAAAGTGTGGTGGGGGGGACAAAGGGAGAAAACATAGTCGCTACAGAGTAGAAGCTAAAGATGCAGTAACATTTCGAATGACCTAAAACAAGACGGGTGCCCACGGAGGAAGGTTTCCATATGGCAAGGTGCTACCTGATATGTAAAACACAGTGGTACCTCCTCAGGCTGTCTCTGCATAACCAAGGGAGTGGAGATGAGAATTCCGTTTTAAAGTGGCTTAAAGTATCACCCGGTAAGATGTATGGAAGATCAGGCTCTTTCCACTTGAAACCCCTTCGTCCAATACAAGCAAAGCACGACGATGGGGTCCCTGCACTTTTATTCCTCCAGTTTCTCCTCATTCTCAGCCTATCTCAAATAAACAAGTAAGCAAATTTGTATGTATAGCATATAGTCATAGATGCTCAGGAGGGAAAGCTAGAGCTGGAAAAGAGAATAGGAAGTAAAGAGAGGAGTGTAATTTTATAATTGATGGTCATGAAGTACTCATTAGTATGGTGACTTTTAAGAAGAGATCTGGAGGGGAGCAGGAGGAGCAGCTCTCTGGAGGATGGCATGTCAAACAAAGGGAACAGAAAGAACAGAACTCCTGAGGTGTGGAAATTCCTGGTATATTTGAGGAACTGCACAAAATCCAGTGCAGCTAAAGCAAAACAACAAAATAGGAAGTGGATGATAAAAAGAGAAGTAGTGCGTGTGTGGGGGGGTGGGGGGATAATTACGTAGGGCCCTGTAACGCTTTGCTCATGGCAGCTTCAGACAGTTCTGAGGAGTATGATGACCTCTCCTGTGCTTAATAGCGTTACTCCTGAGCTGTGCTGAAAGTAAGTTGCAGGGGAGCAAGTGCAAAAAAGAAAGATCAGTTCAAATATCAGGGAAATAATCCAGTGAAGAGATGGTGTCTTAAATCAGGAGACTAATTGCCAAGGTGGTCAGAAATAGTCAGCTTGTGGATATATTTTGAAAGTATACCTAAAAGGATGTGCTGATGGGTTGAATTTGTCATGTAATAGAAAGAGGGGGTTCCAGGATGACTTCAAATTATTGTCCTGAGCCAATCACTCTTTACTAAGATGGGCAAGAATTAGATGGCATAAAACCTGCAATAAATTCTTCCACAAGACTAGGAGTAGTAAAATGTTTGCCTACATGAATTGGTTTTTAAAATTAGACTTCCATAATCCATCAAATCCCTTTTATGTTTTGGTCAATGTTGCAGAATTAGGCTTAATAATAATTCAGTGTAACTACCTCTAGCAAGGATTTTAATTTTTTATTCTCCTATTTCTTGATTCCTTTTTCTGTTCTGCCTTTGTTCTTGGTATACTTGTGATTTTCCTCTAAGATGCTACAAATACATTTTCAAATTAATTAAAACAAGAAAGATAAATAAAATAATGATAATATTTCCTACAATTGTGTTCTTCCAGGGATGTCAAGGGCCCATAATATCTCCTTGAGTTTCAATATATTTTATAAAATATAATTGAATATAACAGATGGAAGTGAGGATTGAGATTGTATACGTTTTCCTAAAAGGCTACAAACCCATGAACAAGCGATTTCACATTTCTAGTGTAAAATAATATTTTATATATTAATATATTTTTATAAGTGTATTATTTTTGTTCAAACATCGATGGGTTCAGAAGTAACTTACTATGATATTTATATCAGATAATATCTGAAAAATATCCAAAGAAAATATGTCCCTGTTATATTAGATGTTACTCCAATACTGGCCCAGATTACATGCAAAGAGCACAGTAATTGAGTCTTCAGGGATGTCACAGAGCATCTCTTGATATAATACACACTCTAATTATAGCAAGGATGTCAAATGTGAGACTGTCAATAAAGTAATACTTGAAATCTGTCTGAATTAAAACATTTCTAAGCCTTATTTCTCTGAAGAAGTAAAAGAGAGAGAAATAATATATAGCCTGCACTTACATCTTTGGAAATGTATGTAAATCATACCATGTTTCACCGAAAATAAGACCTAGCCAGGCAATCAACTCTAATGCATTTTTTGGAGCAAAAATTTCTCATAGTAAAATAAGACCTGATTAATATAATATAATATAATATAATATAATATAATATAATATATAATAATATAATACCAGGTCTTACATTAACTTTTGCTCCAAAGGACACATTAGAGCTGATTGTCCACCTAGGTCTTATTTTCAGGGAAACACAGTATATGTATAATATAAGACATATAGTAAATATATATGTTATATATATATATAATATGTATAAATATATTAACTTTTTTTTCACATGAAGAACCCAACTTAATTATAAATATGAAAATTGAGGAACCCCACAGCCCTTTGGCTGATTGGAAAAAATTCATAGAGACTTATAAGAACTGGAAACAAAATTTTATGAAAAATTTTGAAAATAGGGTACCAATCTATTTACAAATATACATTTTATTGTACCAATGTTATCTTAACAATATTATAAAAGATACCTAACAAAAAGTACATTGTTTTCTATTTATGTACTGAAAGTATCTGATTTCATTTTTTTGCATAATCTTCCGTAGTCTTTGTCTATACACAAACATAATTTGTATCCCCATAATTAGTATATGTATTTTACATTTTATTTTTTCACCTAGCATTATATTATAAGCTTATGTACATGTTCTTACATAGACTTTTAAAATTATGATGCTATTACTTCATAACAGTTGAGTGGTTCTGTAATGCATTTATTAATTATTTTTTTAATGTTAGACATTAAATCATCTCTGTTTTACAAATGTGGAACATGCTAAAAAGACTATATCTAGGTGCACATTGTTTACTTTCTTTGATGTAAGAGAGGATTTCTGAATAACCACCTAACATATATTTTATTACCCATAATGCTATAATTATTTTCAAAGTTTACACTTTTATATATAATACTATGTAAACATATCGCCATTTTTAATAGTTGTGCCAGATTAGACCAGAATCTTTTCTAAGATTACTAACTTGATAGTTATAAATACTTCATTTGATTATTTTAAGTAGTTTGCATTCCACGTTACTTTACTGATAATGACGGTTTAGTAACAGAAGATATCGTTCTATTCTGTTATTTGTATATTCTTTCAGCTCTAACGATTTTGATGCCCCAATAGATATGTATTTGCACATTTCCCAAATGACTAAGAATACATGTGAACTTTGATTGGACCTGTGTACATCTCGATCTAACCTTTGCCAACCAAGTTTCCTCGAGCCGTTACCTGTTCTCTCTTTGGCTGAGAGTTTAGTTCTTCCTCTAAGTGAAAGTAAGCCAGGATTTAAATTTCTGTGAATGAGTGACATATACTCTGCTTATGCTCAACAGGGACTTAGACTTTTAATTAAAAGTGAAAAATTTCCTTCTCCACATCCTTTGAACTAGAATCATGTCTAGGGATTTGCCACTGTGCTTGCTAAGAACATGCCCAGAAGACACAAATGGCTAATGTTCTGTACAGAGCACCATAACTTACACTGAGAGAAATGTTCTCCCGTCACTGAACAAGCCCTTGTTGAGTCCCTGCTGGGTGTAAACTCAGCTTGTTACTGTTAAATCTCTAGTGACCAGAGGCAGTTTACTTAATATCAATATATTTCAGGTTTCAGTGACATTTAAATCAAAGCTTCCATCTTAAATATATGTTTGGGTGTGTATTTGTGGGCACAGTCTTTGGCCCACAACTTAGATGAAGGAATCTCAGCAGAAACACTTTCCTGGGGATCAATGAAAGTAGAGGTGGACTTCAAATTTAGGGTTTCCTGGTTTTTCAGGCTTCAACACTAGTTGAAGTTTGTTGAGTTTGAAGTTCTGGCTTTGGTTGGCACGAATCACACTTTGTACTGGGGAGGAGCAACCTAGAAATCTTACGGCAGCTAGTCCACCCCATCCCTCAGATCAGAAGTATTAATAGTGGGTTCAACTCTCAGCCGATTGGGGTTAGGATCGATGGCCCCTTCAGAAAGCTCTGGCAGGCCAGCCTGTATGTATGGACATGAGTTAATCCTAGTTACACAGAACTGGGGAAACAGGGCCAGAGCCAAGGTAGTAGTGAAGGTTTGGCTGTTGAGTATAGACCTATTTACCTATTTTAAAAGTAAATTACTAAAAACTTAATTCCATACATCACCAAGAGTGCATATGTTTTATCTGAAGACATATAAGGATGTCTTCATTTCATCAAACCCTCATGCAACCCTCATTTCAAACTAGAAAAAAACAAGTTCATAAAGTTTATTTAACTAAAATATACCTTATAACTTTCCATGATGTGTAAATGAAGGCAATTACTAGTTGAGACTATGGACTTTCCATACTCCTTTTCTGATAATAAAAATCATAACAATATTAATAGCTAACAATTATTGAGAACTTACTGTTATTTTCCCCATTTTGTATATGAAGGAACTCATCCACAAAGTGGTCGAGTAACTTTTCCAAAATCACACAATTAGTAAGTGATACGGCCAGAACATTAATCCAGAAAAATGGATTCTGGAGCATTATGGAGGGAAAAAGAAACAAAAAAAAACCTTTTTCATTGTTTTTAAAAAGCCCCTTATTTTAAATACTCACTAGGGATAGAGTAATTGGTCTATTTAGTCTAAATCCAAGGCACACCATGTCAAATGTGAGATTGTAATGGGAATAAAGAGGAAAAGAGGATGTATAAGCAGCTGTAATAAACTATATCTTTCTAAACAAAGTATCTATGAAACAAACATGGAGGAAGGAAAATACAAATTGGTGTTTAGATACAAATTTCTGTTTAGAACATAAAACTGACTTGATATTTAACTTAAGTGAAATAGTTTCTGATCTTTTGTGTTGTATATATTTATAATTCTGTATTACATTAACATATCACTGTAAGATGTGGGAAAAAATCCTTTAAAAGCCTGTTTATTTGGTTTTTCTCTTAAATATATATCTTATATTTTTATTTCAAATATGTCTCAAGGTAAAAATTATTACATTGATATAAGCAATTATAGTTCTACTGATCTCATAAATGTGTCCTGTATTCTTTTTTTCTTTTTAGAAAGTTCATGTTTCACTTTCTTATCTTGTTTATTTCTTTATCAAGTCCTATGTTGTCCTTTTAATTTCACAATTGGAGTAATATTCTTAAGACATTGCCTCACACAAAATAAGTTCCTAATAGATAATAGTTATTACATGATCTTTGTTGCTATCTGCAAAGGAATTGGATAACCAGGGAAACACTGGAACTATTCACTAAACTGCCACTAGAGGGAGAGCTAAATGTTCTGTGCGCTATGATAATTGACCCATTGTAGGCAGTTTTACATAAGCTGGATGGGAAAAAGCAAAATAAGGAAATGGTGAGAGCACAATGGAGTAGAGGATGACAGTACCAGGAAGCTACAAAGAAGCTTGCTGGGGTAAATCCAAAATGTGTTTTATGAGGCATGCAGTAGTTGTCAAAAACTAATAATAGAACCATGTATTAGGAATAGCAGAGGATAACACAAACACTCTGACTTCTAGGAATAAAAACCTCGCCCCTTTTCCTCCAATTTAAAATTACTGACTCAGAGAATGGTAATGAGATGTTTGAAGACTTTTAGTCTTGATGCATAATCTGTAAACTTGAATGTTTATTGAGTCAGCTTTATTCAATTATTTTTCTTGCTCCAACATTGTCCAGCAAAATAATAGGAATTCGTAGAAGAGCTGGGCAGGCTATGCCAAGTAGAGGGTACATTTCTTCAAGCAATAGGGACCGTCATTGACAGAAATGTTAATAATTACCTATGAATTAACATGAGCAAAACATTTTCAAAGAAGGGCTAGCCACTCTTATATCCTCCACCATCCTGGAGAAGTTCAAAAAGAAATTGTCTGAAAGGCTTGTTCAGCCACACATTAATGGCTCCACTCCTAGAGTTTCTGATTCAGGAATTCTGCGGTAGGAAACCCTGAGAATTTTCATTGTTAACAGGTTTCCAGGTAATGGCAATGATGTTGCTAGTCTGTGGATCATATTTGTAGCACCACTGCTCTATGCTTTTCTGTGACAATCAGTTCAATTAATTAAATTACCAGTCTGACGAAGCTCAGTCATAGGTTTGATTCTAAAAATGACCAGGGAGCAGAGATTCTAAATGTGTTCTTTAACAGATGAGTATACTTTGTTACAAGGTGGAGACAGAGAGTATGGTTGGATAATTACCAGTCAATAACCATTATTTTAAAAAGAACTCAGTACACATGCTTTATAATTATGAATCAACTGTATCATCTTCACATAGTAAAGGTTATGCATTATATTGAACTACCTTTCAGGGTACTAATTCCCAATTATTAGCTGAAGTATTGGGGTTTTCTTGTCAATTCTTTTCCTCTAATCTCAGAACAAGAAACGTTTTGTCCCTTTTCAATAAAAAGTCTTTGTCATCCTTTTGTCATGTCTGCATTCGTGCTGCTTTCTCCACTTTAAAAGTATCATGAACAATGTACCTCATGTATTTTTCACAATCATAAGTATCACTGATATTTTTAACAAATATTTAATAAGTTTCTATAATCATCTTGAAAATTGGGTGCTTTTTTGTGATTATTTTAATAGTGGGCTTTATATTCTGTTTAGTTTTGATTTGTTTTCTGAAATACAGTTTGTCACTGAAATTCATGTTTCCCAACACACAAACCCAGGTTTTAGTTTAATTTTATTTATTTCATATACTAGACAGCTGGCAGGTCCTGTTTCTTCTTCTTTCAGTTGACCTATCATATTTCACCTTTCCTATTTTTATTTAAAGACTTTTAACTCTTACTTAACATTGTTCATGTTGAACTCCTTTACCCCGCTCTTCATGATTTGAGCAACAAAATAAATATGAAGATGATGCCAGGGTTTCAAAGCTCTCCTCAAATTTGATCAATCTGATGGGAAGAAGTATCTCTGATATTGTTAATTAGCATCATGTAGCAAACAAGATCGTGTGGCAAAGTCCATTAATTTTCATGTTGTTTTCTGACTTGAGAATGTGACTGTTTCTTCCACTTTCATTGGTCAATTTATAAGTAAAATAATGCATTTTTATATTATATTTCTTAGATCTAGAATTTTAATTTGTCTTTTTTTGTAACTTTCATTTCTGCCCTTTCCATGCATGTTTTCTACTGCTTTTACTAGATCCTTTAATGTACTTATTATAGATTATCATTGTACTTATCTGCTAATTCTGATATTTGTCCATCTCTGAGTCTGCCTCTATTGATTTTTTTGTCTCTTGGCAAAGCATCATATGTCATTGCTTCTTCAGATTTCTCATTTTTAAAAAATTTAATGCCAAAATTATATGTGATGTAATGTTAAAGGTTAAGGTAAATAAGATTTATGCTCAGAAACAGACATGCCTCTTTTTCTATTACACTGTGAACTGATGGAGCAGAGTGTGGGTGGGGGGTGTGATTTGATATGGTTTGTGTTGAGCTAGGCTTGGGCTTTGTGGGAGCTCGAGTTAGATTCAGTTTGCTCCAGATATCCACACCTGGGTAGCCGTTGCCTTCATATGCAGTGTACAGTATGGGATGCTCTCTTCTCCTGCTCTCAGTCTTCACAGGCCTGGTATTACTTTCCTATGGCTGCTGGGAACTTACTGGTTTAATACAGCACACATTTATTATTTCACAGTTCTGGAGGTTGTAAGTCTGAAATACGTCTCACTGGGCTACAGTGAAGATGAGCTCTATTCCTTCTTAGAGCACTAGGGGAGTATCCCAGTTTTTGTTCTTTCCAATTTCTAGGGACCACCTGCCTTCCTCAGCTCACGGCTCCCTTTCATCTTCAAGCCCAACAACTGCATCCATGCAAAGCTCTGCTTCCACTTCACATTTCCCTCTTTGACTCTGACTCTCCTGCCTCTCTCTTCATTATTAAGGACCCTTGTAATGACATTTACACAGCTGGATGATCCAGGAAAATCTCCCTGTCATCATACCCTTACCCTAATCACATCTGCCAAGTTCCTTGTGCTGTCAAAGTAACATATTCACAGGTTCTAAAGATTAGGCCTGGCACATCTTTTGGAGGCCATTATTCTACCAGCCACAGGTCCTCTGCACCTGTACTTAAGAAGGTCTCAGTCAGCTTTCTGGCTCTCGCCAAGCCACAGAAGTCCTGTTGCCATATATTCAATTTAAAAGTCAACTTGCCTATGGGGTTTCTCAGTTCTCATGCCTGTCCTTAAATTTCAGTAAGCCCTATGTACTTGTGACTCCGGGGGTTCTCTCTCAACCTTCCTGCCACTCTCCAGCCAGCCGTGCATGACCACTGTGCTATACTCAGTGTAAAAATGAGAAGCCTGTATGATCCTCTCCATTGCAGGCCTCGGACTGCACAGACAATGTGTGCCTGGGCGAGTAGGCCGTCCTGCTCAGTCAACTCTCCTGCGGCTTCTCCAGTAACAGGTAGTCACCACCTCATACTCTCTCAAGGCCCAGAGCGTTTGTGCAGTTCTGTTGAATCTGCACCTGCTTCAGCCGATCTGCTAAACTTGTGCCATAGAGGGTATTTCAGTTCTCCTGCCTTCATCTTTAACATATGTGCTTCTCTAAGGCCCACAAGAAAGAGTTGTGGGTGTGTGCAGATTCTCCTTGTGTCTGGGGCTCCCAGGGATGGTTCACAGACATGCCCCATACACCCCAGTCTTTTACAAAGTTCATCTCTTATCTTCTTACCTCAATGATAGTGGCATACTCCTCTCCTGCCTCTTCGCCAATGACAAATGCAATATGAGACTTTTATTTTTCCCTAGAGGAACCTGTCACTTTCTGAATTTTAGTCTATTGGGTTTCTCTGTGACCTCACTTCTCTGATAAAATTTTAAAAACTGTGATTTTGTAGGTTTTTCTACTCCAGCACATCAATAGAGGAGGAGTAATATTCTGCTGCCTCTTTATGCATACGTGCTTATAAGCAGAAATAGGACTTTTCCGATTTTATTGAAATTTTGAAAGGCAAGGTGAACCCAATTAATGTACGGGTTACTGATGGCACTTGTCCAGGATTGTTTTAAACTCCAGTGCTAAACCCATCTGCAATTTCAGACTAAATTACCACCTAAGATTCAATCCAAGATTTCATCCTCATAAATGGCTGCTAAATTATTGGATAAAAGGTGAAGGAAAGGTGAAGGAAGACTAAATTTACACATTATTGACTGTGTTCATTCACAGAATTACACCTTAAAAATCAAAAGCAGGTTTTAGAAGCTTTTCTTAGCTGGACTTTAAAGCCCTTGTCCTGGGTCTTCTTGTTTGCAAGTTCCAGGTAGAAAGTTTGGCAGTATTTATAGTTGCTATCAAGAGTAATTAGCTCTAAAATTTCCCTAAACATAAGAAGGAATAACCATGAAAGCTAGTGTGAAAGCACTGTCTTTTAAAAGACTTTCTTTTAAAATCAAAGCCTTTGCAGAAAGGGGATAAGAAGTCTTTGATCAAACTATTGGGCCTGTTCTGAGATGTATATTTTGCTTATCTGGTCAGAACCCCTGGAGCACAGAGTTCTGCTGTAGATAAACAATAGAGCACCCGGACTTCTGGTACAGACCACATGGCATCTGAAGCTGGGGCACTCTTAGCCAACTGCATTGCCAGAAACTTGTGGCCAGGCCATACCACAGAGATGTTCTAATAATAGTAGGACCACAAGGCCGAGCAGTGAAAAAGTCGGCCACGAGCCATTCAGGCCGCAGAAGTCACTGGCAGCATGAAAACAGCAAACGCTGCAGGGTGTACAACTGGCTGCTGAGCAGCAATCACATGAGGACTCAGGAAAGTGAAGAACACCTGTGGTGTACACATACCTTTTTGTAACCAACAGGAAAAAAGAAAAACCTTCCTCATGTGTGTTAGAGGCTTTTGCCTCTGTTAGAAAATGTTAGAGGCTTTTGCCAACAGTGGCTACTTGGAAGAAAAAGAAGAACCAGGCTTGATTAGAGCATATAATAATAGTGTGACTTTTATAGTAAAACTCTGCTAGAAAACCTCATTTGGCATAGGAGATCTGCAGGGATTTTTTTAAGCTTCCCTGCCGCAGTTGCCTATTAGTAGGAAAGGAAGAGGAGCCTGGGTTGCTCTCAGGGAGCAATCTGGGGCAGAACAACCCATCAGGGCAGACCCAACTCAGAGCTGGAATGTGGGAATTGACAATAGTGTCAACATTCAAATTCTTATCCTTAAGGCTTCCGAAGAGTGAAGACAGTTATGAGCCTCCCTCCAACAAAAGATTCCAGAGCAGACACACAGCCCTGACAGGAAATTAATTCTACTAATGTTCTGCTGAGGTGGCAGATGGTCACAAACAAGATAACCGTGACAAATCAACACATTACTTCCTGGGACTTAGCAAATTAGCATGCCTGAAGCTGACCCAGGAAAAGTTTTTGCAGTGTGGCACTCTCTATATGCTGCCAAAGACCAAATGATTGGGACACGACCCCAGATATAGCTGAGGATATTTCCTAGCAGACACGATAGACAGAACTTGATACAGAGGCTCACAGGACTAAATTCCATGACTCGGTGAAGCTGTGCTATGGAAAGGATGGATATTCCTTGGCAAAATTTATCATTATGAGAACTGAGCTGTAATGATGGGCTTGGGAAGGATAGGGAAAAATGAGGTGTAATCAGAGATTAACCTTCCTGAACAAGTCTCCCACTCTGTCTCTTAAAACAGAGACCCCCTGAGCCAGAGGATGAGAGTAGACTGCTATCATAAAGTACATAATCCCAGCATAAAGGATTAAAGCAACTAATGTGTGCTGGGATTCAGAAAATGGAAAAGGTGTGATAGAACTGTGGTGCTCAAACTTCAATATTTATATGAATCACTTGAGGATCTTCTTAAAACAGATTCTGATTTTGCATTTCTCACAAGCTCTTCAGCGATGCAGGTGCAGCTGTCTGGGAACCACATTATAAGGAGCGTGAGGATAGAGAACTGGGGTAGGGATGATACAGCCCCACCCCAGCTAAACTGAAACATCACACTGTTAATTTGCAGTTTTGTTGTGCTGTGTTTTTAAAGCAGGCAGCATCCCCAGAGTCCACGATTCACTGGCAGTTTAGTTTCTGCCTCGGTGTCCCTGTGCTGTAGTCGCTCTTGGAACTCCAGAAGTCCCCAGGCCTCCTCATCCTCCTAAGGCATGGTTAGCACTCAAGTTTCACAGACCATAACAAGCCCATAAAAAGGAACAGTCTGGAGCTATGAATAGGAATACATGTGACTCTGACCTCACCGCTCTTACTGTCAGGTTGGGGGCAAACGATTACATTCCGGGAGCTGAGGTGGGCATGTTTTTACGTACAAATTTTATAGACGACTATGGTACACTAGAACATTTACCCCAACTCGTATTTAATTCACTAACCATTTCTTGCTAGATAGCGACAAGTTTAATACGAAAACACGATCAGAAAATAGCATATAAGAGGTGTAGTAAGTTCCTCCAGAAGATTGGATTTATACAAAATGCAATGTTGTTGTTGATCTTATATATCATATAGATGTAAGTTAACCTGTCAGAGATGCCAACATGTATCTGGATATAAAGGTGACTCCTCCAGATGCTACTTGAAAGTGCTACTTGAAAGATGCTACTTTTGCAGGTGCAGCAAAAAGGCTGCAGGTTTTTCCCCAGACTGTTCCTTGAACAGGTGCTATTAAATAACATCTGCCTTTTTCTGCCCATAAACCTCTAATTGAAGTCCTCCCCACAATAACAGTCTAGTTATTCGTTATTCATTTGGGTCAGGTTTGTTTGAAGCCCTAAAAGAGAGACACAACAGCTTAAGATTCAAAGCCATCCCTGCTGAGAAATAGTAACAAGGCAACTATCATAATTATGCCCTTCTTCAGAATTTTTTTTCTTTCTTTTTTTTTTTTTTTTTTTTTTACAGTCAGATCTTTTGTAAATTGGTCTTCTCTATGAAAACAATGACAGGCATTCTTGTGTACTGTAAAGCAGACTATAAAATTAGGGAGCTTTTCCCACCCACTTTAAAAAATTCTCTATAATTTAGATTAGAGCAGGATTTTCAGACTTTAGGATTCATGGATAAAAACAATTAAAAAAAATAAAAATTGAAGTACTGGCTTAGGTTGCTTGGCTTTACTTCACGAATTAAGAATTTTTTAAAAAGGAAAAACTAGTCTCAGCCACTATCTGCTGTCATTATAATTTCACAAAAGAAATAATGTTAACAGCAAATACAGAAAAATAAGCAGGATATTCTTAAAGAATAAAATGGAGTCCTGTAGGACAAATAAATTTAGCTTTATAGAAATTTCCCTATCTATTGTTTTTCTCCTTTTCACCACGAATCTTTCATTTATATTACTTCTCAAGCCAGTTTCTCCTTTTTTGCCTTCTTGTCTGTCAGCATCACCCATCATTTAGGATCTGAGCATTCATTCAAGTTTACCAACGAATGGATGGTGAATTCAAACCTAAGGCTATTTGATTTTCACTTTACCACTTAACTCTTGGCAGCAACTCCAAAACAAACTCTTCTATTTTATTGTGGTGTTGTTGTTTTCTATTCAGTTTCGCTCACAGGCTGATTTTTCCCCCACTCGCCTGAAAAATATTGGTAAACTCTTATCTCTCAATTGTTCTCATTTGACATGAGTATGTCATGGACTCATCACATCTCATCCCTTTTCCTAAACTTGTCCCATAACTCCTCTCCATAAATTCAGTCTGCATGGTTTTAGTCCAAAAACAGAAATTTAGATATTATCAGATAAATTCTTTTCAAAAAAATTCTGAAGCTTCCCTTTCTCTTAGATACTTATTTGCTATCGATGGCCTACTTCATTCCATTTCCTCATTTCAACTCTTGTCCACATACCCTACGCTTTACCTAACCCCCCATGTATCTAAGTCTTTACACAAGAAAACGTATCAGCCTACAACACCCATCCCCTCTGTTTCAGGTGAATAAGACTCTCCTTGTATTAGATCATCCAGGAATCATTTCTTGATCTTCTGGCCAGGCAGGCAATTCCCCTGTATCCTGTCTTGGTACTCCTACCTAACATTGAGAGTAAGTATAGGAAAATAAGAGGCTCATGGGCATCAGAGTCATAAAATTTGATTTATGCCCCACCTGTTGTTATTTCACTAGCTCTGTCGCCTGGCAAGTTACTTAAACTGTCAGGTACTCTATTTTCTTACATGTGAAATGACAACAGTAATATCAACCACATAACATTTATTGAGAAGATATAAAGAATGCTACTTACAGTACCTGGCCCAAAGAAGTCGTTCAATGACTTATAAGTTTTAATGGTAAATTGAATTGTGAATTTTTGAAATTATTATTATATGTACTTATACATTCTATTGAAGATGTTCTGTTATTTGTCTACCTTCCCTACTAAACTGTGAACTCCTTAAAGTAGAGATTGTGTTTTACTTATGTATCTCTAGGGAACAACTCAGCAAATTGCATAGTGTTGGTTGAATTAATGAATACTCCGGTCCCCTAAAACATTGTGATTTACAAGGAATTAACTTACACTAAACAGGCACCTGAAACAGAGCCAGCAAGTTGAATACTATTTTCAGGATTCTCTGGGGATCACCCCTTGAAAGGTATGCTCAAAACTCAGAGAATGCTCTCAGGGGCACACTCCTCCTTCAAGACAGTCTTAAGTTAATCTTGCCTTGTCTTGTAATATCAATGAGTAGACTTCTCTAGGCTCTTATTAGAGACCTAAAATAGTTTTGCATTTTGTTTTATGGCCACTAAAATGCTGCTCAATATTTTTATAGAGTGTTACTTCTGATGATCTTACTAAATATATCACTAAGTCATTAAGAAAGTATCTTACTTTTAAATATTTGAAAACAAAAGGCTTAAGCATAAAGTATTTTTTCTGAGTTGTTTCTCTACAGAGATTTGAGTCTAAATAGGATTCGTTACTTCAAAATGGCATACTAGTAAGTGGGTAAAATATTTAAAGGCCAAAGCACAGCTGCAATGTGAATAAAATATTATTAGACATGTCCTTGATCTTTAGCTTTATTACAGATTGGGGAGTTTTAATTTTTAATAAAATTCATTGCACTGACAGATAAGAGAGATTGTTCCCACTGGTGGTTCACATCAAAGAAATGATATAACATGCCTGACTACCAAACATAATGGTATGATTAATTCATTGAATTAATTACTTCTTTTGTTGCATATTCATGCATTTTATTGAGAAAAAAAATTCCCTGAAGATCACTTCTCTATGGGGAAACATAATGAAAATAAAACTAACAAGATGTTTCAAATTAAAAAAAAAAAGAAGATAGTATTGTAGGCCCACCCAATAATGCTGGTTAGCATATGATTTACAAGTTGAGCAACAGGTTAAATATTTGTTCAGGATAAAGGAGGGGATGACAGAGATCATCATCATATTGTCATTGAACCTGAAAGATCATAAAAATAAATATTTCAACAAGTCAACTTTCTGTATGGTAAGATAATTCTTCTGGGTTTTTAATAATTATGCAGACCCTTTCAGTCTACGGTGGTGTTTCTCTAGCGTTCGTGTTTATCTGCTTCCATTTTCCTACTGACCCACTCACAAAAACAATGAATGGAAACACAGTCACAATAGCATTAGGAAATGCGTGTACTGATTAATTATCTTCCAGTACCAAAGAGAAATATTCACTAATCAAAGTAAGGATGGAGTCCTAAAGCAGAACAAGCACTGTCAAGGAAAATATAGTGACGTTTTTATTCACAACTATTATAGCACTCTTTCTCAGACACATACTTACCACAAGGACAGATCTACAGTATGCATCCCTAGCCAAAAGGTAGTATTGGTTTTTGCTTGTTTGTTTTATTTTGTTTTGGTTGGTTTTGCTGTAAATTCCTCACCCCCGCCCCTTGCCCCATGAAAAACACTCTATATGAATTTGGAGACTATGATGTCCAATTGATGCAATTTAGTTAAAGCATATAAAAGTAAGTAATAATGATGGATTATTTCCTAGAATATAAAATAAGCAATAGAACAACTGAGGGGTAAGTATACCCTGGTTTCTGTACTTTATCCATTCTTTCTCGGAAGGTTTTAACACTTCACTGTCCAATGTGGTAGCCACTGTCCATATGTGGCATTTAAGCACTTGAAATGTGGCTAGTCCAAATTGACTTTTGTTGTAAGTATAAAATACATAACAGATGGTGAGGAGTTTGTATTTTTTTAAAAAATCTCATCAATGTGTTTAATATTGGTTATATATTTTAGATATGTTGGCTAAAGAAAAGTATATTATTAATATTGACCTATCTTTAAAATTTTTGTGTGGTTATTAGAAAAAATTTAATTACATACGTGGTTCATATTTGTGGCTTATCATTATTTCTACTTGATGGCCCTGGTTTAAAAAATTACTCCTATAAAACTTTTGAAATAAACTAGAAATATATTGCTCTATATGTAATTAGTCAACTAGCCAGAAGAATCAGGATATTCTTTCTTGTTTCAGTAAGATAAGACTAGATAAATGATGCCAGACACTTGATTAGTAGTTGTGAATATCCAACTTGACCACCCTCCTAACCTCACACTGCTTAAAAATTGAAAGAAAGTTCTATTAGCAAAAAGTTTATAGTTAGGAAAAATAGGAAAACATTGTCCTCTCTGTTTATTGAGATAAATGAGGCATTCAATTGTGCAAACAATGAACAGATATAATTATTGTAACAACAAAACATGAGCCTACGAAAATATTTTCTATTTTAAGAGACTTAATATATTCATTACACTATTGGAGGAAAATTAACACAAGAGTAAGAAATACATTTTAGAAAAAAATGTATCTGTTCTCAATGAAATTCAAGAAACCGTGATTTTTATAAATCAATATATCAAAATAAACTGGTTAGAAAATCGATCAAAATACAAACAGAGCTGACCATGGAAGACTGAAAAAACTGGATGAGACTGTAAGGAAATCGAATGACCTGAATAAAAGCATCCAGTACTTTTATACTCATTTCCACATTGAACTTACCAGTGGAATGTGAAGTCGAGGAGATATTGTTGGGAATTTCTGGAATGTGGTTGGCATTGTTCCTAGTATCTCCATGACTTCTAGGCATAACGCAGATGGTAACAGATAAAACTCAGCCATCCAGGGCTAACTGTAAAATCTCATTTATATCAAGAATTTAGTAGAGGAAAATTTGCTTAAATCGTATTAGCATTCTTTAATTTGAAAAGGTAAAAATTTCACTTTTCAAAAAGTGAAAAATGTCCCATTGGTTATTGAACATAATTTTCAAAAAGAAAGAAAGAAATCAAAATAAAACATTAATATAAGGATATAATAGAGATAGCTAAAACTTACGTGATTATTCACAAATGGGAAATGAGATAGTGAACAAAGAAAATTATTGATAAGATTAATGAAAAATATCTGATAAAACAGCAAGACGGAATTTAGAGAAAATGAGTAGAAAAGTCCAAAAATAATACACTGACCTTGGTGAGATAATTTAACAATTAAAAACAGTTCCCATGCTTACTAGTAAGTCACTGTATGTATTATAAATGTTAACAACATGTTAAGTACGAGGTCACAAGCTTGAGCAACTTCAGTGACTTATACCTCAGACCAATTTCATCTTGAAATTCCATGACTTGTGCAATAGTCATCTTTTTTTTAGAGCACAGAAAGTTGCTGTGGTCTTGTCATCTACGAAAGGGTTCCTTTTTGTTGACATCTCTAAACTAACCATGACCTAAGACCTAGTGAAGAGGTAGGGTTCTTTTTATCTTTCTTCTTCCTATTTCCTTTTTTGTGATTAAGCAAATAGTGGTGGAGTGAAAAAAGGTAATCAATATAAAATTAACTAAAGCAAGAAGGGCAAACTCCTATGCCTTCAGAGGATTCACAGATGACATAAATGCGTGAAGTTGTTAAGTACAGTGGGTGCCAAAAAAATGTATACACATTTTAAGAAAGGAAAACTGTATTAAAATTGTAATACTCAGTATATGCCAATGACAAAAGATGAATATAAGTCACATCTGACTTCTGCAATTACAAGAGGTGCTCAAAGTGGTTACCATCAGCGTCCAGACACTTCCGATTACGGCGAACTACTGCTTGAGCAATGTTGACCACAGTGTCCACTTGTATACAGTTTTTGGCACTGCCAATATATGACAATAGAATGTGGTCTGATCATGACAGAATTTATGTTTGCCACTCCTCTTTTAAAAAATACCTTTGTATTTAATCTTGTTTTATTCCTAAACTCAAAAATCTTTATGTCAAAATTTTATGTTAAAAGCAAATCTAAATAAACGTAATTATAATCCTAAAATTTAAACCCAGGATTGTAAGCCCACTAAGAGATAAATAAAATCAAAATTTTAAAAGTGAAGAATGATACCTGGCAGTTAAAATGAAAATCAGATAAATTACTTTAAAATAATTGCAAATATTATAGAATATAAACACATTAAATATAATGTATATATATGTATAATTATATAATATGTAACTATGTATATAATCAGTGAAGTCTGACATCCCATATTACCTATAAAATCTGGAACTATATGGAGTATTGCAACTGTTTAAATCCACCAGCATTTCAATCAGTGGCTCTTCCAGATTTTAGCGGAGCTTTTGAAAATCACCTCTCATTATTTTCCAAGCAAGTTCATTGTTTTTTTTTTCCTTACATTTATTTATTTACATTTCTATAATTAAGTTTCATTTGCTTATTTCTTAATTAAAAGTCATTGACTTTTCTGACATTTGAGTGTCATTCTTCTTCAGAGTCTTTTATGTCTTGAAATATTTATTGCAAACATTTTTTTCAATAGAAGAAATCTTAAAATTTACGTAATGAATAAGACTTGAGAGAATACTGTTACGTTTAAATAAACTCGTGCACTGATGGAGAGGAAAAATCTGAAATGAGAAAAGAGAGCCATGAAAATGAAAAGCACCGTTAACCAAATTAACAACTTCGAAAAAAGTATTGAACAGAAATCTACAAAAATTCAAATCAGAGGGAAAATTTCAGTCTTGAGAAGACAGTTAAGAGGCATCAAGAAAAAATCAAGAGTAAAGTATAAGGAGGATGCAAATAATGAGGCAAACATAAATAAGTTTTCATGAGGCAAATAATTAAAGATAGAGCTTACACTTTCTTCTTGCTTATCGTTTATACTCTGCCTGTCATGGTTGTGTTCCTCTAAATATATTAGTTTATTAGGTCAGTTAATCCTCACAGCAGCCCTGGGTTTGAAGGCTATGATTATCGTGCCCATTTACAGACAAGAAAACCAAAACACCAGAATATTAACTGCCTCAGATCACCGTTGCTGTGTGGTAGAGACAGGATTGAACCTGAGGTTGTCAGATTCTGCAATCTGTCCTCTAAATCAGTTTAGTATATCATCTCTCAAGAAGAAATAGCCTCCATAACTAAGCACATGCAAAACGAATTTAAACATAGCAACACTTAGACACACTAGTTGATTTAAACAAATTATACATAAATAAATATCTATATATGTATATGAATGCATATCTATTTCACAAGTATTTATATTGATCCAGGAAGGGAGATTAGAATCTCTACAAACGTCCATGGCAACACCCAAAGCCAAAAGATATTAATACTTCCTTTCCTATAGAGCTCAAAATGGAAAAGTAGTTTTAAATACAGATATTTATTTGGCATCACAGAGCCAAATTAACCTTTGTATACACGTTACACCCGGAAAACATTCTCAGATATATAAGGCATTGAAAACCATACCATTCGTACACTTTCTGAAAGTTACACAATACATAAACACCAGCAAGGAAGATTAATCAAAGTTAGAAAAAAGTGAGGGATTGTAGTACAGTAAATGACCGTAGCCATAAAATGATTTGGTATATTAATTTTTCTGCCTATCGGCAACCAATTTTAAAAACAGCAATATATATTAATGTAGCAAAAGAAGGAGCATTTAGTGCTTTTCTGCCCCCACCAGATAAGTGGCAACCAACCATCACTTACGTTTGTTCCTAACACTGTTTTTGTCAGCAGTACTTGTTATTTTGATGACATAATAAGATATTGTGTAATCTGATAAAATGTCAATGTGAACAATTTCAGTTACTGTGAGTTCTAAGTTGAATGTTTTACAAAGTGTAATTAAAAATAGATTGTAAACAATTGTATTGACATCTTTTAAAAATTAGAAAAAAGTAATAAAAATTTAGAAGGAATCTACACTTACCTCTTTAACTCTGTACATCATCTTAAAACCTAAAATTGGGATTCTAGAGGATGTGCTAGGAGTGTGGCTTATGGAATAACAGAATGAAATTTCACCTGGTCAATTTAAATGTCATGAATATCCCTTGGCTCTACATCAAAGTGTGGCCAAACCAATTAACATGTATGTCTAAACTTATTTGAAATAAATAATGTATTTTTTTATGATTCCCTGATTAAACTGACTTTTTTCAAAATTGCCAGTTTACAAGTGACCCCAAATCGACAAGAGAGTCTGTCTCTCTGTCATCTCAACACATACATACACACCACACACACACACACACACACACACACACACACACACACACGAGAGAGAGAAAGAGAAACAGTAATGAAGACAAATTATATGTTAACAGTGAGTAGAGAAATGATTTCTTTTTTGAATATTATCTTCTATTTTTGAAACGTATTAAGTATTAAATAAAAATAATAACAGTTTAAAAATACAGCTTTGTGTAAATCCCTAAATAAAATCCTCTTCTATGTCTATGATGGGTCTATTAATTTATAAATTTGCTAAATATTTTCTGGTTTTTAAAATGTTTATTTCTGTATTAATATAATCAATTTCAAAATGATACCCAGAATATTGGAAAAGAAAATAATTTTTATGTCTCACAGATGGTAATGAAAATGGAGTCAATAAACTCTGTAAATGATACAGTATTTTACATATATTCCAGGCTTAACAAGGATGATAAAAATTGACTTTTCAAATTTATTCCAATCTTGACAAACAACCTTACAATATTTAAAGTTGTTTGGTGTCCTATAGCTGGAAAAGAGTTTGCTAATATTTTAATTACAGTATTTATAGTATTTCATGTTTCAAATGCATCACGAGGAAATCACTAATAAATAAAATGGGAAAGTTAATACTCACTGAAATATGAGTACAATGTAAAACATTGAAATTTTCATTGCTATGGAGAAAATAGGCAAATAATAGTTATGGCATAATCTGTCATTTTTCAGATACTGTGTTGTGTTTTTAATATGGACTAGTCTAGCAAAATGTCATAACTTCTCTTTGTTATAGGCATTATTTTCCCCTTTTCACAAATTAGGAAATGAGGTTCAAATAGACTTGGAATCAAATCAACGGAGTATTTTACTTCATTATTAAGGGGTGGAGTTAGGTGTGTAACCTACCACTGTCCACCTCCAGAGCCGCTTCTCCTTCAGTGGTTTACTCATCATGGTCCCCAGACTCCTAACTTCTGCATCACTTCATACATTCTGGGAAATGCGTATTCTAGGCCCAACCCCAGACCAGCTGAATCAGAAACCCTAGCAATCTGTGTTTTAACCAACTTACCAAGTGATTTTCAAGTTGGAGAAACATTATGCTACACCATCCCTTGGTATTTCACTGATTGGAAAAGCACTAAACAAGGATGTTCTCAGGATCATTTAAAATCTGCAAATCTGTTTTCTTTGTTGGCTTCATCCTGGTGCTTTAAATTCACAGGACTCTGGAGGACTGTAAAGAAAATTTTGAATGTAATATATAAAGTATAAAAATAATAAAATTAACTGTTGCTAAGGAAATGAGTAGCTTTTTATTTCTCAAAGTTGATTTTGTATTCATCTTGCTCTGAGGTAAAGAAAGGTCTTTAGTTTTTGAATAGTAAAGTTTCAGTTTTAACCCCCAAAATTTGATTATTTTTTTTTAAAGTGGCACAAGAAAGGTTAGAAATAAAGAAAAGATGGATCTGGAGCTAATATTACTTTATCTTTTCTGTATCTTCTGGGACCCATAGTGATTATGCATTAAAAACATTATTTTGTCATTTGTTTATCTTATGGCCTCTCTTGCTTCTTCCATTAAAGGCAGTACAATGGGATATACTTACCCTGGATGATGAGCTTGATCTCCTTACTCTCAATTGATGAGTTGTTTGCTGTTGCCATTGTTTACTTACTTGTAATGGTGTCCACTCCTGTGTACAAATCCAGGTCTGCAGCATGATGACTGGGAGTAAATTTTCTAAGAAATCTGAGTCTTCCCAGAAAACAGAAAAGATAGGTGTGTTGGGGAGATTCCTTCATGTTCTGTTAATTGACCATCCTCAGTCTAGTCAACTTAGTAGGAATCAAGAAAAAAACAAAGGATCTAGAAGCATGCTGAACAGCAACTTCCAAGCATCTGCGGATTTTGATGACGGAAGTACACTAAACTTTATAGAGGCAAAGATGTCAATCTTTTCCATTGGTCTAATACTTAATGTATATCTGGAATGTCAGCTATATATTGACCCACATTTTTAAAGAAATTTCATGGTTCCCTGGTAAATGTATTAGCTACTTACCTGGAATTATTAATAAGAAGGTATGCTCTAATTAGATTTTTTTCCTCAAATATTTGCTTGAGCTCCTAGTACTGAATTCTTTCTCCCATTCTTGTGAAATGCCCCCTTTACTATACACAGAATGATATGCGGAGCAAGATACAGTTTGGAGTTGTCTACTCTGTTATGAAAACTTAAAATAACTTGAATCATTTATGTCTGTATCCCGATTATCTTCCTACTTTAATAAATATGCTTGATTATGTTATTCTCATAATCACTCAGTGCTTCCTCTGGATGGCTTTATAACCACTAGTATTTGTTTTGAGTTGAAATAAATCTGTGTACTAATACAAGATAAAGTAAATATTTCTTCTCTCCCTCCAAAAATAGGTGTGGTTGTACAATTATTCAAATTTATTTTTTTGTTTCCTATGATTCAGTAACTTTAGTAATTGTGTTCACTGAGGCCTTAAATTTTACTTGTTAAGTTTATGCTTTACTACTTTATTACCTATATGGTTCTTATGAATTTTTAAAGACGATCAGTTTTTCATTATATTTCATAATTTCTAATTGTTTATCCATAGGGTATTTGTGTACTTTGAATGTCACTTTGTTAAAATATTTCATTATTTCTTGCTACCCTTTTTTCCCAAAAATAAGACCTAGCCACACAATCAGCTCTAAGGCGTGTTTTGGAGCAAAAATTAATATAAGACCCCATCTTATACTTGTTATAAGTCTACTTATTATACTTATTATAATATGGGGTCTTATAGTAAAATAAGATGGGGTCTTATATTAATTTTTGCTCCCAAAGACGCCTTAGAGCTGATTGTCCGGCTAGGTCTTATTTTCGGGGTAACACAGTAGTTATACTGTTTTCCTCTTTGAAAGCATAGCATACAATTTAGCAAAATATCTAATATCCTTAAGAGATGTGCTTTATAATAAAATTCCAATGTTAAAAATTCCACAGAACACTGAAGTTCTTTGTCATCCTATAACTTAGTTGAAAAAACTGTATGTTTAGAAACATAATGTTTAAGACCCAGACATAAACCAAAACTAATGAAAGAAGGGTAGTTTCACCAGCTGGATTAACCAGTGTCAGTAAATTAGGGCTCTAAATGTGCAAATTCTCATTTCTTGGTTAACTCCATTAAAACTCCAGACTATTTCAGTTGGGTGCAAAAAATTACAGAGTAATGAATCTAAGACCCATTTTATATGGGGACATTTACTACATTTTCTTTGTTTTCTTTTTCCTGGAATTTGTGAATAAAGTAAAATGTATTAAATGCTAGCATTTGATTCTCAACTCACATTTAATAAGCAGCATAATTATTTTAGAAATGGGCTAATTCAATACCTTAAGCTAGGTTTTGTTTTCTTCTTTTCCTGAACCTGCAGCCTTTGTAGTCAAGGTATCTGTTATTTTGCTCTGCTACTATGGAAACAATAGTGGGTATGTATAATTAAAATTAAACTTTCCCATTTGTAATAATGTGGACAGAGCATGGATCCTGAAATTATAATACTTTACTGAGCCTGTTTCTTCATCTATAAAATGGTATAATAATAATAGAAAATGGACTGGAAAATATGAATGTCCCATAAACATTTGTACAATAACATACAAATGCTTACTACTTTTATTACTCAATTTATTCTCAGTTAAAATATTAAAGCCACCAATTACTTAGTTACCATATTTTGCTGTGTATAATGTGCTCCCATGTATAATGTGCTCCCATGTATAATGCAAAAACCCACGTTTTTGGCCCAAACTTTCAGGGGGAGAAAATCTTTTGTTTTAATTTTTTAATTTGAGTTTTTGTTTACATTTAGGTACTTGTTTTTTAAATTATAAAGAAATTTTAGCATTTATTTTTTAACATATTATGGTACAATAAATTTTATGTAGCAAATAATTACAAAACAAAAGAACAGATTTAAGATAGAAAAAATTTTATGTACTGGTAACAAATTTTCAATATTTACGCATCATAGAAGGCTGAGAACTCTTCATCGCTGCAAGTTTGTTGTAAGTTCAACAAAACCAATTATCGTATTCCAGGGTATTATTTTGCATACAGATATCATTATTGATTTCAAGAGTTACACTTTTAACTCATAAGCATAAATAAAAGAATTAAAAACATTTACAGAGATACAGAATTAGTACTACCCATGTATAATGCGCATCCTTATTTTTCCCTCACAAATTTGGGCAAAAAAGAGCACATGGTACATAGCAAAATACAGTATATATTACTTGTTTTTCTCATTTCCAGCTTGAAATCAACAAACAATATTTACTAAGTGTCCCAGTGTGCCTGGAGCTATGCTAACAATAATAGGCAGTTTACAGATTCATTTTTTGCCATCTATTTATAAGGCTTAAATTTAATGAAAAATCATAATCCAAAACTTGGTTGAGGTTTTTAAAGCTATGCAAAAATTTACTAGGAATTGTTTCCTAAGCATGAGGTATTTGTAGACATGAAATTCAATTTGTTGCTAAGGATTTTAAGCTGTACATGGATTAGACAGTTAATTATAGAAACTTGTTAATGAATAATGGACCCTTACCAATCATTTATGATGATTATAAGTGTTCTGTCCTTTGAAAAAGTGATTTTTCCTTAATTACTTTAATTATCACATTACACCCAGAAAGCAATATAGGAACTATTATTAAATCCTACCTAGGATAGGAAAAAGAAAGCTTGATTCATAAATTCAGACACTGTTTCTATATGATAACCAGACATTTCAACTATTAAGCCAATTCGATAAAAATCAGAAAAATAAAATTTGGTTTACTGAATTGCTGCACTGAATTCACTGTAGTTGCTTTGCTGAATTGGCAATTTTTTGCTTGGCTGACAGAAAAATGGTAGTTATTAATAATAGGAATGTGTGAATTTAGTGAAAACTATAACAAAGTATATTTGAGTTCCCCTTGAACACAATGAATTTGAATATGTACTATATATTACTAGAAGAGACCTAGAACATAAGATCAAATCTTCAAGGTTTTTTTGTTTGTTTTTGTTTTTTTATTAGTTTCAGGTGTACAAAACAATGTAATACTTAGACATTTATCATTTATATCCCTCACACAGTGATAACCCCCTTCCCCCCATCTACTACCCCTCTGAAATCGCATATAGCCATTACATTTCTACTGTCTCTATTCCTAATGCTGTACTCCACTTCTTGTAACCATATATATATGGTTATGTAACTATATATATATATATATATATATATATATATATATATATATATATGTAAAATTGTAGTTCAGCTTCAGCTTCAGGTGTACAGTGCAGTGATCAGGCATCTACACTATCCCTGAGGTGGTCTCCCTAATGAGATAAGTGTCCATCAAATACCCTACAAAATCTTTACAACATTATTGATTACGTTCCCCAAATTAATTTTCAAAACCCCGTGGCCATCTTATGGTTACCGACTGTTTTCTAATCCCCTCACCTTCCCCCTTATCCCCACGCCCCCGCCCATCTAGCAACCCTCAGTTTTTCCTCTATATCTCTGAGACTGTTTCTGATTAGTTCATTCATTTATTCTTTTCTTTAGATTCCACATATAAGTGAGATCTTATGGTATTTGTCTTTCTCTGTCTAACTTATTTCACTTAGTATAATGTTTTTTAGGTCCATCCATATTGTTGCAAATGATAAGATTTCATTCTTCTTTATGGCTGTGTGATACTCCATTTATAAATGTACCACAGTTTCTTAATCCAGTCGTCTACCAATGGGTATTTCGGTTGTTTCCATGTCTTGGCTATTGTGTATAGTGCTTCAGTAAACATAGGTGTGCATAATTTTTTTTGAATTAGAGTATTGGATTTCTCCGGATACCTTGGAGTGGAATTGTTGGGTCATAAGGTAGTTCCATTTTCAGATCAAATCCTCAAGTTAAACGCTAGCCTTTATGGTTACACACACACACACACACACACACACACACACACACACACACACTGCTTTTGCATTGTGAAAAATCAGAGAAAAATATTAACTTTATAACCTTTCCATTGAGCAGTTATCATGGGACCAGTGTATCATGGGATATAAGGATATAATCAGAAAGCAAATTTATTTTGTTTGTTTCTACCCTTAAAATGTATTTCTGAGTACGCTAATGTTCTGTTTCTTGATTTAGATGGTGGTTGCATGTGTGTATTCCATTTGTGAAAATTGAGCAAGCTATATATTAATGATAGGAGCATTTTTATGTGTATTTTACTCCAATAAGAAGGTTTATAAAAATACCCATGACCATTATTAATTAAAATGTCTCTTCATCATTTGGGTCTTTTAATTAATGAGAAGCATGGGAAAGTGAGGGTGGTCCTTCCTCCATTTCTAATGTGTCCATTCCTTTATCCCATCTTACTAACTATAATGCATTTTGCATACTATGCATGGTCAGGTGAAGAAAGGAGAATAGGTTAGGTGGTTGTATTAGTCACTCTTCTCCAGAGAAATAGAACCAATAGGATGTGTATACATAGAGAGAAATTTATTTTAAGGAATTGGCTCACTGTATTTTGTGGACTAGCAAGTCTGAAAATTTCAGGGTAGGCCAGAAGGCTAGAGACCCAGGGGAGAACCAATGTTACAGTTAGAGTCTAAAGTCAGTGGGGAGGCACAATTCCCTCTTCCTTGGGAATCTCTTTATTTTCCTTTTAAGGCCTTCAAATGATTAGTAAGACCCACCCACATTATGGAAAGTAATCTATTTTACTCAAACTCTACCAATTTAAATGTTAATATCATCTATAAAAAATACCGTCACAGTGACATCAAGACTGGTGTTTGGCCAAATATCTGGGTACCATGGTCTATTCAAATTAACACATAATTTCACAGTAGCCATGAAGTTCTTTCTTTACTTTGGTCTTTCAAGTTGATTTTGTATCCTCTGGGCAAAGCAAGTGTTTAAGTATGACTCTTTCTCAGTTCTATGCTTATCTAGATTTATACATGCCCCACCAGGAAAATTGATTGCACTTCCTATAATCTATGTAGTGTGTTCCCTTTTGCTTACTCCGACCCTGCTTTTATTGTTGTTGTTATTGCTTTGTAATTATTTTAAATACACCTTTGTTCTCTATTTGCCTATCTTTGCCCCTTTCAGAGGTTATTGCAGGCAGGGTTTTAAAGAGTTCCAGGTGGCTCTTTCTCCCATTTGGTCATACACAATCTACAGGGAGCAAAGGTAGAGAGGAGTAAAGGTACTTGATTTCAGGCACCCTGTCTCTTAACATAATGTCAGGTACAAACTGCAAGTCAAGAAGGTCTAGTGCTTCCACCTGTAGTTCAGGGACTTTGTCCTAGCAGTCAGGGTCTCAGCAGGAAACAGCACATCAAAGAGTCAGTGAAAGAGAGTACAGTGAAAGGACAATTTTTAGAGATGAATCATGGCCGAGGCAGACAACAACCCAAATAACGGTCAGAAAGCAAAGATATTTGGTGATACAGTCTGTACAAGTCAGACTTCTAAAGCACAGGGCAGTGGAAAGAAGGGCAAATGAAACATATTTAGGTGTAAATGGGGATGAGTCAGTACAGTCCATCCTTCTGGCCATTCAGATTCCATTCTCATCCTTTTATTTAGATACAAAGCTACGACATGCAGCAGAAAGGAAACACAAACTCTTATTGTTCTCCTGATGCTTCGCCCTCTACTGGCTCTTCATCTAATGCCAGTAATAGTGACTAAAATATTTGTTGCCACTACCTAACATCAATTACTAGTGTCAAGATCGCTCGTATAGTCATGCAGTTTACATATAACAAAAGCCAGAATCCCATTCCGAGGGTTTGGTTCTTGGGTCCAACCCTGCTACCAATTATTTTCTCTGTCAGAATTCTATCAGAAAATAGATTTCACTTTCAAAGGTTTAATTAAAGAAAGTATAACGAAAGGATAATTTATAGATGTGTGGAGAAGGCTAAGGAAACCAATGAGGAATGATAATTTTCAGAGATTAACAACTTCATGAAACACTAGTACCGTTGCCTGAATGGGCAAGGGGAAGAAACAGTGATTCCTAGTCTGATGAGAGCGGGAGCTGTCATGAAGACTAAGTCTTAGGTAAATGAACAGAACCACTGACAAAACTGTGGCCTGACAGAGATGGAACAAGGGAAATAAATACCCACCTTCTAATCTTTTACCAATGCATATCAGAAGTAAAGAGAGCCTGGATATTACCTTATGTAAAATTTTTCCTCACCGAAGGCCCAGCAGGGCAGAAAAGAATGGACAATGAATCAAGATTTTCACACAGAGAAAGCTAGCACTGTCATTAACTTGGATCTCTTCTAAGTTAGCCGTTAATCAGTAAGGTCTTCATTTGAAAGTTGATAATGACTATAAAGGTTTATAACTGAAAAATCTTACCACATAAGTAGATGTTACACCCTGATGAGGTTTTCCTTTTCTTTTGAATATCTGGTTACCTTATTTCCAATGCTTCTATTTCACTGAGACTCCAGAATGAAACACAAAATGGGTAAAATATGCTTATCTATTTATTTGGCTGTGAGACACACATTTCTAAAGTTCCTCCTGTGTAATCGACACAGTGAAAAGCGTTTAAAACCATATTTTGGAATTATGTGTAGGAGATATTTAGTATTCCTCTTAGAATAAAGAGAAGGGAACAAAATGTTGAAGAAAACTCAAGTTGCAAAGGAAATGGGAAGGCTATTACCCAAAAGTCAATCAAAACATTCACAATTGCTTAAGGGAGAAGTCCCATTTGTTTTCAGAATGACTAATCTATGCTGCTTCAGTAATGGCTACAAAAGTCAGATGCTTGCTTTGCTCTGGCAGGGAAACATATCCATCACGAGGCTTAATATGCTCATGTGTACTTTTTCAAAAGCTTTGCTAACGCCTGCTGATTTACCTGCAATACATTTTCTAGAAACTGTTGAGTAAAATGACAACATATATATTTAGTTTCACACTTCAGTCTGTCCAATTAGCAGTGTTTTCAGTACCAGCTGTGAGCCCAGGAGAGGATTTAATTTTAAGTACAGCAGTCTAGTTAACAACAAAAAAGAGCTGAGCCATGAATTTGCCGAGTGTTCCCAATCATTTGTTTCTGAGAAATAGCCCTTTATTGCTATTACTGAAAATTGCTCAGTTACCTCTTGAAATTATATAAAGTAGTGGCATGAGGCAGGCTGCTGTGGTAATCACCATAACAGGTAATGGGTTAATTCCCAGGATGCCTTGGGCAGATTCTTTACTGTCATTTAACCTAGGTTTGATCATCTGAAAAATACATAAATCCTTCTGTGCTCATGAATGGAGGTTAAAGAGCTTTGAAAACAGTAAAGTTACAAACAATACTAAAACATGGGGGGGAGGGAGGGAAGAAAAAAGATTGAGTTTTGTACAAAGAGAACCAACCTCGTAGATTTTCTTTTTATTTCACTTAATATTTAGGCCATAAGTAAATACTAACTGCTATTTTGAGGACTATATTGGAAGGCAAAAGATAGTACCAGAGACAGTTCTATTAAGAGGTATATATATATATTCATTTAGAAGTATCAAAGGAGTTTATGAAGTTGAGTCTTGGAAATAGTTAAAAGATGATTAGAAAATCATCTATTCTGAATAATATTGATCAAATACAGGAACTTTTTCTAGAAATTTTCATTATCCATGGCAGAGATATAACAAGAATCACCTAAGTAATAGTGAATTTAAATTGTCTCTATAGCTTGTGGTTTAAAAAAAGGATAAATAGTAAATGTGATAATCATCTCCTCTGAAATTAATCTCAGGATCCAACTGGGGCAAAGGGAAAGTAATACTGTAAAAATAAAATATTTGAGAGAAAATGACTTCAAAAAGTATCAAAACCTAACAAATGAATATATGGATATATGATGAAATAGTTATGATAGGAAATATACTGAATAAAAAAATCTTAAATGAGTTAACCCTGCATTTATGGAAGTAGGAAACAAAACAACAGATGGACCAAGAAGAGAAAAGAAAGGAATTAATGATGTAGGCAGAAAGGAAAAGGGACAATGTAAAAACAATGCAATTAATTAAATATGGGTATTAGTTTGAAAATAATACAATACATATGTTTAAAAATTAAGAACTAACTAGTCTAACAGTGAAAAGTAAATAAAATACAGATAAACAAAATTGGAAATAGGAAAGGGGGTATGTGGTGCAGTGTCCTGTAAAGGGCTGAGGACACACTCCTAAAGCCAAGCAGTGAGGGATGTGAAATAAAAGATGCCCAGTTAAATTTTAATATCAGGAAAACAACAAATATATTTATCTCCTAAATATTAGGATATAAGAGTATATACATATATATCCTAAATATTTCATGGGCATGTTATGCTAAAATATACATATTTGGGCTTTACCTGAAAATATTAATATATCCAAACTAACCTAAAATTCAGATTGAACTGGGGCCCGTACTTTTATTTGTAAAATCTACCAACTCTACATTCAGTGCACATACGAAATTGGGTTTATCAGATGAAAACTTAGAAGTAAGTAGAGAAGTAGTAGAGGGCACACAATACTCTGAATTCCATTTACTCACAGCTGAAGGCAGGCATAGGTGATCTGCCTGCACCATATCCAACATTACAATGAAAAAGGTCTTGCCCCTAAATATTCTACATATACCAAGGGTGCCATTTGTATACATGTTTTAGAAGATGTTATCTGTGTTACTTTTCCAGGTTGAATTAAGCAGCAATGTGTAGTGTGACATTCGCTTAAAAGATGGCATTAATCAAATAAATGCTAGTGTCATTCATTGTATTACAATTTTAATACGTTTTTTTTTTATTCCTTTCTTAAAATGTGTATACATTTTTTTGGCACCCCCCTGTATATACACCAAGGTAAGAGGTGGAGGGTTAGGAGCAAGAGACATCTATGCCACTCTGTAACAAGGAAGCCAGATCAGGGAACTGACCTTGCTAAGAATAGTGAAATATCAGTGTGCAGTGTGTCTTTCAACCTATTCTTCTGTTGAGGTTACTCATACCTGGTAAACTACCAAAAAACCTTGAATCAATTTGGAATACAAATATTAACTACAAATTTTTCTGTTGTTTTCCTGGATTTTAACTTATTAGCATAGAATTGTATGCTTTTCTTGTAATTATTTTATCTGTACCAATGCCCACTCCCCCCCCCCAAACAAAAGAAAGACAAAATAACCATGGAGGCTCATTTGTTTTCTGATATTTGGTGTCTTTGAATGCAACTGACTTACTACACACAGTTCATCAATACTTTTGTAAAACGTCCAGAAGAACCTATAGCTAAACTATTAGAAGTAGTAACTGAATTTAGCAATGGTAATGATATAAGGTCAATATATATAACCATATTGTGTGTGTGTGTGTAATAAAACAATAGAAAATAATTTTTTAAATGATATCAGTTATAGTGACATCAAAAACATACCTAGAAATAAACCTTAAAAACATGCTGTGTAAGATCACAATACTGGAAATTAAAAACATTGAGAGAATTGAACAAGTAACTAAATAAATACCATGGATGCAATAATATGAAAATGTCAAGTATTCCCAAATGGATCTGTAGATTCAGTGCAAAACCAATGAAAATCTCAGAATTATTTTGTAGAAGTTAACAAGCTGAGTCTAAAATTGCCATGAAAATGCAAAGGACCAATGATAACCATGGCAATGTAACAATAACAAAGCTAGAGCATATACACTTACAGTTACCAAGCTGTATCACAAAACCTTGGTAATTAAGACAGTGTGATACTGACATAAAGATAAAACAAATAGACTCACGGAACATTATAGAAACTCTATAAAAAGAGACACACACATATACAGCCAATAATTTATGACAAACACATCTCTTCAGTATAATTTAAAAAATATCTTCTTCTTAATAAATGGATGTAATCAAGGTGTTAGCCAGGTTGCATTCTTCTACGAATCTCAGGATCCCCTTCCAAGTCCAGGTGGTTGTTGGCAAAATTTAGTCCCTTTCAGTTATAAGACTGAGGTCTCCATTTTCTTGCTAGCTGCTAGCAAGGCTGCTCTCAGCAACTTGAGGCCAGTCTCAGGTCATTTGTACATAGCGCTCTCATAGGTCCTCTTACAACATCCTTACTTCTTTAAGGCCAGTAGGAGGATCTCTCTGACCTCTAGACTCTCTTTTAAATGGATCGTCTGATTAGGTCAGGCCCATCCAGGATACTCTCCCTTTATATTAATTTAAAGTCAACTGATTGGGGACTTTAATTACATCTACAAAATCCCATCACTTTCACTATATAATGTAACCTAATAAGAGTGACATTCATCATAATCATAGGTCCTGCCCATATTCAAGGGATTTTATTACACAGAACTTTTATATCAAAAGGACAGGAATCTTGAGAGCCATTTTAGAATTTTGCCTATAACAATCCAAACTCTAGCCCCAATGATTTACATTCCTCATTCATGCAAAATACATTCATCTGTCCCAAAGTTCCCTAAGTGCCTTATCCCATTTTAGTATTAGCTCAAAGTCCAAAATCTCACTAAGTCATCAGGTGAGCATGAGGATACCAGATGTAATTTCTTAAGTACAGTATATGAGACTCAATCCCTCTCCATCTGTGAAACTAAAGAGACAAGTTATTGACCCCAAATGGTGAATTTTCAGTGGTGAGACAGGAATACGAAAATAGCTATAAACGAAATTCCAGCTTAAAAAGGGGGGAAATGAAAGGTAGAAAGGAGTCACTGATCCATGGCAGTTCTGAAATCCAGCCAGGGTTCCTTGATTAGGTTTCAAAGCCTGGAAATAATCTTTCATGGCTTTCAGTTTCACCCTTGGGGCTCTTGGTTCTACCCACCGAGTCATGATTCCTTTTCTACAGAGGAACATTTTTTAGCTGAGTAGTTTCATTAACCTGTTTCCTTCCAATAGAATCTTGGAATTTTGAAAGCCTCCTTTTATTTTATGCTCTGCCCACTTTAGTCCAAGCTGACAGTGTTTCTGCTGAAATAATTTTTCTCAAGAACGTGAGGATCTTGCGTGGATTTTTCACAGGGTTTCACTCTATTAAACAGAAGCCACACCCACAAACCTTTTTGAGATTTCATCTCTGTCTTTGAATTCTGCTGAGGTTGCTGAGGGTAAATGTTCTTAAATTTCCTAGAGGCCCTCTGTTTGAGGGGATCTCTGAGGCACACACTTAATAAAAGAGCCCTTTGTGTGACTGAATATTTGACCTTTTGATCTTTCAGAAGTTTTAGCAAAAGGTTGTATAGTCGAACACACAGCCTTTTCCTTGTTCTGCAGGTTCAGCGGCCATTTCTGACTTTTGCCATCTTTTGTTATCTAGAAAGGCTGAGAATTTTCAAAATGATCTGATCCTAGCTGTTTTTGTATAGCTGTTGTTCCCTCAATTTATCTTCCCTCTCACAGTTTACTATTAGCAGCAAGAAGAAACCAGGCAGCAGTTTCAACACTTTGGAAATCTTCTTAGCTACATAACCAATTCCATTGTTGATCAATTCTGTTTTCCACATAACTGCGGAGAAAATCTGGCGAAGTTTCCTTCTGCTACATAATAAGGATCCTCTTTATTCCAGTTTCTAATAACACATTCCTCACTTTTCTCTAAATCCTCATCAGCAACGTTCATGTAGTCCATAGTTCTCCTGACAGTCTATCTGTTTGTGGCCATTTATGTATTCGCTGCCACACTCTTCAGAGTGATTCCAGCCTTCACCCACTGCATCGTACCAAAGACACACCTGCACTCATGTACTTTTTCAAGTAGCATCTCACTTCCAGGTATCAAAATCTGTATTCATTATCTATCGCTGCATAATCAATCACCACAAACTTAGTGGCTTAAAACAACATACATGTATTACCTCACAGTTCCCATGGATTAAGTGTCTAAGCATGCTTTAACTGAGTCTTCTGCTCAGGGTCTCATAAACCTGAATTAAGATGTCAGCTGGAGCTGTGGTCTCATCTGAGGTGTAGGGATGGAGGTCCTCTTCCAAGTTCATGTGGTTGTTGGTAGAATCTATTTCCTTGCAGCTATAGAATTGGTGGCAGCTTGCTTCTTCAAAGCCAGCAGCAGCAGCAACAGCAGCAAAGGGAGGGAGCGAGGGAAGGAGAGAGAGACAGAGACAGAGAGAGAGAGAGAGACTGCTGTTTCAAGTCTCTGACCTCTAGACCCTCTTTTAAAAGTCTCACCTTTTATGCCAGGCCCACCCATGACAATCTCCCTTTTGATTATCTTAAAGTCAACTGATTAAAGACCTTAATTGCATATGTTAAAATCCCTTTGTGTTTGCCTTAAAATGTAACCTAATCATAGCAGTGACATCCATCATATTCACATGCTACATGCACACTCCAGTGGAGAAGACTATACAGAGTGTGTACTCTGAAGCAGGCAAGGGTTGCAGATTGGGGAGCAAGTGGGAATTTTAAGGGCCATCTTAGAAGGCTGCCTACCACGCAGAGAGGCGAAGTGTAAGGCATGCAAAGGAAATATTAGATGGTACTCTTTTCGAGACAGGAACGAATCGCGTTGTTTGGTAACTATAGCCTTGTGTACTGGAGTAACTTGACTTGGAATCTTGAAAGGCAGAAAGGGTTCTAGTATATTTCAGTTTTTCATTAATAGGGCATATATACCCCTCAATACCGGAAGCAGCATTCCTGTAACCCGAATAATAGTTAAGTCCAGAAAGGCAAAACCACGCAGTGAGTAGCAGAATTGGAAGATCTTGTAAACATTATTAAAGCGTTGTCAAAGTTTGAACCCTTGTCATCTATAACTTAAGGAATCAGAAATTTGTTTTCAGTTTATATGAAACCATAGTATGAAATTCGAGCTGGGACTGGAGGGCGTAATTAAAATTATTACAATCAACAACAAAAAAAAACAAAGGAAGCCCCACAATTTGGGTAGAGCTTCAACTCACAGAGGATCAAACTCTAACAACTGCCCGTGAGCACCAGGAGCACCACATGCATGCAAAGGTCCAGTTACGTAACTGACTATGAAACAATCGCACGTTACAAATCCCCGTCCTGCTGTGGAGAACGATTGTCTAGCGTGGCCAAAAGAGAGCAGCGTGAATGAAACTGACCTTAAGAATGATGAAGTTCCAAAAGCACAGGAAACTGAATTCAGTCTTGACAGAAAAACTGTTACTCGTTATGAATATTCTCCTTTGCTAAATAATCTTTTCAACTTTATAGGCATTTTTAACCCATGTTCTTTTTCCCTGAAATGCCCACACTCACTCTTATTTCCACTGTTTTCTGTGTGTGTGTGTGTGTGTGTGTGTGTGTGTGTGTGTGTGAGCAGTAATTTCACTGAGTCGTTCTATACTTCTAAAACAGAAAATGCTGTGGTCATACACTTTTCCACAAGTCATGATGGTCTAATTCTGGAACCCTGGTCAGGCGTAGGGTAGGGTTAATAAGCCTCTCTGACCCCCAGAACACACATTTAATTAGGGAGGAGTAAGTCCTCTGTCAAGTGTGGTCCTTTCACAGAAGGCTGACCACAAGAATTTGGCCTAGCAGGTAAAGTGTGGTCACCGGCAGCTCAACAAACTGTTGGCTCTGCGACAGAGCTAGTGACAAAACCAACAAATAAGACAGTAATGGGAGATCAAGCTGAAAAGCGCTCAATGTCCACGCAGGCTGACTCTGTGTGTCTGACATTAGAAATAATTACATCAACCTTAGTGTGTGGTGGTCAGGGATTAGGCAGGGCTCCGTTCCCCAGCGTGAAACTGGCCAGAGCCAGGTCAACTTTCAATTATAAAATAAGACTAAAGAAACAGGTAATCTATCAGGACAGGAATTCAAATTAGAGACCAGAGCAAAAAGTATATCTTGTGGACTAATAACATGGATCATTACACAAAACACCTTCAGTGTTAAATATTTTCTCAGCCATTAGTTTATTCTATCCCCCTAAAATAGTTTAAGTATTTATTTTAGGCAGCTTTGGAAATGGCTCCCAATGACCCTCGTCTCCTCATGCTCTTCTGCAATCCTCTCCCTTGTGTGTGAGTTGGGCCTAGTGATTTGCTTCTAACAAATAGAATATGGCAAACGGATGGGATGTCAATTCCAAAATCAGACAAAAATTCTGTGACTTTCATCTTGCTAGTACTCTCTCGGGCTCTTCTCATGTGCTTACTGTGATGAAACAAGATGCCATGTTTTGAGCTTCCCTAGGAGAGGTTATGTAGCAAGAAAGTGAGGGGCGACTCCAGCCAACAGCTGGTAAGGAACTGAGGCCCTCAGTCCAGCAACCCTTGGGGAAATGAATCCTGTTAAGAATCATGCGAATGAGCTTGGGGCATTTGAACCTTCTTTTGAGATTATGGCCTCAACTCAGACCTTTTTTTGCAGTCTTGTCAGAGACCTTAAAGCAGAGAACTCAGGCCAGGCCCAGATTCCTGACCCACAGAACTAGTGAGATACAAAATGTGTATTGTTTTAAACTGCTAAGTTGTGAGGTGATTTGTTATATAGAAATAGGTAACTAATAAATATGTGAGTGTAGGTCAGTGAGCCCCCTGAATTTGAGCTCTTATACTCGTGCTTATGGTTTATTATAATAAAAAAGATACAGACTAAGATCAGTGACAGAGAAAGGCACATAGGACAAGGTCCAGGAAGCATCAGGTGTGGAGCTTCCACTTGTTGTATGCTAGTGGAGGTGTGTGGACAGTGCTTATTTCTTCCATTAATGATGTGTGACAACAAGCACAGAGTATTGGCAGCCACAGACTCTCACTCAATCCTCAGTATCTAGAATTTTTACTGGGGGGTAATCACGTAGACATGGCTGACTACCCGCCTAGCTGACCGCCAGCCTCTGGCAGAGATCAAGTCTACACTGCTTGACCTATGGCCACCACCATAAATCACAGTGTTAGCATAGACTGTTGGGGCCCAGGGCCCCCAGGTAAACAAAGATACTTACCAGGCAGGACATTGTAAGGGCTGAGAAGTTATCTTTCAAGAGCCAAGATCAAAGGATAGACTCCTCTTTTGGCAAGTGTCGTGCGGGGTGTCCGGCGGGGTCTCTGCTCCCGCTCCCCAAGTAAGAACGCAGGATATGGTGAGGCCAAAAAGGAACACCCACGGAGCCATAGATAGGGGAGTCAAACCAATATATTCTCACTGGCGGCTGGGCTAGAGGAACAGGAAGCAGGAGCCACACTGTTCGCCACCATCTTTTTGCTAGCCCCCATTCTTCTGCTAGCGTAACCAAAGCAGTTATATTAGTGGCCAATGGCTTACGGGTTACAGCTGACGGCCAACTAGCACAGCTGATGGCCATCCAATCACAGTTGATGGCCATTTAATACCCGAGCCAGCACCTTTCTATGTGAGGCCAAGAGCCTGGAAACTGCTTTCTGGGGCTCTGTCCCCACAGCAAGGCTAATCCTTTAATGCAGACAATGATACCTGTATTGTGTATTCTTATTTTAGCTCTACGTTTATTCTACTTCAGTCCGTGGACTTCTGTTAATTTGCATAATTTATGTAAGTAACCCAGATTTCCAGAGATGAAAGTTATCAATGGCCTTTATGTCTGTTTTTAATGTTTTGCCTCTCAATAACAAATCCTTTATTGTCTTGCTTTGTGACATCAAAGTCAGAGCCTGTAAACATTTCTCTTTGCCAGCTGGCGTGATGTGAAACTTGGTCAGTAGAGATGCTAGAGGGACAATACAGAGGATGGGGCTTCTCTGTCCTATCCCAGCGCGCTCCCCTTTTCTTGCCGTTCCAGTCCCGGTCAGTCTGCAGGGCACCCAGTGACTTTCACTGACCCCCCGAGTTCTGTCAGCATCCTAGCTGGCTTTCTAGGGAGTTCAGTACAGTTCCATCAGGCAACCTTCTCAGAAAATTCCACCAGCACCACAGTCAGTTTCCCAGGAAGTTCAGTGCCAACCCCATAATAGGGTTCCCAGCAAGTTCCCCCAGCACCACACTGGCTTCCCAGACAGTCTTGAAGGTGGGCAGCGTGCCAGCAAGTTTCAGAGCACCCTGGAGTCAGCTTCCGAATGTTCTGTAAGCACAGCAGTGGGTAGTTTTCTGCTTGCCAGCCTCAACCTGGGGCACCTCCACCTACCTCTCAACTACCCAGCAAGCCACAGCCCCTCCTCCAGTGAGATTGGGATCTGTCTTGAGATGGATGTGGCATCTTCTAAACTTTTTCTTTCCTTGAGAAGTCTGCATCATCCCTAAGCCTTCCTATATTTGCTTTTATTTTTTAGTAGTATCACTAGCATTTAGTAGTTAATCCTCTTTTAATTAGTTAATAATCCTTCATATGAAATTTCCCACCCAAATTAATCTGTCTTTTCTGTTTCCTGATTGGGCCCCATCTGATACAACCTTCAATCTAAAAAGATATAAAAATAATTTCATGCAGAGTGTTTTGCCCATGTTTATAAAAAATCTGGAAAGGTTTTTTTTGGTTTTTTTTTTTTTTTTTTTAGAGTATTTCCTATCAAATTTGCTAAGGACTTGTGAACCTGTTATGCTAAAATTCTCCCTCAAGCATTTGTATAAATTCAAGGGGAAAAATATGTAAAAATTCAATCTGAGAAAAAAGAACACCAGGTAAAACTCTTATTTTCGCTTTGAGGACAGCAGTGGTCTAATACATATTAATGTACTTCCTCTGAAAAGACATTTTAAAAGTAATTAGGCATGATGTTCCCTTGTTGCAATAATCTTTACCAGGAAGATATGGAAAGCAAGAATGAGATTAATTTTAAATTTCAAGGAAAGCAACCTGATTTTGAGGTAGACTTTAAAACTGTAATTCATCATTCTGTATGCTACTCTGAGCTCTGGTAACTTTTTTCCTAAATTTATTAATGATTGGATACAGTGTCAGCCTCCTCGTTGGCCCTCAGCACATCTTTGTGATGTATGCCTGATGCCTTTCTATCGTCTAATGGTTAATTCAGTTAACTGACATCTGAACTACAGGTACATGGAATCGGCTTGTCACGATTCCGACAACTTTATCCTGGCATACTGAGGATTAGGAACAGAAAGCCGCGTGATAGTGGAGAGTGGTGTTTATTGCCAGTCGGGTCCTAGAAATCTGTGCTTCCAACCTTCCTATACTTGGTCTCCTCCCTTAGCTTGGATTGCTGCGTGGGTGAAAATTGTACCAGAATCAACACCTGTAGAAGTAATGGAGAACCTACTATGTCCTAGGTGCTTCACACGTTATCTGATTTTACCCTCATTTCCTGGTGGGTAGATAGTATCACTATTTTATAGATAAAAGAATGAGGCTCAGGGAGCTTACATGACTTGCTCAAAGTCACACTCTTAATTAGTAACGGAGCTAGGAACTGATGACAGATTTTCTGACTCAAAATCTAATACTCTTTTCTATTATGCTGCACGGACTCTATTTAAACCATAGAAATTAGAACCCAAAAAATTTTGTTTTTTTTTTAAGTTCACCCAGCCCAATTACTCACCTAATAAAGAAATACTGTCTACAATGTTCTTGATTGATAGCCTCTGTGTAAACTTTCTAGGAATGAAGAAGAAAACAAATTCATAAGACAAATTCAGTTTTTGTACCCTTCAATTTGCAGGAAATTCTTATGTATATGGGTTCGTAATCTTTCTTCTTACTATAACTTCCCCCTGTTGGTTGTAACTGTGCTATCTAGAGCGCCCTCTCTCACACATGCCGTCATCTGTCAGCAGAAAGGGATAATATTTCTCTGTGTCTAATATGTCCCTCTCTCCACTTTATTTAATTAGAACCCAACTAAGAATAGAATCTCTCATGGTCTCAAAATTAAATATTAGTTATTATTGCTGCTGGGATGTGTGCAAGCCTTCTGATAAGCCTTTCTTGCCTATCTGGAAATACTACTTATTTATATACAGACGATCCTTGACTTACGATGATTCGACTTAAGATTTTTCAACTTTAGAGTTCTACACACTCAGTAGAAACCGTACCTTGAATTTTGATCTTTACCTGGCTAGAAATACTTAATAAGATACTCTCATGATGCTGGGCAGCGTCAGTGAGCCACAGAAACAACCAGTCAGCCACTCGATTATGAGGGTAAACAAATGATACTCTGCAGTGCAGTATTAAATGCATTTTTTACTTACGATATTTTCAATTTACGGTGGGTGTATCGGGATGTATCAGGTGTATCAAGGAGTATCTGTATTCTGGTATGCACTCCAATGAAAATAAATGATAAATAATGAATTAGTGGAAATCCCCACCCCCAAACTCGTTTATCCAGATTCATAAAAATCAACCTGCTTCTACCCTCTTATGGTCCTGGAAAGCACTGAGAGGATCTTAGGTGAACAGAAGTCATAATGAAAACTTGACATAAAACCAACTTGGGAGTGGGGTGGTAAAGGAGATGAGGCCAAGGTAGAATAGGGACAGTCAGCATGGGACCCAGAGAGAGAGGGAGAGAGCTGTTCAAGAGAAGTCCAGCCATTGTGCACAGATGGGGCAACACTTTAATTGTGGAATTGAAGAACAAAGGTCATGTTGTGGAACTAGTATCCCAGGTTGTTAGTGAACCCTTGAGAGTTAAGACAAGTCATTCCAGTAAATCAAATTGCCCTCTATGAGGCTAGAGAATAGAGGTACAATCCACTACCAAGAGACTGGGAGAAGCTAGAAAGAGCCCAATGTTCTATCCAAATGTTGTGAGTTAAAAGGAGAGGCTAGTCTTGTATAAAAACAAAAGAAAACAGAACAAAAAAAAAAAAAAAAAAAAAAAAACTGGAGTGTTGGGAAGAGGTTGCTGTGCCAAAAGAAAAAACAAATGGTTTATTCTCTAGTCAAAATATTGGAGGAGTAGCTTGTCTATCACACCCGAATGTTTCATTATCAAGCATTCAAACAGATAAAACAAAAAATTTCACTCATTCTAACAATCTACTTGGTGAAAAATAACTTTTTACTAAAATTAGAAAACAATTTCAATGAAGTTACTGCAAAAGACAGAGCACTGTCATGTTGGAAATTCAGCAAAATGTCTTGGGCTCTGTGAGTGAAAACTCATTCTGCACAAAGAGTACCACATAAAAATACACCTGCCTAATACATTAAATGTTGTTTTGAAGGGAGATTGTAGATATTGCAACAACCTCTAATCTCTAAACTGAAGTCAATGCCAGTTGATTCTATGCGAAGGTTATCAAGTCAAGCTGAAAGCTGGTTTCCACAACCAGGAGTGATATGGTTTCCTACTTGATGGGGAGATAATAATAAAATAGAAAGGAGAGTGGTGTTAGTAATAAATGTCAGAAACCATTTGCTGCAAGGTTACCTGAATCTTTACTTCTTCAACTCAATTCCCAGAAGCCTCTGTTCTTCCACCAAGGATAGTTAAATTAGAAAGTAGATGGTGAGGCGTTCCTTGCCCTATTGTACCTGCTTCTTTACAATCAGATTCCTAAAAACCGTGAGATCAGGGATCTTCCTGCCAAATGCCCCCTCTATTTCCATAGCTAAAGTTTCTCATTCGTTTGCCTCTTTTCTCACCACAGTAATTAGAAGGAAACCTACAGGATTTCTTAACTCTTTCTCACAGATGTAAAACTAGCCTTCTAGGAAAGTGCTGGGCTCAATGTCAATGTTCTTTCTCCTTCAGAGGATGAACTCAGCATTCTTGTCTCTCTTTTCAATTACTCTTCCCTACTTTATTCTCTAGGCTCCTGTTCTCACTAAAACTGCCAACAGGGAGGAATGCTGTCTCCAAACATCTGTTACTGCCTTCAAAGTAATTACAGAGGTGTGTTCATCTTAGGGCTTTATTGATAGCATAGTGGTGAAACAGATTGGAAAAATCAAAAGACAAAAATGAGGAAGTGACAAAGTTTGGAGACTTGTATTAAGACCAATTATTCAGGATCCCTGAACTCTGTTTATTATTCCTTTCTGAGCCCTTATGGTATTGTGCCCTAAGCTTTTGTTCTTTACAACCAGGTGTCACATTCGGCCACTCACCCTCTTCCATCCTCTATCTTTCCCTCTCTCTTCTCTTCCTATTTTCCATCTCCAGCCCATTTCTCTTGTTATTCTACGTATTTTCCAGAAAGTGCTTGGCCACTCCCATGACCATCCTATAAACATATGAATTTTAGTTCTAAATGTCCACTCTAGATCTGTATTCTGAGCTGCAATGTCCACTTATGTACCAGATACCTCTACTTGATGTTTTGTGGAAACATCAAACCAAGCTTGTTATGATCTGAACTCTGCTTCTTCATCCCATTGTTCCCTCTCTCTGAATGTCTGAATGGTGTTATGTACAACTAACTCAAGACAAAATCATGAGTGTCACGCTTGACTCTTCCCTTTATGGTAATAGTGTTCCTGCTTGCATCTCCAACTTCTCTAAATTTTGGTTCACTTATCCTCTCCTCTCTAGCCTCACCACCATTGCCTTAGTTCAAGCTGTCTTTATTTCTTATCCAGATTATCATAATTGTTTGTACCCTTACTGCTAATTCAAGTCTCCCCCACTTATAATTCATTCTCCACATATTAAACACATTGATTTTTCTTAAACCTTATCTGATATTTTTATTAACCTGCCAAAAAATTTTTAATCAGCATCTCTTTGTCTTTAAAATAGAATCCAAGGTCTTCAGCCTGATTCACAATTGATAAATTGCATGTATTGTTTCATCTGCATTTCTCCTCAATCCCAGCCTATGATAGTTAATTTTATGTGTCAACTTGACTGGCCCACGGAGTGACCAATGTTTGTTTAAGTATCATTCAGGGTGCATCTATGAGGCTGTTTCTGTATGAGAGTAACATTGGAACCACTGGACTGACAAAGCATAATGCCCAATATGAGTGGGCCTCATCAATCCATTGGAGGCCTGAATAAAACAAAAGGCAGGGGAGGGAGAATTCACTCTCTGCCTGACTGTTTGTGAGCTAGAACATTGGTCTTTTTCTGCATCGTTCAATGTCCTGGTTCTCAGGGCTTTGAACTGGAACTGGAATTTACACCACCAGCTCTACTGGGTCTCCAGCTTGCAGATGGCAGATTGTGGGACTCTTCAGACTCCATAATTGTGTGAGCCAATCCCTTATAATAACATATATACAATAAATCATATATATAATAAATCATATATAATAAATCATATATATGATTTATTATATATTATATATATATGTATATGTATATGTACTGTTTTTCCCCGAAAATAAAACCTAGCCTACCATAAGCTCTAATGCATCTTTTGGAGCAAAAATTAATATAAGACCCAGTCTTATATTATATAAGACTAGGTATTATATTATTTTATATTATATGACCATGTCTTATATTAAAATAAGACGGTATTATATTATATTATATTATATTATATTATATTATATTATATTATATTATATTATAATATTATATTATACCGGGTCTTATATTAAAATAAGACCTGGTCTTATATTAATTTTTTGCTCCAAAAGACACATTAGAGCTGATGGTCTGGCTAGGTCTTATTTTCAGAGAAACAAGGTATGTGTATGTGTGTGGGGGTGTATATATATATACATACATATATATATATATATATAGTTTTTCTGGAAAACCTGACTAATATATCTCCCTTTATCAAACTTTAAACTTCAGCTAAATTGAACTATTTCTAGTTTCCCCAAAATATCTTAATTCTCACACATCTGTTAGCTTAAACATGCTTTCCTTGCTGTTTATGACAGCCTTTCAAATAGCCACGTGCACACATGCACACCACCTAAATTGGCTAATACGCATATTCTACTTATCGTCCCCACACTCCCACTCTCCTGAAAAAATAAACCTCAATTTATACATTAATCTCCCCTAAGGATTATCATTGTATTTTGAATTTAGCATAATTTCAGACTAAGTACCAAGTTGAGTATTAAATAAGTTATGCTTTATTTAACAAATATGATAATTATGATGATAATGATAATGATAACAATAATTTCTGTCACTTACTAAGTGCTTACTATACGCCAAGCTCTCTATTAAGTATTCTTTATGCATTATTTATTTTAATCTGCCCAAGTAATTCAAAAAATATTATTCCCATTTTTTGGATGTGAAAACAGAGAATTAAAAAGTTTAAATATTTTGCTCCAAATCATGCAGCTAATAAATGGTAAAAGTAGAACTGAAACCTAGGTCTAGTCTCATCTTAGTTTGTGCTCTGAACCATTTTATAATCTGTCACTTTCCTATACAAAATGAAACTGGCAGCTCTTAAGTGGCTTATCCATTATAGATTGCCTATCTTTCCATATCTATTCTGTTTGAAATGACAATATAAATATGGAAACAATGATACATTTAATAAGCAAATTATTTATCCAATTTAGAGCTCTGTGTTCAGGATAATTTTGGCAGACACATGTTAGTGTCTGTTGTCAACTCAACATATGCCCTGTACAATATCCAAAGGCAGGGGAGAAAACTTGATCTGATTATCTTGGAAGCCCATTTCTTATGTGGTTTCTAGTGAGAATCTGTCAATAAAGAGCATGTGAGGAAGATTTGGAAAGGTAAATGGGGGAAAGACATATTACTATTCTCAGGTGGCATCAGCAAGCTGACTGCAGTTTCCCTAGGTTTCCAGGGATTCTCCTGAGACTCTTGCACTTTTGTGCTACAGAAAGCTAATATTCTCAATACCTCTGCTCCTGCAGCCTTTTCAAATATTGCATAAACTCTACTTCCCTGTTTTGATTTATCTTTCTATACTTAAAATACTTAGCATGACGTCTGTATTTCTAACTAAACCCCGTGTAAACCAAAATTAATTTTAGACTGTAATAAATAAATTAAAACAAGCAAACAAAAAGTTGAAGCCTGGGAGACACAGCTATTCAGGTAGCAACCTAAATTGTGCTCTGACAAGACAAAGGAGAGGTTACCTTTTATACAGAATTTTTCTGCCCGCTCTTCCCATTTTATGTAAAATGAAGTTTCCAAATTGTTCAGTTCTGATTGGTCAGTATAGATGCAAATGAGGGTAAAATTTGCATAGTTCTGATAAGATGCAGCAGATCTTAGTCCATTGGTCGAAAGATGAAACCAGGGCTTCCCCTACAGTGGCTGACTTGGACAATGGTCATAGTGCAGGAAGCCAAGAGTTCAGTGAAGTTCTTCCCAGTATACAGAGTAGGTGATGAGCCCCTGTCAGCAAATAACTGCTAGACTCTTATTCATAAAAGTTGGGACTTGGTTGACCACAGGCCTTCATGTCCATTTCAGCAGATAAATTCCTTCTTGGGTTTCACATCAAATAAATCTTTCTTCTCAGGCTCCATACCCAATTAATGTATTTTTATATCAATGGTTTATACCTTATACTAATCAATCATTCAAAAGAAATATTTGATAAAACTATACAAAGAAACTATAATGGTTTGGCTTTAAATTATTTTATTAACAAAAGGGAAAAACAAAACAAAACAAAACAAAAAAACATGTCCAGGTGTCCAGTTTTAAAGTTAAAAGTTTAACAGCATCTTTTCGATGGGGTGCTTTGATTATCTCCAATGTCTGAAACACCAGGATAATATGTTATGCCCCAAGGAAACCTCAGCATACTGGTGCTTTGTAAGTAAGTGAAACACTATAGAATAAACATGATTCCCATAACCAAACTGCTTCAGATAAAGAAGTGAGGTAAATGGGGGTCAGCATGGAAGCTGGTTCTTATGTAGTTTTGCCATTCTCTTATTGCCACTGCTATCTTCCAGATATTTCTCTTGTGCTTACAAGACTTTATTTGTTTACCTGCCTATTTCGCCTATGTGATGATAAGATACTTAAAGGCGGAGACCTTGTATTACCCTGTTTTCCCGAAAATAAGACCTAGCCAGACAATCAGCTCTAATGCATCTTTTAGAGCAAAAATTAAAATGAGACCCAGTTTTTTTTTAAGTTTATTGGGGTGACAATTGTTAGTAAAATTGCATAGATTTCAGGTGTACAATTCTGTATTACATCATCTATAAATCCCATTGTGTGTTCACCACCCAGAGTCAGTTCTTCTTCCATCACCATGTATTTGATCCCCTTTACCCTCATTTACTACCCCCCTCTCCCCTTACCCTCTGGTAACCACTAAACTATTGTCTGTGAGACCCAGTCTTATATTATATTATGACATGTTATATTATATTATATAAGACCCGGTCTTATTTTACTATACTTATTTTACTATAATTTTTGCTCCAAAAGACACATGAGAGCTGATTGTCCAGCTAGGTCTTATTTTCGGGGAAACATGGTATTCACCTTTATGTCACCAGCCCTATCAATTATCTGGTATGTAGTACTGATAAATATGAAGTAAGCATTTGCTAACTTGAACTGAATCAAGTTTCTGAAAGTCAAAAGTATACACAGAGTGGCAGAAGAATCCAGATTCTACTTAGACTTCTGATCTGTCTCACGAGCTCCTGGGGATCTTCTAATAATCTTAGAATTCTGGAAAACCGTCTGGTATAACATGGAACTTTCTAAAGGAACCTTAGAAATTTCAAACTTTCCTGAGCATCCTAAGTATGAGTTTCCCTGGAGTACCTTATTTAAAGATATTCAATATGTTACATATATAAAAATGGAAAAAAATCTTTATAAATCAATTGTCCTAACTCTTTTATAGATACAATGCCTTCTGAGCGACTGAAGTGCTTTAAGAATCATGAAACAATAAGAGATATGCTGTTTAATCTTTTATATTTATCCTTAGGTAAAAAATTTATTGTAAGACTAGAGAGATATGTCTTTTTTGGACCACAAGCAGTTAACTCAATAATTAATTAGAAGACTGTTCAAGGTACTTCAAACCCAGAGTACAGAAAGTTTACTGAGTTGTTGGTACAGGCAATAAAGCATGAGTTCATTATCATCGATAATATACTGCCTAGTGAAAAAATGTATAAAAGTACTAGAAAATGAAGCCTATTATATTTCTCTGAAGGCATGAGACCACTTCGTATAAAATAGAGAGATTTAGAAAGTCTCTTACTCTGTCAGGTTAATTAATTTACAGTTCTGGAGTGGTTTTCAGACGATAAGGAATCCTAATAGCTTGGAGATAGTATGAGGAGTGCAAATAGAGTGGAAATCAAGAGTCCTTAGTACTAGTCTCAGTTTCACATTTTGGTGTCAAAATGGACACAATATCTTTAAGTAGTGATGGAATCATCAATAAAATAAGGGTGTTTAGTAACTACATGTAAGGGTCAAATGAAAAACACGTATATGAAAGTTCTTTCAAAATTGTGAAATGCCAATACAAATATAGAACACCAAGACAATAAAGCAGAATTTCTTGGTAGACACCCAGTAAAAGAAAGAGTCTGTCATCTTTTAAGTAGTCCTTCTAAAAGACTATACTTGTTTCAATGATGCTGAAAAATTATTAAAAGTCTTTGTTTGGAAGTAGTTCAGATTCAGACATTTTTTTTTAGCACTCAAAATTTAAAGGTAGGTTTAACCTTTGAGCAATTAGTATAATTTGCTAAACAATGTAAATTATCAATGATGTGAAAATTATATATGAAAGAAGAGGGATAAATGTACAATAATGATTTTTGTTAGTGTTTTTTCAAAGACTGGTCCAAAGATGAAATCAGAAATCATTTGAATGATGAAAACACCTATAGATCTCTAACTATTAATATTTATTCAAGATACAAATTTTGACAGGTGGCAGTCATCTAAAGATGTAAATTCTAAAGCATTTGCTTTAGAGGAAAAAGTATATTATTTGTGCATCATTAATTGCATAAAACTTTACTTGGTTTATAGAATTCAAACTCGAACAAGAAACAAAAGCTGCTCGGAACATTTCACAAAGATGGTTATCTTCTTAAATTAAACCTACTTTATATATCAAAAAACAAACTTAAGCCTGACATAGAAAGAAATGTGGTGATTATTTGTCTTGCATTAATACCATTCAGTTCACAAGTGGGTAGCTTCTTTAAAGTTTGAGATACTTCAGTGTATTTAAATATCAGTGAAATGAGCAATATAACAGGAAATAGATACAAACAATAGTGCCTTGTTGACCTGATAATTCAACCTCTGTCATTTGTGTACATTAGCAAGTATTTCTGAAAGAAAAGTTTTAAAAAGGAAAACACAATTATACAACAATACTGTATTTCCCAAAAAAATAAGACCTAGCCGAACAATCACCTCTAATGTGTCTTTTGGAGCAAAAATTAGTATAAGACCCGGGTTTATATTATATTATATAAGACCCGGTCTTATTTTACTTATATCAGACTGGGTCTTACATTAATTTTTGCTCCAAAAGACGCATTAGAGCTGAATGTCCGGCCAGGTCTTATTTTCAGGGAAACACGGTATAAAAATGAAGTAAATTAAACATTCCACACGTTGGAATATTATTTTGTCATCAGAAAAGGATTAGTATAAGATTAATATTTTTTAATTATAAAAGAGGCATATAAGACATGTTTTGGGGACTTAAAAGAGGCAAACATTCCCTCTGCCGAGGAAAATCAGACAGACTCTATGAAAGTGGATTTATTTAAACTCATTCTTGAAGTATGTATGTATTTGCCCAGCAGAGAAATGGCAGACATGGAGAGAAAGTGTGCATGTGCAAAATTGTGGCAGCAAAAGGGAGCATAATGTATATGTGAAATGGTGAGCAATTGGTTTGGTTGGAGAACAGAGTATGTGGAAAGCACAGGGGAATAAATTAAAAGTTTGAAAAACAGATTTAAGCTTGACTTTAAAGATGTTAACCTTTATCATATGATTTTGAACTTCACTTTCAGATGATAGAGCAAGTTCTTGAGTTTTTGAAAGTTATTATTTGCTAGCATATTTGTGAATGGTGTAGGAAAATATGGGTGGAATTGATGCTATATCTTGCTTGATGATACAATTTCTTTAATTTGACTTTTTGATTATTTATCTGTCTCTCATAATTAATTGCAAACTTGAAAATGAATCTTATAAGGTTCCTGAGATCATTAGGCTTTGGTATAATACTTAGAATAGAGTCAATATTCAGTAGATATTTGAATAATGGATCAATAATAACTCAAAAGAATGACTCTGTTTGTTGGTTAGTCCCTATGATGTACCAGGCACGTTGAATACAATAATGGACTATCAATTTAATTGTCACATAAGCCTTCACAGATCCTTTTTTTTTTTCACAACTCTGCATATGATCAGACTGAAGATAAAATAAGTTTGGTAAACTTTCTCTATATCTCACTGATTATAATTTGAGGAGAAGAAATTCTGCCTGCCTACAAAAATCACAAAACTATGCTGCTCAACTTTTTATCACTTACTTGAGTGATAATATAAATGAAATACCTGTCAATTTTATAAATGAAATAAGGTGGTGTGAGGAAATAAAAGATGAAAGGAAGACAGCAGCTAACATAGTAGATGACAAAATCAGGATCTCAAGTTACCTTCACAGACCAGGAAATTGAGCTAAAATCAACAAGATGAGAGTTATATGGGATATATATGCAAATATGCCAGCGTAGAGGTTCAACAAGCTATTTACATAAGTTCAATATTAAAAACAAAAATCTTCCCCCTTAGAATGTGAGATGGTTTTCTCTGAGTTCTCCTGTGTCTACCAGAGTACCTAAAATACTCAAGAAATATTTAGTGAATGCAAGTACAGATGAAACTCATCTCGAATGCTGGAGCAAATATCATGTAGCTGCCGCTATAATAATAATCTCTGCAGTTGCTGAGATTATCAGCACCCCACACCCACAGTCAACATTGACATTTCAAATCAAATTTCCCAATTATAGTTTGCATACCTAATTGAAAATTTAAGCATTTACACGGTAGTAAATCCAATTAGCTACTGTAATTTCACAATTCTTCCTGAGTATGATCTCCTTCTCAGAAAGAAAAAGTAGCAATCAGTAGCTGAAGGAAATGTCATTTGGGCCCATCGTTTGATACCCTTGTTTGAGTTTTCAACTATGTGGCACTACAATCCTGTAATTTAATCTTCAATACTATCTCATGTCTTTATGTTTATCAGGCAACTAATTTCTATCCATCTGGATAAATCCCTCCTATAATAAAATCTTATTTTCCTTATATAATCTTTGAATTTCTTATTTTTCTCTTTGTTAACATTAAAACTGAAAAGTGACACCTATTGAAAACAAATTCTATGTTAATTACTCAAACCTAGGAATGATTTAATACTCTGACATTTCCTTTCTTGACCCATTTCTCGCAGGAATATAGCTATGAATTCTATATAAAGTTTCTTTCACTATTCTAATAACCATAAAGAGAGCAATAGCTGGAGAACTTGAGCATTCATTATCTGTGGAATATGGGGATCTTGGCTGAGTACCATTTTTCCTCACTTCTTTGAGACGTCTATTAATTTACCTTGGCCCTAGATCTGGTGGTGGTGTTATGAAGCCAGAGGTTAAAGCCTGGCATGGAAACAGTGATGGCCTTAGGGAATAGCGTGGTCCATAGGACAGTTGAGAAATTTTTCTTTGTCTTACTTGAATTCCTATTGAATAGTGCCTTCAGTGCTTGTGAAATATACTTGTTTTATGGTACAACTTTTAGTCTGAACAAAACATCTTTCTACAATTTCCAATGCTCAAAAACTGGAGACTATGTCCATCCCAGTGCAAGGTGCAAAATTCCACTAAGTAGACACTGAGACTCCAGATAAAAAGATTGATGAAAGATTCAAGTAGGCAAATGGTATATGATTTACACAATGACAAGCAGGTAATGGCATCATACAGAACTTGTGTTGCTTATGTGTTTGTTTGGTTTTATTGCTTTGTAATTTACCTATAAAAGTAGTTTCACACTCCTCTATGTCCCCCAATAACACCCTTTCAAAAGTCTGTGTATGTGTAGTTACTAGGATGGTCATGACATGATCGGCATTTACAAATTTCAGATTAAATTCTTTCATAGGTGGCATAGGTGCCCATTACTCAAGTGTTTGGGTCAAGATGCTAAAACCCCACACACATTATTCACAATAAAATTGTAAAGTATTTAAATCAGAGCTACCAAGTGAGACCCATAGTGATCAAAACAATTTATAGAATCCAAAGATTAAATAACAAAACCAGTGCATTAGCAGGTGGGTAGTGGTGGGTATTTATGCTAAAAGTTCCTCAAACATTTAAAACTGTTCAAGGGAAATAATCCAGACATACACATAAACTGAATATACTATTAACTTGACAAATGTTTCATATTTGTCAGAGTAAGTGCCAGATTTCCCTTATGAAAAAGAAAAAAGCAAATAGGATACTTGAGGAAATCAGTGGGAGTGGAGATCTGCATTGTTGATAAAGGAGTCCTTTTTAAGGGCTCTCAGACATGAGGGGACCCAGTATTGCAAACTGCTGGTTCTACCAGCCAGTGACTCTGTGTGCTACTGAGAAAAGAAGCTTTCTTGACATAGCAAAAGAAAAAACCAGGAAGAATAGATAAAATGTGTATAGCAAAGCGAGAGCTTTTAAAGCTGGATGATTGTCACTGTACTATTGATTTTGATATGCTTGGAAATTTTCATAATCAAAAAGTTAAAAAAGTAAAAGGAATTACACGTAAGTATATAGCAACACAGCCTATTAAACTCTTAACGACTTTGCTGAAATTATTTTTATGAAGTATTTCTAGGTGACTGAGTCTCTCCAATACTTCTCAGAATTTCCTTAAAATCAAGCACTTCCTTGTGTTTTAAATAGTTTTTTCTTCAAATAAATTAGAAAATTGCATCACTTTAACGGAGATCTGCATTGTTGATAAAGGAGTCCTTTTTAAGGGCTCTCAGACATGAGGTACCCAGTATTGCAAACTGCTGGTTCTACCAGCCAAATATCTTTCGTCAAATATGAAAATTGAGAGCATGCAGGAGAAAACGTGCAATAAGAGGGTGAGAAGAACGAGCAAGAGGGGAAAACTGTCATCTATGTAGTTACATTGCCGGAAGGAGTACTTCCAAACATCCACCTGGTTCTTTAGCAAAGTTTATAAAAAGCTTGCTAAATTCTAGGTGGGACAGGTTATCCTATAAAAGCCAGTGAAAAGCCTGAATTCTGGGTCAAGGTTTATGTAGGTAGCAAAGTGAAACAATGATCAAGTAGGCACTCCTCCAACTACCCTCTGAATTATAGAAACACAACGCATTTTGTGTGACTTTTAAAACACTTAAACCCCATTGTTTATCTATTACCTCTGAAAATTTAGTACCTTTCCAGGGCAGACATAAGAATTTGCTACAAGTCTCATTTATGTCCATTTCCCTATTTTTTTAAATTAAAGTTTATTGGGGTGACAATTAGTAAAGTTTCATAGATTTTAGGTGTACGATTCTATAATACATCATCTATATATCACATTGTGTGTTCACCACCCAGAGTCAGTTCTCTTTCCATCACCGTATATCGGACCTCCTTTACCCTCTTCTAGAACCCCTCTCCCCCTTATCTTCTGATAACCACTAAACTATTGTCTGTGTCTATGAGTTTTTATTTCTTCATTTGTTTGTCATCTTCTTTTGTTTGTTTTTTTCAGTTTTATATACCACACATCAGCGAAATCATATAGTTCTCAAGTTTTTCTGTCTGATTTATTCACTCAGCATAATAATCTCAACATCTGTCCATGTTGTCACAAGTACTTCTATTTCAGCTTTTCTTATGGCAGATAGTATTCCATTGTGTATGTATACCACAACTTCTTTATCCAATCATCTATCAAAGGACACTTTGGTTTCCATGTCATGGCCACTGTAAATAAAGCTGCAATGAACATTGGAGCATACATACCTTTACAGATAAATGTTTTCAGATATTTTTGGGTAGATACCCAGGAGAGCCATTGCTGGGTCATATGGTAATTCTAGTCTTAATTTTTTGAGGAACCTCCACACTGCCTTCCATAGCAGCTGCACCAGTCTGCATTCCCACCAACAGTGTATGAGGGTTTCTTTTTCTCCACAGCCTCTCTAACACTTGTTACTATTTGTTTTGTTGATGATAGCCATTCTAACTGGTGTGAGGTGATGTCTCATTGTGGTTTTTATTTGCATTTCTCTGATGATTAGTGATGTTGAGCATTTTTCCATATGTCTATTTGCCATTTGTATGTCCTCTTTGGAGAAATGTCTCTTCAGGTCCTCTGCCCATTTTTCAATTGGGTTGTTTGTTTTTTTGTTGTTGAGTTTCATGAGTTCCTTGTATATTTTGGTTATTAGCCCCTTATCGGAGGCCCTGTTTGCAAAAATCTTCTCCCATTCAGTTGGTTGCCTCTTTATTTTATCGATAGTTTCTTTAGCTGTGCAGAAGCTTTTAAGTTTCATATAGTCCCATTTGTTTATTTTAGCTTTTACTTCCATTGCCTTTGGGGTGAAATTCATAAAATGCTCTTTGAACCCAAGGTCCATAAGTTTAGTACCTATGTTTTCTTCTATGCAGTTTATTGTGTCAGGTCTTATGCTTAAGTCTTTGATCCATTTTGAATTAATTTTGGTACATGGTGACAGTACCAAACAGTCTGAAAACAAACAGTCCAGTTTCATTCTCTTACACGTGGCTATCCAATTTTCCCAGCACCATTTATTGAAGAGGCTGTCTTTCCTCCATTGTATGTTTTTAGCTTCTTTGTGAAATATTATGTGTCCATATTTATGTGGTTTTATTTCTGGGTTCTCAATTCTATTCCATTGGTCTATGTGTCTGTTTTTCTGCCAATACCATGCTGTTTTGATTATTGTAGCCCTGTAGTACAAGCTAAAGTCAGGGAGTGTGATACCTCCAGTATTGTTCTTTTTTCTTAATATTGCTTTGGCTATTCGGGGTCTTTTGTGGTTCTAAACAAATCTGATGATTTTTTGTTCTATTTCTTTAAAAAATGCCATTGGGATTTTGATGGGGATTGCATTAAATCTGTATATTGCTTTGGGAAACATGGCCATTTTAACTATGTTGATTCTTCCAATCCATGAGCACGGAATGTCTTTCCATTTATTTGTGTCTTCTTCAATTTCTTTAAAAAATGTCTTATAGTTTTCAGCATATAGGTCCCTCAAATCCTTGGTTACGTTTATTCCTAGGTATTTTATTCTTTTTGCTGCAATTGCAAAAGGAATTGTTTTTTGTATTTCTTTTTCTGAGATTTCATTGTTAGTATGAAAGAATGCAATGGACTTTCGTATGTTGATTTTGTAGCCAGCAACTTTACTGTATGCGTTGATTGTTTCTAATAGCTTTTTGGTGGAATCTTTAGGGTTTGCTATATATAGCATCATGTCATCTGCAAAAAGTGACAGTTTAACTTCTTCATTCCCTATTTGGAAGCCTTTTATTTCTTTCTCTTGCCTGATTGCTCTGGCTAGGTTTTCCAATGCTATGTTCAACAGGAGAGGTGACAGGGAAACAGCCTGTTGTGTTCCTGATCTTAGAGCAAAGGGCTTCAGTTTTTCACCATGAATTATGATAGTAACTGAGGGTTTGTCATATATGGCCTTTATTATGTTGAGGTATTTTCCTTCTATACCCATTTTATTAAGTGTTTTAATCATAAATGGATGTTGTATCTTGTCAAACACCTTTTCTGCATCTATTGATATAATCATGATTTTCATCCTTTATTTTGTTTATGTGGTGTATCACATTAATCAATTTGCATATGTTGAACCATCATTATATCCCTGTGATGAACCCCACTTGGTCGTGATGAATAATCTTTTTAATGCATTGTTGTATTCAGTTTGCTAGAATTTTGTTTAGGATTTTTGCATCTGTATTCATCTGAGATATTGGTCTGTAATTTTTCTTTTTTTATGTTATCCTTACCAGGTTTTGGTATCAGGGTAATGTCGGCCTCGTAAAATGACTTAGAGAGTATTGTCTCTTCTTCATTTTTTTGGAAGAGTTTGAGCAGGACAAGTATTAGGTCCTCTTTGAATACTTCGCAGAAATCACTGGTGAAGCCATCTGATCCTGGACTTTGCTTTTGGGAAGATTTCAGATGACTGATTCAATTTCCTTGCTGTTGATCGGTTGATTTAGATTTCCAGTTCTTCGTGATTCAGCCTAGGAAGGCTGTACGTTTCTAAGAACTTGTCCATTTCTTCTGAATTTGGTGGCCTATAGCCCTTCATAGTATTCTTGGAGGATCATTTGTATTTCTGTAGCATTTGTGGTAACTTCCCGAACTCTTTCATTTCTGATTTCATTTGTGTCTCTTTTCTTTTTATTTTAGTGAGTCTAGCCAAGAGTTTGTCAATTTTATTAACCTTGTCAAAGAACCACCTCTTTGTCACATTAATTTTTTTCTATTGTCTTTTTTGTTTTCTATTTCATTTAGTTCTGCTCTGATTTTTATTTCCTTCCTTCTGCTGACTTTGGGTTTTATTTGTTCTTCTTTTTCAAGTTCTTTAAGGTGTACCGTGAGATTATTTATCTGGGATTTTTCTTCTTTCTTGAGATAGGCCTGTAATGATATCAATATCTGTCTTAAAACTGCTTTTGCTGCATCCCCAAAATTTTGGTGGGATGTGTTTTCATTCTCATTTGTTTTTATTATCTTTTGATCGCTCCTCTTACTTCTTCTTTGGCCCGGTCATTCTGTAACAGTTTGTTGTTTAATCTCCACATATTTGTGGTTTTCCCTGCTTTTTTTTTGCAGTTGATATCCAATTTCAGAGCCTTGTGATCAGAGAATATGCTTGGGGTGATTTCAGTCTTCTTAAATTTGCTGAGGCTAGTTTTATGTCCCAATATATGGTCTATCCTTGAGAATGTTCCATGTACACTACAAAATAATGTAACGTCTGATGTTCTAGGATGAAGTGCTCTATAAATGTCTCTTATGTCCATTTCATCTAATGTGTCATTTAGAACTGCTATTTCATTATTTATTTTCTGTTTGGATGATCTATCCATAGCTGTCAGTGATGTATTTAAGTCCCCTAGTATAATTGTGTTTTGGTCAATTTCTCCCTTTAGTTCTGTTAGTAGTTGCTTGGTATATTTTGGTACTCCTTGATAAGGGGAATAAATATTGATGACCATTATGTCTTCTTGTTGTATAGTCCCCTTTATCATTATGAAACGTCCATCTTTGTGTCTTGTTACCTTTTATATCCTGAAGTCTTTTTCATCTGATATCAGTATGCCTACACCTACTTTTCTCTGGATATCATTTGCTTGGACTGTCAGTTTCCATCCTTTCACTTTGAGGCTATATTTGTCCTTGTAGCTGAGATGTGTCTCTTGGAGGCAGCATATGGTCGGGCTTAGGTTTTTTTATCCAATCTGCTACTCTGTGCTTTTTTATTGGTGAGTTCAGTCCTTTTACATGTAGGGTGATTATTGATATTTGAGAATTTCCTATCATTCTATCTCTGGTTTTCTGGTAGGATGGTGTCTCCATTGTTTCTTTGCCTTTATGTTGCTATCTATCATTTCAGTGTGGTAGTGTTCTATGATTTTTCTCTCTGGTTCTTCTTTTTTTATGTTATATATTTTAGTTCTGGATTTTTTTTTCTTTTGAATGGTTACCATTAAGTTTATGTAAAAGAAAGTTTCATATTTAGAGTATTCCATTTTCTTCAGTATGCTTGCTTTCTCCATTCCCTTGTGCCAGGTCAGACCTTTACTCTCTCCCCTTTTATGTTTTTGTTGTCACAAATTATCATTATTTATGCTGTGAGTTGATTTCTGCACTGCAGTAGCAAGTTGTCTTTTTCCTCTTTTTTTAAGTGTGTTTTTTTTTTTCCTTCCTTACCCTGTATATTATTTTTAAGTGTATAGTGTCCTGTTGGTTTAGGAGTTGCCATTTCCTGTTTCTGGCTGTTTGTAATACTACTCATGGTTTTGTATTATTTTGCTTTTTTGTTTCAGGTCAAATAGCCACCTTCAGTATTTCCCGTAGTGCAGGTCGTGTGTTAGAAAATTTCCTCAGCTTCTGTATGTCTGGAAAGGATGTTATTCCTCCTTTATATCTAAGGTGTATCTTTGCTGGATATATTATCTGTGGCTCATAATTTCTCTCTTTCAATATTTTGAATATTTGATTCCACTCCCTCCTGGCTTATAATATTACTCCTGAAAAATCTGATGATGATCTAATGGGCTTTCCTTTGTAGGTTACCGTCTTCTTTTCCCTGACTGCCTGAGGATTCTTTCTTTGTCATTAATTTTTGATACTTTCAACACAATGTGCCTTGGAGAAGGCCTGTTGGGGTTGAGGTAATTAGGTGTTCTATTTGTTTCTTGAATTTAAGGATCCAATTCTTTCCACAAGTTTGCGAAGTTCTCATTGACTATTTGTTTGAATATAGTCTCTGTTCCGTTCTCCCTTTCTCCTCCTTCTGGCATGTCCGTTATTCTCATATTGCTCTTTCTGATGGAGTCAGAAAGTTTTGTAGAGTTCTTCCATGTCTTTTAGCTCTCAAGTCTCTCTCTTTTTCCATCTGTGTCATTTCCAGATTTCTATGTTTGATGTCACTGATTCTTTCCTCTATCTGGTCAAGTCTATTACCTAAGCTGGCTATTTCATTCTTCATTTCTTTTACTGAGTTCTTAATCTCCAAAAATTCTATTTGGTTCTTTTTGAAAATTCCAATCTCTTTGGTAAAATGTTCATTTTGTTCTTTGATTGTGTTTCTGAGTTCATTAAACTGCCTGTCTGTGTTTTCTTGCATCTCGTTGAGATTTTTCAGAACTGCCATCTCGAATTCTCTGTCATGTAAGTCTCATATTTCCATGTCTTGAAGTTCATTTTCTGGAGACTTTTCATTTTCTTTCTGAGCTGTCTTGTTACCTTGCTTATTCATGGCAATTAATGAATTATTATTTCTCTTCCTAGACATCTACAGGAGTGGGTTATGCAACAGGTTGATAGGAAGAGGTCTTTCTTTTGTTTTCCAGTAGGTGTTGGTAGAATGTTTTATTTTCTGTCTGACTGCAGCCTTTTATTCTCTCTCATGCTGTAGTTTTATATTTTCTCTGCACTGTTCCTGCTTCTCACACAATGGGGCGATTCCCTGAAAGGCAGGCTTCTCCTCTGCGAACAGATTGTCTGGGTCACAGGGCCCTGCCTCCATGGAGGGATGTGGAGAGCTTCTAAAGTTCTAAAGCTCTTCCTGCACCAGTTTCAAAGCCTGGGTATTTCAGCGGCTCTGTTTATTCCTGCAGGCATCCACCCAGATAAGTGGGGAGGGGGTAGGTTGTGAGAGGTGGCCAGAGCAATGGGGCAACCACAACCACAGCCAGTCCTGCACCCAGGACTCTTGCCATTTTGCTAGAACTAGTTAGGCTGTGAGTCCGTGGGTACAGGCCTCAGTTCTTAGAACTGCAAATATTCTGGGTTTTTTTATCTGACACTGCTATCGTTCCACTTCTAGCATTGGGAAGGTGAGGAGGGGGAAGCTAGGCTCAATGCCTATGCCTCCCGTCCTCTGCTCAGCAGTGAGGGCTTAAACCACCGTTTTCAGCCTTCTTCCCTTAGTCTTTGCTCTGAGGTTTCTGCCATGAACGTTGGGTTCAGCCATGTTATATGCTAATCCCTCAGGTGGTATTGTGGGTCATAAGAGGAGCGCTAGCAGTCCGAATTCTTCCCTATCCCGCGGCTGTGGTAATTCCAGAATGCCCGAGTTCCAATCTGTGTCCTGCGCCCGTGTGGCCTGCGTCTCCACACATCTCGCTTCCCTCCTCTCCCACTCACCCAATTTGCCCACCTTTAGATGATTTCAGTTGTGCACCCCTTAGTCTTGCTTGTTTGATGCACAGGGAGTCCTTTGTGGAATTATAGTTGTTCAATTTGTTGTAAATTCCAGGGGAGATTTCAAGAGGCTCACCTCACACCACCATTTTTATGATGTAATCTTTCCCTAATGTTTTTAGATCTAATTAAGACTGTCATATCAAAGAAAATGCCAGAAATTCACTTTATTCCTAATGACAAGTTCATCCCTCTTCTCTCAGACCCTAAGGCTTTTCTGTTTGTTTGAATGGTGTTGGCCAGTCTCCACTGAAGTCTATTTACATCAAAGGCACAAAATGCAGAGGTAAAAGAGTCCCCGGAACCCTTTGTACCTTGGGCAAGAATAATTAACCCCTATCCTGGTGGCCACTATAGCTTCCTTTCTCTTCCCTTTATCACTCTTCTTTTATTGTTCAGAGAGACACCTTTGAACCCATTTCCCATGTCCCTATTTAGTACATCTTTCTATTGAAATCCCATGCTTTGTGCAAAAATAATGAAAAGTGGTTTGTACAGGAGTCAAAAAATAAGAACAAAATATAGAAAAAATTAAAAATAGAGGTCTACTAAAAATTATTTATGCCATGAATATTATAAAGTAAATTCTCAATTTAGGAAAAGTAATATATCACTATTAAGAAGTTTTAGAAATCTGCATGTATTATAACCCCTCAGAACGTAACTGAAAACATGGAATTTTACAGACACCTAGCCAGTGTCACAAAGTTAGCAATTTTTTACCATTAAGCTTTGTGTAGTTTAATATCAGAAAAACCCTCAAACTCTCAACTCTAAGTATTTGTGCTTATTTTGAAAACAATTAAATAAACAGCAAAGTAGGAAGAGTGGGTTTGGTGCTGAAAGGAAGGAGGAATGTTATTTCCTAAATAGACATATGGAAAAGTGGACAACTGAAAAATTAGCAACAAAAATAATATATATTGTGTTCAATACAAAAATACAGCATAATATTCATTGTGGGGTCAAACAACCCTCCCCTTCTCATGTAATTCTAAAAGCATTTTTGAATCGTAGCCTGCTGATATTCATGATAATAACACCATGGGTGGCAAGGATATAAAAAAAATAAAAATTCATTACCTGGGAATATAATTGCATGAAACAACTTCCCAATTAATTCATTTGAATGAAGATCTCTCGATACATAAAAAACAGAGTAGTAAATATAAAATCTTTCTCTCCACACATGTATTTGAATCCTGATTCTAATGATCTATAATTGTGTGACATTGAGAAAATACATAATCTCTCTCAGCCTCAGTTTTCTTATCTGTTTATCAGCAGTACGTTTGCCCTTCTCTCTACACAGGCCTTCTCAATAAGCTGTGCAATATGAAATATATTTCTAAATTACTGTAATATTCATCTTTTTAATCTTGTTTATTATTGTAAACATTTGAGAATATATGAGACCTTTTTTATCCTTAGAAAAACTCCCTTACTCAACCGAATTTTCTCAATCATGTGTTTAAATCTATCTGCAAAATATAAATATGTATCTATTCTCTAAAAATAATAGTATTATTTCATACCACATGCAAGAACATGGAAACCAAGATGGCAAACTATAAATGAAGTCAGCAAAATAACCAAAACAACATCCTTACTTTTAAAACTTTTTCTCTCAGGGAAAGGCAAACTGTTTTAAACTCTCATCCTGATTTGGCAAAATCCCCACTTTCACTCTTAACGGTGGCCACCAGGTGTTCTATCAATGTGGATGGGCAGTCAGTACTTCTACAGTACAGGATAACCTGCTATAAATGTAAGACAATGTTTTCTGTCTTTCATCTTGGCACGTTGTTTTTACAATTTTGTAAACTAAAAGATACAGACCTCTGCAGATCGATGCCGCTTGAGGCTGAACAGCTTCAATCGTTCATCAGACTTTTGATGTTAGCAAACTACTGTGGCAAATTCGGAAGAGTATTATCAATTCCCAGCAACCGTGGATGAGTGGGTAGGGATTACGGAGCATTCATTTTAGCCTGCTGTTATCTTTCCCTTGTCAGAACAGAACTGTGGAATGCTTGACTACTTTTAAGTGCTAAATGTGATGGCAAAACTGGTGATGATGACTACTTTAAGAGGATATAAATAATATCTAACATTTGTATAGCACAGTATGATTTTAAAAGCACTTCCACATCCATTCTCCAATTTCATTCTCACAACCATTTTGTGAGATAGGAACTAATCTTTTACTTTTTCTTTTTTTTTTCTTTTTTCTTTTAAACAAATGCAAAAATGAAGGCTCAAGGTTTGCCAAGTAATTTGAGACAGTAATATTAGGTTGCTGCAAAAGTAATTGTGGTTTAAAAGGTTAAAAATAATTGCAAAAACTGCAATTACTTTTGCACCAACCTAATGTCTAAAAATGGGGAAGTGAGGTTCAACATACCCTCCAAATTTGGATTAAAATTAAGGCCTGAATTTACTGGTGTGTGACCTTGAATAAGTGACCGAATGCCTAAGTTTTTCTCTTGTCTTTCAGTTGAGAAATACTATGTTCTACAGGATGGTTGTTAGCACTAGATGAGATTATAGTTAGCATGCAATATATGCTCATGCTATATATCACAATGTGTAACATGGGATATATGCTCATCACTTGAGTTTCCCTCTTATATTTCAAACTCTGTTTTTCAGTTACCATTAAGCCTCTGAGTAGAATTTGCTCCCAGTATAATTTACTTCACCAACCAAAAATCATGGGATGAAGTTAGAAGCAAATTGGATTAAATGATTAGGTGCACAGATTTTAGTACTTGCATTAATACTAGCTTGTTTGTCTTAAAGCAAGCAATTAAATGAAGAAGGTGACCTAGTAATCCCTAAAGTATTCCACCTCTAAAACTACCAAAGCAATTAAAGTGTGGTTAAGTTAACAATGCTATTTTTGCTCTACAAACACTATCGGGAGATGTCTAAATTAAGATGTAAAAGAGTTACTTATTAATCTAGGAGACAAGACAGGTAGTCACAGTGAAAACAAGATTAGTAGAATATTAAAATGATAGCATAACTCAGAAACAACTTCAGACCTCCACTTTAGTGGGGAGTTTGTGTATCCCTGAAGCAGCTTTTGTATTTTTCCACTGATATGTGTTTTGTTACCTAGAAAAAACAGTTTAAACTTGTGAAAAATCTACTTCAGAATCTGAAAGGAAACAACACTGCCCACGAGGCAGGTGAAACTGTGCAGTTAAAATCATATCTAGTTTGACCTCATGACAACACACTCTTCATTTCAAAACGGAAATTGCCAAGGAAAAAAAGGTTGAAGGTTACTTTGTTTCTCACTTATTTTCTGCCGTCTGATTCAGCTACCAATGCTGTGCTCTAATCAGAAATATGGATAACCATAGCTGTGCTAAAAAGACGATGATTTTTGAGAGCTCACAAAAATTTCCCTGGTCTTATTTCTAAATGCTTTCAGAAACAAAAATGTACTCAACCTCTCCAGAGTAGAAATCAGAAATAGTATTTAGCATCTTCTTTGGGGTAGAATTCCAGCATATATATCGGGGGTGCCAAAAAAAATGTATATACATGACTTGTATTCATCTTTTGTTATCGGTATATATAAAATATTACAATTTTAATACAGTTTTTTCCTTTCTTGGTACCCTCTGTGTCTATATAGTTGTTGTAGGCTTAGTTGTTCCCACTTAGATCTTCTGCCTTAAATCAGGGAGACTCAGCCTGTACCTTAGTAGACATTAGAGGGTGTCCAAGGGCAGTCTACAGGCTCTGAGTCTGTACATTTCTTGCCTCATTCAAAGATTATTAAAGAGTACAAAAGAAATAATGAGTTTATAGAAATAAAATAGAACAGTAATTCAGTAAACTCCATCCCAAACACTCAAAAGAAAACACACCTCTAAATAATCATCTACTATTGGAATCTAGAAAAAAAACATTTCAGGAAATTTCACTCTCAATAGATTGAGAGAAGGTATTGATTCACTATAACAGGAGTAGAAATGTTAAAGGGAAAAATAAAGAACATTTAATATTGAAATACTAACAATAGTATATTTAGTGATTATATTAATATACTACATACTAATCACATAATAAAACATATCTACTAATCCTATGGCATCAGTTTTTGTTATCAACATCCATTTGGGAATTTTGTATCAGTACAAGAGTTTAAAAAAGAGAAATAAATATCCATCAAAATATCTGTTGTAGTTTTTGAGTCTGTATACACCCCGTAAGAGAAATGAAATCCAAATATTGTGCACTGATTTCCTGGCCTTTATGGTACTGGAGCTGAATTATTTAGGTTCAAATCCCAGTTCTGCTCCTTTTTAGCAGTGTGATTCTGTGCAAATAACTTAATCTCTCTGTGTCAAATCTCCTCTATTATTTTATTAATAGTACCTTACTGTATCAGTCAACACTGATAAAATAATGTTGTATAACAAACAACCACAAAATCTCAATAGTATAATATAATAAACATTTATTTGGCTCCCACTTCTGTTATCAACTTGTGAAATGATTGATCAAATGAGGCCAGACTAGAGGCAGCTTATTTGGGATGCCTCTGTTCTACATATTAATTACCATTCTCCTGGGACCAACAGGTGTATTACTCCTTCTGTTTGTAACAGAAGCCCAAGAAAACAAGTTCAGTCATGCCAGAACTTTACAAACCTTTGGTCACATGATACCTGCTAATATTCTATTGGCCAAAACCAGTCACAGAACCAAACTTCAGGTCAAAAAACAGAGAAATAAACTTCACCTATGGAGGCAGAATGTGGAGAGTAAAAATTTTTCAACAACACCTAGGTGATAAATAAAAATTAATTATCTAATACACTAAAATAGTACCTGGCACAGAGAAAGTCCTCAATAGTTATTATTATCATTATTATTATTGTTTATATTATTTTCTTTTCATGTTAAACTTATTTGCCGTAATGAAAACGTAAATAAGCTCCAATAATTATATTCCTTAGAAAGTACAAGGCATCTAAAAAATTGAATCTTTGGTCTGGAAGGTTCAGAAGAGACAGACAGCTGGTCTACATTTTTTCCATCCGAAGTTTGAAACTGTGCAGACTCGATGACAAAAGCCAGACTAATTAAAAAAAAAAAAAAAAAAAAAAAAGTAGAAGTAGAACATAGCTGCAATTACTTCTCTCAATAATTGTCATACACTGATCTCCTACTTCTCTTTTCTGATTGTAACAGCTTCATATGTATTGTTTTTAGAATTTCACACACTTTTTATATATGATGACTATGGCATGCAAAATCTCTATTTAGTTGGTAAGGCAGGCATCATTATTTGTAATTTATACATGAGGTAATTAAGATTCAGACAGCTATTACCTTGACAAAGTTCTCTGGCTAATTAGCAATGGAGCTATTATTACAACCTGGATGTTCTGCTTCTTAACCAATGTTCTTTCTGTTAAATTCAGAACATCCTGGATCTGGCTTAATTTTGTGGAATAAAATCCAACCAAAGGCTTTACTGATTAACAAAATTGCCACACAGTTTTTATCAGTCTTCTTCACCAATTTGTTCTAGATATGTAATTACCAAGTGTTTACAAATGTTGACTTTCAGGACAGACAACGAGGGCCCAAAATTAAACCAAAAGTGTTTCATTTTCTGGATAATCTAGTAAAAAAAAAAGTGAGGTAAAAAAAGGTTTCTTCTGAATTGTTTCTGTAGCTAATTAATACAGCATACTTATTTAGTTTTCCAGGTTTATACTCATTTACAGGAAACCTAGTCTAAGATTTCAGTTGATCATACATAATTATAGTAAAAATCCTCACCGTATTAAGTAATTGATCTTTCCTTTGTTCTTTAACTAATGGCGGCTCACTTAATAGCCCAATTCATTAAGTTAATTACATATTGGATCTACTTGCTGCTCCATTAGCATGCATATAAACACACGATTTGATAATGTAACTTCAAATTATAAATATTAATAAAGTAAAATGTATAACCTAATTTATAAATAGGTAATTTGAAGTACCTTATGAAGGGAGACATTCATGCAATAAAATATGTGACTTCTAAGAGACTAAACAATAAAAATGATATCTTTCTATACTGTATCTTTGCCTCATATGTTAAAATCAAAGTGCACATTTTAATTTTTACCATCTTTTTTATTACAGACACTATGGTTTTAGTCTCCTCAAAGAAACTAAACAATAAAAACAATATCTTTCTATGCTGCATTTTTGCCTCACATCTTAAGATCAAAATGCACATTTTAATTTTTACCATCTTTTTTATTATAAACACTATGGGTTTCCAGCTGCAGTCATTCTCTGTCTCTCCTTAATACTCCACATTCTTAAAGCCCCCATATATTTGGTCAGTGAATCCTGTCAAGTCTGGAAAGGTCTTGCTAATGCTTGCCCTCCATTCCGTCCTATCATTGGTGCTATATTTGAGCCAACCTCATTTCTCTCTAGAAAAATTACAGAAGCGTAAAATACATTAGGTTCTCTGCTTAAAATAGTTCTCTTTTCTAGCCACCTTCAGTGCTGGCCATGATATAATGTTAGTCAAAATTAAATGAGTTGGACAAAAAAAATAAAATAAAATAGAGGAAGGGTATTCCAAAACAGTGACGCCCTGCCCATAGACTCGACATTGGGGAAAAGTACACAATATGTGTATCTATCTGTGAGATATATGGTACGTTAATATATCTTATGCAGTAAAGAAAGCATTGGAGTGCCTGTGGAAAAAAAATTAATGGGATCATTTCATCCTCCTCTAATGTCTTATTTTTTACAAATTAAGACTCCTTACTATGATACAGAAGCTTCTACAAAACCAAACTAACTCCCCAGCCGATTCCTCCCCAGAGGAATGCTTTCCTCCAGCCATGAATCCATTTCTGCCTTATTTAAATCATTCCTGGGACTCTTGTCTCTTCCTGTCTAGGGAAACCTCCCATCTTCTCAGATGCGTCCCTACGGCCATCACTTCTGTGGACTCTTCAAATCCTCAAATCAAAGCCAGTTTACTCCCACCATGTGCTCATTTTGTAAATTTACCTATGTTATAACATATTATGTTATACTGTGATTGTTGAAAGGCACCTACATCCAAAATGTTGAGTTGTTCTTGTTCTTGATTCATCAGCCCCTGATGTGATCAGCTCATGTAGGTTTGGAAAAAAAATTAGACATCTTAGCAAGGGGCTGAGAGCTGTAAGTCTTCATTAGTGAGACACGTTACACAGTGTGTTTGTTGAATAACTATATAAATAAATAATGGAGTGGAGCAAAGCACATTCGGTAATAAAAATGTCATCACGTCACATCAACCCTCTCAAATTTAAGCTGATCTCAAACTTTCCCTTCTAGCCCCCATGTTTATGGGGTAAAAATATATATCAGGGATCAATTATATAATAATTTGCAGTACCGTATCCTATATTAAAACTTTTATGGTTTCCTATGAACCAGAATAGTATATTGTAGATAAAGAATGTGATTTGAAGTTAAAGTCCGTGGATTTCTATCCACTTTGACATTTTCTTACTACATGATCTTGTAAAAAGTTATTTAACTTCTCAGAGCCTCAATCAGCTCCTCAGAAAAGAAGAGGATGATAAAGCTGTTTCTAACTCATGGACTTTTATAACAGATTGTTGAAATCCCAGGGTAGGTCTAAGTCACTAATGAAGACTTACAGCTCTCAGCCCCTTGCTAAGATGTCTAATTTCCTTCCAAACCTACATGAGCTGATCACATTAAGCATGCTTGACATCCCGGCTCTTAAAGCAGAAATTGTGCAGTGGGAATTGGGATGCAGATATCAAAATAAGAATTATACTTTATGCTGTAGCTAACATCATCCCCTGCCTTAGATTTGGGAATTCTTACCAGCAAGGCTGTGCAGCCCTGAGAGTCTCTTTAATGCAGAAACTTGGGGAAAGTTTTATTTTATCCTGCAGGAGAGTCCATAATTCTTCATTCAGGGGAGGAAACGAAGGCCAAGGTCAGAACTCAATAGCTTAGTGAGTATCTGTATGATAACCAGAAACCTACAGACAGACTCCCTTATAACCACATGTCTCTGTTACCCAAAGAGCTTCACCAACCTGCTTGGCCCAGGAGTTTTGACGCCTTGAAAGGTTATTGCCTTTGTTGCCTCATTTTTTCCAGTCACAAATGGGGTAGGTCTGTTATTGGACAAGTTACAAATCTTCCATATTCTTGAAACTCTTTATGTGTCTGGTTAGGCTCTCAAATTTCTATATTTTGTGGAGATGTCTCTGTCTCTGTCTCTCTCTCTCTCTCTCTCTCTCTCTCTCTCTCTCTCTCTCTCTCTCTCTCTCCACCCAACTCTCTCTCTCCTTGTGCTTTTTATAAACAAATTTCCCCACACACAGTCAATTTGACCTTAATACTTCTATCCAGCATATTACCTTTGATACAGAAAAAAATTTATAATGATTTGTCAATATTCCCTCAACAATGGGTTCAAATCCTGACTTTGTGCTTTTATATATAATTTGTTATATAACTTATAGTCAATTACTTAACACTATTAAACCACAATTCCGCATGTGAAAATGCAGACAATAATTATCCCTTCTAAATAGTACTTTTGTGATAAGTCTATAAAACCCTAACATAGTGTCTACCATGCATTAAACTCTCCAGTAATGTTATTTACTATGAATAATACTTTCCCTACTATATACCTAAATACTGTGGTGTTCTGGAGCCAGCTTGATATGAACTCAGAAGAGCCAATTGTTAAAATATTCAGAAATATTAAAATTAGCTAGTTGTTACACTGATGGTAGCTTGAAATCAGCCAAAGTGTGAGTATATAAACCAAGGAAATTAGCAAATCAATGTTTGTTTTGTGTTTTTTTAAAGCTGATTACCAATGTATAAATGCATATATATAATATATGAACCTGACAAAAAATAATGTAATAATGTTTAGCCTTATCAATATAGAACACTGTATATGAACCCCAAACTACATCTAGATAGTAAACACTTCTCAATATAGATTTCTTATTGTTGTAATGATGATGAAACAAGCTAAATCATGTAAAAGAACACTGTAAACTCTAAGGTAAGTTTTAAGAGCATTTTCTATTCTGATATTAGTGACAGTTCAAAAAAGCACATGATCATACAATCTAAAAAAAAACATTGATTAAATTCTCTTCTTTCATTAGAGTTTCAAAATGTATGTTGTGACATTCCTAAGTTTATATTGAGCAATGTGCCCACATGTTTTGTTCAAATGATGAGGAAATTAAGCAATTGACAAAGAGGTAAGACTCCTAGACCTTTTCACTAATGGACATGCTCTTATGCTACTTCATTGTACCTTTCCATGGTTGGGATTGTGTGTCAAAAGCTTTTCTAACTAACTAGCTCAAATGAATGATAATGTGAAATAAGATAATAAAATAAGGAAAACAAAAGGAAGGCCATACTATGAGTAATTTGGTATTATTGAAGTGGGAAAAAGGAGGAGGAATGAAAAATATAAATGAAAAAAAGGTCTTGATCAGAAGAATTACCAATAAAAAAGGTAAGGAGTTGTCACGTCCCAGAATAAATTATTTTTTTAAAAAAACTATATACAGGTGAATCTTGAAATAATACTTAAAGTATAGAGAAAAGCAAGAAGACAGTGAACACAAAATATCTATAAAAGTACACAAATCAGGTTTATTTTTACATTCTCTACTGCATTACTAAACATGAGACGTGGAAAAATATTTCCAACTTTGAAAGGAGAAAGAAACTGTGACTCAAGAATATTAAGTGAAAGCAAGCTACATTTCACATGTAAAGCCAATAGAACAACTCTTCTAGACGAGGAAATATTATAATTATATTCAGGATTTTTTTTGTACCATTTTAGAAGAAAAAATGAAGATAGGAACAGGAAAATAAATAAAAATATACACTCAAGGATGGGGAATTCATGGATTAAAAGGACTTGTGACAAGTACTGAAACCTAGAAAAGGGTGGTATGTTTGTGTGTACATGTGTGTGTGTACACACACATATTTATACACACATATGCAAATATCTTTTCAATCTGATAATTAAACTTAATATGCCAAAATTATATAAAATACATTTTTAGAGTATAAAATTCATATTATATCAAAAGAACACTGAAATATGTGTGAGGAGAGAGAAGAAAAATGATGCAGGTAAAACAAAAGACAGTATGAACCACTTGATAGAAAGTATACAATCTTACCCTTGACGTTGTCATTTAGAGAAGAATACAGTAAAGAATATTTGGTGGTATCTAGTGCAGGGGAAAAAGGGAATTCAATGAAATAACGTAGAAAATACAAAAACTACTTGAAACTGTAATAAACTTAGCTATGATAAAGGTGACATTTTATATCAGATTGGAGAAAATAATGGACATTTTAATGAATGGTTTGGGGACAAATGGCTAGCCATTTGGAGAGAAAAATAACATTAGATTCACACTGCACATCATATATAATAGTAAGTGCCAGATAAATTAAAGCTTTAAATGTAAAAAAATGAAACCATTCCTGGAAGAAAATGTTATTGAAAAGGAATCTAATCTTGTTATAGTACAGCATGTCTAAGCATGACACCAGAGTAGAAAAACAAAAAAAAAAAAAGAAAAGAAAAGGAAAAGGTTAAATAGACCAACACTCGATAAATTTTTAAATATTTTATCACCAAAAATTGACAAAATGTAAGCTCAAACTGTACACATATTTGCAATATATATGAGGTCTGACAAGTTTGCAAACTCATCCTAGAAAAAGTGCTACATACCTCATTGCTGAATATCACTACAGTCACCTTCAAAGTACTCCGTCTTGGGAAGCTATGCAGCAACACCAGTGCTTAGTTCACCCTGCAAAGCAATTTTGGAACTCTTTTTCTGGAATGGCCATCAGAGCTGTCGTCGCATTACCCTTGATGTCCTAAATGGCATGAAACTGTCTTCCTTTCAATATTTCCTTTATCTTTGGGTAAAGGAAAGAAGCCATTGGGGGACAGATTAGGTAAGTAGGGAGGGTGTTCAAACACAGTTATTTGTTTACTGGCTAAAAGCTCCCTCACAGACAGTGTTGTATGAGCTGGTGCATTGTCATGATGCAAGAGCCATGAATTGTTGGCAAAAAGTTCAGGTTGTTTTCATCTAACTCTTTCACGCAGCCTTTTCAGCACTTCCAAATGGTAAACTTGGCTAACTGTTTGTCCAGTTGGTAAAATTCATAATGAATAATCCCTCTGATATCAAAAAAGATTTGTGACATCATTGCAACAAGTTTGCGAACTTAAATGTCTAACCTCGTATGACAAAGGATTATAAGTCTCAAAATTGTAAAGCTTTTACAATTTAATAACCAAACCCAAATTGAGCAATGGACAAAAACTTGAGAAGATTTTGTCAAAAAGGAGAACTACAAAAGCCCAATAAACCAAAAAAAAGTTTTTAATTTTACAAACATTAAAAAATAGAGTGACACTTGATATTGGATTATAAGAAGAGTCATATGTAATATCCAATTTCCGTATTTTAGGAATTTTTATCTCTTTAGATTATAACCAGCTACAGTTTTTTAAATGTACATAGTATCTATTACCCCCAAAGAAACTTATAAGGAATGGTCCTGTAGGAAATGAAGAATCCTGAAACCATTCCTCATCCACTGACCTGGCTAAACTAAACTGAAGTGAACAAATCCAGGTGTCTAGAATTTAAACTATTTCAGTGAAGTGAGTTAGAGGAGTGAGGTTTAATGTAGTCGTTAGTCATCAAACCTGTTTTTTCTTCAAATAAAACAGAGGACAGGCTTTTAAATGGGAGCAAACTTTTTCCTTCTGTTTGAGAGCTCCATCCAAGCCTCAGACACATACTTACCAAATAAAAATGTAAGAAATGAGAATAAAGACTGAAAGAACTCAACTCACAGAAACTCCTAGCACTGTCCAATATGGTAGCCACTAGCCACATGTGGTTCCTTAAATTTAAATTGACATTAATTAAAATTAAATTTAAAATTCAGTTTCTCTGTCGTGATAGCACATTTCAAATGCTCAGTGGTCACATGTGTCTACTGTGGATGGAAAAAGGGCCACAGGTTAAACCTGACAAGCTCAGAAGACTGAAAATAACCACATATTATTTGTGGTTAGGATGGCGTGAACATAAAAATTTACAACTAAGGTGGGCCATGGCGGGAAGTCACATCCTTGTCCTGTAGCTTCCTTGACAAAGATCAGTCTTTACCTTAAGTGAGCCTGTCTGTCCTTTTTGCATCTAAGATAACATACCCTTGGAATGTCAGAATAATCCCTTTGTCTGGAGTCCCCCCAGGGGGCACAACCCTCCACACCAGAGCAGGAAACTACAACATCCCTCATTGTTATCTTATTGCCCAAATATCAGCTCTATGTGCTATAAAATACTATTAACAATCCTTTACCCATCAATGTAAAAGAAGTGTGTGTCTCTCCATTTTGCTTTTTATCCAGTCCCAGAGAGTTCCCCACTTTGCTTTCTCCCACCTCCTTAATCTACAACCAGTGGATTTCATGTAACCCTCCTCCTTTGAGTCTGATGTATAAAATAAGTTGCAAAACGGCCATTTTACAGAGCATTTTCTCAATCTGTTGAAACTTTGTTTCCTGGCAATTGTTGTCAGTTTGGCTCAAATAAACTATTTTAAGTTTTCTCTTAGGCTGGCTGTCTTTTTGTTGACATTACCTTACTGGAAAATGCAGATGGTGGGAATCTTTCCTTCATTGTAGAAAGCTGTATTGGATGACACCACTCTATATAAAGCCTTTTGTGGTCTTATGGAACTGAGTTATGGAACAAGAGTTCCGTAACTCTTACGGAACTCTTATGGAACAAGAGTTTATCTGCCTATGCACCAGAAGAAATGTAAGAGCAGGAATTTGCAATGGAGAAAAGAATTGTTTTATTAGGATTGGCTCCAATCCAAAGAATAGGTTAGCTCATGATCCAGAAAATCTGAGTCCCAGGTGGCTTACAGATGACAGGCTTGAGCAAAAATCAAATGTCATCATGAGTAAGGGGTTTGGGGTCATGGGCCTTGTTGATTGGTCAAGAGTGAGAAAAAGGCAATAAATCCTTGTTTCAGATCTTGAGGTCATCTTTGGCATCCTTGGGTTGGATTTTATGAAAATATGGCCAGGTGTTGTTCTGCTTTAGGGCTCGAGCTGAACACAATTTAGACCATGATATTAGTTTTAGCTTAATAGAGCCCATACCTTGTGACCCATAATCAAGGTATGGGCTTGATTAACAACCAAGGTATGGTTGTTTCTTGCTGCCTCGGGGGGTTAATGACTAGTAAGGGAAATGGCTGAAGTTTACAGAGCATGCCGTGAAGAAACTGAATAGAGTATTAGCATTACATGTTAAATCGCAATCATACCTTAAATCAGGACCCTCAGTTTTAGCCTCAGGTCTAGGAAGAATTAAGCACCCTAACATAAGGCTGCCTTGGGCCTTGGACAAATCTCTGTTATTATTGAAGCTACTTGTTTTCATGTCTGTCTTCCACCCTAGATTCCAACCTCCCTGAAGGTAAGGGAATGTCTGATCTGTCATTATGAACCACAGCAGCACTTCTTGAAGATGTTTGATAGCTATTTGTTTATATATAGAGAGATCTAGAGGAAAATTGGAGTATCAAATATTGTTTAAGAGGGAATAAATAAGGAGGAAATGACTTAGGCCTTTGTTGTTTCATCACCCAGTTAATCTTCTATTTTTATCAATGCACTCTAACAATTGACTTTGAAACCTCTACAGTGGGAAAATAATCTCTTTAGAAATATGTAAATGACTCAAAGAACATTCCTGCATTTCTTCTCAATCCCTCATTCTAATTCAAAGCAGGAAAAGGGCATTTCCTCTGCCTTAGTGCTTCTAATTTCTGTGTGATGATGGAAGCACCAATCTTTGTGTCCCATTCAAAATAAGGGTAAAAAACGCATTAGGTGCCTGATTACTTACCAATTATTCTTTATGATCTATATAATCAAATACCATCTGGCAGTTTGGGAAAAATTAGACCGTAGTAACAAAAGTTGAATGCCAGAGTCAGAAAAACTCATCCATTCAGCACTGCAGTCAGGCTATGTCCGGCCTCTCCACAGAACCTATGAAATGCCAGGTGATTTGAGAAAGGAAGTAAGAATGGCCTTGATTCACGGACACTAGCAAATCACCTGTAAGTTAAATTCTGCTCATGTGTAGACCAAAAATATTGAAAGTAAAAAGAACCAATTTCAGCTCAAGGAAAGCAAAGAAACTGATAAATTGAGATAAGTTAAATACAAATGACTACTGAATTCATTACAATATCAATTAAAACAGTTGTCAACATTTTGTAAAGTAATACTACAATGGCGGTGTTACTGTAGGCAGAAAGAACAGGGCTGCAGGGAGAGAGTGAAAAGAAAAGTGAGGAGGTGAGGTCATCCTTAGGAAAAGGTGCAGCTACCAGACTGGCCAGAACTAGATTCTGGTGGCCAAGAACAGATCCAGGACACCATCTTGCCCCTCAAGGTGACCTTTAGCTAATTATAATGGATTGTAATATTATTAGCATGGCAGCCCAGAAAATTCTCCACCGCCTGTGTCACCATGACAGTTCTGACAAAGGCCAAATAAGGACAAAAATCCCTCTTCCTGACATGAAGGGGTAGTCAGCAAAGAACTGCCCTGGGAAAGCCTGTAAAGCCACCCCTAAATGTTTTGCACCCTCATTCAAATATAATCCTAATTTTTTTTGTTCTTCAAGGAAGTTGCTCTCATTTGGAGCCTGTCTGCTTCAGCATTTGGGGAGTGTATTCTCCTTTCTTATAATAAATCCTCTGCTTGCTCAGCTTACTTGGCTTTGTTTGGATGGCTTAGTTTGGTAAGTCCTGGAGTTCCTTCCCATGACATTTATCTAGAACTTTCATTCTCCAGTAACAGCAGAAGAATGAAAATATGCCCCATCAGACTCCAAGGACATAACCCAAATCATCTGGCCGTATCTCATATTTTGTTTTTTTAAAGTCATGCAAACTTTCCTTCAACTTTATATATATATATAATTTATATAATTATTATATATAATTATATATATAATTTAATAATCAAAGTCATGCAGTAAAATAGTTGGTAAATCAATCAGTAAATAGTTGGTCAACTATTTGCCAACAGGGGAAAAGGACTTACATGTCTCAGTGACTGTATCAAGAGCATTGCATACAGTTTTTGCAATTTGAGGGAACTGCTGAATTGAAGGGAACTAACACCCTATATCAGATGTAACCTGCAGACAATTTATCTGTTCTGTTTGGGCATCATTATATATTTTAAAAACTCAGAAGCATGCAAATATGTGGATATAAATAGCAGCATTTTAAACACTACTTTATAAGCTGTAGTAGGAAAATTACTAAAGAAAGAAGCTCAAGATACTGCTATAGAGATATTGTATATTAAAATGCTTTCAAGTTACCTGGAAATAACTGTTGTGTACCTTAACTTCTTTAGAGGTCAAATTACTGGTGTCATATAATGAGGTGAAAGGATCTCTCATGCAGTGTTTTATATTTTGGGGTTTTTGGGTTTTTGGTTTTTTTTGTAATAATATTTGAACCATAAGGGGGAAAATGTAGCATGCATAGAATAAAACACTGATTACAAAAGAACACAAATCAGATTTGTGTTTTCTCTACTGTAGCACTAACTGGATGTCTACTAAAATGTCTACTATTTTGAGGGGGAAAGAAATCTGAACCAAGAATAAAAGTGATTAACAATGACACTTATATTTCCACTAGTGCTGTAAATTTTAACCCTGGCTAATGCATCGAATTCCATTAATAGTTACTATACTTCCAAGTCTAAAGTTTCATTTTCAGTTTGTAGAACAGTGCCTACATAATAGCTCCTAATAAATGCTTTAATTGTATGAATAATAGAAGTCCTGACATGTGCAGTAACAATATGTATGGTTTGTGTTTTAAATTATTTGCTGTGTTTAGCCCCAGATATTATCTGGTAAACAAGCCAATATTGGGAACAATGACAAATTGAGTACACCTTGGTTTTTACCTTCAGCTATGATGCATTTTGTTTGCCCTAGACAGATAATGACAATTCAATCCTGTATTCAAGGTACAAACCTTCCCTAGACAAGAAAAATAAGCTTTCAATATCATTATGTTGTGACCTAAATAGATACTTGTTCCCAATTTAACCATCCCATTAAACACACTTTAAAAGAAAGATTCTTTCATGTGTGTGATAAATCAGATTTGAGTACAATTCCCACCATTGGGCCTGTCAAGGATAAGTAAGGGCCATCTATCTATGCACACATTTTATATCTCATTCTTCCTAAAGCGATACTGTGTCCCTCTCCAACACACACCCCTACTATTTATGTACTTATTTACCTCTTCATTTATCTATCTATCTATCTATCTATCTATCTATCTATCTATCTATATCTATCTATCTATCTATCTATCTATCTATCTATCTATCTATCTATCTATCTATCAGTCATCAAGCTCTTTGTATATTATAAATATAGCAACCTGGACAAATAAATGGTCATTCTGAACTTAATTTTTAAAAGAATGAGGGGTCTCTCCCTGTCTCCTTAACTTCTTATCTTTTGAACCAAGTCATGTTTTACTCTGCACAGTCCACGGATTTACCAAATGCCCCTTATTGTATCCATTTCATTTCATAAAGCAAATTAAAACTGACATTGAAAGAAACTTTTTTAAAAAGCCATGTATTTGGTTGTGTGCTTTGTTATGCTACTCTGTAACCAGACTTTTCTTTTTGAATGGTTTAAAATTTTCATTGAATTTTATATGACTGCTTTTTAAATGCTACTGTAAGAATCACAGTCTTTGCATTACTATTCAGAGATTTCTGAAAAAGGAGAGATTTAAGCTTACATTCTTTGTATCACCATTAAAATACACACACACTTTTTAAGTAAACATCTATTTACTCTTAATGGTGTGTGTATTAACTGCTCTGCTAACTACCAGTTATTTTGTTGTTGTTATTGCTGGGTTAAGTACTTTTATCTTTATCACAGCCTAGGCAATTATAGAAAGGTTCAGGAAAAAACATACTGCCTACTACAAATCAAGATGATTTCAGGTTGTTCTATATTTTTTGTTGTTTTTTCATTATGTTATATATTTTCAATGGCTTGAAAATTCCTTTGTGTAACTTCTGTTACAGTCCAATTAGGTACAATTTTCTTTTTCTGAAGTGAACAAAGTAGAGTTTATTTAATATGTTCCTTCTAAGTGGGTCCTCATGAAGAGAGAAAACACAGACTCAGCAAAGATTTGGATGTATGAAATTTTAATAACACTTCTTATGGACCCATGACCCAGTGAGGAGTGAAGGCGGGGTCCTTTGCTTAGAGGGAGTGGCCCTCATCACTCCAGGAATGATATGTGGAAAGTGGGCAGCCTAAGAGTCCCTGTAGAATACTGGATTTGCCACAACTACTCGCAGAACAGTCATTCATTTGGTGGGTCTGAATGGCTTAAACAGTAGTAGATGGCACTATGGGACATGTCCTGTTCCATCAGTTGGCCCCAGAAAAGTAGCCTAAAATGAGGGAGGACCTAAATAAGTGAGGATATTACTCTGGTAAAGGGTAGGAAGTCTTTATCAGCCAGATGCAAATCCACAATAAATCACTAGTTCATTCACACCGTACAACTAAAGACTACTTATGATTTTATACTTCTAGCATAGTGTTTATGTTTAAATTCAAACATTACTTGGAACTCCTTTGGAGGTTTATTGCTGCATAACAACCCACACCAACATTTAGTGGTTCCCAACAATTGTTTTATTTGCTCATGATTTGAGAGAGCTTAGCTGGGCAGTTCTGTTGTTTTCTCCAGTCCTCACTCATATGGATACATTCAGCTAATGGATTAGCTGGGGGCTGGACTCCGCTGAGATGCTGGGGCAGCTGGACTTTTCCTCCTCTCTGTGTACTCCTGAAGCTTTTCTGGTATCAACTGGTGTCTCCAGCAAAGAAGAAGGGCTTCACCAAGGTCCTCAAGAGCACAGAAGAAGCTGCCAGGCATTTTTGAGGTTAGTCCTATAATTGGCACATTATCACTTCTGTGACATTCTTTTGGTTAAAGCAGATCATATGCCCAGCCCAAATTAAAAGGGAGTTGATGACCCAAAGGGAAGAATACCAGAAGGTTGGCTTCTTTCTTTTTTCTTTCTTTTTTTAATTTATTAAATTTATTGGAATGAGATTATTAAAATTATATAGGTTTCAAGCATACAAATTGATAATACATGATCTGTATGTTGCAATGTGTGTTAACCACCCAAAGTCAAATCTCCTTCTGTCACCATATATTTGACCCCATTTTCTACTTCCTCCAAACCCCCCTTTCCCTCTGATAACCACCATACTGTTTTCTGTGTCTATGAGTTTTTGTTTGTTGTCTTGTTTGTTGCTTTCAGTTTCATATCCCACATATGAGTGCAATCATATGATTCTCAACTTTTTCTGTCTAACTTATTCCACTTAACATGATAATCTCAAGGTCCATCCACGTTCTTGGAAATGGCAGCATTTCATCTTTTCTTATGACTGAGTAATATTCCATTGTATATATGTACCGCATCTTCTTGGGTACAATCATCTATCAGAAGACACTATGATTGTTTTCATGTCTTGGCCACTGTGAATAATGCTGCAGTGAACATCAGGGTACATATATCTTTACAGATAAATGTTTGCATATTTCTTTTGTAGATTCCCAGAAGAGGGATTGCTGGTCATTCTATTCTTAATTTTTTGAGAAACCTTCATATTATTTTCCATAGTGGTTGTGTCAATTTACATTTCTACCAGCAGTGTATGAGGGTTCCTTTTTCTCCATAACCTCTCCAACACTTGTTATTTCTTGTCCTGTAGATAACAACCATTCTAACATATGTGAGGTGGTATCTCATTGTGGATTTGATTTGCATCTCCCTAATAACTAGTGAAGTTGAGCATCTTTTCATATATCTGATGGACATTTGCATGTTTTCTTGGGAGAATTATCTGTTCAGAGCCTTCCAAGAGGCTATGGGACTCCTACAAATGATAATCTCAGTTTAACTTATAACGGTAAAAGTATTAAACTTTAAAAATCACACACCGAAAAAAAAAATAGTTTGTGTTATGAAAAACTCTGAAATCAAAAGTAATTGCATGTTTAATTTAATTTATTATTATTTGTTTTTAATTTAAGCACTTGCAGCAGGTTTTTGCTAATTTCTAGGAATCAGGGGTGGGGATTGTGTATAAGTGAATTTTTTTTTTAATCTATCGCATAAGTAGACAAACTCATTTTTCTAAAAACCCAACAGTGCTGACTGCCACAGGGCTAGGAACAATTATAGTTACAAATCTTCTATCTTGGCTGACTAGCACTCACTGAGCTAGCTAGTGGTATTACCATGTTCTTGCTAAGGTACTATGCTTCATTCACATCAACGTAACTGAACCAATGATAACATGAGCTATCTGATAATAAAATGAGCAAACTTTCAAAGTACTGTACATGAATTATTTGTCCTACTTTTTAGGAGTCCACAGACTATCATGAGATTAGCTTATAGCATCATAATTTTCTGCATTCAAATTAAAAAAATATATAAAATTTCCCCAATTTTTTCTCAATGTTCGAGAAAGTTGACCCCCCAGGAAATTATAACAGTCTAACCTGATGATTTCACTTGCCCCAGCTTACCAACAGTAGGTAGTTTATCTTAGCTTGAGACAAACTAATTTAGGGGCTGTTCCTCCCAGATCCAGAAGAACCTAGGGAAAAAATAGTATTTCCTACTAATAAATTGTGTCATTTATACCATAATCTTTCTTTCATCTGCTTTCCCCAAACGCAATCATTGTCTGTTTAAATGGCTTTTGCAGAATATTTTGAGTAAAATATAAATAAGATCTTAATTAAAGCTGTTTTAACTCTTTAACTTCAAGATAATTAAAATAAAAATATGTCTAAATTCCAACTTATGCTATTAAGTTGTACATGAGAAACATTTCTCTTGTTGTAAGGACTACAGGTTTGAAATTCCAGAGCTAGAGTTTCCTCTTACTTAACTTTGATAGAGTCCTCTGATTTGGTATGTAATAATTTACTTCTAACGTGTACCAGCAACAATTCATGGACTGCATGAGATAGAAAAGCAAGCCCAATGTAATTGCTCTCCTAAGCTCTCCTGTAATTTACAAGTCTAGAAAGTCTAGGAAAGGCTTTTTTCCCCTAATATATAGTTTATGGATTCAAGTTATTTTTGTATATCAGGCCTCATGTAATATGAATGTCAAAGTAGTTGACGTCCACTGCATATTTACCTCAGATTTTAACAAGGCTCACTCCCTCACTTTTTACATTTCTGTGTCAATAGCAACTTCTTAAAGAAAACTTTTGTGGTTATCCCCAGGCTACTCCTGACACTACATCTTTTTAAATCTTTTTATAATTATCAGTGCTTATATTATTTTTCTAGGGCTGGAATAGCAAAGTACTACAAACTGGGTGGCTTAAAACAACAGAAATCGACTGTCTCACCTTTTCAGAGGCTAGAAATGTGCGATCAAGGTATCTTCAGCGTTGGTTCCTTCCGAGGGCTCTGAGGGATAATCTGTTCCATGCCTCTCCCATAGCCTTTGCTGATGGCTGGCAATCCTTGGCATTACTTGGCTTACAGATGTACCACTCCAATATCTGTTACCATCTTCATATGGCATTCTCCCTGTGTGTCTCTGTCCAAATTATATTGTTCCTAAAAGGACACCAGTCATATTGGGTTAGGCTCCACCCTAATGGTTCTATGTTGAGTTGATATCTGCAAAGACTGTTTCCTAATAAGACCATATTCACAAGTACCAAGGATTAGGGTTTCAATACAACTTTGCGTGGTACACAATTAAACTCATAATAGTACTAGTCACCAAATCTTTCCAATTCTCCCCATTCAATTATTTGAAGAATTGTACTTCCTGGCACCCTTTGAAGTATGGGAGGTAAGACATATGAACTTCTGGCCAATGGGTGATGAAATTGATATGTTCACCTCCAGAGCAGAAGATCTGATTGCTTTTTAAAGAATTTACCAGAACTTTCTTTTGTATTTGACATTGTACACACCAATGTTTGAGGTGGTAGCTGTGCAGTCATTTTGGATTCTGACTATAGAAAGCAGAACTGTCTTATTTATACATAAGGGACTTGTAGAATGAGCAAGAAATAATTCTTTGGGTTTTGAGCTACTATGATGTTAGAGGTAGTTTATTATTGTTGTTGTTCTGCCTAATAATACCTGCTTGATTTTTCTTCTTAGCTGCTCTGTAGAAGTTTATATTAAGCATTTCTTTTATAATCTTTATTGTCTGATTTCCCCACCAGAATGTAATCTCAATATGGCAAAGAATTTATCTGTCTTATTTTTTATTTTATCCTAATGCTTAGGAGAGAGGTAATGGGTCATCAACTAAAATATAGTGGAAGGATGAATGAATACATGAAAGAATGACTAGATATGTAGTACTGAATTATATTTTTCCTTTTTCTTTCTTTAGCATTGTATCTTTGGGTTTTATTTAAAATTTTAGTTACACTAACAATTAAATTTTAATTTTTCTAAAAGTCACAAACTTTTTTTCTTAGATAAAGCACAGAATTAGGAGAAAGTCAGTCTTATAATTGAATCTTGGTTTTTACTACTTAAAAGCTGAAAATATAACTTTGGGTAAGATATTGATTCACCATAAACCATGTTCATCATCAGTAAGATGAGACTCAGAATTGCCAATTATTTAAAAATTGAGTAAAATAATTTAGGTACTTAAACTTTATTCCCCTTTCTTCTTTACACACCATTGTGTTTCTCTTCCCCTTTAAAATGCCTAGAATAATGAACAGCGTATAAAAAAATAACTAAAAAATATATTTATTTCTTGGTTGTATTGATCAATAAGAAATAATACTATTTCAAAATGTTTACTTTCTTTGAATTATGGTTTAAGTTAAACTCATCATTATAATTTCCAAAATTGTAATTCCCATTACATAGTCTCCATTAGAAACAAAGTCAATAAAAATGAATTATTTTATAAATTATATTCTAATTGAAAAATCTGTCTCACTGACACATGTCATACACACTCATTTTATCCCTTTGTACTTAGGATTTCAGGAATGGATTTCTAAGTAGTTTATGGCATGTTCATTTGCTTTATAAAGAAATAGAACATAAAGAGATAGAACACCAAGGGCAAATGGGTGATTTTCTGAGCCATTTTTTAAAATTATCTTTGTGTGTTAATGAATCTTTTAGCCATAAAAGATGATAGAGTGTGAGGGAGCAAAGATAATTGTTCTTAAAAAATTATATCTTTTTCAATGGGATTATTATGCTTATATGTTTAATACAAGGAGAGAGAGATGGCTAGGAATTCAAATTCTGAACTTTAATCAGCAGCCTACTCCCAATTCAGATTCCAAAGGCAAATACACAGAAGAAAACTCCAAGAAAATGTACAAATGTTATTTTTACTATTTGATTATTATAGCCTCAAAACCGTAATGTGGACTCTTGATCAAAGTGAGTTAGGCCAGATTACAACGGAGTGCCAAGGGTTACTTTTAACTCTTTTTCCCTAACACCAAGACTAGAAGTTTAAAAAGCAGACTTCTTGAAACCTTTTCCTAGACTCTCATTATTATCCCTACAGTTTGGATCTATTAGATGTTGAAAAATGCCACATAAAAATTTCAAGGAAAATACTGCCAAAAGAGAGAGGTCCAGTAACTAAAATCTAGAGTAAAGCTGCCCTAAATATACATTCTCAACATAAACAAAGTGTATTAGTTTTTCGTTGTTACCATAACAAATTACTACAAACTTAGTGGCTTAAAACAACACAGGTTTATTATCTCACAGTTCTGTAAGTCACAAGTCCAGGTGGGCTCTGCTCTGGGTTTCTCAAGGCCAAAATCAACATGCCAGCCTGCCTGGACTTCTGTCAGTAGGCTCTGGGAAGAATCTGCTTCCAAGTACATTCAGATTACAGGCAGATTCAATTCTTTGTGGTTGTAGGACTGAGGTCCCTGTTTCCCTGCTGGTTTGCAGCCAGGAGCCTCTCTCAGCTCTTTAAGGTCACCTGCGTTCTTCCTCATGTTGTCCCCTCCATTTTCACACTAGCAACCACATGCCTAATCCTTCCCATAATTTAAATCCCTCTGACTTCTTGTGCCATATCTCTTCTGACTCTAGCCTGAGAGTCAGCTAGAGTTCTTCTCTGCTTTTAAGGGTTCATATAGTTAGGTTAAGCCAGCTAGAATAATACAGGATCATCTCCTTGTCTTGAGGTCTGTAACCTTAATTACATCTGCAAAGTCCCTTTTGCCATGTGATATAACCTATTCGAAAGTTCTTGAAATTATGTCATGAACATCTTTGGGAAGGGCATTATTCAGCCTATCAAGCACAGTTTAAAAGTAATCCAAAGGGGTGCGTGATCTTATTTTGTCACATTAATAGTATTCTCTTCAGGATCCTGGCTCAAATATTACTTTGGCCTTAATATAAGCCTTCCTTATCTTTAGAAATGTAGCTGGGGCAAAGCTTTGAGTTTACTTTCTCTTTAAGTTTGTCAACATCCTATAGCCCTTGGCTAACATAACCTCTAGAAGAACAGTGACAGAATTTATAAATAAAATAAGCAAGACTCCCATTAATACTGGTTGCTTTTGAATGATGAACGGTGATGGACAGTTCTGTGAGATCTCATACATATAGTAGCCCAATAAATTTGCATTTTCTTTCATCGTGCCCCTATGGATTAGGGAAACAGAGGCTTCTGTATAAATTGATTATTAGGTGATTTCAATTTTTCTCATATGGTATTTGAAGTGGTATTCTATCAAAAGTTTTAAATCTATTTACTTATCATTTCATTTGTTTAATATTTTTAACATTTACTCTGTGCCAAGTTCTAGGTATAGAATATATAAGACAGATATGTACTTTAGCCTCAAGGAGCTAGGAGGGACTCTCGGAGGGACAAAAATGTTTCACAGGTATTTTCATGCCCGATGAATGTTTTATTGGAGAAGTGCAGGATACTATGGCAGTAAATAACAATAGCACCTAGTTTAATCATGTAGTTCAGCAAATGCTTCCCAGGATTTGGATCTCAAAACTTCCTAAAAATAATGAGAGATAAGGAAGTCATTATCCGCACTCTGCACATAGCAAAAGAGAGACACAAAGACTTTAATTTACTGTACCAAAATCTAAAGTATGCTATGTCCCATGCTAGGACTTGATCCCAAATCCAACTCAGAGTTCCTAGTGCTGCCATGCTGTCCGTAAAGTATACGTGCAACTATGCGTAGTAGTTAAGAGAAATAAAAATTAAAACCTAATTTAAAAGTGATTTATGCAATCATAAAATATTGAAACTATGTATTAGGGCCAAGAGGGCTGATAAACTGTGTCAAAAAGCTAATAAAACCAGTACTTCTCAATTATAAAAATAATTTAATGCCAGAATAGGAAAAAAAGAATCTCACAAATTTTAGTATGAAGAAGGCACAGTGCTAATCTTGAAAGTTTTCCATGGTTAATTATTCTATTCATTACAATGTTTACCAAATTTGTCTTCATTCTAAGAGAGTTTCTTTTACATCAAGTTCTCCATTTTCTACAAATGATATCATTAATCTTTATTATTGCAAACACAGAGTTTAATTTTTATATTGTAGTTTTAGTCCTCTTGCTTAGCTTCCAGCTACCAAACCATTTTAATTTATTGTTTCCCTTTGTTCTTTTTTTTACACTTTTTTTTTATTAGTTTCGGGTGCACAAAACAATGTAATAGTTAGACATTTATCATTTATGTCCCGTACACAGTGACAACACCCCTCCCTACCCTTTGTTCTTAACAGATTATTATATAGTTGGCCTTTATGTCAGACTGCTCTTCAGTTTTTTTCTGTTTATTAAGTGAGAAACTATATGTAAAGCACTTAGTCCCTGACCCATAATATATTGATGTTTGCCAAAATTGTTCTTATTTTTAATGCTGTTTCAAAGAATGCCTGTCTTCGGGGCTTCTTTGAGGATTACTAAATGACTTATTGAGTTTTTCTTCTAGTTCCTATATTAAATAAATTTCAGAAGTATGCATTTTGGATACTTGATAATACTTGATGATTGCCACTGTCTACTGGGATGTTGATTGGTTATCATTTAGAAAACCGGTTTAGTCACATAATCTCCATCTCAATTTCCACTTTCTAATAAGCATTAATATTATCCTGCTCTTCTATATTTATATAACCTTCTCTTTTCTTCTTGCTTCCTATTGCTTATATTGGCAATTGATCTGATACAAAAGTGAAAAACTATAGTCCCAAAAGGTATCACCAATTTAGGAATATATTTTAGGAACTGCACTGCCAGTTACCATTCTCCATCACATGTCTTTATTTCCTATATAGATTCCCCATCATACATATTTCCTATATGTATAACCCATCATATATATTTATTTCCTGTTGTTTGCTTGCAGTTGTTATTTCCCAAAAGACAGAAAAGGATAGAAGTAAAAAAAAAAAAAAAAAAAAAAAAAAAGTAGAACTGTCATCACCTCCAAATAGTACTCATGAAATGCTCCAGTTGCTTGATGAAGACATGTCTTAAATGTCTGATATAAGATAAATGCACCAAGAGAGGAAAAGGAATCTTTCAATTTATTTTCCCTCAGTCGAGACTGCCTTGTTTTATGAACACAAGTACATGATTTGGGCAGAGTAAAGTTTTAAGGGAGATGTCTTTGGTTTTTAAAAATTTTAAATATGATTTAAAACTAAATATTGATATTAACATTTTCACTGCGACTTTCGTCTATAGTCGAATGATATTTCCATAACGCTAACTGCAGAGGTCCACTTTACCACATGACCTCAGTGTTTCAGAAAGGAAGTTTAGGAAAGCCGATGTACATTTTTCTATATTTTTCTGTTTTTCAAGAATGAGTAACATAGGAACTTGTTATACTTTAAGCATTTATTTTAATAAAATGTAGCACCTTAACTGTATTTACTTAAAAATATAAATATTGTAATTATTTTCTGTGGATTTTTTACACATTTTGGAGAAGTTTATTTTCTCCAAATTAATTAATGCAGTGAAAAGATTAAAACATTAAAAGAATAAATCTCACCAGAATGTTTCTAGAATTAGATTTTTTAAATTATTATTACTCCATTTGCATTTAAAAGACTCTTAACTGAAAGACTGAAATCTTCAGTCCTGGGAAATTTTATTATTTTACTTATTATCCACTTTTCCCACCCCTGTTCCCACTTTTTATTTGTTCTCTCTTTCTGGTTCACCTATTAAATGGCCATTCAGACTCTTAGAACTATTTTCTTATTTCTTAACTTTTTCTTCTTTGTATCTTTATAATTGTGTTTGGAAAGAATACCTTAGCTCAGTGTTCTAGGCTGCTAATTTGGTTTTCATTATTTCCATTCTACTAGTCATCCTGTCTATTAAGGTGAGGTTACTTTCAGTAAATATGATATTACTGTCAAAATAAAGAGCTAATTGCTTATTTTTTACTCAGCAGTCTGTTTCTTATCCATTAATTTCTTCTCTGATGATATTAATTATACTTATTTCAAAGTTTCTTCGGTTTATCTTTCTGTTTAGTTCTGTTTGTTGTTTTTGTTTTCCTCAAATATTTGGTGACTCTTGATCCTGTTCATGTTTGTAGATGAAAGTAGAAGTTCATCAGTCTAGCTGGTTGGAACATATTTTCTCAACCTGAATAATAATTCCTGCACTGCTGACAATCACTGCAATTTTTATTATAGTGTCCCTGGCTTTGGTGTTCTTTCCAAATACCAGAAAGCCTTCATAGTAGATTTTCCTTAGGTTATGCAAATGACTTGTTTTCTGGATAAATGAGTTTTCAATCCTGGTAGTGTTGTATGTAGTTCCCTCAAGGGCATACTTTTGGACCAGGGTTGTTTCTGACAATCAGCTTCAACTGCTATTTGATTTCAAGGATGGATGCCTCGGAATTGCTATCTTGATTGAAAATACTCTTTTTAGACTTACTGTAAATGCACATACACATACACACACACACACACACACACACGCACACACACATTCACCCAATCCATATACATAACAATATATTTGGTATAAATGAGGAATTCACCATTTTCATAACACTATTAGTTAAGATCATTGAATAAATATGCTAAAATATAAATATCCTTTTTATAAATAAAATATATTCAAATGATTGCTCTTTCCTTTTTGTTCAGTGTAAAAGGAAATGCCCTTTCCTTCCTTTGTTTTTTTCTTAATTTATTTTTCTTCCTTCCTTTTCCAATCTTTCATCCTTTCTTGTCTATTCATCTCCCATGAAGAAAAAAGGGAATATTTTTTGCATTTTAAATTTAAACAAAAAAAAAAAAATGTGACAAAAACTGATCCCTTTTCTCTATGTCAAATTCTATGTCTTTGTTTTGAATAGAACTTTAAGGAACTTGCCAGATCTCTTCGAGCTTGATTTTCCTAAAAGGAAAGTTACAGTAGAAGAGTCTCCCAGTCATAGATTATGGAATTGATAAAATTTTGTCATCCGCTTTGAAGACAATATCAAATGACAACTTTAGATTGTTAAAGAGAAAACCGCAAGCCCTAAATGGTAGCACTCGTGCTACATACAGCCTGTGATGCCAAAACTAGATTTAATATCTGACCTAATTGCTATTTCAACATCTCCCAGAAACATAATCTCAATCAACCGGTCTGAAATTTTCTGGTTTATACCAATGAGACAATCTGTCACGTGGGCCCTGTCCACCCCCACCCAGAGGCAATCTGCATGATTTAAAAAAAGGAAAAGAAACCTCTTGCTGTGCCCTTTCCCAAAAAAGATGTCCTGGTCTAAAAATAATCCTGTCTTTTGTTACTAGCTCCCTTGCCCTACCCTTCTTCCTATAAAAACCATCCATTTTGTATACCTCTGGGAGCTGCCTTCTAGTTGCTAGAAGGGATGCTGCCATGTTCACGAATAGCTTAATGAAGCCAATTAGATCTTAACATTTACTTGGTTTAATGTTGTCCTTTAACAAAATATATATGTATAGTTTTATAGTTTAAAACTTTTTAAAATCTTTTTTTAATAATTTTATTTCCTTTTTTGTAACACTTTTTATTTTCCCTGGAGTTAATGATTGCTTTATTTTTTAGAATCATAGTTTACTATGCTATTTATTCTTTCTGCTTTGTTTTGTTTTGTTTTCTAATATTTCTTCCAACTGTATTCAGCCTTTTGTACAGTCTTCTTTTATGTGGTGGTAAAATTGAATACAGTCAAATGTGAAATTTACTTTGACTTGCAGCTGTACTCTTTTTTTTTTTTTTAATTGGGGAACAGTGTGTTTTTCCAGGATCCATCAGCTCCAATTCAAGTTGTTGTTTTCAATCTAGTTGTGGAGGGCGCAGCTCACTGGCCCATGTAGGAATCGAACTGGGCAACCTGGGTGTTATGAGCACTGCTCTCTAACCAACTGAGCCAACCGGCTGCCCAAAACTTTTCAAAATCTTGCATGTGAAATGTCTTCTACTTTTAGAATGTGTAGTAATGTGTCTTCATTTCAAATGCTTAACTTAAGGTGTAATTACAGGAATTTTACAGCATGTTCTCTCCTCATTCTCCCATCCCCAAGTTTGCCTCAGCAATCTGAGCACATTTCAGCTATAATCAGAAGTATCTGAACAAGCAGCCAATAGAATGCCTCCAATTTGCCCATCAGAGAACCTTGAGAATGAAGAGCCTTTCCTTCTTCCAAAGTCTCAGGAATTTTTAATTCTTAAAATTAATATTTTTCTCTAGCATATTGAAACTTGTGCATCTGCTAGTCTGAATATTTTAATGAGCTAGTGTCTACCATATGCCAATTGCAATCTGCACTCACCCTACTCGGGTGTCTGTAATATTAACTGCTTAGCAGGCACTGCCTTCCATGGTCACAATCATAAGCATGCAGGTTGCTATTCAGCTCCCATTTGTCACTATTGTCACTTAAGAATGAGAGTGACTTTCCTCTTCCTTCAGCTCTGGCAACCGATAAAGCTTATTAAAATGGCTGAAACATTTTTACTTTCCTTCGTGCCTGGCTTTCTCAGCCAATAATATTCCTATGAGCACCTGCCACGATACTTGACATTTCTTTTTAATATTTCTCAAATCCATTCTTTTATCTCAGCCTCCACTAATGCTACCTTATTTCAGGCGACCATCAACTATAACCCGTATCACTGCAACAGCCCCGTCACTCCTCTGCCTCCAGTCTTGCCTCTTTCAGACTGTCTCCCCACATTGCTATCAGAGTGTTCTTTATAATGCAGTAACTCTTATCATTTCTCCTTCCATTGTTGCTCCTTCCAGGCTTACTGGTCCAACTCTTCCAGTGTCCTCAGGATAAGTTCAGAATTCGTTAGCATGGCTTCTTTGACTCTTGTCATTGAAACATTTTCTTCTCCAACTTCATCTTTCACTATTGTCTACTTACTTTCTTCTAACTCTAAGTGACTAAACCGTAAGTAGTCTCCCTCCCAAAGCATTCTTCTACTCTCTAAATCTTTGTATGTGCTGCTGCTTCTGCCAAGAATTCTCTCCCCAACTTCCCACTTTTACAAGGAAATAACCCATAATCATAAGATGATGTCTTTTCAATGTGACTCGGAAGTACCCTGCATTTACCACACTTTGTTCTAATTGGCTGCTTATGTTCTTTTATGGTTGAAGGTAAACTGTAGGTCAGGATTAAGCATTATTCACCATTTTTTCTCAGCTATTAGTACCATTCTGACTTACAGAAGGTACCCAGTAAGTGTGTCTATAGGATGCTATTTAGAGTGCTAAGCAGAATTCTGGAGTTGTACATCCTTGAAAGCCATCTGAACAGCTACTGAAGATTTCCTACCCAAATGAATTTCTTTACATTTTATGGATGGATTCAATCACAAGAGAATTATTTATGATCTTATAAAACCATATACCTAGGTCTGATTTAAATAACCACATTTTATGGAAATAATATAATGTTTAAGATATGAATGAGCATCATGTGCTAATATAAGAAATGAACATTTGCAGAAGTACTTGAGTAATAGTATTGAGTTTATACTATTGTTCTAGAGAGTGTGCTCAGTATTGGAGCTACAAACGTAAATAAAACATGGTCTTCATTTATTAATGAGCCCTGGCCAGCATGGAGATCTTTACTCACAAAACAGTCCTGATAAGTAAAATAGTGATACTGATTACAATAATGATAATTATGGTAACTAATATTGAATGAGGCCTCACTATGGGCCAAACTCACCTCTGACAATCTTAGGTTTAATGTATGGACTCATTTAATATTTACAACAACCCTATAGGTTAGGATCGATTACTTTCCTCATTTTAATGACTGTTGCTGAATTGGAGTGATTTGAGGAAAGACTGTGCAAATAAAAGTATCAACTCTTCAAAAATAGTCTGCTATGAAGAGAAGCAGAGAAATACTGTTACACAGAAGGAGATATGGAAATAAGGTAAAAAGAGGTGTAATAGAGTAGATGAACTAAGAACATGGGAAATGTTTGTCTGAAAGTGGGACGAATAAACTTCAAGTTTTAGAGGCAATACTATTATTTTTGATAAATAATAATAGTAAAGTATTGGGTAGTAGTCACTACCCAATAAAATTGGGTAGTGACTGATGCATACAAAGAAAGATACAATTATTTGCACCAGATTGGTAAATACTCTCGTATAAGGTTGATTACTGTATAACGGGAGTGAGGTGGAGATACTACATATGTCATTGTCATAATGCCTTACTTGGCATATAAACAGATAGCTATTCTGTTCAAAGCATATCTTTAAACAACAGTTTACCTAAATGTAGGACTATGTCTGTAATAAAATTTTAACATTTATCTTTGAAAGTGAAATATTGATGTGGGTTTATCAATTCACAACACACATTGTTATACATACAGACATTATTTATCTGAAACACATTAACATCTCTAAACAATATCTCCAGCTTAGAGTGAGTTTTCTTTCATTTTACTGGACTTTATTAAGTAATTTCTCAATATTGTGAAGTAAAGCACACACACACACACACACACACAAATACACATACATACACACTCAGAACTGTTTTGAGAAGACTGATTTCAGACATAGAAACTCCTTAAGTTTTCCAGCACATTTTAGAGATGAGAAAGACCTAGGGAGTTTCAGTGCCTAGCTTTAAATGTCACTTATTTAGCTTGTGACATTTAAATTTGAATCTACTCCAATTGTTCACACACTAGTATGTACATTAATCCTTTTCTAACCATGAGTTCTCTTATTGGAAATTAAAATATATGTATATTCATTTATATATACATTTTTCTTAGCAATAAATGGAGTAAACGTAAGGAAGTCGAACTACTGACTAAATGAGTCATCGGTGTTCTGCAGACAGACACATAAAATGGGATGTACCTCTGAGTCACTTTCGTTTTCACCTTTGTTCTTCTGCCTGTGGTGTGCTAGCAATCAGTCACATGAAGTCTGTCTCATGAAAATATATTGTTGCCCTTCAGCTCTCTCCTCAAAGCTTGGAAGCCCCAGGAGACATTTAAAAGACAAAGATCAATATGGCTTTTAGAAAGTTAGAAGATTGCTTTAACCCCTGATACACATTGGTATCACAGCAGGAGGTAATGGACCTCTCAATCCTAAGGTTTACAAGTTGGCTTTTTTCAAGAACATATGACCCAAGTCACCCTATCCATTCCCATAACAGCCTCCCTCACATAATAATCCATTTCAACTCCCTGAGTGTCCAAGTGAATCCACGGATATGGAATCCATAAGTTACACCACAGAAAACAATCTATTTGTGTCATGCTTTTGGAAGCACAAAGTTTCACATCTTCCTACAAGGACAACCCAACATCACCACTAGGCAGCCAACTACACCTTCTTCATAAAACTAGGTGTGTTGGTTGTATAGCACTAATCTTTAGGTAAGTTCATTGGGACAAAAAATTAAAAATTTCAGTCAATAGAATCAGATTTGCCTAGCCACAAACGTATGTTTCTCAAATCTTATCTACTTACATGTATTTTCTAGAAAACTAATTTCAAATTTACACACAAATTACAAGATTGAAATACACGATTGTGCAAGGGAAAACCCTCTCTAAGTGATAGATAGCTTAGTGACCAAAAAATAAGCTACACTAGAAAATAGATTTGAAGGGTTTAGGAGTGTCCATTTCAGGCATTTGCTTAAGCTCCCATCAGTATAATAACTCAAAAAAGTGAATAAATAAAAAGAACTAAACAAGTGAATTAACATCTTTGTTGTTGAAAAAGTGTTCTGTGAAAGAGAAAGCTACAAAGCAATGAGCTCTCTGTTCAACAAAAGCATTTTTTTTTCTTTTATGCATAGTCATATGGTACTTAGGTAGCCCACACAATTTTAAGCATGAAACAAACACTTAAGACCCTGCTGTCAAAATGCAAAAACTATCATAATGCTGTGTATGATATTAAGATTTAACAAATAATGCTTAATGATGAAAGCATACATGTTATAAAGAGAGATGCAGTATCATTCAGTCATTTCTATTAATTTGAAATGCATACAGACTGACTAGGCCTAGCAATTTACAGGGAAATGAGTCCTTCCCTAGAAAACAACTTATTTATTTTATGGTACATTAATATTTTGCTTTAGCAATGTCCAAGAACTCTCTTGGTTGCTATGTGATAAGCAGGAACTTTAGAAAAGAAACTTAGAGATAAGGCATCTATTAAAGATATAAGTTCAGAAAAGCAAAAAATATTCTACTTGCAGCACACAGGTGATGTATGATCACCATTTGTCAGTGAGGAGGAGCTGGAGATAGATGTTAGAACCTTTCGTATGCCTTTCCCAATTCATCTATTTCATGTGTCAACACTATGTAAAGTGTATCTAGTTTTTTAATGTCTTTAAATTCATACTCTGTAGATCCTTTGGTGGTATATATGACAACCTGAAATAAAGAATCCTCTGAAATACTGGACTTCTGGATTTTCTGGACCATTTTTCTATTTTGTTTAAATTAATTTTATTGGGGTGGCAATGGTTAGTAAAAGTACATAGGTTTCAAGTATGCATTTCTATAATACATCATGTATATCTCACATTGTGTGTTCACCACCCAGAGTCAGTTCTCCTTCCATCACCATATATTTGATCCCCTTTACTGTCATCTACCACCCCCCACCTCCCTGACCGTCTGGTAACCACTAAACTATTGTTTGTGTCTATGAGTTTTTGTTTCTTTATTTGTCTTGTTCCTCTGTTGATTTCAGTTTTATATCCCAAACATCAGTGAAGTCATATGGTTCTTGACATTTTCTGTCTGACTTATTTCATTTAGTATAATAATCGCAAGATCTATCCAGGTTTGTCTCAAATGATACTATTTCATCTTACGGCAGAGAGTAGTACTCCATTGTGTACATATACCACATCGTCTTTATCCAATCATCTATTGAAGGACACTTTGGTTGTTTCCATGTAATGGCCATCGTAAATAAAGCTGCAATGAACATTGTAGCACATATATCTTGACAGATAAATGTTTTCAGATATTTTTGGGTAGATACCCAGGATAGCGATTGCTGGGTCATATGGTAATTCTATTCGTAATTTCTTGAGGAACCTCCACACTGCCTTCCATAACGGCTGCACCAGTCTGCATTCCCACCAACAGTGCATGAGGATTCCTTTTTCTCCACAGCCTCTCCAACACTTGTTACTATTTGTCTTGTTGATGATAGCCATTCTGACTAGGGTGAGTTGATACCTTTTTGTGGTTTTTATTTGCATTTCTCTGATGATTAGTGATGTTGAGCATCTTTCCATATGTCTATTGGCCATCTCTGTATGTCCTCTTTGGAGGAATGTCTGTTCAGGTCCTCTGCCCATTTTTTAATTGGATTGTTTGTCTTTTTGTTGTTGATTTGTATGAGTTCCTTATATATTTTGGATACTGGCCTCTTATTGGAAGTGTTGTTTGCAAATATCTTCTCCCATTCAGTTGGTTGCCTCTTTATTTTGTCGATGGTTTCTTTTGCTGTGCAGAAGCTTTTTAGTTTGATATAGTCCCATTAATTTATTTTTGCTTTTACTTCCTTTGCTTTTGAAGTCAAATTCATAAAATCCTCTTTGAACCCAAGGTCCATAAGTTTGGTACCTGTGTTTTCTTCTGTGCAGTTTGTGTCAGGTCTTATGTTTAGGTCTTTGATCCATTTTGAGTTAATTTTGATACACAGAAATAGATAGCAGTCTGGTTTCATTCTTTGGCATGTGGCTTTCCAATTCTGCCAGCACCATTTATTGAAGAGATTATCTTTTCTCCATTGTATGTTTTTGGCTCCTTTGTCGAAAATTATCTGTTTTCTGAACTATTCTTAATGTTAGTGCCCAGAATAAGCACAACTACAGAAGAGCAGCAGCATCTGCAGAGCGCTGGCTTCTTATCCAAGTTGTACACGCCTGTTAAAGAACATTAGGAAAAAACATTAAGAAAGTAAAAGCAACCTGTATTCTCTCCATCTGAAGATGTTGGTGTAAATCCTTCCCATCTTTTTGCTATGGACATATACATCTCTATTAATTTATAGTATTAACAAAGTATACTTGTGACTGAATGCACAGTTCCATTCGTTACATGCAAATATTATATATTGTTGCTATTCATTTCTCAACAATATGAAATCACATGTCATTTAATTTTTAAATAATATGTTATTAAATGCCTATCCTCCACCCCCCACGCACGTGAGCAAGTAAGTGGGTGATAAAGTTGTTAAGGATGAAAAAGTATGATACCTTTAAAATATATACACATATATTTTTCCTCATATATTTGTGAGAAAGAGAATCTCTGACCAGATTGCTTGCACTGAAGAGAGTAATGCTTTTAGAAAGTTATTTCAGGTTAATATGATTATAAATCATACAACAAAAATTTTGTATCTGATAAAGTAATATAATGAAACTGCATCTGTATATGATGTCTCAACGATATAAACAGTGAGAAAATGGCAAGAGGTAGAAAATATTTGGATAAAGTAATAAATTGAAAAATGCCACTTGGTATCCAGATAATCTCTAACTAGGAAAATAGGTATATATAGAGTTCGTTGGTATTTCAGGAGGCATCAGTGTTCCAAAATTTCTAAGAGGGAAGTGGTGACCTGAAATTGTTAGCAAGCGCCATGGTCTGCACAAAAATGTGAAAGTAATAGAAGAGGAAAAATCAGCATGTCTTGCTGCTACGTGAAAAAATACTGAATATTGGTGAAGATAATTAAGAACATGTGCTATTTTCCTGAACAGGTCTTCAGCACTGATGAGATTTGTCTATTATAAAACTCCTTATTGATTATATATTCACTCAAAAGGGGGGAAATAGCTTTAAGGCAGCAAACATCAAGCTAATTATGTGTGGAGTCAATGCTTCAGTGGACTTCAAGAAAAAAAAAACACGTAATTTTCTAGAATCCTAAACACTTTTCTTTGGTGGCGAACGGAAATAAATCTCTAATTACTTGAGTGAAAATGTTTAAAAATGAATGTCTTCCATAGTTGAAGACATAGTTAAAATGTGTTTATTAAATTGAACATGATTTAACAGAAAAATTGCATCTAAAGTTTCTCTAAATCTGTCCAATGCTCACTAATTACCATTCTATGCTTATCTTACGCTGAGATCTTATTTCCTTCCAGCAAGATCTATTCCTTTAAGTCATGGATCAACATAACGTTAAAGTATTCAACAGCTATCCAAAAAGGATATACGCTTAACCATATAGCTGATTTAATTAATAAAGAATCCTCAATTTACATTGACAGAATAATTTTTGCTTAAAAAAATTATGATTTATGAATAAATTAATCAGCGCACTCTTGATTAAATGTATTAGAAACTACAGAATGAGGCCATAGTTAGTGTTTAAGTTTTCTCTTCAGTAGCACTGGATTAAAACATTGAAACTCCGGGGTTGTGCTTTAAGTTAGTTCACTTCCCCTGCCTGCTAGACACTTGCTCACAGAAGTCATCAGAGAAATACTTCAGAGTACGGCTGGTATCACTGAGCGATGATATGGTATAAAAGAAAGTTATGGGAATAAATATGAGGTTGTCTCCAAAACACTTGAGCTGAGCAATTCCTTATTCCCGGCTTCAAACTTCCCTGATGAAGCAATGGAAATCAATCATTTCCTTAACACAAAGCTTGACCTTCAGAAAAGGGTTGAATGATGTGCTGCAACTTTATAAAGAGGTGCAAAGAGACCTTCATTAATAGTCCACTCCGCTTGTAAGTCATTTTTTTTACTAAAGTAATCTTAAAAGAACTTTCAAAGGAAGAGAGGTCAGCATCTGCTTAAAATTGCATCTGATTAGCCATCCTTGACTCAGTCTTTCCAAAATTTCCACAAAATACACCAATGAAGACACAAAAAGAGATGAAAGCTCATCAAACTACTGACAAATAATACTGACGAGTCTTTCACTAGATCTTGAAGGAAATTCCACTCACTATGTGATGTATAGAGTTGAATAAAGGATCACAGCTCTTAGAAAATTCATGATTTATTGCCTCACAAGGGCAAACCTGCCCCCAAGAAAGTAAGTAGAGAAACTCACTCTTCTACCATTGACATGAATCCTGATTCAAAGGCTCAGGGCAGCCTTTTCTGTATATATTCATCCTAAATTATCAACTGAAATTCATATTAAAACATACATTCCAGCATTCCATTCAAGAAGTTTTAAGTAAAAATATATAGGTTTAGCTATAGAAGTATGCATTTTTAATAAGCATCCTGGATGATTCTTAGGTTGTGCACTAAAGTTTGATAATCACTACTCTATAGCATTTGAATTCTCTTTCAAAAAAACGTTTTCTTTTCAAAAAAAAAAGTAAGTGGGTAATACAAATCTGACCATAGGAATATGCCAGGAGAAACATTTCCAGTGAATTTTCCCCCAGTACCACCACCAACATTTAGTCCTCAGATTCTGTTTATATACAAATTTCTCTATTACTGTCGACCTGGAGATTCCATGAGGAATCTTTTTATTTTCAGTACTTCTAAGTAAATCCCCATCAATCTGGCATTCAAGTCCCCCAAATCAATTAACTTTACATTAGGTTACAGAAAATAAATAAAGATTAAAAGATCATCAGAAGGCACATGCCCTGAGAGAAGATATAGACTTCTCAGAGATCCAACTTACGGCCAGGATAGCAGTTTCTTATTATGCAAGCTAGGGAATGAGTTTCTTGCAGGCCCCGCTTAGGTTAACAAAATTAGAAGAGCTAGCTATCCCTTAACTTTTTAAAAAGGTTATTTCCCCCATTTTAGTGATGGAGAAAAAAAATATAAAAGGTTCTTTAGGATCAAATGGGTTTTTAAAATTGTGATGTAAAATTATATGATATGGAAACTCATCAAGAGAGTCACGACCCTAGAATCTTCATCTCTAGACCATAGCTACACCCTTTCAATTACAGGTGTTGTTATTGTTTCGTTGAAAGCACACATCCAAAATTCATCCAACATAAAACTTTTGGTATGACAAAGTATTAGCTATACTGAGCTTCATGTCTGTGTAGCTCACCTGCAGCTTACCCACCCATTCCTAGGTAAAGCATGTCAATCGAGTGTATACAAATAAGGGTATCTGGAGGCATTCTGGATAAAAGTGTTTACTGAGTCATTCCTCAGGGATGAGTCCCCCAATGAGGATTATTGTGATTAATAAGGAAATTTCAGTTAGTCAGCGATGTGGAGCAGTCAGAATGCCGTTGTTAAGGTTAGCTAGAGGAAACACCAGTTTGTGGATAGGACATGTAGGCAGGATAATTCAATGACAAGTTGTGCTATTCTGGATGAGAACAGCATCTCCCCAAACTCCTCACTCCCTCCTGGTTGGCCCTGAAACAAAGGTGACCAAGAGGAGACGTAGAAGGACTAAACACAAGGAATAGAAGAAGGAAGTCTGCCTCCCCACTCCAGCCAAATCTTTTCTCTCTCTCTCTCTCTCTCTCTCTCTCTCTCTCTCTCTCTCTCTCTCTCTCTCTCTCTCTCTCTCTCTCCCTCTCTCTCTTTCACACACACACACACACACACACACACACACACACACACACCCCAACCACCAAAACCAAAAGCCCTGTATTTGGTAACATTGTTGAAGAAGTAAATCAGTTTAATTTTACTTAACTAGGATGTGAATATTTTCAACAAGCATCTCCAGAAAGCATCTTTGAATCGATCCCATTAATCATTTGGGAATCAGAAGTGGAAATTTTAAAACTGGTTCACGTTCATAGGTAAGAGATTTCCACTCATGAAAGACATGTAATTGAGATGAATTATATGTTTTCTCAGACTGGTTCAATCATTGTCTGAATTTAAAACAGGCTCAAAATTGGTGCCTCTTAAATGTGAGTTGGTTCTCTTTACTGTAGAAAGACCTCATAAATCTGTGTACGTGTGAGAATAATAACTGGGAGTGCATAATAAGTACCTGAATGAATAAAAAGGAAATATAATCCATGGGGAGTAAGCAGAAAGGGCAGAAAATACTTGTAAGAAATTAGAACAATCAATGTGTTTAAAACCTTTTTACGCCCCTTCAACTATAGCTGCCATTTACAATACATAAAAAAATGGGCTTAAATGGAGAGCTGTGTTACAATTTAAAAGAAACATTTATCACTATAAATGCTTTGAATGATCTTAAATATATTTTGATGAATTTTAATTTCTAGAATCTGAGTGAAATAGATTACTGTTGATATAACTTAAAGATATGTGTTCACATGATAAATATTTGCTTAATGGTTAATTTACCTAATTGAGGAGATAAAGAAAACTTTCCTGGAGAAAGTACAATTGAGATTTCTCTTGAAAGATTCAGATGTAGAGTTGACAAATATCAGAAAATGGAAACAACACAAGCAAAGCCATGGATAGGGAAAGAATGGAGCCCAGAAAGGCAATTCTGAATAGAGGAGGAATGTGAGGTTAGGCTAAAAATATTTATTAAGGCTCTTCTGTACAGCAACCTAATTCAGTGAGGCAAAATAATCAAAGGTTGAGGCCACTGGAAGTGTGCAAGTGACCTTCAAAGATCACATCTCTTGGGCACTGGCTGCCCTCAGAAGGTAGCCAGCCAAGCCCTGTGTGCTCAGGAAAACCAACCAGCTTTGTCAGCTGAAATGGTTAAAATGGAAGAGTGCTGGAAAAGATGCAGAGGTAAGAGCTGATCTGGCAAGTACATCGACCCATGTTAGCCCAGATACAGCAGGGAAAAAATTTGCACCAGAGTGGAAAGTAATATGGTACACATTGGACGTGGGAACTGAGAGAAGTTCCCTGGGAAATTTAACTGCAAAATAGGTCAAGAAAAGGTTAAGAAAAGGTCAGTTTAAACCATGACACAGAGCTCTCTTTAGTCCCATCATGTACAGCTTAATACAGCTCTGCTGAAGGAGAAGAATCTTGGCAAGATTCTTTGGAATAACCATGTTTGTTTGTTTGTTTGTTTTCTATTAGTATGAATTTTAGTGACCCTTTGTGTAATTTGTTGTTAGATTCATGAGCACTCTGGAATTAGAGTTACTATGAAGTGATGAAGAGTATAATACAATAATAACTATAGTATTGGAATAATTTAATTTTGAAATACAAGTGTTGGTTTGTATCAACTTAGTGAAAATATAATGCAATTCAGTCATTGTTGATAAATCCAATATATATAATCAATTTGAGCCTGGGTAGGATTCTTAAGTTTCTTTTATCTCAAAACTACTTTCTTTACGCTTAGAATCTCCCAAATTTCACAACTTTCTTTCCTCTCTTTCACAGGGAAACCTCTACAATGGTTTGTCTACATATTATATCACTCTCCAGTTTTAATCAATCAAAAAGGTCCAGCGATTCTATTTTCCAACCCTCTTTTCAACCTTGCATCTCTCTCTATCCTCCAGCTATGTCCCTAATATGGGCCATTATTTTATTTATTTATTTATTTTTAACTCATGGATTATTGTAGTAGCTTTCTAACTGATTTTACCTGTTTCGCTTAGAGGCTTGTTTCCCTCAAATCCATTCTCTAAGTGCAGTGAGGATAACATTTTTTTCCTTAAATTTAAATCTGATTATGCATCACCTATTTTAACTTTGTAATAGTTTCTCAACATGCCATAGTAGGCTCTGATCTGCAGGCATCCCTCTGGCCATATGTCTCACCACTACCCTTTCACACTCTACCTTCTAGCCAAAGTTGTCATGTTTTACTCATCGTTGTAGGCGATGGCTCTGTCAGGCCTCTAGATCCTTCATAATGTGGAGCCTTTGGTCCTTGCTGCTCTGCCTAACTCCATCCTAGTCTGTAGGACTCACTTAGACATCACATCCTGCAGCCTCACAGCACCCAGTATTTTCCACATTACACAACTTGCCACTCTTTGTTTTTATTGCCTCTTTGTATCTCCATTAGACTCTTAGTTCCCACAGGGCAGGGGAAGGATCTGTGCTGTTCACTAGGGAATTTTCATCGCCTACACCAGTACTTGACCCATAGTAGCACTCAGTGAATGTCTTTTTAATTAATTGAATAAGTGAATTGAGGCCCATAAAAGTCCTTAAGATATCCTGCTGTGTTGTCTTTAGCATCAATCAAAACAAGTATCAATTCCAAATAAAGTTTAATCTGTTTATTTTTAATATAAACTAAGTAAAAATTGTGAAGAGTAAGTGTGAAAATTCTTTTTTTTTATTTTCACACTTACACGTCACAATTTTTACTTAGTTTATATTAAAAATAAACAGATTAATCTTTATTTGTAGGTCTTTAAAAATATTCAAATTTCTTTCTTGACCACTTTTACTTTTTCTTTGATTTGGTTACGTGTGAGCTGAAAAAATGGCCCATGCAGAGAATGATGTTGCTATATTTAAGCAGTTAAATTTGTATTTCTTACATTAGCCAATTTGGTTGACCTCATAACTAGTATTAGATGATATATAAAAAATGCTTTTCTAAATATCTGTTTTAAATGGATATTTGGATTTATAGAGATCAATTTTAATTCAATAAAAATTATTTTTTAACCAAAAAATAAACAGGTATCAATTCCAAAAATGTGATGAAATTTCAGAATATAATGGCCGTAAGGGACAGAGAACCTAAAAGATATTTAAAACACACACATGCGTGCGTGCCCCAAAGTGTGTGTCAGATAGATAGTAGACTTGTTGGGGTTATTGCTTGGTGAGGGGTGTAAATGCTTAATCGTTATGATGTTTTGTACACCTGAAACTAATAATAATAATAAAGCATACATTGGCTGAAGCAACAATGTGAATAGGAACAAACACTATCAAGAGTCCTCCTTAAGAAATCTCATTTAAAGGTTAACCTTGCTCTTTGCTTTTGTTTTCTTGGGATTTAACAAACAAAACATTATTGCAAACTGTTGCCCAGAAAGTGAAAGCAATCACTCAAAACTCAAAATCCATTAAAGACTATTCAAACAGTCCACACTTTTACTATGTATCAAAAGCACTACTACTACTTTCGGCATGGTTCCTACCCTGATAACTTGTCTTTTGTGTCTCCAAAGTCCTCACCAGTGAAGTTCTGACATAGAAGATATCAATACAGGTTATTTCATCAGGAAATCTTGGATATGTGAGGAGTTAAGAAGCTTCCGACTCATTAAAGAGTTTACTCAAATTATTCCTTACACAATATAATGAAGGCTTGATTCTGACAAGCCATGCACATTCACCTAGATTACCAGCGTCAGTCTACTGCTGTACTCATTCAGATGTTACACTACATATTCATACCTTGCTCGCTCACTGAAGATTACCTGCCATTCATTTCATGTGTATTTGGGTAGGCATTCCTACATATAAGGACTTGAAAGCAAATCTATACTTTTAGGAACTTAATTTTCTCCTAACGTCTTCATTAGAAAACCTTTTATAACACTAGCCCTTTCATATCATGAGGATAACGGCAGGTGTGTACTACGCATGTTAAATAACACCAGACCTTATACATGGAATTTGATTAAAACATTGTGTACTCCAGGGAACAAGCTCAACCTTTATTTGTGTTGTTAAGGCTAGTACGTATGTCATCACAGATCTTTAACCTGTCAAAGTTCTATAAGTATTATACAGAAACCTGCTGTTTATGCTAATTTAAGATCATGCTTCTTCTAGCTTAAGTTCTCTTCCATAACTCACACTTATTAGCAACCACATTCACTTGTCTTTTAGGTGTTTGATTTGTAAATATTTTTCATACATTATTGTTACAATTAAAGATTCTGACCTTTAGAACCAGGTGAATTTGACCTGGGATAGAGGAAGTTATTCATTCCTAGATTAAGCAAGCATAATTTTTAAAACCATGACAGAACATTACAGAACAGTTTGAAGCTTCGCGGAATGAAGGCAAGAGGATTTTAAATTTCTGCACCCTTATTAAATTAAATCAGCTGCCTGTAAAACATACTTGCGTGCTTAGCATTATCAATTTACCTCCTATTTGTCACACTATGAAATGTGTCATATTGAAAATTGACGTAATTCTAATTGACATTGACCTGTGTCAACTGTGGATTAGCAGTTTTACTTCAGTGATTGCATTGCAAGTGGGAAATGCCTAATTGCTGTAATTTTATTTTCAAATAGGTTGCAGCTAAACTAATCCAACTAAAAATGGTAAACTGCCCTTTGGAATGAGCCCTTATTTATTTAACTATTTATAAACTGAGGCTAGGAAATAATGTGAAAGAGGTAAAGATAACTGGACTCAGTTTTGGAATTGAGAACCATTGCTGGATTTGCTATGAACTTGCATGGGCCTGAATGAGACATTTATATTTCAAGGCCTCAATTTCCACATGTTTAAAATAAGGGTTGGATTGAACTATCCTTTGTAGCCCTGAAATGTCCTGACTTTCAATCATTACTAAGATTGGATTTTTAAATTCAACAGGGAAATCATGATGTATTCTATTTCTTGAATATGGTGTATTTCTGCTGGAAATTGCACATTTGCTCAAAGATCTGTCATTTTGATCATATTTTTATGCAAATTTTTTATGTGCATGTAGTGATTATTTTAATATAAATCAATACTCTAGGGGTAATATTCAAATGGCTTATTACATAATACTTTTTTCATTTGACTGTTTCAGTTTAATATCCCTAAAGTTATTGCTGATCAAATGGCATCCAGTCAATTGACAAATTTCTAACCCCTGATTCAAATGAACATCTGCCAGGGAACTTTTATCCAGAAGTGGGTTTGAAGGTTTTGTTGGTTTTTGTTTGTTTTGACAATGTTTGTTGGCATGGAAATGGAGCGCTTTTGTTTCAGGGTGACAGTAATATGAATCTGCTTAAATAAATTAGCATTCCAATATATATTGACATTTAGTTGGAATAACAAGTTCAAAAGTCAGTGTGAACTGACCCAAATAATTCCACTAAAGTCCATGAAAAATACAAGGTATATTGTCATGTATGCTTACTACTAAAATGGACCAGTAGTGTTGGGCTGACATCTATTGCCCCACATCTGATCTTCTGTATGTGCATATGCCAAATATTAATATTAATAACATAGAGAGCATAGAGCAGAAACATAGGTAAAGAGGAGGAATGGAAGCTGTGTCTTCTTATTTGTGAAGATATGATTACTGGCAATTTTTCAGAAAGCTATTTTCAATGGAGATTTTACAGGGTAAATCCTTTTACCCAATTTACAAGGCCATTCATGTTCTGACCCTTGCCCATTTCTTCAGCCTGTTGTCTTTTATTTCTCCATTTCTCATTTTATCTCAGCCCTGCTGACCTATTTTATTTATAGTTTTCTGAATATGTCATCACTCTGGGACTACTGCTGTCTCCTCTGCCTAGTATGTCCTCCCTTTCTTGTTTACCTGGCAGAATCCATCTGTTCATTCAATCTCAGCCACAGTATAACTCTATTCACCCACTGTTTTATTTGAGCAGTATTTACCAAGTACCTTCACATACAAGTCTCGTGCAGATGCTTGAATCGTCCTGAAAGCTCATAGTTAAATCAAATAAGCCAGCAATTACAAATAGTGTAAGAGTCCTATGAAAGGAAGATAGAGGTTGTTAAAAAGAGACACAGGTAACCCAAAATGATAGAGAAAGGGAAGGTGTAGGTGTAATGGACGCTGTGGTGTGCCACCCAGATACACCCTTCAGGACTGAGACAGCCATTCACTCATCTTCAGGGAGTGCTGGCAACTGACAGCTCACAGCTGGGGCCATTTGGGTGAATTACCCTTTATCCAAGGGAGCTTCCTCACCCAAATTTACACAACCTTTTTCTGGGTCAGTTTAATCTGGAGTAGAAGGGTATAAAGATTGAGCCTTTTTGCATTAATCTCTGGCCATTGCAACTTTCTGTAGGAGGATCTGAGGCCTCTGCACGATGGCATCCCCGTGCAAATTTGTGACCAACGCAGCTTTCCTTGCAACTTTTCAGATATTGATACAAGAAAATTCCACAATAAACCTCCACACGTAAATTTCCATGTCAGAGTCTGTTTACCTGGAAACCAGACCTAAGACAGAGGGAAGGGTTATGGGAGGAAGTTAACATCTTGGATAACACTTAAAGGATGACATAACCAGGTGAAGAAAGTGGAGGGAAATTGTATATAAAGGGAACAGCATGTGCAAATTCCCAGACAAGGAGGGAAAAGCATGTTTTATTTTGTTTGCTTGTTTAATGATGAAGCTTTGATTACTTATATAATAGAATGTAAGTTGAGCAGCAAAGAGAGATGAGGCTCAATAGTACAGCAAAGTCTGGATCATGAAAGACAACTGCATACGTCAGCTGTAACTAAGACTGATTCTGTTTGAGGCTTAAACCGACTATTATGTAGGAGTTGGTACATTTTGCATTTCTCATATAGAATCTAGATACAAAAAAAAATACATATTAAGGAATGCCGATTTTGCTAAATATATTATAGAATTCAAGCCACAAAAATGGCAAGGAAATGTTTCTCCACCTAGAAAGGGTTGAATTCAGGGAGGAAAAATATTCTGCACTTAAGAACAAGTGTAATGATCATATTTAGATTAATAACATCGTTCAGGGATTTCCAAAGTAAGAAATTAACTAACATAAAACAATTCCTGAGTGATTGCAAGCCTTAAGGAACACAGCAAGGAGAAAAATGTAAAACTGGTTTTTAAATAATGATGTCTCAATGAAGAGCACACCAAAAAAGGAAGAAAAAAAAAAAAGAAAACTGTCCTAATTCTCCAGACACACAAATAAAAGGATTAGTGTGTCTGGAAAAACCAAGTTGAAAGAAAACCTGAGACTATGAAATAAATATTTTGCAATTTAGGTGGATAAGAAAGGAAGTGGTATAAGGGAAATGAACAGGCAGATGTGCAAGAAGCAAAATCTAAACCTGAATGCTTTATAGTTTTTGAAAATAAAAATTCATTGAAAGATTTAAATAGATTAGACATGGCACTCTGTGAACTGAAAAAAGAAGCCTGAGAACAATACACAGATAGAGAGCAAAACACAAATGTCCTGGAAGAAATGTCTATAAGTTCTATCTGAGCAGGAACTTACACTGAGACAATAACTTCCGTACAGCAGAGGATTTTTTTAGGTTATATATAGCTGGTAGTTGATATTATAGTTCAAAAATTCCAGAGTTGTTGATATAACCCCACCTACAACTCTACCATAGGGCAGAGTACATCCCTCCAGCAGCTATAAGAAACATACAATGAATATGCATGAATTTCTTTTTTAGGTTTTAGTATTAAAAGGATTTAATAGCAGCCAATTAGGTACAATAGTAGCTCAAGTTATAGAAACACACTAAACGTTCTGTGTCTGACTAAAATCTGACATTTGAACAATGGTTGCTACTAACCCTGAGACTAATCCACCTTAATATACCAATCTTCAAAATAGTAGACTATTCTGGTGCAGAAGGGAGAAGTCAATTAAATTACACAAAAGAATATCAATGTATAATACAAAATCAAGAAACATAGAAGTAAACAAAGGATAAGAAGAAAAACAGTATCTTTACCTGCATTTGTGCCCCATATTTCTCTAATTTCTTTTGGAGGCAGAATTGGAAGTTATTACCACATTGGAAAGTTGTCACTTTCCATTTATAAATATATAAAATGCATTAACAAACATTTTATATGTTTATGTAAAATACAGATATATATCAAAATATGTGTAATTTGTACTTATGTTATTTTTGTTATACTGTTTATATTAATCAGCATAATCTGTTTTATTGATATTTGCTTTGAGTTAAAAATAAGTGCTTCAGCTATTATTAAAGAAAATAACAAAGTAGACAAAAATGAAAATTACAAGTTTCTATTTTTCAGAGAAGAAAGCCAGTTCATCTAACCTTATTACACTTGTTCCATAATTCTCATCTATGACCTTGAGCTCTTAAAAGATATCATTAGGAAACAATCAGAATAACTACACAAACTTTTTCTGTGAAATATACTCCCCTGTGAAAATAAAAAGAATGACAAGAAATGAAAATCAGCAAGGACTTATACACTGATGAATTAGTGAATGTATTATTTTTTATTGAGATTATATTGAAACAATTGATTATTTTATGTTTATAAGAGGAAACATTTTTAGATTATTACTAATAAGCTCATTAGGTATCAGTTAAAGCTAAATGGTTGTACTGCACAGAGGATGGAAGAGCTTAACTCAATGTACAGCCCATCTCTAGCTGGACCTGTGCTTACTCTAATTAATTCCATGTACCCCTGCCAACATACCGATGCTTTGTAAGGCCTTATAGAAATAACCAGATGAGAAATAGGTCTAGATAATATTTGTATCCTCTAGTTGGCATTCCCTTTCCTATTGCAATTATCTAGTTTACTATTTTTTATAATTAAAAAAAGATATCTTCTGGCTTTTTCAATATTTCAAAGTCACTAAAAATGAGAAAAATAAATACCATCTGTTACTACAAATCTGCAGCTAGTCCATAAGGGTGTATTTTTATAAATTGGTTCTGGCCATTTGGGCAGATGCAGACTCTTCCAATTCCTGGATTTTGCAATTTCATTGACACCCAGTACTTATAAACTTCAGCATTATATTAAAACATACATCTATGGCATATCATATAGATAATTTTTTGTATATTTTCAACTGTGATACACCAGATTTTTAAAAATCAATCTAAACACCAGCATATGTTTATTAAATTTCCCATTGTAACTACTCACCTTCATTATTTTAAGTGTCTGCAAAACAATTAAGTAGAAATGATAAGCCATCCTATTACATTATCTTTAAAGAGATAATTATTTCTAATTATCTTTAAAATGTTTTATTGATAACCATCGGTGGTTTGACTCCATTTGGCAATTGAGACTTTGAAACAATTGGGGCTTTGTTATTTAGGTGATATAATGGATAAAATATTTTTAAAAATATAGTATCCCAAATAAAAACTCAGGCAAGATTTTTATGTTACAGCGTTGAGTCATAATTCCTTCTTTTCCAGGAAACCTCAATTTTTGCTCTTAAGACTTTCAACTGATTGGATGAGGCCCACCCACATCATCAAAGGTAATTTCCTTTACTTAAAGTTAACCAATTGTGAATGTTAAACACATCTACAAAGTATCTTCACAGCAATATCACAATGTCTACATTACTGTGTAATCAAACAGATGGGCATCATAAGTTAGCCAAATTGGCACATAAAATTTAACCATCGTACTTGCACCCTGTTTTTTAGAGTCAAATTGATGCAAGTCTTCTTGAAGACTGTATCTGTTAGCTTAGCCTTGGATATGCTGTGGCAATCAATAATCTGGAATCTAGGAGACTAACAAAACCTATCTTTCTTGGGTTGGCGACAGCTCTGTTCCATATCATCTTCCTTTAAGGAGGCAGGCTGGTGACGCAGCCTCCAGTTGTAATAGTGCCAGTCTCATGACAGAAGGAAAAAAAAAAAAAACAGATGGTGAGCCCTTTGCTGGCTCTTACAATTTCTGTTTATGTCACTTGTACTCACAATGCATCAGCCACAGCTAGTCACTTGGCCAAGCCGGCTGTGGGGTGGAGGAGAGAATATCCAATCCCACAGCCAAACAGAACATGGCAGGTCATGTGGTCAAACCCAACATCAATGAGACAGTAATGTGTAATTCTACCATAGGAGAGGGAAGCAAATAGTATCGTCCATTATAGACATAATTTTCAATGTATTATCAAAAAGTGTTTTCACATGTTTAAATAGTTTGAACTTCTATATAATAATCCTCAGTAAATATTCACTATGCATACAAGGACTTATAAAAAGTAATGTTAACTTCAATGTATTTATAATAGGGCAAGATTTTTTTAAAATGTTTTTTTTTTTATAAGCCGTGAAAGGGGTTAGTAGTTTTAAATTGAGTCTTCTATTTAATTGTTTATATGCTCTGATTAAGTCTATAATTAATAATTTTAGTGCATAAAATTTTATGGAATATAAAGTATTCAAGGTAAAGATATCAAATAATTGTAAGTGTTGCATTCTTTCCAGCTCCCCTCCCATCTCATCCTTAGTAATCATGATAGAAGTAAGCATGGGAATGTAAAAATAAGGGAAAATCTGCATTACTACTGAAAGCTAGGGAAAGTTCCCACTCAAATTCGAGAAAATGTGCTCTATCTAATGTGAACATTTTAGGAAATGACATATGGGCAGTTTGCCACTCACCTTCCAAGTAAACAGTGTGTTCTCTTTGGAGATAAGTAAAGGGGCCCTGGACCCCAAGGATAATTCCACAGTGTTTGAGGTGTAAGAATTATAGAAAGGATAAAATACTAGAAATGTAAAGAATATTTTACTTGAAGACCCTTTTATTTTGTAGAATATAGGATTTGAGGGTATCTGAGCTGATTGCTACAAGGAATGGGGTCCATGTCTCAAACACAAAGCTTGTAACAGGTGTGGCCATGTTATCCTTAAGTGACAAGACACTCTATACTAATAGCAAAAGAAAGGAAAATAGCAATAATTATAGAAATTACATACTGTTCTAGGAAGACTAAAGTCTAGGAGGCTATGCCAAAAAGGATGACAGAAATATGAGAGTACATAGTTTTTTCCTGATACAGCAAAAGGCAATCTTGGGGGAAAAAGATGTAAACTTTATGACAAGCAATATACACAATATAGGCATCATATATTTCCCACTAAAGACTGTTTACAAATTAATAAAGATGAAGAAATATTATTTGTGTGTTTGTGTGCGTGCGCACACACACACACACACACACACACACACACACACACCACATAGGAAACACTTCAAGATAACAATCACCCTGATCGTGGCCCTAAAGGAAGCTGGAATCACTGAGTTAGCTCAGAGTTCAATCTTGTATCTAATGGTACAATTATGTTTGGACCCAGTTTCTGGTCTCATAGAGGTCAATCTGCTTCCACTCTTACCAGAGTGAGTAGCTCATTTCTGGTACCTATTCAGGCAGTGGAAAGATATACTTTGGGCCCCATTCAGTGTAGGCTTGCTTTCTACTTCAAGATGGGAGCCCACCTCCATCCTCAACCTATCAGTGGTTCTGGCTTAAGACCCTGACCCATATGTGTTTCAGAACCTCGGGCCCAAAAGCCTGTTCTTTGTGTTCCCAGTTCCCCGTGTGTTATGCAGCTTCGGTTCCCATTGATTATGTTGGGTCCTCTGTCTCAGTTACTTGATCATTTCCCTTTCTTGATTTCAAAAATGGCTATGTGTGTGTGTGTGTATGTGTGTGTTTAAATATAAAATGATTATGAGTTTGATGCAAGAAGGAAACATTTTGAAGTCTTCTCAGTCTTCTTTACCCAAAAGTACCTGGTACTCTTTACATACATGGAGATGCCTTTATAGAGCAGATGTTATGTTTCTCTCTTGTTTTATTTTTTCTAATAACTGAGCCAAAGAGGGCCTCTGTGTATTGAACACTAGATTTTTTATTTCTTCACTGTACAGTGAGGCCCATTAGCTCATAGGGCCAACCGTGACAAACTCAAATTTGTATCTATCCAGTTATGTTTAAAATAGTTCAAATACGCAGATTTTTTTCCTTTGAAGTTCTGACCAAAGTCTTCCTGCTGTGCTACAGAGTGATTTCACCTAGATCATATGCCCCTCTCTCATATCTCTCTCGGGGAAGTTCCCTTGCCCTCCTCCTCTCTGAGTAGGGACCCTGTGCTGTAGCTTCTGGACAGACTCCTGCTTTGTGGGACTTCCTCTCTTGCAGCCCTATCCAAGGCTGTCTCCTAATAGAATTTAGTTTACTGTGGGTTACTGTCTCTTGTGGTATTATCTTTTTCCTTGATCATCCCCAAATCATTCAAACCCCTACAATTGTACATGAGGACTCTAAACCGTTCCAATTGAATACTTTTACTCCCAGATCCAAGATTTTGTTTTCATTAAGGATTCTTAAGTTGACTCTGTCTGTAAGGCCCTTTCACATTTTTTTCCAGTCATTTTGTATATTTTAAGTGTCTTCATATGATTTCATCCAAAACCAAAATAAAATGAGAGTAAATACCTTATTGAGAATGTGTTAGGAAGAAAAGCATGAAGAAAGCAATCTAGTTTTATTAATAACAAAATATAATTTAAATAGCAATCTCTGATAGTAGTTGCTTACAAATCGAATCAATAAAACAAAATTTATTCTCCTGCAATAACTCCACATAGAGACACAAAATTAAATTTCTCCTTTCCTATCTCCATGCAAAAGACAAATTTTAAGAATTTACCTATATAGGAATTTAATTATATGTTCAAATAAATATATATATATTAAAAAAAACACTTCAGGCAGTATCAGATTTCTTTCCTTCCAAACAGCTCTTTAATTTGAGGGGAGTACAGAGCTTGTTTATTGCTTCCTTATAATAAAAAGAAAATCTCAAAGACCAACTTTTAACTATTTTTGATGCCAAGAAATCACATGGAGCACAAAGCATTCTGTAAACACTATAGTTCATATCATAGGTTTTACAAATATTTGTTGCCAAGGAACAAAATTATCTTATGAAAATTTTATTAAACTGAGATTTCTGCATATTAAAGAAGTGATTAGAATTATTCCTCAAAGTCATTATGGAACTCAACTTTTATACGTTATTATCTTTTTTTATTTTTAGTATCTTTTTATGGCAAACACAAAATAAAATTAAGCTTTTACCATTATATGAAACATTAAATAGCATACAAACTGATAATAGAACTTCTGATTACATAGAAGTAATTTGCATAAACTGTAAGCTTACTGGTTGGAAAGTGTATCCTAGGTTCTATATTGTAATGACAATTCAGTTTTAAAGCTTGTATCAGGGGATGTTAATTCAAATGCTTTCAGCAGATGAGCAGGTAATATAAATGCATAAGACATTAGAGATAGATGACAATTGAGTGGGGGTAGTTACCATGGTCAAAGAGTACATGCCTGACCTAAACGCATTAAAATTATTTTTTATTATTATTTGTTTCTTAATCATCAGATCGTCTGATATTATCACTGGCTTCAGTTTGCCCCCAAGATTTCCAAAATAATTTCACAGAAATTATGTCAATTAAATTTTACAGTCTTTTAATATGCAGTTTATTTCCATTACCTAATAATCGATGAGAAATTTTAAGTCTAGACATGTTGATTAACGTTCTAAGAACTTCCTCTGAAATTCTATACATCGACCGTGTTTATATTTACATGGTTCTGAGTGAAACTACTCAGCACTAAGCTGGCAGCCTTAATCACACCAGCAGCCCTCATGGAATCGACCACCATTGTTGAAGCACTATCATTTTCTTCAGGTTGGAAGGAAAGCAAACCTAGTCAGAGAAAGGAAAAAAGATAGGATGAATGGAAAGCTGCTCTCAAATTTTCTGTTGCTAAAGCATATAGTGAGGGTACCCTCCTCTGGCAGATGTTCTCGTAAATCCTGACAGTGTGGAAAAGGATGGAGACATTAATATAGTTACATGGTGAATAGAGTTGGGATCAGAGGTCCAGAGTTGGACGATACAACTCCTCTGACCTAAACTTCATGGAATTCTGATGATTCCTATATGGGTAAACATCTTGCCATGAACCAAAGGTCACAGCAAAGCTGACCTTAAACTGACTCTGAAAGAACTAATGAAATGGGAACCCGGGTTCATAGGATCCAGCACCTGGGTCAGAAGCAACCCAAAGAGCCACATGGCTCTTCTCCACTAACTGCCTGGCACTTTTCAAGAAATCAGTTCTATTCAATAAATGGGTAATGAATTTCCTGTAAGAGGGTAATGGAGAATGTGTAGGTTTTAATGACAAGGTTTTTAAATTAAATTTATTGAGGTGACATTGATTAGTAAAATTATATAGGTTTCAAATGTACATTTCTGTACTTCGTCATCTATGTATTGCATTGTGTGTTCACCACCCAGAGTCAGTTCTCCTTCCATCACCATGTATTTGACCTGCTTTTCCCTCTTCTACCACCTATCCTCCCTGCTTACCCTCTGGTAACCACTAAGCTATTGTCTGTGTCTATGAGTTTTTGTTTGTCTTGTTCCTTTGTTCCTTTCAGTTTTATATTCCACATGTGAGTGAAGTCATGTAGTCCTTGACTTTTTCTGACTTATTTTGCTTGGCATAATAATCTCAAGATGCTTTCGTGTTGTCACAAATGGCACTTAGTGATCTTATCTGATGGCCGAGTGGTATTCTATTGTGTAGATATACCATATCTTCTTTATCCAATCATCTATCGAAGTACACTTTGGTTGTTTCCATGTCTTGGCCACCTTGCATAATGCTGCAATGAACATTGGGGTACATATATCTTTATGGGTAAATATTTCCAGATGTTTGGGGGGTAGATATGCAAAAGAGGGGTTACTGGGTCATAATGAAAGGGTTGCCCCTGTCACTTCTGTTATTCAACATAGTATTGGAAGTCCCAGCCAGAGAAATCAGGCAAGAGAAAGAGATAAAAGGCATCCAAATTGGGAATGAAGATGTTAAATTGTCACATTTTGCAGATGACATGATGCTATACATAGAAAACCTTAAAGACTCCACCAAAAGTTATTAGAAACAGTAAACGAATACAGTAAAGTTGCTAGATACAAAATCTATGTACAAAAATCTATTGCACTTCTATATGCTAACAATGAAATTTCAGAAAAAGGAATAAAACATCAATTCCTTTTGCAATTGCAACAAAAAAATCAAAATACTTAAGAATTAATTTAACAAAGGATGTGAAGGACCTATATACTGAATTGAAGAAGACACAAAGAAATGGAAAAATATTTCATGTTCATGGTTTGGAAGAATCAACATAGTAGTTAAAATAGCCATATTACCCAAACAATATACAGATTTAATTCAATCCCCATCAATATTCCAATGGCATTTTTTTTAAAGAAATAGAACAAAAAATCATCAGATTTGTATGGAATCACAAAATACCCCCAAATAGCCAAAGCAATCCTAAGAAAAAAGAACAAGGCTGGAGGTATCACACTCCCTTACTTCAATTTGTACTTCAAAGTGACAATAATCAAAACAGCATGATAGTATTGGAAGAAAAACAGACACAGACACACAGACCAATGGAATAGAATATACATACACACACACATATATATATTTATATTTATATATATATTTATATATATATTTATATATATATTGTGTTTGCCTGAAAATAAGACCTTGCCGGACAATCAGCTCTAACACATCTTATGGAGCAAAAATTAATATAAGACCCGGTATATATTATATTATATTATATCATATCATATCATATCATATCATATTTTATATTATATAATATAATAAATATTGGGTCTTATATTAATTTTTGAACCAAAAGACGCATTAGAACTGATTGTCTGGCTAGGTCTCATTTTGGGGGAAACACGGTGTATTTCAACAAATGAGCCAAAAACCTCCAATGGAGAACAATACTCCTCAATAAATGGTGCTGGGAAAATTGGAAAGCCACATGCAATAGAGTGAAACTAGACTGCTATCTGTCACCATGTACCAAAATTAACTCAAAATGAATCAAAGCCTTAAACATAAGACCTGAAACAATAAATTGCATAGAAGAAAGCATAGGTACTAAACGTATGTATCTTGGGTTCAAAGAGGATATTACGAATTTGACCTCAAAGGCAAGGGAAGTAAAAGCAAAAATAAGTGAACGGGACTGCATCAAACTAAAAACCTCTGCACAGCAAAAGAAACCTTCAACAAAACAAAGAGGCAACCAACCGACTGGGAGAAAATATTTGCAAACAGTGCCTCCAATAAGGGTCTAATATCCAAAATATATAAAGAACTCATACAACTCAACAACAAAAAACAATCTAGTTAAAAAATGGGCAGAGGTTTCAGGCGTACAGTTCTGTAATGCATCATCTGTATATCACAGTGTGTGGCAATTGTCACCTCAATAAACTTTAAGTGAAAATAAAAATAATAATACATTTTGAAAAAGAAAAAAAAAAGGGCAGAGGACCTTGGCAGTCACTTCTCCCAAGATGACACACAAACGGCCAACGGGTACATAAAAAAAAATGCCCAATTTCACCAGCTATAAGGGAAGTGCGAATCAAAACTACAATGAGATATCACCTCACACCTGTTAGACTGGCTAGCAACAAGACAAATAAGTGTTGGAGACGCTGTGGAAAAAAAGGATCCTTCGTACACTGCTAGTGGGAATGTAAATTGGTACAGCCACTATGGGAAACAGTATGGATGTGCCTCAAAAAATTAAGAATGGAATTACCATATGACTCAGCAATCCTTCTGGGTAATTAGAAGTTCTAATGAGAAAGGATTTACTAAAGTGTGCAGTCTTCTTATTTCATGTAAGTGTGCATATTACAAAGGCATTCACTATGTTTTAAAAAAATAATTAAGGCATTTGAGAGAAAAAACTGTTAAGACAAACTCATTTATTCAGAAGTAAATTATAAAAGTAATTTTAATTATTCTTATGTCCACTGAAAGTCCCAGAACATGAGTTTTAACAGCAATATCCTATAAAATCAAGAACAAGATTTTCCTATCCCACTGTGATTTACATAGGCAATATGTTCATTTGGCTAATAACCTTATAAACCCCCATAAAACACAAATTAGCATCAACTTTAAGAGGTGATGCAATTACCACAAACCTCTGGAAGTACAAGTAGATATAGTCTAAGAAAAAAAAATGAAGATTTCTCCAGAGTACACATTTTGCATTCACTATTGTTAATTTATTTTCATTGTATTTTTATCTATCATTAATGTATTTGAGGAAAAGTAAATTCAATAAATACAACAAATTCAAAGGTTTGGTCATCAAGTTGTGTACATATAATAAATCAAGCAGCCTTCATTTTTCATTTCAGTTCTGTGCTAAAAGATGTGGTTTGACGGTTAATAAATAAAATATGTATTTTGATGTTTGTAATAAAAGAATTATATTCAACAATATAAAATTCAATGTATTAATATTTCACATAAATGCCATATAAATAATATAGTCATATGCTCATATAAATATTTCCATAGAGAAATTAGTGTAATTATTGAAGAAAAGGTAGAAGATATTTCTATATAAAAGCACTTTAATAACTTAGCATTATTTTCAATAGGCAACATTAAGAAAAATTTTAACAATATATAAATAAATATCATTTTGAGAATTAAGCATGAGAAACATTTAGTAAAAATCTTAATTTGATTCTCTTACTATTTTTAGCCAAAGTTTAAAAAAAAACTGTGAGCAATGTAATCATATAGAGTTCAATAAAAACAGAATTTCTATGAATACATTATGCTCTATTCTAAATTTCACTTAACTAGTGAAATGTATGTCCCATAAGCCTGCAAGAATTTCGCAAATATGTACATAGTTATAATTTTTTAAGTGCAAAACATTTTAGTATTAAAATTATCCCTCCAACGATTTACATTTTAGGAAAATTAAAATAATATTTACAAAGTAATAAATATTGTGTTCCAGAAAACTCAGTTGCTCCAATCAATATAACATAATCACATACGAAGTCCAACAAATTCCCGAACTCATCCTCGAAAAAGCACTACATACCTCATTGCTGAATATCACTACGGTCACCTTTGAAGTACTCCCCTTGGGAAGCTATGGAGCAATGCCAACACCTAGTTTACCCTTCAAAGCAATTTTGAAACTCTTTCTAAAATGGCCATCAGAGCTGTTGTCGTATTACCCTTGATGTCCTGGATGTCATCAAAATGTCTTCCTTTCAATATTTCCTTTATCTTTGGGTAATGAACAAAGTCATTGGGGGCCAAAATCAGAGTACAAAAGTATACAAAACAAAATAAAACCCACAGCTCTACTCTAATCCCACACAAGTGTAAATACTCTTTGTGTCATGTGTATTCTTTCAAAAATCCCTCCATTATATATTTGTTTACATACTGTGTGTAATAAAAGCATTATAATATGCATATTTGCACATATATTGCTTTTACATTCAACAATATACATTGGACAACCTTTTCATGTTTATTGCACACTATAATCTATCTCATTGTTGCACCTTTATGTAGTTGTTGGACTTGGGGTAGCATTCTATGGAAGATTTTCCACAGTATGCGATTCCATTAGTATGAAAAGAGTCCCTTAGGGTTGAAAAAGAATCATCATGGTCAAGCCCCCAAGAAGGTAAGAAGAAATGGAATACAGAGTCTAGTTTAAGAGAATAGAGAGCAGGAAATACTGAAAAAGGAAATGTGAATAGATTTGGTGTAAGTGTGATGGCAGGACGTCTTGTTAGTTTTTATCTGATGTCTTCTCTTTATTCCATAAAGTAGAAGATATATTTTGCCACAAATAGTGATAGGAGAGTTAGTGTGGTCGATTTGGATGCTATTGTGTCATTTTAGCTAAGCTGGAACTATTTTCCCAGAATTACTTCATTTTAAAGTTTTGAATTAAGGTCGGCTTTAAGAGACATGTGTGTCAGATTTGGAAAGTGGAAAGTGAATAGTTGCCATTGTGTTCTACAGATTGGTGTCAGACATGAGGCTCTTGTTACAGCTTGCATACTTTGTAGTTTATTTGCTTAGATGACCTTAGTTGGGCAGCAGCCAGCAAGCAATTTCTTCATCTTCTAGTGGGTCTCATGTCTCTTTCTTCAGTGTCTCCAAGCCTTGGGAGTAGTGTGTGTGTGCAACTCTGTGGTGAAGGATATAATTTCTTGATGGTAACCATGTGATTGTTGTTGGAGATGGTGAGAAACAGATCTGGGTTTCAGTGTGTGCTTAGGACTTACAGTTTATCTTTGCTATCTCCTACTTATCCTCCCTGTCCAGTTTTACTTCCAATTATTGACCTAGAGAAGTACAATGACTTCAGGGTCTTACCAGATTCAGAAGCAAAACCTTCTATAAAATTCTTCCTCAGGCCCAACAATTGCATAAAGGTATATTGACTATAATAAGTTCTTTTCTGTATTGTTCAGAGTGGCTCTGATTCTTGAATCAAATTCTGCCTGTATAGTTGGTACCATGTTTCCCCCAAAATAAGACCTAGCTGGACAATCAGCTCTAATGCATCTTTTGGAGCAAAAATTAATATAAGACCTGATATTATATTATATTATAATATTATATTATGTTATATTATATCATAATATATTATTTGATTATATTATATTACACCCTGTCTTATTTTACTATAATATATTATATTATACCTAGTTTATATTAATTTTTGCTCAAAAGACACATTAGAGCTGATTGTCTGGCTAGGTCTTATTTTCAGGGAAACATGGTATGCTTTTATATTTCAGGAGTGTTTTTAACTCTAGCAGTTAGTGAGAGAAAGCCAATTCATCGTAGTTTAAAGAAGAAAAAAGATGTTCATTGCTAACTTAACTGGGAATTACAAAGTTGCTGAACCTATTGACAATGTTAAGTAAGGACTTACTGTAATGTTCACAGAAAACAGAAGAACAGATGCTAGGCAGACAAAATCAATAGTATCCACTACAAAAAGATGGACAAGATTTGACATACCAGTGGAGAATAGAAGCTAAAATTTAGTAGGTATGTGAAGAAGGATTGATAGACAACCATTAAGGGTCCAACTACAATTGGAATCCTTAATATACAGTGATTTTGATGTTCAAAACCTTTGAGATTTTGAATTCAGGACCTTGGTCAGCAGCCAACGGTTGCAGTGTATGTACAGAGAAGGAAGATGAGCCCTACAGGAGAATCAGTCATTGCTTTTGTCAGCTTCTAGGCCATTTGTATCCCTTGGCTCATGATCCCTTCCCCCATCTTTAAAGCCAGCAATGTGTCATATCTCTGAACCTCCTTACACAGTCATATCTCCCTCTCTGTCTATAACCCTGAAAAATTTGCCACTTTTAAGGATTTATATAATTAGATTGGGCCCACAAGGATAATCCAGGATAATCTCCCCACCTCAAGGTCTATATCCTTAATCATCTGGATAATTCCCTTTGCCATAAAGTAATATATTCACATTTTCTGGGGATTAGAGTGCGGGCATCTTTGGGGGAGGGGGCATTGTTCAGCCAACCACTCATCATTTCTCGTTTTGTTTTAAGTGGATATCTGAAAAATTATATATATATATATATATATATATATATATATATATATATATATATATTGTGGAGAGTCTTTACTGCCCCAAATGTGAAAGTCTTTTTCTTTTAAAAGATTTCTTCATTCTTTTACATTTACGAGATATTGGATCTTAAAATCTGTCACATTATTTTAGGTTTGCTTCGTGGATAAATTTATAAACAAAATAGTATCTAATAAATAAACTAGAATATATCTTCAAATGTTTAGTTTTCTTAGTGTTGTGATTGTTGTGTCCAGGTTTCTTTCTCTCTTTTTAAAAATTTAAGTAGGATAATTGAATGACATACCAATATATTATGTCCTACTGTATCAGAGAATATATTTCTGTTTCCTTCACATGTGTGCCTGCCTATGTGACTGGTTGGAAATTCTTATATCACAATTTTCTCCTCAAAGCTTGGTAAAAATTGTTATATTGTATTCTAATTTATAATTTTGAAGAGGATATATCTAAAATTTACCTGAATTTTATATAACATTTGATATGTTTCTTTTACTCTGATGCTTGTATGATTCTTTATCTTTAAAATTCAGTGAGTTTTCTAAAGTAAATATCCACTTGATTGCTTTTCATTATGTACGTCTGTCACAAATAATTTTATTTGTAGACATTAGACTTCCTTCAGAAATTTGTTTTTTCTTCAATTTTAATTAGTTTTCCAGATACATTTTTCCTTTAATCATGCTAATTATTAATGTGAGCTGTATATAAATGATACTTTTTTTTTCGCTCATCACTTTCATCTCTGTTCCTTTTCTCTATATTCTGAAACATTTTTTTCAACTTTGGTCCACATCAATTACTATGTTTGTAGCAGTTTCAATTTTTTTTATTATACTGTTTCTAATTTAGTTTTAGATTCTGTACTGATAGTCTCCGTTCTCTTAAATTTATTTCTTAGACATGTCAGAAACTTTTTCATCTCAATTTATTTTATCATAAGCATATGTTTAACTCTTATTTTATATAACTTATGCTTTAATTTCCTGAAGAATATAAATTTATGCTGCCTCAAATGTTATGGTGATAGTCTATTTCCTGAAGTAAATCATCCCACAAATGCTATATAAAGCTACCTTTTACATGTTTGTCAAGATTATATGTGGATTATTAATTTGTGGCAGATCAATACATTGAATCAACAATAAAGCATTTTATATTGTTTCATCAATATAAAACCCAACATATTGATATTAAAAATATCATCCAGGTTCTAATCATTAGGTTCACAAGAACTACTAGGAGGAAGCCAAAATAGAAAGAAATATAATATCTTAAAAACTGATTTTTCTTTTCTGTTTAAAATAAGATAAAGGGATCTGTAAACACTAAAAGAAAGTAGGGATAGAGTAAGAAAAAGAAGTGAGAGTTGATAATGAGTGTGAAACTTTCCCTGGTGGGGAAGTAGGCTGAAGGGGCTGCGAGTGGAGACCTTTCTTCTCCCCTTAAAGTTGTTGCTGCCAGTGACAGAGGAGAGGTGAGGAAAAAGTAGAGTGACTTAAATGAACTAGGTTGGGGGCTCAGATTCAAATTATAGTCTATTGTAGATAATATTGTTTGTACTTCTACTCTAGGACCATGAAATACAAGCTAGATTTATTTATTTTGATTCAGCTATTTTGTTTAACTCTATTGTTTGTTTTAGTGCTTATTCATGTTTAGGTGATAACAAGCCTAAGCAATTCTAGTATTCCCCTAAAAGTGTAGGTGAATTTTTGTAGCCCTTCCCTGTAATTTATGTAAGAGAGTTTATTTAAGACATTGGTTTTATAGTATATGTTCAGTCATACAGCAGTCTGAAGAAAGTGGGTAGTTTCAACAAAACAAAATTGTTTTAGTTATATTTGATTAATTGTGTGCTTGCTCTGACTGTTTTGATTTTGGGGGTTAGGGGGATGCAGGGATTGGTAAACTTCCTCTTGTAGGTGAGTGTTCTGCTGTTTCTGGACTGTTCATTTGTACTAAAATTAAACATTTGCTGAGGAATTAGGTTAGGAAAGAACTGTGTCTAGTGGGACTGCATGTATTGTCATCTTTCCCACTTCAGCTGCCTTTGCTAGTGCTGGACTTTATTTATAATACTGGTTCCTAGTAAGCTATTTCCCATCTTTTCCGTGGTCCAACCATATTACTATATCCTTTCTGCCTGTAGAGAAGGATTTCTCTCATATTAGAATAATTGCACAGCACTATTAAGAATCTGGGTTAAACAAAGGAATAACCACAGATTTTTGTCTCATAGCCACGTGTCATAGTAACATAAGGAATGTTACTAGGGTCTTCACTCCTGCAAATTAGTGTATATTTTAGGGGTTTGCTGAAAAGTCTTCCCATAATTTCCTGCAGTACTGCACTACTCTCTAGAAATGGGAATGGTGCATTTTCTCCTGGTGTTTTCCTTGGAATTGGCTCAGTCTGACTTATCTGGAGTATGTGGTTGGCACCATTCCATAATTTTAGCCCTGGTGAAGGTGTTTTATTTTTCCTTTCTCATTTCTTTTTAGCAGCTTAGATCAGTTTCTTCTGTGTCATCTATTACACCATGATATTTCTCAGAATTCCCTCCTGCATGCTTTTTCATCATTAAAATATTTATATAACCTACCAAGACAACTCTGGGAAAACAAGCAGGTCTGGAGGAAAGAGATTGGCAAGTTGCCTTAGCAACAGCATCTGGCAGGAGCAGCCAGCTGGGGCTTGCAATGCTCTGATAGAGAGAGAACACATCAATGCAAACTTCACAAAGCTGAGAGCACAGTGGTTCCCTCATCCTGGGCCTACAGCATTTTGTCTAAATCCCCATGTTACCTTACTGTCCTCATGACTCTAAGCCAGAATGTGCTGTTTGACCTGAAACAGTCGTATTTATCACATCACCACATAGAAAAACTGCAGAGACAAGAGATATACCGCTGCTCAGAAAAAAATGAGCTTGGGGAAGTTCAGTCAACCTTGGATGAAGTAATTGTAAAGCTTCAGGGTCAATCCAGAGCAATAAACTGAGTTCCCAATCATTTACCATCCTCTTATAATCACCTTTGCAGTGATCTATGATAATAAGTCAGTTGAGCTGCCTATGGCAGCCACTCTTGAGTTTAGATAAGATGAATACGAGAGCTTTACAAATAAATGTACGCATTCACAGGATGGAGACAACCACTCTCCACACTTGAAAATAATGGTCATATAAAGAAGAGAGCAATACAAGTCTTAGAGTACAGTAAATAATGACATTACTAAAAAAAAGGTATTTTTAAGCTAAAGACTGGTATGAGAAGATTTTCATTTTATAGTAATATGGACAATGGAAAAGGGTGAGGTTACTGTTAGAGAGAAAAATTAATTTAAATCTCTGACTATATTAAAACATTTTTTTCAGTAAAGTAATATTTATTTAAATGTTTTTGTTTCATTTTCCAAATTCAAAAAGTAACAACCCATCTTTCTATTCAATTAAACAACTTTCAAATTGAGTTAATCATTCTAATTGAGAAACAAATCTGAAACATACATGTCAATAGTGAATGTTTCAGAATGTTTCACCATTTTAACTTGATATTCCTGATTATTGATTCCTGTTTATATCAGAATATTTTATAGTCTTATCTATGATGAAGTGTTTTGTTAAGTATCCAGGGGAGAACTCATTTGTCTAGTGGAATCAAAATAAAGTATCCTGCTTTTCAAGTGATTGGTTGAAACTTAAAAGCCTACGAATGGTTCCGAAGATAAAGATAATCATTTCATCAGTTGGACTCCCTGAAAACAAACCCCTTCGAAATAGTGTATTTGCAGGTTTGCTGCCCCTCTGTTAATAATTTTTCACTAAGTCTATTTGATTTTTATGTTTTCCCAAAATAGTTTTCAAATTGTAAAAAGTAATACATAACTATTATATTAATGCAAACAAGTTGCACAAAACAAAAAATAATAGTCTTGTCTTACGCACCTTGAACCCTACCTCCTGTGACAATCAATTTCAACAGTTGATATCTAGCCAGTGTTTAATATATTTTCCAGTTTTCTCAGAAATATTAGCTAAAGTGTCAAAGTTGAAAACAATAGATGGAAACTATCTTTTTAAAAGAGAGAGAGAGAGAGTAAAAGAAAGCAAGAAAAAAGAAAACAAAATCTGCACAGAGGATCTGAGCTTGATAATCTGATCTTTCACCTCATTAAAAAAAAAGAGGAGATGGAAAGGGTTTAAAGGAAAGTGTTCTTCTGCACAATGAGTCACACTTGCTGGAGAGTGCCATAGCATTTCTCCTCACTTCCCCTCTTGAGAGGGCAGAGAGCCGATTCCCTACTCTTCTAGCCAAGTGGACAGGGTTCTTAGAGAGACTGGGAGTTCCCACAAGAAGGGAAGCTTCGTCCACATCCCCCACTGGCTGCCTGACAAGCTGGAGGAACATTTAGGCCCTCACCATTATACTAGGTGGAGCTCAGAGAAAGCTTTTGAGTGGAACAAAACATGAATCTCATGGAATCTGAAAGCATCCAGTCCCTGGACATCAAGAAGTGCCTCTGTCCCTCCTGGGGAATTTTTCAGGCAAAGCTTGGCTGGAGCAGTTACATAATGGCAGAACAGTAGAAGCCGCTTGACTTCCAACATTTGAAAGTTTACATGGGCCAAGTGGCCTCTGTGAAATGTAGCCTGACTTGAGCTATCTTTCCTGTGTTGTGCTAAAATAAAATGGAGACCAGGCTTGAAAAATCCCCCAAGCAGATAAAACGATTTATTCCACTTAAGCAAAATTAAATCAGCTTATTTCGTGACCATAAGTGAAGCTTAGGTTATTGTAAATGCTTTCTGATAATCATAAAAGGAACATATGTCATCTTCCTAAAATGATATATAATAATCACTTTAATCAATCTCCTGCTGTCTGGACACTCCCACTGCAAAAAGCAGTCATCATAAAAGTTCAAACCATCCTCTTTTTCGCTTTGTAGTCCATCCTGTAACATCACGCCTCTGAGATTCATATCGATTTCAGATCTGAAGACTCTCAGTTTGTGCACAGTAAACTCTTACTCAGTACTATTTTACTGACCTGGTCTTAATTTTAATAAAAGCAACCACCCAGGAGGGAGTTTGGCTGATATGATAACACCAGAAATCTGAAGCCACGGATGGTACCATCAAGAACAAAAGCTGATGCAGAGGCTGTAGTGAGGCCACCGGGTATCAGCCAGCAATTGCTTAGCCGGTGTTGGAGACCTGCACTGCGTGGAGGCAGCTCGGGACTCCCAGAGCAGCGACACATCTGTGCTCAGTGCAAAGTCATGGTCAAGTCTTCATAACACCATGTGAGTCAAAACAGCAAGACCCGGAACACTGTGTCTTTTTCTTTTTTCTTTTTCTTTTTTTTCTTTCTTTTTTTTTTTTTGGCCAGTGTTCTTCTAAATTTCAATTTCTTAGCTTTCGTATAGAATAATTACAGTAATATAATCTGGAGAACAAAGGTAATATTGAAATACAACAGGGACAGTCTAATACAGCATTTGAAATTCAAAATCACGCAAAGCTAAACAATATATTCATTAGTCATACATATAGGTGTGTGAGATAACTTTTTTTTTAAAAAAAAAAAAAGCAAAAAAATGGCAAGGATAAAATTTAATATAGTTACCAGCTCTAGAAGAGAGGCAAGGAGGCAAACTAGAGGAGGACCACACAGATAGAAATAAGTTAATATTATTGTTTAAGGTTTTGGCTTGGGTGGTAAGTTTGAGGATACTCATTATATTACTAAAAATAAATAAAATACATGGTCAGATGAATAAAAAGGCCTTTGTACAGGCCTACTATGTCAATATTGTATAAACCAAGGACTTTGATTAACCTGTTTCTCTTCACCAGAGAACTGTGTTAACAGTTGCCAATTATTCCAGATGGATTATAGCAGATAGGGTTAATAAACGTTTATATATTTATACCCATTTGAAGCTGAGCCTGTACATTGAGACAGGCAGGTTACGTGCTGCCCCCCAGCTGCCCCTCAGTCAGCCTTCACCCTCAGCTTATACTGCTGTGAACTCAGGGTTGTAGCTGGAATACACTAGTTTCACTCATTTGCCCCATATTAATTTTCCATTTGGTGAATCATATGGGTTGAACGATTCTTCCTTCACACCAGTCTTGCCTGCTGTAAGTTTCCCAGCGATTCCTCCAAAACCCTGCACTGGTTTCCAGGCTGACAAAGATGTCCTCATATTTCTTTGATCATTTATTTACATTTTGGAAGGTGGAACAAGTGGAAACCACAGGCTAAAATCACCATATTTGTAGCAGACATCATCTCAATGCAAGTCTTACTCATGTTAAAGTTTTCTTTTCATAAATGCTTAACTGAATAAGTCCAAGCACTAATCAATTAGTGAATTCTTGTGGAATAGAAGTAAGTGATCTTCCTTCTCTGTGTTCTCTTCCTTCTTTGGGTAAATCTGTTTCCAAGAGGTTTTTGAACTGAAGATGCAAAATGTTGCTCTGCTATTACTGTTGTTGCCCAGTCCATCACCGCTAAGTTAGGAAGGGTTAGCAGGCTTCCACTGCAGTGCTTTGTGGTGGGCAAGGGAGGTGGTGTCCTCAGTCTCTTCTCTTGTTTGCACTCAATTTGAACCATGGTGTTAATATATGAGGAAACCTTCAAGTTACACTCACATACAGCCTTTAATCTAGCCATTCCCGGTGGCAGGTGTGCATTTCCCCTTAGTTATCTGTTTGCCTAACTCCCATTCCTCTTTTAAATCTCTCCTCCATTTTCATCTTCTCAATGAAATCTACCTTGACCTCCTCATTAAGACCACAAATTGCCTTTTCATTCCCAAGACTCACAACATCCCTTATCCTGATTGAGTTTTTCTTTTGCCAAAGGACTTAGTCACTTTCGAATATACTATATTATTTACTTATTTTTATGTTTACCATTATTTTATGAATCCTCCAATTAAAGTGTAAGCTACATAAAGGTAAGGATCCTTGTATCTTTTATTTACTGATATATTGCAAGCATTTAGAGATCTACCTCACCTCCAGTGAGCACCCAATACATTAGAGTAGAATAAATATGTGAAGTTTGTAACATGTCCATGGCAGCTTCCCCACTTTCTAGTGATGCTTGTTTTCCTTTTAATAATTTATTAGCAAATACTCATTTCAACAGAACTCTGGAGTGGGAGAGTTATGTCTCCTTAATAGAAGATTTTTCAGGGCCAAGTAACCAAAATGAGTTTACATTGCTATCTTACCAAAATGCCTCATAATTTTATCATTTCTAAGCAGACCTAAATGATCTACATGCCTGATTAAGTGCCTTCCCTTCCCATCGGCAAGGCACAGGTTAAGCAAATTTATTATTAAAATAGGATGTCATCTAGTTAGCATGGAAACAGAGCAAGAGATGTTAGTTGGAGGACTTTAAGTGGCTGTGGCATCCAATAAGGTTAGCCTGATGCATCAAGCCTTCCTCAAGGAAGACATACAGATAAATGTTTGTGCTGCTTCATTAGGGAAACCTCTTCCAGGCAGAAGAGTGCTGATATCACTGTGATTTTCTGCTCACTCGACCCAACGTTCGCAGACCCCCTCACCCTGTTATCTCCGAGCCATGCTGGGTTAAGATGGCTTCACAGTCATGCATCCTCAGGTCTGCAGACAGGAGATCTTTATTACATTTCCAGTATTTTCTAAAGTCTTTGTTAACACACTTATAGGCAGCCTCATGGATTGTGTCATTTCTGCTGCAGGATGATCTCATGTATTGCATTTGTATTCTCTACAGTTTCACTTTTTTTTTTTTTTAGTTTCAGGTGTACAAGACAAGGTAATACTTAGACGTTCGTCATTTATATCCCTTACACTGTGGACCTCCCTCCCCCCATCCACTATCCCTCTGACCTCACACCGAGCCATCACATTATATATATAAAATTATAGTTGGCATTCATTATTGTTTAGCTTCTGGTGTACAATGCCATGACCAGGCATCCACAGTATCCCTGAGGTGGTCTCCCAAATAGGACACATGTCCATCGGATACCCAACAAAATCTTTACAACATTATTGAATACGTTCCCCAAATTAATTTTCAAAAACCCCGTGGCCATCTTGTGGTTACCGACTGCTTTCTAATCCCCTCACCTTCCCCCTTATCCCCACCCCCCCGCCTATCTAACAACTCTCAATTTTTCCTCTTTGTCCCCAGAACTGTTTCTGATTAATTCATTCACTTATTCTTTTCTTAAGATTCCGCATATAAGTGAGATCATATGGTACTTGTATCTCTCTTTCTAACTTATTTCACTAAACATAATGTTCTCTAGATCCATCCATGTTTTTGCAAATGGTAAGATTTCTTTCTTCTTTATGGCTGCGTAATACTCCATTGTATAAATGTACAACAGTTTCTTAATCTTCACTTTCAGTCAGGAAAGGCATCACACCATTGCATTCATATTCTTGTGACATATACCTACTTTAAAGGGCTGGTTTGTGGGTCACATCTCCTAAGTGTTAAAAAGTGCTCTAAACAATTCTCATCTAAATATAACATGGCATTTTACTTTTTGGTTATTGATACCGCACCTAACTTCTATGAGAGGATTTTTCTACCCAGCATATAAATTGGCAAATGTTTGAAGAGTTTTGATCCATGTAGTCATACCAAATTCCATATTATCTGTTTGAATATCTTCAGTAAACCAAATTAAATAACAGTGTTTATCACTTTGAGCAAATCATTAAATTTAAAGCATAAGAAATACAGCTGCTCCTCCACTTACGATGAGGTTGTGTACTGATAAATCCATCATAAGTCGAAAATGCACTTAATACACCTGACCTAATGAACATCATAGTTCAACGTACCTTAAATGTGCTCAGAACACTTATTGGCCTATAGTTGGGCAAAATCATCTCGCTGCTGCTGCCCAGCCTCACAAGAAAGTATCGTGCCTTGTATCTGTAGCCTGGGAAAAGATCAAAATTCAAAATTTTAAGTACAGTTTTAATTGAATGTGTAAAGTCACACTGTGCTAAAGTCGAAAAATCTTAAATCAGACCATTATAAATCAGGGATCATCTGTATTTTATATTAAACAAGATTTTTATCTTACGATAATCCATGTATCTAATATTAACCTAAAATTTTTATGAGCAGATGAATTAACATTAACAGCACTTAAATTTTCTCTTTTTTTAACCTAAGAGCTGTCTAGATTATTTTTAATTACTAGTTACTAACAAGTTCAAATGAACATCCCCATATTTTAATATTTTTCACAATTTACTGCTTCCCATTTTGCTTATTGTAGCACACAGATCTCAGCTAACCTAAATATGGAGTGCAAGAATAACTACAGTTTTATGTGTAAATTTAAGGATCAACTTTTCATGGATAATAGAGATTTAAAGTAATAAAAACCTGCAGTGACAAAAGATAGTCTTCCATTGTTGGTTAGGGAACTGAAATCCCCAAAGCTTTCTTAAAAAGGGCATTGAAAGTTTCCCAAACAATTAAAAAGAAAATGGAGAAAATAAGAATCATTTATGAAACTGAGTGGTAAAATATTTACCTAAACTAGGAGAAATGATAGAAGCATGGTATTTCCCCAAAACTGGAAATATATAAAAATGATCAGAGATATTTGGCAAATTATTTTTGCAGTATGAACTATGGACTTCAGTAACATAACTGAGATATAAAAAGTGCCGTGAGCAATGTTATCTGTGCCTTAGTGAATACGCTGACATCAAAGATGTCTCTAAGGTTTAGCTGCTGTGCTGTTCTGCTGCTTTAGGTCAGAAAGCTTGAACTTCTTGCTTTCAAATATTCTGAAGTGTGAAGCCATTAATAAAAATGTAGTGAGTGATTTTCATGATGTTCCCTATCAAACTTCACGAGAAATAGTATGCACAAATATAAATGGTTCCTGTTAATAAAGTGAAGTTGTGGATATAATTTTCCTATTATCATAATGTATTATAACTGGCTTCACATGTGGAATTATGTGCCTGTGGGCACATCTGTATGAAAAGTGTCAGAAGAGTCTGACCCAAGTTTGGAGAGCTACCTAAGTTCATTATTTTTAACCTGAAGGGGTAAAAGGAGATACAGCATGCCCAAGGAAAACTCAATTTAACTGCCCTGTGCTTGCCTTTAAGATAAATCAGAAACCTACATTGCTGAGCCTAAATGTCTTATAAGTACCTTCTAAGCATTGTAAATAATATTCTGTACTTGAATAGGACCTACCTGAAAGATACAGTTGCCTTTATGGAACATCTAGCTTTAAACCTATAGAAACAAATCTGACTTGGGATTGGGGGTGGGGGATGTGGAGATGGTTTATTTAAACTCAGATTTCCTAAAAATATGCATCTTTGAGTCACATCACTGAATCATTTTTCTTGGTCTGTTTGGCCTGATTTGATTCCATACAATTCTAGCCTTAAATTTAAAGTGAAGAAATAAGGTTCTCTGTTGATACAGAGTAAAATCAGATCAAGAAATTAGAAATGAGAAATATCTGGTCCTAATAGAACATAAGGCTACACATCTGTGGGAAAAAGATGGATTTAATTCCACTTCTACATTAATCAGTTGTTTGAAAAACAGGTTACTGAAATGAACGTCACCAATCCCCACAGATACTAAAATAAGATAAAGTGTGAAAAGTCTCTGAAATTCTAAATACAGGATTATTTTTTAATTCCTCAAACCCTTTGCATTTCAATATTGATACACTTTTCTCTCGTTTTGTTTCTTATCACCAACAAAGGTAAATATACATTGATAACAAATTCATTAAAGGATTTTATAATTTATAATAAATTGTTCAGAAAGAAGACAAGTAAACCAAAAAGTTAAACTGAAATATGTTTCTGACAATTATAATAGTTTCTCTTGAATGATAAGATGATTATAGAATGAAGTTTTTAGGAAAATGAATCTCCTTTTGTTTACCTAGACTTGACCCATTGTTTATAAGTTTCTTTGGGTCTTCAAAGTAAATGTGAGTATTGACAGAAAAACAGAGGGAATCCAATAAGAAAGAGCTGGCAGGAAAAAAAAAATAGGGGTAGTGGCACTCTGCAGAAATTAACACTTTCAAAAAGCTGGGAAGTGAAATTAAAGCTGTTGAAAAACAAATATTTAGGGCAGAAAAATCTCTTTTCCATTTATGACAGAATGCATTGAATTATTTTGTGTGTTTGAAGGGGTTTCCTGTTCTTCCGCGGAACCATGATAATTGAAGCTACATTCTGTATAGCAAAGTATAGTAACTTTTTAAAAAGGAGACATCATTGCAAAAATAGAAGTGTATGGAGGAACAGCAGAGTTGGAAACACTTATGTTTGTGTCCCAGGTCTGTCTCTCAATAGTTGTTACTTTTTATTCTGTCTCCATAGCCTCATCATTAAAATGGAAACATTAAGCCACATGGTTTTCAAGACAGAACATGAAATGAGGAAAAGGTTTAGTAAATAAATGGAAATTTTGTTTTGATACTACCTATTTAATTATGTCTAGTTCAACTTTAAGATAATACTATCGATTCATTGATACTGTATCATATTAGATGTCAAATGCAGCATCCTTAACTTTCTGATCTAAATTCCGTCAACTGAAATACATATCCATTATTTCTAATTATGTAAAGAAGGTGTTTTCTTCATCTCACCACACTGGTGGAGACAGACCTTGAATCCAAGTTTTACAAAGCCAAAAAATTCTTCTTTACTTAGAACATTGTACTTCCCCAAAGGGGTTGTTTTATCGGCTAATTTAGATAGGTGTGGAACAGAAACAAAACCAGTGTTGAGGGCAAAGACCTGCCAATTTCCAGGTCCAGAAGCAGCACAAAGAAGTCAGAAACTCTAACTCTGTGTAGTGACAAAGTCGGAAAATGCCCCATGTCTGGTGGGAAACTACAAATTCATTACATTAACCTGAAGAAAGAGGCAAAATTCTCCCACGTGAGCTTACAGAAAAATAGGAAGAAGCTGGAATGGCCTTAGCTCTGTAACTGAGCCAAGCTGACCAGAGCCCACTGACTGCTGAATTGAGCGAATACTGCTAATCTTGGTTTCCGTTTAGTGGCTCGAGGAGGCAATTGTCAAAACCCAAAAATCACTAGATAGACGAGTTCCGCTCCACTTAATGATATAGAAAATTAGGAATAGTTTTGGTCCAGCACTAACAAGAAAAAGCCCAATAAACTATAAAACCATAGCTATTCTTGAACTCCTCAGATAGCCGAGGTCTCAAGACAACCAAATGGCCTGAAATCTAAGAAGAGTCCAATTTCAAAGAGACAGGAAAAAGTGGCTTCCCTGCTGGAAACCACGAGGAAGAAATGTCAAGTCAAATGCCATATAAGCAGATAAGAATATTTCAGCTAAAATAGTTAACAAATTGCTAAAGTACAAATGCTGAGCAGGGACATTGAGAAATTGAAATCAGTGCTGCTTTGGAGGTATCCATAGTAATAATAATAAAAATAACAATAATAATAATAATAATAATAATAACAACAACAACAACAAAAACCCAGTTCAACTTCTGACTGGATTGTCACTTTTCAAGTGTGGCTCGTTGGTCTAAGGGTATGATTCTCGCTTAGGATTGTCACTTTTCACATACAAAAGACCTATCAAAATAAGAGGTATGCCTCTTCCCAGGCATAAGGAGTATACATTTCAAAATCTTCTATTCTGTATTCAATGACAGGAGTTCAGTAAAAACCATGAGAAAAAGAAGCAAGAAAAACAGCTCACTGCCAAAAGGCAAAGCAGTTAATAAAGCCAGACTCAAAAAATAACCCAGTTATAGGAACTATCACAGAGGAAATTCAGATTAGCTCCGATTAACATGGTAAAAGTTTTTGTGGAAAAGGTAAGTGTCATTACAGGAACATATGGGGAATTTCAGCAGAGATGGAGAACGAAAGAAACAAATGGATATCTTAAAAATAAGAAGCATGATAATAAAGCTAAAAAAAAATGCTGTTCAGTAGACTAGACCTAGCCTAAGGGGGTGGAGAGTGGGGGAAATTCAGTGAATATAAAAGAGAAGGTGTAGAAATAATCAAAACTGAATCAGAAAGAGAGTTAAAAAAAAAATAGAGAATCCTAGAGTTATGAAACAACATCACAGGGCTTAACAAACATTTCTTGGAATCCTATAAAGAGAAGAGAGCAAGAACAAGGAAGAAAACATATTTGAATCATGAATAAAATAAATTAAACCACAGACCCTATAAACTCAGAGAACCTCCAAACAGAATAAGTACTCCCCGCTCCCCGCCCCTGGCCCCAAAGAAGCACATCTAGACATGTATTCAAACTGCTGAAACCAAAGATAAAGAGAGAAATCTCTGAAGGCAGCCAAAGAAAAAAGACACATTACATTATAGAAGAACAAGACTGAGATTGTTGTGTCAGAAACTATGTAAGCCAGAAGACAGTGGGATGACATATTTAAGGATTTGAAAAAAGAAAATAACTTGCCAACCCAGAATCCTATACAGAGCAAAAATATCATAAAAAAATGAAGGTCAAAATAAAGACATTTTTAGACATACAAAAGCAATGAAAATGTATTATACTAGCAGACCTCCAAATACAAGATATGTTAAAAGAAATTCTTTAGCAGAAAAAATATATTACACAGAAGCTAAGATCTAAAATATTGAATATCTCCAGAAATAAAATTAAGATACATTAAAGTATATTTCTCTTTTATTGAAATAGTATAAAGCAAAACTAATACGAGCGTACTTTGGTTTTATACCATATGTTAAAGTAAAATGGGGATAATAAGAGAAAACAAGATAGGGGAAATTGGAGGTATATTCTGTAAGGTTTTTATACTTTACATTAAATAGTTTATTATTGTTTGAAGGCAGAGGGTGATTAATTGAAGGTGAATGTTATAAACTTTAGTCTTTAAAGAGGCCACACAATTCAGAGTAAAGAAATTAATTTAATCCCAGGGTTTTCAGCTCCACCCTTGGACCCTGTTTCCTGCTATGCGTAAGTTTCCGTAGGTATAGCTCCTTCCGTCAAATTCTCCGGAGGAAAACCGTAGCAGGCAACATAGCAGTGCCATTAAGTGAAGGAAGACGGACCGCCTGGGTTTGAATCATACCACCATCACTTACCACATGGGTGACCTTGAGGAAGTTAACCTTTCTGTGCCTTAGTTTCCTTATCTGTAAAAGGATCATGTTAACACTCTATTTTCAGGCTTATTATAGAAATAAAAATATATTTTTGGTAAGGCACCAAGCACAGGGCCTGGGACATACTGAGCACTGTATAAGCACCATAGTAAATGCTATATAAATACTCTAAATAAACTTTCAACTAGTCCCCCAGTTTTCTGGCCCATATCGCACACTCCTCTCCAAAAGGCAGAGAGAGCTGCCATGAACAAAACTTACTGGAAATGCTCATTGTCATTGGTTTTCTCAGGGCTGGTGTTTGTACCCCCTAGTCCATGTTCAGTATCAATTTACTGGTCAGAGCTTATGCTGTACAGATTGTTAAATGTTTTTAATATGATCCTCAGGGAAACCCCTTTTCAGGCTTTTAAAGAACAGCTTTTTATCCTTTTCTTTTTTAGATTTCTAGGTTCAGCATCACTTCTCCATCTGATTTTTGTCTTCCAAAAAGTTGCAGAAATATTTTGTCTGCAGTTCTCTCTCCCATTCTCATTGTCCATTATAAAATTTTTATTCATACGCTTTCAATTTAATAGTGATTTAGTAGTGATTTTTCTGTTTAGCAGTAGTGATTAAATATTTAATCAGAAATCAATGTATCTTCTTTTTTCTCCCTTTTCAAAAGCTTCTCCATATCAACTAGAAGCAATGGGATCAGTTTGTTTAGACACGTGGTATGTGTGCGTACATGTATGTGTCTGTGGGTTTTATGTCAGCTGCGAAGCCTTAGGACTTCACAGGACACATATTGGGGATAAGATGACTCGAGTGATCAGTTCATTGGGTTCCAAAACTCTCTTCCTTTCTTCAAATAAAAATGCTTCCTCTTTCATTGGGTGTATACCAGTATATTGCTTTTCCACTTAAGATTATATTTGAAGAAAAAGTTATTTGAAGAAATCACTAGTTTTAACCTTTGTAGTTACCAAAAGAACAAAAAATATAAAATATGATTGCAAGTAAAGGTAGTAATGGTACATTTCCTGAGGATATAGGAAATACATATAGGGTACAGTCATGTGGGAAATACACTGGTGCTCCCCAGGAGTACAAACTGCTTGCTTGATGTCATTGGACAATTGAATGGTGTCATGCAGGGCGGCCTGCGGGGTCTCAGCTCCCACTCCCCACATAAGAAAGCACGATGTGGCTAGGCCAAAAAGGAACACCCACGGAGCCATAGGTAGGGGAGTCATACCATTATAGTCTCACTGGAGATTGCATTCACATGAAGTGCGACCTGCTGTCTGCTTTTCTGCCAACCCACCGACTCTCTGACTTCCCTCGACTCTCCTCCCAACTCCACTCCCCAATGCAGCCACAGCAGTTATATTAGTGGCCAATGGCTAACTGGCTACAGCTGACGGCCAACTAGCCACAGTTGATGGCCATCTACTGCCCGAGTCAGCACCCCCCCACGTGAGGCCGAGAGCCTGGAAACTGCTCTTTGGGGCTCTGTCCCCACAGACAGATACAAGTTCAAACTTATGAATCTCTTACACTTGCTATTTCAGGATGAATAAATAAAATATGGAGTGAACAATCTGAAAAAGAGCCAGGATCTAAGGGAGTAGAGAACGTTGAGTGTATTATATCTTTCAAAAAACAAAGGAATCCCACAAGGCTATTTGAAACCTTCGTCGTCTATTAAGAACCCTAGAATAATGACTATAAGAACTGGTGAAAGTCCTTAAACTATTGTCATGTTGACATGTTTATATGATTAACGTGTTAGACCGAGTCTGTCTTCTCAGTAAAACTTTTTTATTAGAAACCTCTGGCGGCCAGTGTGGGGAATGTTACAGATAAAGAACAAAAGAACGTAGACTTATGTGCTGCAACATGTAGGAAGAAAGAAAAGGAGAGCACTTCTTCATGCTGGCCTTGGCGTGTTCTGAGAAATGCACAAAGTTCAGGAATACTCAGAATTGTGATTCTCCAACAGAAACTTACACTTTCCAAGGATGAGATACTGCTTTCTCTCTGCAATGTCAGCGGAATAAAACAGCGGTTAGGATACATGATCAGTAGATATTATTAAAATACTTAAAAATACAAGTTTTTATTCCACTTTCTCCCTGAAAATATTGAGTCAGCATTGAGTAGCAATGTGCACAGGTCAGCAGGTGCTCCCTCGATTTTAATGGATTCATTTGAAAAGAGGAAAGTGCAGTGTCTGAAATTAGTTATCACAAAACTTTGCTTTTACTCTGAGTTCCCCGGAGGAAAAGGAGAACTACACAATAACTTGGACCTGCTGGTCCTGATTAGATCCAAATTTTAAAAGTGCCTTTTCCTGGTTTATAAAGTGGTTGCTTCTATCACTCTTTAGTAAACAAAAGACATCACAGGTGATGCCACTGAATGGTTGCTGATATACTCTCCTACTTTTTCATTGTTAAAAAGTAAACAAAGAAAATATAAAAATTTGCATGGTAGGGAAAGGTAAGGTTATCAAAAAAAAAATTGTTGTACTGAAGTGTTTTTCGAACTAGAGTTCACAGCCCAATAGTGGATTGTGAAATCAATTTAGTAGTTGCAACCAGAATTTTTGTTTTAAGAAGATAGAATTAAATTGAGTCAAATCAGATAGCACCTAGAAAGAACTAGAATAAAAATATATATCGAATGTATAGGATTGCATTATTTCTTAAAACATTTGTTCCATTGTGAGTGTTTTATGAACATACGCGTTGCATCAAAATGTAAAATGTGTTGTAAATCATAAAGTTATTTGAAAACACACTTTTAGAGTAATTACCCCTAAATAAATTGTAGCTGAGGTATATTGACAAAAATTGTAGACTGATTCATGTCTAGGTCTCTGAAACAACTATATGACCAGAAAGAAAAGAGATTAGCAAAGATTTCTGTTCTTTCCTTGAATGAGTAGAAAATTTTCCACTATATTATAATATCTACAGACACAGACCTAATTATTTCTAATATCTCTCTTCTACTGAAGTGGAAAAAAAAAGAAAAGAAACACATATTTGTGATTTTCCAGAACTCTGGAGGTTTTTACACGTAATAGATACGCTAAAATCTTTGTTTTCTTCTCTAAGTTTAGTGTTTTATTTTGAGAATGCAAAATCAAAATTCTTGCACAGATTTGATCATTTGGCCAATTTACAATTGTAAGTGACTGAGGAACTACTTGGTTACCTATTTAATCAAATTGCCGTAAAACATTTAAAAATAAATATAAAAGGTAACACTATTGTAAAGTATCTTAGCTCTTCCAAAGAACCTTAGTTTTTCGTGTTTTTCTGTCCTTCCTTGACTGTCAAGGACATAATAACAATGACATAAAGCACAGAAAATTATTCTTATAGGAAACAGAATCTCTTTTATCTAGGCAGATTATACAGAAGGTAAACAGCTATCCATATTATAGGTTAAAACTTCAATTAGCATACCAAGGAAGCTAGCTCATCAAAAATTAAGCAAATGATGCTAAAATTTTAATATATTTTGTGGCTTACTTGCATACTCAGGTATTCCAAACCAAGGCAAATAAAATTCACTTCCAAATTGTACTTCATTGTATTCTTTGTATGCTGGAACAGACTGGCTGACATTCACTTCAGAAGAGTGATTCTCTCCCAGTGCATCTGCAAGATCAAAAATATTTTTGTTATAACACTGGAATGTTATTTGCCTTGTTTTACTCTTCTTTTCAGGAGTGTATAGCAGAGGTTCCTAAAGGCTACATTACATGTGCTAGCTCTGAAGGCTGAATACAGAAACAGATCTAAGAACCCAGCTGTCTTCTGTCAAGTGAGACATTTTTAAGAGATTTGAAAAAATGTTTCTCTGATCACAGTCTTTTTTTTTTTTTTTTTTGCTATGGAAAAAAAGTTATTTCTTCACAAAAATTTTACTTTGTTAACATGAAATGATTTCACCTTAGTTATTTTCATATCAATTGGTAAATATGTATTTTTAAGTTTTTCTCAATTTTAAGTTCTGACTATAATTTTGATAGTTCTAATTTACACTCTACCCAACATACAAGAAAATGTTTAAAAGTGTAAAGGAGCCCAGAGACCAAAAAGTCTGGGAGCTGCTGCTTTAGGAAAAAAACTACTCTTTTCCTTGAGGGGGGAGTAGGGCGAGTGGGGGGCAATAGCCATGCACAATAGAATGTCTCTGTCATGAGTGCTCCTTGTCTCAATTGTTCATATTCAGTGTTGCTTCTACCCAAAGTCACTGACTTCTATTTCACAGAGAAAATTGAGAATTGTCTGTCAAACACAAGCATTTTAAGACTTGTGAAGCTCATGAAAACAACACACTTTCTAGACCCATACACATTCTTTCTAAACCTTCTTAAAGTGGAAAAAAATGAACATACCCACGTACTATGACCCAAGAAATAGCTTTTCTGTAATATATAAAAATAAGACGCAAAAATATGTAACCTTAAAACTATTCTTCATAATCAATATTTGGTATTCTAGTTTACTTAGAAAATATCTGGGTATCCAATCTTACTGTGTTTAGGGAAATAAATCAAAAAGAAAGATTTGCCCTAGAAAATCCAATTAACAAATTAAAGAAAATGTAAATTAATAAGAAATAAGAAATAGGTGTATGAACAGATAAAAACTTTTGTTTTTATGATGCTAGTGTAGGACATACTCTCCCCAATATTAAAAAGCTGTACAAAATTGACAAAATGGTAAGAAAATATAAATTACTATAGTTTGCCCAAACAAGAAAAAATGTGAAAAGATTGGTGAGTGAGGGAAAAATTAAGAACTATTTAAAAATGTCCTTCAAAACAGACTCTGTGGTATACATACACACACACACACACACACACATACACACACCGTGAGACAGAGAGAAAAATTAAGTAAACGGGGTAAAGTATACATTTACATAAATACAAGTACTACTTTTGTCATTCAGTCAGGCCTCAACCTGGGCTAGCCTTGTCCACTTAAAAAATAAAAAATAAAAAAATTCCATTAAAAGCCAATGGCCAACATTTTATTTATAGTAAATGTACTTACATCATACTTTTAAAAACATAAAATTAGGAACAAACCAAATTTCACCCAAAGCACCCTTCCCTAAGCTACTCTAGTAGCTGAAAATACAATTGAGGAAATGTTTCAGAAAGTGTAAGTTAGAGATAGAGTTGGAGTTGGTAATGGAGATGGAGATGGCGAGAGAGAAGGATAACAAGAGTAAAAAGACAAAGACATAGGTTCTGTGATTGGAGGAATGCAGCTTCAAGGTATTCTAGAAATACAAGATTTCTGCTGTTACTTTGAGAAGACAGATCTCCAATGTGGAAAATAATCCAACTTTAAGGAAGGTGTTCAGTATGTTGGAGAAGCCTAAATGATGGATAGTCACCTGCAGTTTTTCATTCATCATTTTCATCATTGTGGGTGATTCCTAGTCTTTCATTATTGTTACTGCAATGTAGTCTCAGAAAAGAGAAAGATTACATTTTCAGTCATGCTTCTACTTTATTTCTATTAAAATTATATGTATACACATATACATGTATACATATATATTATAGATATGTATTATATGTGTATTATCTATATATGTATACATATATACATATACATGTATGTATATATTATACATTATATGTATGTAGATATGTATATACATTATATACCGGAGGTGCCAAAAAAACATATACAAGTGGACACTTTGGTCAACGTTGCTCAAGCAGTAGTTCGCCATAATCAAAAGTGTCTGGACACTAATAGTAACTATCTTGAGCACCTCTTATAATTGCAGAAGTCAAACGTGGCTTGTATTCATCTTTTGTTGTCGGTATACAAGGTCAGACAATAAAGTTTGTGAACTCATCCTCGAAAATGTGCCACATCCCTCATTGCTGAATATCATTACAGTCACCTTTGAAGTACCCCCCCTTAGGAAGCTATGCACTGGTGCCAGCATCTAATCCACACTTCAAAGCAATTTTGGAACTCTTTTTCTGAGATGGCCATCAGAGCTGCCATCGCATTACCCTTCATGTTCTGAATGTCATCAAAATGTCTTCCTTTCAATATTTCCTTTATCTTCAGGTAAAGAAAGAAGTCATTGGGGGCCAGATCAGGTGAGCAGGGAGGGTGTTCCAACAGTTATTTGTTCACTGGCTAAAAACTCCCTCACAGACAGTGCCGTGTGAGGTGGTGCATTGTCGTGATGCAGGAGCCATGAATTGTTGGCGAAAAGTTCAGGTCGTCTTAACTTTTTAATGCAGCCTTTTCAGCACTTCCAAATAGTAAACTTGGTTAACTGTTTGTCCAGTTGGTACAAATTCATAATGAATAATTCCTCTAATATTGAAAAAGTTTAGCAATATTGTTGAAACAAGTTTGCAAACTTAATTGTCAGACCTCGTATATTGAGTATTACAATTTTAATACAATTTTCCTGTCTTAAAATGCATATACATTTTTGGCACCCTCTGTATATATATAGAGAGAGAGTATTAAAGGAAAATAATTTCAGTAAAAATTATTTTTGGAACCTGGTACTGAAGGGGTTGAAATAAACTAACCAAAGCTCTTATGCTCCTGTGGTCTCCTTCTTGAATAATTCAAGACTTTCAATTAAGAAATTTAAAATGTCAGGGAACATTTTATTTTAGGCAAAAAATAATTACTGAATGCCACCAGATTAAGCTCCTTAAGCCCATGGAAAAAAATAATGAAGAAAACATAGGTTATATCTTTGAGTCTAAAGTACGGCTCTGGACTAAGTGGTAAAGAGTTGCTGGTGTTAACTTCAGTCTGTTAATCATCCTACAAACTAAAAATCTTTACCTTGACTAATATGAAAATTTGCCTTGTAATATCTGCTGTTACTTCTTCCTAAATGATTTTCTACTACTTCTTATAAACAGGATTGTGGTGTTTTTTTTTCCTAATCTGTGTCATACGCATAATCCTTCCTCCCATATTCCTAATTCCAGTTGTCTCTTCAGGCAAACACAGTTCTTAATTTTCTTGAACCTGTAATTCATATGCAGCATATCTTACATTTATTTATTGGTCACATGCTCTGTGCAACACTCTTCTAGGCTCTGGCGATACAATGGGGAGCAAAAATGAACAAAAACTCTGCCCACTTGAAGCTCACAATTTCATCAGAAATCACAAAATTGACCAAATCATCCCATAAATAAATGTTACAACTGTTATATTTTCTATGAGTAAAAGGCACATCATGCTATGAGGGGAGAGAAGCTGAGTATAGGAGGTTAAGATTTAGGGAAGTAACCAAAAAATATTTGCTTGATGAACCAGCAGTTGGATAGATAGTTGAATGAAAATAATAAATACATTTCCTTAAGGTAGAAAACAAAGAAAGTTTTTTAAAATCTGTAATTCTAATATTATGTAGCATTTTTGTTGTTATTTATATGATTGAAGTACATAAATTCATTAAACTAAGCATGGAAACCTGGTTGGTCTTAGGTATCCATTGCCATTTAAAAGGATCTTGTCTTCTGATTTTGTTTTGCTCCTTCCAGACTGAACTTATATTGCTTCCTTATTTTATGAAAATCTAATGTATATTACCAGCCTTTAATGGTTAATCCCATTTCTTTACTGTGAATTTCTGAATGCAGCTAATTAATTCATAGTGTTAATTTGGCAAGGTCAGTAAACAGCACAAGAGATTATAAACATCTGGATAGAAAGTCCAAGACCTTTGAATCAAACTGTTTAGTTTTCACTTGATATAAATCTTATTAAGTAAAAGCCCTAAGCTATTTGCCAAGTGACATGTCTCAGAACAAATTGATGATGTATGTATGCAAACCGTTTGTGTGCATAAATTTTCCTGATATTTTCTGGAATTAGGTACAGCAGATGTCATATGAACATTTGGCATGAAAAAGCTCTTATGAATGATTGGAGAAAGTAAATAGGCTACAGGGTTTTACTAGAATGTGTATATCCACCAGAGACATCAGAAAACTATAAATATTGAAATATATAAATTGACATTGTATGTAGTAGATGTATTTGGAATGAATGGGCCAAAGTAAAACTCATCCATTCATAGAGATGGGATTATTCACCTCTTCTGTAAATCCTGGCTATACGCATATGTCCTTCACCAAAAAGATATCAAATGATGTTTGTTAGGATTTGTAGAAAATGTTAGAAAACTCGTAGTATCCAAATGGACTATCCAAATGGAGAAATAGCTTCATTAAATATCTGGTAAAAAGACCCAAAATACACACAAATATTTTATTCTCTATATCATTAGAAAATTCAAAGTTTATCAAGAGTATCCGCCATATACTCCATATGGCTAAAGTATTAAGTTCATGTCAATATTTGGATCACAAAAAGGTTGGATTAGATGCAGGATGATAATACTATAGTTGAAAGAATATAGAATGCGGAGTACAGAAAATGAATGGTTATATCCAATTCTAGCACCATCCAGTTGAGCACATCTGGGCAAACCCCTCTACTTTTATGATATTCACTCAGTTATAAAATGGCTGTCTTACAAATTTTATTTTAATTTATTTCTAAATAGTCAAATTACATAGATGATGATTATAACAATTATAGTAAAATTCGTATCAGTAATGATTAGAGATACATGGAATTGGGAAGAGAAAATAGAGATAAACTAACCAGAATATTACACCGAGATTTCGGATTCTGTCCTGTCTTTAAGAATGAATATAAGTTGTGGGTCAAAGACATAGTAGAGTTAGTATCAACCGGCCCTCCAACTCTTTGAAGTGGCAACCATACATGTGTGTAAACAAGAACTTCCCCCTTAGCTTGAGCTCATTTGCCAGAACTGAAACCTGAAAGGAAAAAAAAATCAATGCACTTGACCACATGTAGTTGTGAGGTGGGAGAAAAGTTAAGCTGAACAAAGCCAATCTTTTCTTTAAGAAATGCGAACTAAAGACGAGAAGTTACTGTTAGGAAAGGAAACTGAACAGAGCGGTAAAAACACTGTGAATTCCATACTTTTGTTAGATAATGAGCAAGTTGCATAATCAGAGAATGAAAAAGAGATAGAAAAAAAAAGAATTATTGGGGAAATAAAAGAACATGTAGCCTATATGAGAGAAAGAAATCTCATGCATTGCTTGGGATTGTAAAATGATAAAGCCATTTTGAAAAACTGGCAGTTTCTGAATATATTTGCCCTTCCTATAACAGCAATTTCACTGTTGGTCTGTTCACAAGAGAAATGAGTACATGTGGCCACCAAAAAAAAAAACCTGTACACAATGTTCATAGCACCTTTATTCAAAGTAGTTAAAACTGGATGCCCATCAGGAGGAGAATGGATAAATTGTGGTATATTTGTACAATGAAATGCTACACATAAATAAAAAGTATTCTACTAGTACATATAAAAACATAGATAAATATCATAGATACTATGTTCAGTGAAAAAAGATACACTTAATGTGTATCTTCAGTAAGATTCCATGTATATTCAAAGTTCAAAAACAGACAAAAATAACCAGTCATTATAAAAGTCAGGATTACAGTAATCTCATGGGAGATGTAGCCCGGGGGACAGACACGAGGGTATCTAATGAAGGGCTAGAGATAGTCTATGTATTCTCTCAGTCATGGCTACACAGGTATAAATGTATATAAAAATCATAACTGTTAACATTCAAGATTAGTATACACTATGTAACAATTGAAAAGAGAGTTCTGTTTCCCATATGGCAAATAGATATCTCAGTCCAACCTTCCCTTTGACAATAACTGGAAAAACTGGAAAAAATATGAAAAGAACACCCAGTTGAAAGAATGGAAGAGCTAACAAGCCTGTAAAGAGTTCAAGGACTAAGATTCAGGAGAAAAAGGGAACTAGGAGATGTAATCTCAGAAACGGAGACTGCTTTTTCCCTAGATGTATCTACTGATTCAGGTATACGCTGTTATCTGTTGTATAAATTCTTAGCAAGATAGCTGAAAGTGTATGACAGTGAACAGTTTTGACAGGCTCAGATGACAAAAGTCGAGTTCAGGATTTAGGTATCAAAGGGCTGCATTTCAGAACTAGACTATGCTCATGGTACTCTGGAATTGGAGGCCCACTAATACAGAGAGAGAGACAGAATCGAGATTGAAAGATTTAATTACCAATCACTTTCCTAAATAGATGATTACATTAAGCCACAATTTCAGGGAGTACTATGAAGTAAAAGAGAAAATCTTAAAGTAGCCACAGTGACAATGGAACCCAGAACTAATTGAAATAACATCTTCAAAGTTTGGGGGGGAAAATAATTGCCAACTTAGAACATATCCTTTTAAAACAAAGACAAAATAAAACATTTTCAGGCAAAGAGAAATTGAGATGATTTGTCACAACCAGACATGCACTAAAGAAAAAATAAAAGATATGTTCTAGAGCCAGATGGACCGTGATCACAGATGGAAGTTTTGGAGATGCAAAAAAAGAACAAAACAACAATAAAGGTATATGTGTGGGTAAATATAAATAAATATTTAATATTTTCAAATGATAAAAATATTGTGTTTATATATTTATATAACTATAATGTATGACAATATGTGACAAAATATGCCAGTGGCATATAAGTCAGGAGAGACAAACAGAGTTAAAATGTTCTGAGGGCCTTGGCGTGTTCAAGAGAAATGAAATAAAGTCAAAAGAGAAGTGAAGTTTAATATATTAAACTTTCATAAATCAGAGATGCATGTTGTAATCAATAGTTACCTCAAAAAGGAATAATTAAAAAGTGTATAAACTATGAAGCTAAGATAGAGCAAATACTGAGAGAAACACATATATATTTAACCCTTACATCAAATAAGAGATCATAATGGAAATTGAAAAATATTTTTAAATATGTGATAATGAAAAGATTGCAAATAAATCGTGTGGAGTTAAATTTGTGCTTAAATGGAGAGTTTATAGCCTTTAACTCAGATATCACAAAGAACAGAACCTGAAAATAAATGTTCTAAGTATCAATAGAAGATAGACAAGGAAAAGAAAATTAAGGTGGAAGAATGAAAATCATAAAGATAAGAGCAGAAATTATTGGAAGAAGAAAATCAACAAAAAGGATTAAGAAAACCATTTTATGCTTTTATACTTTTAACCACAGAAGTAATGTAGTTTTCCAATAGGTGGCAGTAATCTTGAACCCAGGTACAATAAAGATGATTGAACAAGCATTCTCTTGATACTGCTGAACGAGACTTGCAAAGGCCCTTTCAGTTCTAGATGATGGAGGTCCATAAGAGTTCTGATGTGAGGAAAAGAAAAGGGAGAAGAGGTAACTGACCCAGAAGCAACAATTTAAAAAAAGGAAAAGAAAGCACACAGCAAAAACCAAAAACTGGTGAGGGTAAACATGAATCTTAGCTACGTATATATTTTTTAAATTAACATTATTTTCATTAGTCTTTATTAAGAATATTTACAGGATTTAAAGAGAACATCATCATATATGTGATATATATATACACCAGATGTGCTGGGTAGAAAGGGGGTATTTCTAAGTGACCTGATGTCTTTATATTAGAGGAAATACGGGCCTTTTCCAATGTAAACAACTGATAGAACATGGTCAGGCTTCAGACTTAAAGTATTTGAGGACCACAGTAGTATACATGGTTCAAGGCTAGGCTATATTTTTCCCTCCTGCTCATTTTGGTAGTAACAAACCCTGGATCATAATTCAGGCTAAGAGTTAAAAGGTGAAAGCAACAATGGAAAATGAATGAATGAATGAATGAATGAATGAATGAATGAATGAATGAATGAATGAATGAATATCAGTCATCTAGTCCTGGGCATGGGAGGAAAATAATTTCAGTAGAGTCCAAATGGATCACAAACACACTTTTCTAGCATAAATGTACTCAAAATGTTAAGTGTCTTCTAGAATTGTTATGGCTGTATTGATTTTAAAATAGAGCCATTTGCAAGCATAAATAATAAGTGTGAGGTAAAGCAAGGTAAAATTATTTATCTCGTCATGCTCTGCAGGCTTAAAACTACCCTTGAGAGGAACAGTTTAAGGATACCTAAGGAAAGTGAAGCCTAAATATCATAAGAAAAAGAGACAATAGAAAATCTTAGAGCTAACTTTTCTGATAAATTATAGAGGATGTACTCTGTTTTATTATATTCAGACTTACAAATTAAAATCTCAGATCATATTTTTCATTTTCACCTTTTCTGTATTTCCATGAGGAATATCTGGCATTTTATTTCATTTTACTCATTAATAGTAATGAGTCAACGTGAAAGAATTGGATTTTAAACTGTTCATTACTGTTAATGGTAACATCTAGGGAGGGCATTTTCTATGTCTAATGATGTCAGCTTGTTTATTTTTGAAAAACATGACTTCCAGTGTTTTTCCCAGAAAGCTTCTGTGAAAAATAATTTTGTCAGGTTAATGTTACAATTCCTTCACAGTAAACTTAGATTTTTCCTTGTCCCCCAAATCAGAATTAATCACTGTTGCCCTATAGCATTGGGTCATATTTTTCGCAGGGCACTTTTTGGTCTAACTTTATTATAGTTTCTCATGAATGTGAATATCTCACCCATTAGACTATGAACTACTACCACACTGCAGTAAATACATGAAATAAATACTTTTGAATGAGTGAAAAATAAGCTTAATAAGAAATATGTAGTATTTTACAAGTATATGGGGGAAAGCACAGTGATATATAGTTTATTTGTCTTACCATGCTAACATGCGCGCATATTTAGTTGGCGCATAAAGGGATTCAGTACACTATGGAATTAGAAGATATCAACCCTCAGAGACATGTAAAAAAGTTAATGCATAACTGAAATATTAAATATCAGATCATGAATCTTTTTTCCCTAATGAACATGAACCAAACCACCCAGGGAAAATAGCAGAAACATTAAACATAATGATGTTAAGAAACAAGAGCATATGAAGCAAAGTCATGGGTAATTGCTTTAGACTGGGAGCTATGCAGTCTCTTTAAACTGATTATCAGCAAGTGAGTACCCAAGGGAGCAAACTTTGGAGACATGGGATAGATAACTGCAAAAGAGTCTAGAACCCAGGGATAAAATCAGTCACCAAGATCTGATCATAATTCAGCAGAGAAAGAATAACTTTCCTTGGAAAATAGGGCTAGGAGATGAACACCATGATGTGTTACCTCCCTTACCTCTTAGGGTCTATACATCATAAGGACTTGCCAAAAACTATTTATTTCCCCCTTGATGAACTATATGGTGGTTACAGATAATGTGATTGAGAAAAATCTCAAAAACATGAGCTGAGAGTTCTAGTTTTTTTTCTACAGTTGCATATAGGTAGAAAATCAAGGCCCATTTGCTATCATGAAACATGGAGTCCTTGCCTGCTGCAATATGTAGTTATGTGTCTGGACTGCAAACTTGTGTTGACATTACCAATACATTTTAAAAGAACAAATTAGCAATAATATCCTCACTAATTAGCCCAATTAAGGAATGATGCTTCAAGTTTGAAGGTGGAACCTTTCTCAGTGCATAAAATTAGGAAACTGTCTTTTAAACAATTAATATTAGCTGAATGACTCTTGCAGTGCTTTTATTGCCAGAAAGTATTTGCACTTAGAGTTGTTGAATGAGATCTCCCCCACTTCAGCCTCCAAGAACATGAAAATTGCCTCATAAGAATAAAATATAAAATCAAAACAGCCAATCAGAGCAGGACTGTGCAAAGTCCACCTCAAAAGAGAATGTCAGAAACCCAGTTAAACTTGGTAGCAAATTTAAAGGTTTGTGATGGAGAGTAGGAGGAAGTTATCATTGAAAGCATAAATAAGGAAGAGTTATGGAGACAATTTTTGGCATTGTTTATTCATTTTTTTCCTTCAGATTCCTGTGCTAATATCCTGAGCAAATTTCAAATTTATTACAATTATGAGATGGACACATTGGATATCAAGTCAGATGTCATTAAACCAGACATCTCAGGTAGACAGATAGCCTAGTTAAAACTGAAAAACATGTTGTATTTATCCCATGCAACTTTAAAAATTGAACTTAGGTTTACAAAATAGGATTTTCCCCCTGAAATCTAAAATTTGAACTTCTCTTGAGAAATCAGATCTGACAACACTGGGACAGCACTTGTGCGTGATATGACACTATTCTTAGGAGTGTCTGCGGAGTGGTTAGTTAACTCCTTGAGATGGGGCATACGCCTTCCAGTGTGCAAGCCCCCAACATTCATGCACAAGGCCTACTTGACTCATTTATATTATCTGCTTCGCCATTGAACATTGAATTTCAAATCCCTTGAGCCTATCTGAACTCCCAGAGGCTTTTGTATAATTCCTGTGAATGAGGACAAATTGGCATCAGCATTATTTCCATTTAAGTTTTCCTTTCAATTCAGGTACATAACCGATAGTCATTGTCAGCGATCTTTTTGTGGTCCAGTAAGCAATTTATGAGAATACCAACTGAGACATAATTGTGTGCTCAAACATAATATTTCTTAAATGTAAAATTTAATCTTTGTGATAACTTAAGGATGTTGGAAGTAGAAAAGAGTTGATAAACAATAGTCCTAAATAGTTAATTTTCTAATACTAACTTCTTACATCGTATAGCATGGTCTTTCATTACAATCGGTGTGTTTCACAAGTAAGGAAATGATATGTAAAGAAAATGAAGATTTGTTTCATACTCTTTACAATCACAATAGATTTTCCATAAACAATCATATTAGAAAGCTAATTTTGATTAAAGAGTGTGTGAAAGTATTCAAAGAAAAGTATTATTCTACTAATGGATATAAAAAGACAAGGCACAAACATATTTTCTTTTTGGGAGGAGTGAGGTTGGGAAGGGATAGAAGGTATTTGAGAGACAATTCATAATGGTGGTTTGTCTTACTAGGAAATATTTAAATTTATTGGAGAAAGATATGATGAAACAGTAAAGGAAATTACATTACATATATTCTGAAGAGAGACACCAAATTACCGGTGCCACTTTATTTCTCTTCCGTTCATATACGAGTATTCTTACAATAATCCCACTCATGAGGAATGTATTGTACTCAGTAGTTCTGATTCTTGATCCTCATAGTTCATTATTTAAAGGAGGGGCAGTTTTCTAAACCCTGCCACTTTGGTGTGTTAACTGGGCAGAAATGAGACTGTGGATTGAGTTTTATGGGCACTCAATCCAATAAAAAACAGCAATCGACTAGTCTCCTAACCGTGGCACAGCAAGTGGTAACATACCCTCCCCCACTAAGCACATATACATCCCCCTCTCAAGGCCCATTTGCTATCATGGAACATGGAGTCCTTGCCTGCTGCAAACACGCCTCTCCCACCTCCACTTCCTAGAGAGGGGGGCATGGCATTATACTTCCTGTGCTAACATTCCATGGTCAGTAACATCCTAATAATGCCATTTTCTCACACTTCTCAATTAATAAAATGTTCCAAGTCTTGATATCCTGCCAGATTTAAACATCTAAATGATAAATAAAATAAAATCTTACATGCTAGATAAATAGAACCATAAACTTGTAGGGAAGATGATCCAAGGAAAAGTAGAAAAGCAGTTAACTGAACAGGAGGAGAGAACTGTGATCCTGAGAATCTTCACTCTGACAGTGAATCCACAGAGCACTGTGGCATTACACAAATGGTAAAGTCTAGGTTCTCACATCAATTATATTCAATAGTTCCAAAGATTTGCACTGACTTTTACCTGGGGCGACCGTTCCCCAAATGCTCAGTTTAAACATGAGATTATATCCCAGATATCACAGTTTTGCCTCAGAATGAAAACTGCTAGAAATGCAATGGAACAAAAATATAAGAACATAAATATATGAACATTTCTAAAAGAAACTTGCGTTCAATACAACTTAAATACAGAGCTTTCATTCAAATTTTACCTGAAATGTTTCTGGTAAAATCATTAGTGAACATAATTCCTTTGGGGAAATATTTTCATTTAGATCTCATAAAAGGTTAAGTGATTTATTTTTTTAAAGTTTCTATTTTTAATGATACCACATAGCATTTATCTATGATAATCTTAAAACATACTCCACAGTTGATATATTCCATTATTTGAAAACTCATCTGTATCTTTTGGACTGAGTGAGCCAATCATGCAGCCTATTGCACACAGTGTTCCATGGAATTTTATGTGCTCAAGAGAGCAGCCATTTTCTATACCATATTACCTTGCTTCCTTGTTATACATGATTCTGCCAGCGGGGAGAGCACCTAGCTCAAGAGTCACTAATCAATAATTTGACAAAATCCAAATGTAAGGAATGTGAGGTGACCTAGAGCAAAACTATTTCTAAAATATATAATATTGCTAAAACTGTGCAATCAGATTCTCTCTTTCTCCGCTGTGAAATATAAATACAAATAGAACCAGAGAATTGTAGATGGAGAAAATTTGAAAAAGATTCAAAGAAGCTATGCAGAAACCATGAGGGCCCATGAGTACAGGAAGAGTAGTTTTCACTAACCTCTTTGTACTTGTTTCTTCATCGATAAAAAATGGATGTGATCATAATAGGCCTACTTTATGGATCTCTTGATAATTGATGAGATAATACGTGTAAAGCTCTTAGTAGTCTGGCATATCGTAAGTGCTCATAAAAGGTAAATGCAGCTCACATCACATTATAGTGTAATAATTATTCTAACCCTGTCTCTGCTACTAGGCTATGAGCTTTTGGAGAGCAGAAACTCTCTTATTCATCTTTGTATCCTCAGTTACTACCTAGCACAGCACCAACCACTGCTTAGCATATGCAGTTACGACAGTAAATTGTTCATTAGTAAGTGAAATGAAGATTTTCTTCTCCCTTCACCCATCTTCTGCAGTTTTCTCTTCATACCCACTTATCCACCTCATTATATTTGAGGGCCCTAGAAAACCAGTGTATTTAATTAACAAACTAAAGTTTAGTTCCACTTTTAGATTGTATAAGAATGAACCTGACTTTGCCTTATTTTCTATACTAAAATTACATATACTTCAAATAGCCCTAGTCTGATCCCACGACTAATATAGTTGAGTCAGATACTCAGAGTATGGAGGACAGATGGGGTGTAGGCAAGACCTTGTGTTAATGAGATGAGAAAGAATGATCTCTACTTACAAGATTCCGAGTAAAGAGTTAACAAAACACAAAATTTCAGAATTTTAGGACTTGAAAGAACTTTAGAGTTTATCTAGTTCATAACTTTGGCATTATAGATAAGGAAACCAAGATCCAGATAGGAGAAATAATGTACAAGACATGAGAGAGCTTGGGACTTAAATATATGACTCCTGGGGGCTGTAATGTCCCTTCCCTCTATACTGTACTACATAGCAATATGTATACATGTTTATAATATAAACCAATATGATATATTCACACTATTAGACTAGTAGGACAAAGTGTAAACTCAGGGCATTAGATTTAACTTTGCTAGAGGTTAAGCAGCTGTCTAGTATATCCTTTGGGAGAAAATAATCTGAGCAGTAATGATGCTTGCTTCATCATTGTCTATAAATGCACAAAATTATTTATTAACGAATATCACAAGTGTCAACCAGAACAGAGAATAGCTTATAGTGTTTTAATTTACTTGATTTACACATGTTGTCAGAGACAGCCTTTACAGAGGAACATATAGTAATTAACCATTTGTCGGAATGGCTAAATGTCACCTTAAAATAAACTAACAATCCAGATCTCTTGGGACAGTTTTGACATGTCACCTGTTCTCAGAGGAAAAGAGACTTTGAAGCATCATATTTGCAAAATGTAGCCAACGTTACAGATTAACAGAATCAATAGATTTGACATAAGGAGCTAAGCTTAATGGGCAAAACTCCCAGCCAGGTATGGAAAACAGCAAATAGTTGAGTTTTAGGAACAATATGCGTTATTGTCCTCAGGAGTCAGAATCACAGTTAAATAGATGGCCTTAAAAGAACTTTTTCTTCCTCTCCTCCCGCCTCTGATTTTCTGATATTCCTTTCTATCCCTTCTTTTATTTCCCTTTTCTCTTTTTCTTTTTTTTTTTTTAATATTTCGTTAGAACTCCAAGAATCATAACCTTTTGTGGTGCTTTATGCATTCTCTGGTATCTCTTTATTTTCTGTATCTCACAATCAACCCTAGTGGAGAATCACTAATTTTGTAAAAAGAAAAATGTAACACTTTTTATCATTTTGTCGTTTATATTATATGTTAGCCTACCTGAGAGCTTTGCTAAAGGAGACTCGGTAGATAATTTCCTTTAGTTCTAGAGTTATTTATGAATTTTGAGCGATCTTGATCCTGAGATGGAACATCTCAGAAATTAAAAAGTCTGAAGCCTTCCCATGGATAATGTCTGTCTCTATTCAGTTATAACAATAATGTAATGTTGCTGTGTTTCACACTACAATTAATTGTTTCTTTTTAAATGCATGAGGTCTAATAATTTAAGTTTCAATCTCTCCTCTTTGCTTTTTATTACATAACTGTAAAAATCAAGGGATAAGTTAAAAGAGATTCTGCTTCTAGCCATGATGGGGTTACTGACAGTTGTTACCCTCCTTCCAAAAACAACTATAAAATTGGGCAAAATGTATGAGGCAATGGCTCTTAAACGTTGGACAATAGATATGGTAGGATAGCAAGCCTCGAGAGAAAGTAAACATATGAGATGTTTACCATAAAGCCCTGGTTTACCTTCTTTTTCTGTATGAGGTAGCTTCCCAAACTATGATCCAGGGAGTGAGGTTGAACTGAAACCCTGAATCACCCTGAAGATAAAAAAATTGAAATAGCTGGAATTTGCAGGACAGGAAGCCAGAAATGAAGGGCTTACGTGGGTTTGCAAGGCGTACAAAAGTCAGAATGGGTGATTTCTGAACATTCATGGTCCTGGCTGGGCTGTTTCGGTACAGGGTTAGTTTCCATGAGGCCTATCAGAGAACTCCTGTGGGTTCCCGGCGGTGGGGTGGGAGGTAAAGGGAGATACCAAAGGTTGTGTGTTCTCAGGCACATTGAAATTACAGGCCATTCATAGTGAAATTACCTCACTGACAACCTCAGGTTTTCGGTTGCAACTGAAGAAAAGACATAGTTTGAAAATAAGATGCAAGCTCATTTTGTTGAGCAAGCTAAAAATACAGTGTATAAATGAATGCTATTAGATGGATACAAATAGGCAACTAAAGGCAACAGTTACCTGGGCTGAACTGCTGCAGTCTTTTGTAACATGTTTTAGTAGTGCTGAGTAGAAAATGGTACTCACACATAGAAAGGAAGACGATGTCAACAAAAAGACAAAGAAGAGTGATTCATTCACCTGACTTCCCCTAAACTGTTGTCTCTTTGTGCCCGGGTGGACACTCCCAGGCAGAAGTACAAGGAGCACCTCAGTTGTTGGTGCATTTGTCAGCCCAGCTCACGAATCCCGTCCCGTTGCTCGTTCTGACTGACTGGCTGTATTCTGTGGCCTAGTCTTCCTCACCCAAGGAGGATTTCACAGGTGGATTTTGGACTCTCTACTTATTCACACAGTAGCTTATGCTCTGGGCTATTAATCTCAAACATTACCATTTACTGTTAATCATACCCAGTTTCAAAGGAAAAAGTGCTTTCCTGCAGAGGTAAAAATAGGATATTTTAATTGAAAACATCACGGGCAGCATTCCACAATGAAATTGCAATGGTCATTTATAGTAATAAATTGTATGGAAAGCCAGGCACTATAATAAATTTCAGATATTAAAGATACGATTGCTGTCATAATTATAGAATTAAGAGGTACAGGGTATGTTGAGTTATCTGAAGAAAATCATCCTTGTGCAAATAGTAGCAGCTGTTGAAACTTCTATGCTAAAATCCTTAAGCCATTGCTCACCAGTCTTTATATGAACATACACTGATGATTATTTTTTCTGCATGGCTGACAATTTACTTCATTTACAAGATGAGGCACACACAAATGACCAGGATTGGTAAAACTTGCATTGCAGAGAAAACCACGAAATGTTCCATTCAACTTAAAAACTGACCACTGAAGAGATATCGGCTTTGCTCCTCATGCTCTCTGCATAAACCACTGCAAGGAAAGAGTGTAACCCGATTTTCCCAGTAAACAGCTTTTACACAGTCCTGTGGGCAGCCCACGCTGACTGAACATGTTACCTGTATTTGTGCAAATAAGATATTGTAGGCCCTGAAATTGTGCCAAACTAACTATGTACTGATAATGTACCACGTAATATGGAAAGCTTCATCAGTACCAAGCAGTTATCTGGAAATTTGGGTGCCTTTATAATAGCAAATTTCTTTGTCTGAAGTTAGTCGCATTCCAGTGATGTAATACTTATACTTCCTCGGTATATTGAGCTCAGTCTTCGAACCAGAGAAATGAATGTTGAAATAATGAAAGAATGGTTTACTGTTGGAGGTGTAGCCCACTCCACTACATAATCATCTGAGAGGGCCATTGCGAGTTCCAGTGGAAGGAAGGCAGATTGGTGTTGAAGAAGAAAAATGTTCATCCTACATAGTTGGCTTGAAGAAGAAAAACAACATTTTTCTGCATCATCGGCCAATCCTGCCACAAAAGCATTTATTTTTAATACACTTACTACTACTCTGTATAAAATTGCTATTGCCAAACTTTTAACTTGGATAGATGATAGATGATAGATAGATAGATAGATAGATAGATAGATAGATAGATAGATAGATAGATACATACATACATACATACATACATACATACATACATAGATACATAGATACATAGATACATAATAAAATGCATAGATATTATAAGCAAACAAATAACTGAATGAATCAATCAATCAACCAATAAATAAATCAATGCAGTGTTTATTTGGAAGACCTTTTCTGGATGTCACATATAAGAGCGACATCCCCGTTTACATTTGTGTTTCAGCAAGAGTGTGTTTGGGGCCAGCCCTAGGAAGGGCATTGCCACTGATGTTGTCAATGTTGTATGTCTGTGTTTGACCTGTACCCAACTACAACCTCCAAAATGAGGAAGGCCAATATAATGATGCCTTCTAGTCACTGCATCATAGCATCCTGGTTTCTTAGTATCACTTTTCATTATCTCTTTTCTCATGTTTATGTATTACTGGCCACTATCAATAGAGCAGACACTCCTATTTTTCACTTTGATATCCTACTTAAAAGATTGCTGGCACATAAGCACTCATTAAACATTTGTGAGAGGAAAGGGTTGACAAGGCTCAGTCAACTCTGAAGAGGAATGGTGTGTGGGTGAGTGAGGAGAAATATATTCAGAAGGTGTCAAAAAAATGTATGTACATTTTAAGAAAGGAAAAACTATATTAAAATTGTAATAAGGTATACTGATAACAAAAGATGAATACAAGTCACATCGCTACTGTAATTCAACTTCGAAAAGTAATACATAGATAACGTCTCTTAAAATGTGTGTACATTTTTTTGGCACCCCCGGTGTATATCTGAGACATAGAAATATATAATTTCCTAACTTACTTATATTGTTATGAATAATACAACTTGTTCCTCTTCCTCACTAATCACGGCTTAAGTTTTGTCATCTTTGAAGATTTCCCAGTCCAGAGAGATGCACTAATGGAAGACGTGACTGTCCATTAAAGTCCTCAGGCTGGGTTTGCATAGAAGTCTAGGAAGGCAGTGTTATTTTAGAGAAAGTTCTTCCTAAATTCTTTCTATACTCTTTCATATGCAAGTCTGATTTTTCTAGACAAGAAGAACTCACAATAAGTACCTAACCTGTGGTAAAAATCTATGACTTAATGCCATCCTATGGAGTAACTGAGATCAACCAGCTGATCTTCTCTGGCAACAATCTCTGTGTGCAGTAATAATGGTTGTAGCATTGTATTAAAGCTGACTTCACAAACCAATTGCTTTTAAATAGGTGGCTTATAAACCTAGTAAAAATTAATTAAAATCCTCTTTTTTAAACACATAATGTAGCAGTCAGTGTTCTCCAGGAAAGTGTGCACACTTATATACATGCACACTTATATACGTATATGTATATAGATATATACATTACATACTTATTTTACATATGTACATTGCATACTTGTACATTACATTCATATATATATATGTATGTGTATATATATATGTATATATATATATATATACACACTTGTTTTTTGAGGGGTCTTTGATTCTGACTTTTAATAGTTTAATAATGGCTTTTAAGAAAAGAAAAAAAGTTTGCCAAACTAAACATACATGCCAATACTCAGATATGACCTATTTTCAGTAGTTGGATCTTAAAATCGAGGTAGTTCCTTGTTGCTGCAGCATGGAATGTGATGAGGAGAGGAAGAAGGTATAGCTTGAATGGCCTTCTAAAACAGAAGCTTGTAAGAACTAAAATTATTAAGCTCTTACATAGAACTGTAGGAGTAAATCTTCATGACCAAAAAGAAACACTATCCCCATTAGCAGTTACTCCTCATCCCTCCCTTCCCCCAGAATCTGGTCATCAATAATCCACTTCTGTCTCTATGGTGGTGTTTCTTCATCAGTTCATGGTCATTTGGGCCATTTCTACTTTTGATTATTATAAATGTTGCTATGAACATTTAAGCATAAATTTTGTATGGATATATATTTTCACTTGATCTTAGCCAAAAGGCCGAGAAGCGATGTATGGATATATATTTTCAGTTCTCTGGGGTATATACTGAGGAGTGGGATTGCTGGGTCATATGCCAACTCTGTTTAACATTTTGAAGAAGTGCTAAATTTTCTTCAAAACATTCAAAACATTATACAATGCCACCAGCAATACGTGAGGGTTCCAATCTATCAACACTTGTTATTATCTCTTAGAATTTTTAAAAATGTTGAGCCATCCTAGTGAGTTTGAAGTGATATCTCATTGTGGTTTTGATTTTCATTTTTCCCAATGAATAATAATGTTCTGCATATTTTCATGTGTTTATTGGCCGCTGTATATCTTCTTTGGAGAAATGCTTTTTTAAAATCCTTTGCCCAATTTTAAATTGGGTTGTCTTCTTATTATTCACTTGTAAGTGTTCTTTATATATTCTTGACACAAGTCCCACATCATATATATAATTTGCAAATATTTTCTCCCAGTCTGTGTGTTTTGTTGTCTTTTCACTTTCTTGATAGTATCCTTTGAAACACCAAGTTTTTAATTGTGATGACAGATGTGTCCGTGAAGACATATCTAGAATACAGGATACTTGTGAGCCAGTGTGAACAATGAAAGCACCTGGTGCAAAGTCTGGCTAAGGAAATCCTACTTTCACTCTTCTTCCCTTAATCATTCCTGATGTGGCATATTGCATATCTGTCCCACTAGCTTGAAGCAATCTAATCCATTCACCATCTTTTGTCAGCTATAAGAAGTCTGCCTAGTAATTGGATATGCTGTTTTTAACACTTAGCCAGCTTCTGGATATAATATATTATAAATAAAGAAATGTATATACGTATTCTCAGAAATTTCTAAACAATTCCTTCATTGACGGTACTGAAATCCAAAATATAAGAATTTACTTACCTTGGTTCCTCTCAAAAATTGAAAAAAAAAAAAAAAAGCAGCTATGCACTGCAAGGGGGGGAAAAAGGACATAGGCCTACTCCTAATTTTATATCATGTAAAAATTAATGTATTAGCATACTTCTTAGTAAAGTACTTCCAGAGTTCAACACAGTGCCTGGCACAGAATAGATTTGCATCAGTATCTTTGTTCTAGTGAATATACCTAACATGATCACATACACATTTGTTAGTATATATAATGGTAGTGGGAACCTTGTATAGTATCCTTTTGAGAATGACTCCTGAAAATATTATTGGAGATATATTGGGGATCTTATACAATTTTAAAATGTGTAGATTTGTAAAAATAGAATCAAAGCAAAATGAAAACCTAAGGGTCCAGCAGGAGAATTTTCAAAGTGTAATGAAAGATTGCATAATGAAAAATTTCATAAATTAAGATAATTTTAAACATCTTGAATAAACACCTGTTTATTTACTTCAAAACTTATTATCATATTTTGTGAAATAAACAAACAAAAAATACTAGAAAACCCATGGGAAAATTTTTTACGTAATCTTGTAATAGTAAAGTTTTTCTAAGTATAACATAAAATTCAGAAGCCTTAAACTCAATCCTATAAAAATTCAATAATTTACATAAAAAATAAGGTTATTCCATGGAAAAGCCCAGTATAAGCATTTCAAAAACATAAATGACAACCTGGGGAAATATTTGCAGATTTTATTAGAGACAAGATAATTTCCCTGTTATGTAAAAAAAAAAAAAAAAAAAAAAAAAAAAAAACCTCTTCATTTCAACAGGATATAAACAACTTACAAGCAAAAAGAGAAAAGATGTTAAGTTCAAGGAAGAGAATGTACATACAAATACATCTTGTTGAGGAAAAATAATTTTCCCTTTATCCTTCTAGGTTCTTGGCTGAGAACCTGTGATAAAGTAATAAAAGACAGATTAACAGGAGAAAAACAAATAAAAGTTTATTGACCTGTTTACCTCCTGTACGTATGGGAGATACCCAGGAAAACTGAGTAACTCCCTAAAGTAACCCAAGCCACAACCTTAAATACCATCTTCAGCTAAAGACAAAAGATGTTTTGAGAGGAGGTTAGGGTCGGGGGGACCAGTTATGGGAGGTTACCAGGAAAAGCATAATAAACCAGGGTATGGTTGTTAGGCAAATTTAAGTTTGTGCCTTCCCCACTGATAGGAGTTTCTAGAGATTTGGTCATACTTCTCTTCCTCGTATAGAAAATGGAGAGTTTCCTCATAAATGTAAATGTATGTTACAAAAGGGTAACTCTTGCTTAGTTTTCAGAACTTCTCCTTTGTCTCCAGTTTCTTAAAAATAACCAGCCAAAATAACCCTTACACCAAAGAGGCATATTTTGGGGTGGCAAATTCTGATTCCCCTTCAATCTTAAACATTTGGAAAATGTTTATTTGTATTCATATTAAGAGAATTGCAAATAAAAACAACACTGAGATGCAATTTTTTACCTATCAGGTTGACAAAAATAAAAAAGGTTGAAAGCACACTAATATGTTAGTGAGAGAGTGAAGAAACATATTCTCCAAAGATCATTGAAAGCATATAAATTATTAAACATTTGTGGAAAACAATAATATCTATCAAGGTGATAAGTATACATGCCATTTAGCCCAGCAATTTTGTTTCTAAAGAATTTATTCTAAAGATATTTTCAAGCCATGTGAGAAATTCCCTATGTACAAGATTTTATATGGCAGTGTTGATTGTAATAATAAAAGAACAGAAGCAACATAAACATTTATTAATAGAGGAATACGTAAATAAAGTATGGTACATATATCCATACAATGAAAAGCAATGCAACCATTAAGAAGATTGAGGAACTTCTTCATGAACTGATCTGTAAAACTCTCCAAGATATATTTTTGGATTGTCGAAATAAGAAATGTCCAAACCTCGAGAGAATTTTTATATGAGTTTATGTGAGCCAAAACTGACAGCAATTTTGGAGAAGCAAGATTTCAAATGCTTCCGAAGGTGACAATTTTGCAGTTTCTTTTATGCATTTGAAATTGAGGAGGGGAGGTAAGGAAAATTACATGAAGGTGGGAGACAGCCAAGTGGGGATTGGATTACAGATTAGTTAACAAGATTATGTGCTCACTTAAGGGTGGTCATGCTTATATCAAAGGTATGTGACCTAGATATACAAGAACAGTGGACAGGGCTTGGTGCAGGGCGTGGTTAAGGCAAAGATAAGCCTTTTACTAAAAAAGTTACATGTCTTGGGCATGACTACCCACCATGACCTGCCCAGTTAGGAAGTATGATCAGATCATCTTGTGAGGTTAGTTTCCAATCCCTTTTTTCATCCACAGGGTGAAAAAAATAAATCAAGGCACAGGGCAGCACATATAATATGTTGCCTTTGTATACAAGTGTATTGGGGGAACAATACGTGTATGTTTATGCACAGAATGCCACTAAGAGCAAATATCAGATATTCATATTGTTTTTCTCTACAAGAGATCAGTGGCTGCTGAGAAAAGGGATTTGGATTTTAAACCATATGAATGCATTAAATTTAAAAATAAGTAAACAAAATTTAGCTACAGAAAAAGTTTACACAAGATTATGTGAAGTATAATTCCCATTTTTAGCAAACAGAATGAATAAGAAATTATTTAACTATACACTGAGAGGGCCTAGAAGTGATTCCAATAACAAAGAACATGCCCAGTGCCTATACGTTGGTTTCTAAATACCATCCTTTAATAAAAGGAATCAAGGTTGCTTGGTTTGGGGTTGCAGAACAAGTTTCTCCAAATGTGCCTCTCAGATATGAGGATTATTTTGAGCTAAAGGCAACTTCAGCCAGGTGCTCAAGAGAAACTTCTGTCCCTCCCTTAACCACCTAGAAGAACTTGAGTTAGAGGCCTTGCCCATTATAAGAGGTTATCCGAAATAACCTCTTTTGACCTATCTATAAGACAGTGCAAATGTGTATTTACTAAACACCTCCTATTCTTATCATCTTGCAATGACCCTTTGAAGCCCCGTAGGTACCTTACCTCACCCCTAGCTCAGAATGTCTTATATACCCATTTTCTCTTTTGGTCTCTGAACCTCTCATGCATATGGCGTTCACATACATATGTATCTATTAAATTTGGTTATTTTCTCTTGCTAATCTGTCTCATGTCTATTTGATTATTAAACCAGCCAAAAGAACTTTGAGAGTAGAGGAAAGTTTCTCCCCCCGGCCCCACACTGGGAAAATGGTCAATTCTAGGACTGGGCCAGAGAAAATAAAAGATGAATGCAGATTATTTTATAGTACCAGAAGTGCCCCCCAAAAAACAAAAGAATAGAGACATGTCAAAGGAACACAGGATCCAACTTGGAAGAGCACCTAGTGGTGAAAACAGGAACAATTTTAGCAATGAAATCAATAATGGAATATTGGATTATAATGCAAAATATAAAATAATCATAAATCTATACTGTCATAAACAAATGATTGAATAAATGGAGGAAAAGACAAGAAGCTTCCGTACAGAAGAATTCCAAAATAATATATGTAGATATTCCTTCCTCCAGAAGTGGAGCTTAATCCCACCCTACCCGTCAGGGTGGGCTAGACTTAGTTTAGTGCCTAAGAATAGAATGGTGAAGGAGGAAATAACTTTTCAGTGGAGAAGCCTGGAAAACACCATGGTAACCAGACCATCTGTGTTGACTTCATCAGTGATGTCAGGTAGATATGTAGTCTCTTGATGTCACGTGACAAAAAGAACATTTACATCTTTGGCATTTTTTCATTAATCCTTAGCCCAAGTCTAATCATGAGAAAAAAATCAGACAAATACATGTTAGGGGACATTCCCCTAGATGTTACTAATCCTCAAGACTGTGAAGGTCATGAAGACAGAGAGAAACTCTCCCAGTCCAGAGGAGACTGGGAAAACATACAGTGTGGTACCCTGGATGAGATCCTGTAACGTAAAGAGGACATTAATGGAATATCTGGTAAAATCCAAATAGAGTCTGGAGTTTAATTAATAGTAATGTATCAATTTTGGTCATTTCAACTGGGAAAAAAGGCTCAGAGGCTTCAGTCCATATATTTCAATGTATAAACTGAAATATATAGTCACAATTGTGCCTGAACAGAACAAGGGAAAAACTCTTGATATTTGCCTTCTCTTCTCATTTCCTTCCTTTTCTCCACCATTTCCACCAGTTCTTCCATATTGATCTCCATGACTCATTTCTCCAGATGAAAGAAATGAAATGAGAAATAAGGACAGTATGTTCAGAGGGGGTAGTTCAGACTCGCTAGTGAAAAATTCGTGGAGGAAGGAAACACTTAATCTAATCAAATGTAGTGCAAATTGAGTCATTTCTTCACCATTAGCTCCTCTTCAGGAATATCTCTATATTCATGGACATATAGGCATTTATATGTAGGTAAATTAATGCATAGAAAAGCTAGCAAATGGCCAAAATATACTTTTAAGAAGCAAGTCCCATCCATAACTATTTCTGTAGGAACCATGTAGGTAAGGGAAATATCATAATAATTGTATACTTTAAAAAGTATATCAATAAAAAGCCCACACCAGAAATCCGATGACGAGCTTATATTTTAAGAAATTTAATTTTCCTATAAAAGTATTAGTGAAGTACTGAAAATTCTACATTAGGTTCACGTTACATGTAGAAAGCAATCTCTGGTGCTCCCATTCTGCCATTAAAGATAAACCTAATGAAATTTTCATTTGAGGATTAGCTATATTATGCTTGAAATATAATACTTTCCTCAACTGTTAATATTCCATCTATGAAAAAGTAGATTAAAATACCTCAATCTGCTGATATCTTTTACATAACCTTTCCTTGTGTTATTTCTTTGCGTCTTTAAAGGCATAATTACAGCCAGCTTGACATACCAAACTATATATGAAACTCAGCTAATATGTTTGCTAACCTCAAATAACTTGGGTTTTTTAGTGACTATAACTGTAATGCAGCTATAAACATTTGTCTGAATGGAATTTGTACTTCCAAAAAAATTAGTCACATGCACATACACAGTCAATACTTCCATAGTTATGCGTAAATGGTTTCTTAAAAGGCAATTTGTTTTTCCTTTCTCTCAGGATTTCAACTCTAAAATTTAGTCATAGTTGATAAGATGATAACAAATTGCTTTTTCCCTCCTCTGAAAACAAACTTTCAAGCTGCCTCAGAATGGTGAGGTGAGTTGATGGATATAAGAAACTGAGAAAAAAGGAGGGGGAAAAAAAATCTCTTACACCTGACACCTGTTAGCTGGCCTGGCAGCCATCAGCTACACTGTAGTATTTCTTCCTGAACATAAACAATTTCACAGACTATCACCATCAGATGAGGTCATTCTGTGACACAAATGGAACAAGAGGACACGGTGCAACCACATTCTCCTCTCAAAATTAGTCAGTAACGCTTCTTTACCAGTGATAGCCTTGCTTTATTCCTCCCACCTCCTGGATTCAAATTATTAATATACTCGCTGACCAGATAGCTTCCATTTTCTGAAAATCCAATAAAACACTGACTCCCCGATCACCCAGCGTAAACTCAAACCCATACAAGACCATCCTAATACCATCTCACTGAGATTATTTTCGCCATAGGATGCAGGTTTTCCTTATTGTATGTTCTTGGTGGTCTTTGGGCATCGGGCAATACTGAAATGACAATAAAAACGGTGGGAAAACTTATTGGTAAACAGAAGGTCTTGTTGTTGCTGTTGTTTTGATGGGTTGGGGGTGGGTTGGAAGGTGACATGGATGTGTGCATTGGCCATGGTGGGAGGCAGAGCAGAAGACAGTGATGTACCACAGATGATGGATGGATTATGTGAGACATTGCAAGACTTTAGAGTTGCTCTATTTTTTTTCCTCATATTGTCCTGATCTTCCTGTTACCCTTATTCCTAATATTGCCCCTTCCTTTCGCCTTCACTATGAATCAAAAAACGAACAGCATCAGCATCGTTGCAATCGCTTAGGTCCTTTAATAACACCCATCTGTTCCCCGTCTAATTCTGAACCAATTGAGAAATAGACACAAGCGTGAGACATACAGATATCAACATAGGATTTTTATTACTGATATAGGCTAGATTGGAGGCTATGACTAAAGCATATAACCAGATTGGCTTGCTTAACACTCTCTGTTCGTTCTCCCAACCTAGATCTTGGGACATCTTAACTAAGGAAAAGTTTGGTTTTCAGGGCAGACATAACTCCTAAGGAATTTCTTCCTTGTACTAACACAAAATAAAAACTTAAGATGAGAGGCCAGATTCTCAGTGGTTACAAATTATCTCTACTTAGTTGGGAAACATGGACCATTGGTGTCATCCAGTAATTGAATAGCTTATTCCAGAAGAGCTTCTTCAGTGGAGGTCTCAATGCATGGAAAACATGTAGTAGATTATAATACATCCCCCTAACACTCTTCAGTTATTTTTCCTGTATTTGAAGCTGAAAAATCACACCCTACTCTAATCATGTCCAGCCACACTGTGTTATAAAGGTTATCAGGGACTCTGCAGTGATATATAATGATAATATACTCCAATAATAAAATATGACAACATCAACATGTCCCAAGGTTGAATATAAACTTCTCTCATTATTAAAATTCTGGGAAAATTTAAATTCTAATATAAGGCCTCTGTGGTTAAGTGCACAGACTCTGAACCAGTTTATCTGACTTGAAACCTCAGTTCTTCCACTTACTAAGTTTGTAATACTGGAAAAGTTAACCTCCTTTTGCCTCAATTTCCTCATCTGATAAATGAGAATAATGATAAGACTTACTGAATTGTTTTGAGAATAAAATGAATTAATATTTATAAAACATTGAAAGATATTTCTGGCAGATAAGAAGTGCTTTATAAAAATTATGCATTATTGTGTTTGTGATTTAAAGTCCAAAAATTACATTTAAGTCAAAAAATTACTCCTCTACCGTCCAATTTCTTATTCTGTTGAATGTCAGCTAATATGGTTCTCCATCTTCAGATGCTTGAGGAGATTCATTCGGTGGCCTCATCCTAGATATTTTTTATCGGAAAGGCTGTTGTTTTGGGCATATAGGACTTTAGTCCCTCTGAAGTTAACGCATTCCAACCCACAGTCTCTCATGTACCCCACCTTTGTTGTCAGTTTTATTGAGCTATAATTTGCAAAGAATAAAACTCACCACTTTTAAGACGAGTTCTGAGAATTCTTTAGTCTTGTAGCCACCACCACAACCATGACATAGATATTCCACCACCCCCAAAAGTGCCGTCATGCCCCTTTTAGTCAACATCTTTTGCCCAACTCCTGGCTCCTGACAACTGCCAGTCTTCTTTCTATCACTATAGTTTTGCCTATTTTGGAATCTCATATAAACAGAATCATAGATTACATAGTTTTTTTCACTGGCTTCTTTCTTAGCATAATGCTTTTGAGATTCATCCATTTTTTTTTTGCATGTCTCAGTATGCCTTCATTTCTTTTTATTATTAAATAGTATTTCATTGTATAGCTGTACCAATCATTTTCACTTCATCAAAAAAGGAAAATGATAGATTTTCTCAAGTGATTGGGATAAAAGGACAAAGATACTAAAAATTCGGTGTGGCTGTTCTGAGAGCTGAGGAGATCAATATCTTGTCATCCCTGTAGCCCTTTTGTGAAGATAAATCTCTTGTCCATAACATCTACATTTCTGCCTGCATTAAAGTACACCCTGATCCTGTACTGTACACCATCTCCTACTACTTGCTCAGAAGTATTCTGCATTGATTCTTCATGAACCAGCTACAGGTGCCTCCAAACATCCTGTTTCTGCAGATGCAGTTTCTTTTGTCAGGATGCCCCCCCCCCCCCCATTGTCAATCCATCAAATTGCTTCCTGCTTATCCTTTACATCTCTGCTGAGATATTACCTTCCCTGGCATGTCTTTCTTTGTCACTCCAAGTAGAATTAATTGCTTCTTTCTTGGTGGCCCCAAAGCACCATGCGTGTAACTCCACTTTGTCACTCATTTAATGATAATTTATGACCAATTCAGGTATGTCTCCATTATGGAAAAGGATAGTGTTATTCAACTTTGTTTCCCCAACTGTAAATTCAGTGTTCGACACCAAAGTAGATATTCAATAAATGTTTGTTTAACAAAAGAAAGAAAGTGAATAAGTGAATGCATGGAAGTGCCCTCCTGTTGATGCACATCCATCATAGATAATGCAAGTATGTGAATACAACTCACTGCTCTAATTGCTCGGAAACCTCCTTCTTTTCCCCCCATTGGTTTTTGGTAGGACAGAGAAATCTGATAATGCTTTGATAAATCTTGCTGAATTTTAAGGAAACAACTGCTATCCCCTGAAAAGCACATTTAATTATTCACAGTGTGTAGATGTTCCTGTGACATGACTAGCAACAAGCTCCTGGCCCTTCAGACAGGAAGAATGCGTTTGTAATTAAAGTGTGACCCATGCTGTCTCCTGCTGCCAGATTTCCTTGAGTAGTCACTGGAGATAGAATTATAATTATGACATTTAAAGAAATAAAATTCTCAAGGGAAAGCAGTCTCCAAAGGCTGACTGTATGTCGACAGCTGTTGTGGAAATTACTTATTTTAACCTCTGCCATAAAAACTGTAAAACTGATTCAGCTCCTTCACTGTGGCAGACATTTTGGGAGACAAATTTGTAGGTGTGTTTTGGGGATTAGCCTAAAGCCAAAACAACATCATTTTGCAACAGAAGTTCCATTAAAGTTTCTTAAATTTCAGTGAACTTCTGTTCAGGAAGTCCTTTTAAATTCTGATGAGCTGACATTTGAATGTTTCTGTAGCAGATGGCTATCAACTAAAAGAAGTACACAATATTTTATACTCACTAGCTGAAACCAAGTTTGAAGGTTATGATAGATTTTTTTCAAATTAAAAATCTTGAAGTTTAGATCCTAGATTTCATATATTTAAAAAATGAAGATTCAAACTGACTTGGACTTTACTCAAGTTTCCAGGTGTAATGGTTTCTTGGCTTAACACATGCCAACAGAAACAAGATTCTCCAAGGCACCTGTATTATAGCCATTTGCAACATATTTAAAAATCATTGTACAATCAAATACTATTTACTAAATGTCTATATAATAATGATGCAATCAATTATCTCAGTTTAATCAAACTAATCGATTTATTCAACCAATCGTCTTGTGTAAATCTCTATTAAGAATCTCTTTTCTTAGTAGACAGCTAGTATATGCTTGTCCATGCTAAATATTCTACATTCTGAAGGAGATTTAGAAGAATTGGTCAGGGTACCTGACCGACAGGGGTTTCATAACCCTGGTGAAAAAATAAAGTTAACATACACACAGAATTACATGTAGTTAAACAGTAAAGAAACATCAAAAAAGAAAATATACCTTGCCAAATCTCAGTATTTACAGGTAATGATTCAGGATGGAGATTTTAAGTTCTTTATGGAACGATACCACATCTAATTAGTAGCATTACCAGGTTTAAAGTTTAAAATTTGCTTCTATCAGTTACGTCATAGTGTTTTAATGATTTATATATTCTGCTTTGTTGATTGAACTCTGACTGATACAGAGTATGTTTTTATAACAGCACAAACTTGCTCCTTCTAAAACGCTTTTTTCTAGTTTATTGGTATTTCACCATATTAATAAAGGCTGGATTTGGATATATAAACACATTAAAATTCTCTTTCAAAATGACCTTCTCACCAAAATGGAGAACCAAGATGCCTCATAAGCTTCTGCTTCACTCAACTGTGTCATCATCAACCTCTAGTAAATAAGTCCAGACAAGTAAAGTGCTAGCTGTTTCAGAGCTTGATGAATAGCGTTTGGGGCCCCTTCTCACAGCTGTCATTGTTCTGACAGCTTGATTGAATACGATTCTTGCACTACCATACCAACCGGAGCTGCCCACAAAGGGCACCACATGTTTTTCTGAGTGCTGCTTCTGGTCGCATGCTTCCAGGACAACCCTGCAGTGAAAACCACAACAACAACAACAAAAAACCCAGCAACCTGTTACTCTTATCTCCTACAACCTAATACAAGTCTTGTATAAAAGATTTACAGATTAAAACTCATCTCTTCAAATGGCAAGCACAGATATCTCTATAGAACTAGATTGTGTTCATCCTCTAAAATCTAATCACACACAACACTTAATTCATTTAAGCAATTAAATTAAAGTTTAAGAAGGAGAGTACAGCATTCAGTAACAGCCTTTTTTCAATTCAAATGGTTATCCGTCGATCTTGTGTTTCTCAGCATCTGTATTAGGTCTTTGTGGCTCAGTCTACTGGTGCTCCCACTTGCTTGCAGACTCTTTCCTGTTACATTTTCTGTGCTAATCCTGACATATGCAAGTTAATTAGTACCCTAGATCTCCCACCATCCCCTGCCTGGTCTGGTGTGTTGTGGCTTAGATCTAGTACCCACTGAGAGTGAGAATCGAAGGTGCCAGCCAAGGCTGCTGAATGATCACTTTGCTTCTTTGAGATATCATCACTAACAGTGAAATCCAGGATGAACGTCTCCACAGGCAAGCCTGAGGTTTCATTTACCCTCTAGGTCAAAGCTCTCTCCACTTTTCCTTCTGCTGCTTTAATTATAAGGCGAAGGTTCTGCCCTAGTCCTTACTTCTAATTTCCAGCTAAGTACTCTAAGCTGAAAAACTTCCAGCTAAGTGTTGCCTAGTACCATGTTTCCCCGAAAATAAGACCGAGCCAGACAATCAGCTCTAATGTTTCTTTTGGAGCAAAAATTAAAATAAGACCTGGTATTATATTATATTTTATATTTATTATATTATATTATATTGTATTGTATTATATTATGTTATATTATATTATATTATATTATTATATTAGAGACCGGGTCTTATAGTATAGTAAAATAAGACCGGGTCTTATATTAACTTTTACTCCAAAAGACACATTAGAGCTGATGGTCCGGCTAGGTGTTATTTTCAGGAAAACATGGTAGTACTCTAGCTCCCTTTCTAAGACTGTATGCCCCTCCCTGCCCAGGCACATACCTTTCCAAGGCACTGTTCAATGCAGTGGCCCACCCTCCCAATTGGGTCATGGTGAGAAGTGACTCATAGACATAAACCTCTTAAATTTTCAGTACTGATTTCACCACCACCCCCCCCCCCACACACACACACATACACAATGCTGTCTCCCACCACCACAGGTGCTGGATTTGTGCTTGAGAGTTTTATGACACATTAGACACCTATCATCAGCTAACCAGTTCCTCCAGTCACTCTTCCTGTGTTGCCAGGCACTCATGTTTGAAATGGACTTGATCCACCATTTCACTGTATAACTGAATTAACAAGACTACTTTTAAAAGAAATGTGCAGAATATGGATATGTGAGGAACCCACAGTTTGAGGTGGATGTAATCCATACCACAGTGCAAACTACATTCCCTTCAGCGAGCATGTGTGTACGCACAGTGCTGGGATCCACATCTGATAGAGCCTATAAATATACAAAGTCCATATTCCCCAGGCCATAGCAACCTAAAAGATAAGTAGGGGCGTCTTACCAAAACTGTTTCTCTGGCTTCATCACCATCTGCTCTGCAGGAATCTCATCCATACCCAGATACTTCCCCTGTCGACCAAGGAGTCCCCAGTAATCTTATTTCCTACAGTAGCATGCACTGTTTCCTCCTCCCTGCTCTAGCTCACTGTGGTGTAATGTCCTGTCAATAATGATTCACAAGGCACAAGCCCTGTTATTGATGTCTGCTGGCACCCACTGATGCCAGTACCAACAGAAGTATTAGATGTTTGTCCAGAGGCAGCCAATGACGGGTTAAAGAGCATGTGTGTTGATGTGAAAGATGCCTGCTGTGCTCTCGCTCCGGTGGTTCTTATGTCTGCCCATCCACCTTTCTTTTTCTTTTGGAAACAGTGTCTTTCATCTATAAAGAAATATTCCTGCCCCCCACCCCAGAACTAAACTGAGTTCTGAAAAAGTGACCTACTCTTAAAAGCATCCCCATTTCCCCATCTCCCCACCCCCTATCTATTACTTGATTAGCTTGATGCTGGGTATCTAACTCAAATTAACCCTCTACTTGGATTTTATAATTTGACACTAGATGAAGTAAGGGTCAGCTTTTCCCGAGAAATAGGTGATAAGTCCCTGAAAATTTCAACAGCATATTGTCTGCCATGTGGAAGACCCTATTTACAGCAGGAGAGAATGATGTCAGAATAGAGAAGGAGGACAGAAGAGATCTAGAGAGATCTCTGGCCTCATGAACTTCCCAGGCGGTTCCCAATCTCCAGCTTTGCTTCTGCCTTTCCTGCAGTCACTTAATCCTTCACTGGGATACATTGATTAACTTTCCTGATCATTCCGACTGGGTTTCTGTCATTTTGATCAGAAAAAGAAGAAAGATTCAGGGAGGGAGGCAGGGGTGGGGAGAGAAAGACAGAGAGAGAGAGAGAGAGAGAGAGAGAGAGAGAGAGAGAGAGAGAGAGAGAGAGAAAGAGAGAAATTTGCAAAAGTTTCCATGTTTCTGCTGATGTCAGGATGAGGCATTACTACCTGTCAGTATCAACTCTGAGGCCCTTGTGGCTGGATGCAGAACACACTAATATCTGAACTATGTGTGCTTTATCTCCTGAATTTCTTTTTTATTATTGAAGCCTTGGGATCAATACTGTTAAACACTGGGCTCTCGTTTTCCAGCTACTTTTTTTTTTTCCCTAAATGTTCTCACTCAGGTATGTTAATTCTCTTCACCCTAAGTTTCACTTAGGAATCCATGCAAGCTCTGACATATTCAGAATTATCCACTCTTGTTTTCTACCATCCAAAACTAGTCCCCTGACTCAGACCAAATTTCTGTGCCTTCTTTCTCCCTTACCTTGGGATAAGTTGTCTCCCAGGAGGCGTTTCAGCTTCTAATAAAAATATCTAGTATCTCTGTCCTGTCAATAAAAGCTGGATTACCTGGTCAACAATATGGAACTAAATGGAGTAGAATAGATTCAAGTGGGACTTCATAGAAGACTTGGTAGTGAAGATGGGTCATGACGAATGAATTTGATTTTGTATCCACAGACAAAATTGGTGATTTACTAGTTTAAAAAAGAATAAGAAGAATGTGGACACTCTCTCAGTGTACCCCAGAATTACTTCCTAGAAGAACCAAAATGTATATTTTAAACCTGTCTCGTTAGACAAAATTCAGTAAAACATCTTGCATTGTTTCATTCACTTTGTTTGAGATTTGTCCTCGTTTTGCAATAAATATGTTAAGTTTTACCAGGAAAAATAATAGCAAAATAAAAACTCTCAATGGTCTGATTTCTGCTAAACCTGTAGGTTTTACCAGCATTGTAGATTTCCTATAACAGTCTCCCCATATGTTGTTTCACTGAATTTTTATTTCATTTGCTAGAGCAGAAAGTGGAAATTAGATCGCCTGTGTCTCCAAGTCTGGATGGACAAGCGAAAGTAATCTCCTTGTGTCTTTCTGTGAATGAAAGAGTGATATAAAATAAGCAAAGAGCTGGAAAGAAACATGCAAATTGAGTCAGATTACAAACTACATTGCAAAAGACACATCCAGTGCCTTTGCAGGAAAAGAATCAAGAAATGAAAATAAAAAGAATTCATTTTTCCAGCTGAGTGCTAAAAATTGTAGGCATCTCTCGAATCCTTGCCTTCTTCCTTGATGCTATTCCATTCTAAGTGTTTTGTTTTGCTTTTCCCTAAGGGAAGTCTTAAAAACATTTTTGTGAAACAAAACCGACAGATACTGAGGTATATGTCATTTCCATGATTAAAAAAAAAAAAAAAAAGCTCGACTAAAACCCCTGTTTATAAGATCATGTTCCTGCCCTCTCAAAATGGTATGTACAGCCCTTTCCCAGCTGGGCTGTCTTCCTTTTAAGTCTTTCCTCTGCTTTTCCTTCCCAAATTCACCTTGTCCTTTCATATTCCATGATTTTGCACTCTCTCTGTTTCTTATCCCCAGAGTGCCTTTCCCCACTTTGCCTTCTAAGAAATTCTGGATTATCCTTTGCACCCCACTTATGTCTTAATTCTTCTGCATAGTCTTCCTGAAGTCCCCCCCCATAGGGAATAGCACCCATTGTCGTCACTGTTCTCACTGCATATTGATCACCCCTTTATTAGAGAATTTATCAAACTGCTGTGGGCATCTCTCAGTCATGAATTAGCCTTTAAGCTCTTCCAAGGCAGAAACAATATCCTCAGTTCACTTAATTTTCTAAACATTTCTAACCCCTGTTTTAACGTGTGGAATATCCTCAAGTCCTTCAGTTTGTTGGAATCAACTTGTTTTTGTTACTTTAAATAAACTTGGTTCAAACTCCACCCTGCATGAAAAAGGAAAATCAGTATCCCCTTGGAAGTATTTTTGGATTGGGAGAGAAGCTCATGTCTCTTCTTAGTACCTCCTGTTCTGATTTTCTCTTTCCAGTGAGGTCACCTCTTTTCTTTGCCCCCCCCTCCCCCCATCTCATGCATACTGCTCATTGCAGCACTGCCCCCTACTGGACACTGCTCTTACAACTTTACTCCCCAAAATATGCTATTTCAAGTCTATGTGCAGCCACATCACTTAATAATTGAAGACAGGAATATTATATGGCTTTATCACAAATATTAACACATGAATGTTTTATAAAACTGATTATTCAGTTTCTCATTCCCACTGCCTCCACAGCAATTCCACCGGTCATCCCTTTCAGCTAGGTCCAGTCTCCTGCCTTAAACTTAGGTGTCTTGTCTTCCTTGATTTCATTATTTCTCCTCCCTAGTTTAAGCACCCTCCACCCAAAAAAACGTTTGCTCACATAGCTCCTTGGCCCCCTCCTAGCTATATCCTTCGAACGATTATGCTATTGTCACAATTGCCCGTCAAGGTGTTTTACTAAAAAAACGTCTATCTAGTTATTCTAAAATCCACTTCTGTATAACTTCCTTATACCAACCACACATGTAATGACTATCTGATTATGAGATCCTGTGCTCGGCTTTAGGAATGCAATCGTGACAAAAACATGGTACCGCAAACAATGATTTGATAACCTAGGAGAGTCTTCTTTATTTTTGATAGTTATAGTTATTTGCACATAGTAGAAGTATAATAAAAGGCAACATAGGTAATGTTAAAAGAAACGGAGTCTTCTTTTCAGGTGCTTAAAATGAATATGAATTTTATCTGGGATCATGTGAAATACGACTACAGGCAGAATAGTTAATGAACTTTACAAGTCCCTTCCTCGTCTCTCATTCACTGATTCTTCTTTTCTTTTTTCACTGATTCTTTTATTCACACATCCTCTTAGACAAAAAATTAATCTTCATGAGTATACAGTAGCTTTGGAATTAAAGGTATTTTCAGTAGTGAATTACACGTTGGAACTATGGGAAAGACAATATCCTTGAGAAGCATTGTAAACATCTTACTGAACAACTAACTGAAACCATTTTAAAAGTTACTTTCTCTTAAGGGACTAAGAAGCATAGGTTAAACTACCTTATAAAAAAGGGCGTAAAAGATGGCCATATAAAGCTTAAGCTGATATTTAACATTGTTTAATAATAATGTAAATCATTTCTTGAAAGGCTTTATGTTTTTGAGAAGAGACATTACTGAAAATGACTTAAGTATTAAATGAGATAAATTGATTTGAGAAATCTAATGATTTCTAATGTAGTTAGATTTTTGAGGAAATATCTATCTTTCCAGTGTGTGTATTTCATTGAGTTTTTATTATCACTGCCGTCATACCAATTGGCCTTTTAGTATCTTGCACTTTATAATAATTTGGTATCTTATTTGAAAATTGCAAGTATGTCTTTGTCCTTGCTGTGTTGTTCATTCAGGGATACACGGCCAGCTTTCCTAACTCTCCTTTACCTAAAATGTTACAGGACACAGGAGCCTATTTACCAAAAAGCTAATGAAGTTTAAACCTCACATCCTCTCAATTAAAGGAGGCTTTGGAGGGGCCCTAACATTGGGTTCATCTAGACCCATATTTTTTTTAAAGTTCGCAAAAGTCAGATGTTCTAACCTCCTTACACCTACAGATAAGAATCCCAATCCAAGTGTTGTTTCTTTCCATTGCAACATCCCGGCCTCTGGAATAACCAGAACATTTTTAGAGTTTGGCTAAAAGAATGTGGAATCAGAGATGTATTTCATTTGGATTTGTTGGTATATATATATATATGAACTTCAGAGCCACTTATGTTTATAATGAAGGTATCACTAGCTATCTGGTGCAGAAATGGGTTCCAGAAATAATCCTACTGTCCACTGCACCAGCTTACCCAGGTTCTATCATGAAGACCCACGATCAGAATGATATTGCAATATGAATATAACCTATGATCCCCAGCACCAGAGGTATATGGAAATGGAGGAGGAAATATGGGTTGAAATGTGTGGAGCATCTGTGCAGCAGGGAGGTAAATCGTTGGTGTGGTGTGGTGTGTGTGTGTATGTGAGTGTGTGTGTTAGGCAATTCTTCATAGGTCATGTATACTCTGCCATAGGCAAGCTGAGTGTGTGTGATGTACTCACTTCTGTGCTTGGTACAAGCATTCACGCAGTGGGCAACAGGGGTAGCACCAAACTGAATGGCCGCTTCATTCCAGATTACAGAGAATGGTCAGTAAATATTGGTTACAGGAGTAACCTTTGGATTGGAATGAGCCCCTCTCATAGTCTCAAAATTAGGTAATCTCAGAAGGGGATGTCAAGGACCTCCTAGTATAGTGCATAAATTCCAAGTTTTGAATTAGTTTTGTTGTCTAACTTACAGTGGAAGTTGAAAGACAGGAAAATACATTTGAATTGTAATAAGGAATTTCAGAAGAAAATGCCCTGAATTATTGACTCAGGACACGTTAAGAAGGACAATGTTTGGGGGCACGGGGCCCTCCGGCAGCTCTCAAATCACATGTTGCCTAATGGAGAGACAAATATGTCCTCATATTTAAGGTTCTCTCTAGAAAAAGATACGATTTTCCAGACCCTTCTTGTGAGTCATAATATGGGGTCTATGAATAAGGTGTCATTCAAATAAGATAAATATGTGTAAAATAAATCTCATTTTGCTTACTGCAGGGCTTATGTCTTGACTATTGACAGGGCAGTATTTTGCGTGGTGCATGCCCTTCTAGGAAAAGAAAAAATACAGTTCAACCATTAGACTGTAAATTTAAAATTAATAGAAAAATGAATTATTCATCCATATTTATAGCCTGTGTATAAGTACCTGGCCTTTGCCGTCATAGCTGTTTTTCTTATGTGAATTAATAATGGATGGGATAAAAGCTGAGTTGCTTTCAGATGCCAGAGCCTTTTGCTTTTTTTTTTTTTTTAACTCTAAATTTAAAAAAGAATTATTAATAAGGCTGGTGTGTCATACATCATGTCTGATACCCTCAGGCTGTAAGACCTCAAATTTTTCATCTTGAATGCCATTAGGCTGCAACACTACTAACTTCAGTAAGGGAGATACTAATTAGCTTCAGTGCAATGTCTTCATCCCAAGTGGAAGTGGTCACTGCACATAACATTTGTAGAACAGGAACATACACTTATAGGGATAGAAATGCTCTGAAAGTTACTGCTAAAATCAAAATTAAAATTTTAGAATTATTTTCAGTACTTTATAATTGAGAGTTTTGTACATTTGAAGCAGCTCTTGATTCATTAACACCTCATCCTCGGGAATTCAAATCATAGTTATTTTTAAACAATAAAATAGTTGCAAAATTCTTCATCCAGTTAATTGCATCTGCCTCCTTATCTACCTAATGGACAAGGTGTAATGGAAAGAATTTGCACTTTGGCTCTCTCACAATTATATGTATCGTTATGGCCAAGTAATGTCATCTCTAATACAGTATTTACGAATGGAAAAATGTTGATTATAACAAATAACTTGGAAAGAATTTTTTGCAGATTATATATAATATAGCAATTAAATGTGAGTATTATTAAAGCCTCAGTTTAGCTCCCTCGTTTTACAAGAGCCTACTCTGTTCTTTCCATTTCTACCTCTGCCAAATAAGGATATGCTTACCTCTTCTCAGATCCCTTTTGAAAGTTCTTCCTTTGTGACACCAGTGTGTATTAGAGGAAAATCATAAAGTATATTATGGTTATCACAGCCTGTGCTGATCAGTTGATATTCAGAACAACTTTTTCATCAGATTACCCATAGACCCTCTATGAGGACCCATAAGAGAAATTCATTTCTCTTCCAGAAATAGATTAATTCCAAATATCTGGATGGGTTTTTTATCTTATGGACACTGTGAGTTATAGTATTAATAGTGGTTTGTTAGTTTAGAGCCCAATTAATGTCCATCTTTAGAAAATTGCAAGTGTAAATTAATGGTATATACCATGAATTCTAACTTCATATGTAAATCTATTTTATTCCCAAGCCTTAAGTCTGATCTATTGCTTAAATATTTTTATCTTGCTTTATTTCCTTAATCTTAGCCATTCTAAATCCTTTTTATAAGAAAGTAGAATATAAGAAATAATTTAATAAATATGACCTCCCCTAGTTCAGAGTTGCTGTCAAAATTAAAAACAAACACAGTACAAACAAAATTAAGAAACAGCGGCCCTATGTTTTCCTTGTTAAAGGTTAAATGCTTAGCAATATATGCTTTAATAGTCTTTGCGTTTTTATATGCATCTCAATTCACTGTTCACGTTTCACATGTGCTTTTTGCTCATTTGCTTCACTAAGTTTTGTCTGATATAGACTCAGTGACTTTTTATCACCTCTTGGAAATTAGCACATTTGCATATTTTTAAATAAATAAAATGGAACAATTCAAAATGACAAAAAATTTAGACAGTGTGACTAAATTGGAGGCAACACACTGACAGCCAACCAGACTACTTGCTCAAAGTCTGCTGTGCTAAAAAGACCCCAAAAAAGCAAACTTTAAGTGCCCTTATGTAGAGAATGTATTCTCCAGCCTGCCAGAATTGCCATCATTTCGAGTCTTATATGTGGCTTGATTAACACATTTATGTTGCCTTCTGGCCCCTATGGGCTTTTGACATTGGCAATCTATAATCTTATCACTAGCCATGGAATAAAGGTAAATGTATTTTTTTTAAAAAGCATTAAATGAGGTCATATGTATAAATTTTTAATCTTCCCTTATGTGTAAACCTGTTTCCCATCTGGCCTCTTCTCCATTATGATTTCCATGAAGAGAGAAGGGTGCATGCCATCTTTGGACAGAAGAGGTTATGACATAACAGAAATAGACATTCTGCTGTATTGATGTGGCTAAGGGGAACAAAAAGGAGTAAGACAAGAAAAGAGTCACACTTGGGGTTCCTTTCAGGGTACAACATAGAAATTTTGAGGGTGGGGGCAAGAAGTATCTAAGAGAATCCTCATACATGAAGCTTGTAGCACATGAATGATGAAGGGAGATGGCTAGAGAGATGAAGTGGAGACATCTTTCAAAGAATTCATCGATGATGCCATCTGGCCTGGGAGAGATATCTTTTCTCTTCTCTTCTCTTCTCTTCTCTTCTCTTCTCTTCTCTTCTCTTCTCTTCTCTTCTCTTCTCTTCTCTTCTCTTCTCTTCTCTTCTCTTCTCTTCTCTTCTCTTCTCTTCTCTTCTCTTCTCTTCTCTTCTCTTCTCTCTCTCTCTCTCTCTCTCTCTCTCTCTCTCTCTCTCTCTCCCTTCTTCTCTCCCTTCTTCTTCTTCTCCTTCTTCTTCTTCTTCTTCTTCTTCTTCTTCTTCTTCTTCTTCTTCTTCTTCTTCTTCTTCTTCTTCTTCTTCTTCTTCTCTCTCTCTCTCTCTCTCTCTCTCTCTCTCTCTCTCTCTCTCTCTCTCTCTCTTTCTCTCTTTCCTTTCTTTAGTAACAAATTCCGTTATGTAAATAGACATAGAGCCATTCAGTGTTTCTGTTCCATCTTGTGTCAATTATGGTAACTTGTGCTTTACAAAGTATTTGCCCATATTATCTTAATTGTTAAATCTGTTAGTATAAAGTTCATAATATTACCTTTTTAATCTTTTAATGTCTGTTGAAACTTTACTAATATCCACTTTTTAATTTCTCATATTGGCAATTTTTTCACTTTCTCAACGTTTTTTTGATCTATCTAGGTAGAGGTTTATGAATTTTGTTAATCTTTCAAAGAATCAAATTTTGCTGTGTTAATTCCTCTGTTGTAGATTTCACAGTTTCTGCTCTTGTCTTTCTTATTTCTGTTCTTCTACTTTGGGTTTACTTAACTCTTCTTAAAATTGAACTTTAGGCCACGGCTGAGTGAACTTTTTATTAAAGTGCCAAATAATAAATATTTTAAACTTTGCAGATTGAAGATAGTCTATAGATATGTACACTGGAGATATTCTGTATATACACATGTGACTATTTAAAAATCTAAACACCATTCTTATTTGATGGGCTATTAAAAAAAAATCTCTACTGCGACTGGTCCACAGGCTGTAGTTTGCCAACCTCTGCTTTCAGGTCACTAATTTTGTAAGCTCTGACCTCAGATCATTTTTTTCATACTTGAGTAATATTTTCTGTTCAACTCAAAATGTTACCTTTCTGGTAAGTGCATTTACAGTTCTAACACAATGCAGGGTTTAGGGAAGGGAGGAAGAAAAGACCATTAAATAAGATGGGTACTATTCTTTTAGTGGAAGAAATTTTATTACGTTTCTGTCACTTTATACCAGAGTAAAATTAAGTTATTAAGTATAATGACAATTATAATAGTAACACTCATAGAAAGCTTACTGTATTTGAAGTATTCCTCAAAACATCTCACATTCATTAACTCATTTAAAAATATCAACAACTGTGTGAAATAGGTACTATTATTATCTCAATTTTACTGTTGTTGGAACTGAGGCTTAGAGATATTAACTAACTTACATAATTAATACATGGAGAAACCAGGATGGGAAATGAGATAGCCTAAATTAGCACTGTGCTGTTACCTACTTACCAAGATGAAGAGAGGTGGGGTGGAGGAAGAGGAGATGATTAAAATACAGACAAAACTATAGCATCGGTCTTTGTACCATGTACATATTGTATCCAAGTGCTTTCCCAAGCTACAAAATCATCTACATACCAGAGAGCAGAGATGGCTGATGACAAAAAAGTTCAGCAGTATCATGAACATGGATATGTGGTTCATGTGAGAGATAAATCCCTATGCTAGAGATTGAACTCCTCAAATCATTAGAAGCAATAACTCCCTCTACTTGCTATAGTATAATTGTTTTGTCTCTATAATAATAATTAGGAAGAGTATAAAAGCATAACTCTCTAACCTAACACCTAAATTTTATATTACAAAATAATTACCACTCATTTAAATTTTTAAATATTATATGTATATATGTGTAAATGGGTTTGACCCAAACATTCTGTTCAGTGCTTTCATGAAAAAACACTATAGAGGTCCTGTAGTAATTTGGAAAGAAAAAATATAACAATAACAGGGCATTTTTAAATCCATGAATTAATGAGTAGACGCTTAGTGAACATTTTAAACAGTTTTTCTCTAATGTTTTGACCAAATTAACATGTATTGTCCAATTGTATAACCAAAAACTTAAAAAAGTAAAGGAAATTTATTCTACAAATAGATATCACTTATTTTTTTGGCATAATATATTTGTGTCCAAACTAGTTTCTGATTTACAATACGTGGTATTGTGTTTTGTTTGTTTATGTGGTTTTGTGCATGAAATTGAAATAAAAAACTCAATTTAGTTTTAAGCGAATTGTACCCTTAATTTTAGACTGGGTGCTGGTCAAACATAGGTTAATAAAATATACTTATTACTTGGGAGAGAGCATATAGTTTTTCTCCCTGATGATGTATCTTAATAAGTTTTCTGAATTCATAAGTATTAATAATCCCTGAAAAAAAGCTGATTTCTCTGGGAAAATGTGTTCATCAATTTCACACATTTATTCTTTCCTATGCAGATATTCAACATGAATATTGGTAAACCTAAGAAAAATGAAATAGTTGAATTTTCATATATATATGTACACCTTAAGAAGACCAATTTAACCTACCAGTCTCAGAGCAACATCTCTACAGAAATTTAATACTGCTTAGGTTAGAAAAAAAATAACCTAAAACAACTTAGAAATTGCTATTCTTTTGAGGCAGCCAACAATTGAATCTTAGAAGTAAAAAGAAATCCCAATTTAATTTATACATTTTTTTTTTAAAGTTCAGTCCAGACTAATTTTTATGAGTGTTTATTTGGAGAATGCATTTAGAAATTGTTAGAAACTGGTAAAAATGTATAACTTTGACTGAGTTTTATTAACTCAATATTATCAAGCATAGTCAAAAATGCACTGTTGATTCATCTAACCTGTAGAACCACTTTGAAAGGCAGTGCTATCCATGAAAACATCAAGGAATGGTGTGGGCAAGATTGTGAGGTACTCTATTCTCTTCTGATTTTTGAAGTAATAGGATTTGCTATTTTAGTGCAGAAGGAAACCTCTGGGCCTTTTGGTATTTGACTGAACTTTAAATACTAACTCTATGCTGGCATTGCTGAGCCAGTCTGCTCAGTCTGCATTCTCAAAGCCATGTCCATATTGGAACAGGGAAAGAGGAAAATCCGTGATGAAGAAAATCTGAGTCTGCTACTGCCCTCATCTGTCACACTTAGGAAAGGAATGTTAAATTCAAACTTCTGAATTTGTAATTAACCTGACTAAACAGAGATTGTCTTAAAGTTTGCAATATTTATGAAAAGATCTGCTAAACAGATCAATTATTTTAACACAATTACCAAGGTAAGTGTTTTAATTACTTCAGAAATAAAACAATTTTCAAACTTTCAAAACCATATACTTTTGCAAGCAAGGTGCTAATTGCCAATTATTAATCAACTTGTTTCAAATATTTATTTCTTCTTTGTAAGAAAGATGTTCACACGTAGATGAGTATAGAATTACTACCAGGAAATATGGTAATGCATGCATTCCTATATAAACATTATTATTAAAACCAAATTTTTACAAAGTGATTAAATCAGTTTAAAACATTTCTGTGATGACTAGGAAATAATCATTAGAGGATATAGTATACAGCCCCCCCCAAAAAAATGTAGTTAAATCAATGCAGTCATACCTTGCTCATGTCAGTATAGATTAATATAATACTTCTGAAATGAGTATGATAATATATAGCAAATAACATTTTCATGGCTTTTGCTACAGTAATTCCACATTAGGAAATTTCTCCTAAGGGAATAATTCAACTAAAGCAAGAAGCTATGTGTCCAAGGAATATTCAGTGCAACATTATCTATAATAGAATAAATGTTCAACAATAGGGAAAGGCTTACTAAATTATGGTACATTAACATAATGGGATATTACACAGCTATGAAAAATGATGATTATAAAGACAGAGGAGACAACTATTTGTAATACAATTTCAAATGGCAAAAATGAGACTGTAGATTGTCATTTATACTTGACATGAACTGTTTAAAATAAGCTATTTGCAAATAACAGGAAAGTAATAAGCAAAAATGGAAAACACCTGCTACATTAGGAGAGAAAGAGTCATGGGTAATCGCTTTTCATTTTTTTCCTGCATTTTATTAGTTGTAACAATGGTGAGCATAACAATGAAAATAAAAACAGCCATAATACATTTAAGATGAAAGCCACATCATAGTCAGAAAGCTGAACACTGAAAGATTCTTAAAATTAGAGTTTAATTTTAGAGAAGTGTTAAATTCACAGCAAAATTGAGCAGAAAATACGGAGACTTCTCAGGTACCCCCGTCCCCACACACAGACAGCCTCCCCTACTGCTAACATCCCCCATTGGAGTGGTGCATTTGTCATAACCTATGAATTTACATTAACGCTACGCTATGCTACCCTACAGTAACACATTATTATCACCCAAAGTCCATAGTTTATATTAGGGTTCATTATTGGTGTTGTTTACTCTATGAGTTTTGACATGTATAATGACTTGTTTCCACCATTACAATATTATACATAATAGTTTCACTGCCCCCTAAATCCTCCATGTTCTGCCTGTTTATCTCTCCCCCACATAAACTCTGGTAGCTACTAATCATTTTTCCTTTACATTTACCAGTTTATTATAAAAGATACAACTCAGGCACAGCCAAATGGAAAAGGTGCATAGGACAACTAAATATATATATATATATTTTTTATTGTTTCCATGGTTTTGCCTTTTCCAGAATTCAAATAGTTGGAATCATATAGTATGTAGCCTTTTCAGATTGGCTTCTTTCACTTAGTAATATACATTTAAGGTCCCTCCATTTCTTGTCATGGCTTAATAACTCATAGTTATTAAGTCATACTAATAGCTCTGAATAATATTCCACTGGCTGGATGTACTACAATTTATCCTTTCACCTATTGAAGGACATCTTGGTTGGGTCTAAGTTTTGCCAGTTATGAATAAAGCTTCTATAAACACCCATGTGCAGGTTTTAGTGTGACGTAAATTTTCAGCTCTTTTGAGTAAATACCAAGAAGGACAATTGCTGAATAATACGGTTAAAGTATGCTTTGTTTTATAAGAAACCACCAAACTGTCTTCCAAAGTGGCTGTACCATTTTGCATTATCGCCTGCAATGAATGGGAGTTCCTGTTGCTCCACATCCTCACCGGCATTTGGTTTTTTCAGTGTTCTTGATTTTGGCCATTTAGGAGGTATGTAGTAGTATCTCATTATTGTTTTAATTTGTATTTCCCTGAAGACATATCATGTGGAACATTTTTTTAATATGTTTATTTGCCATCTGTGTATCTTCTTTGGTGAGGAGTTTTGAGTTTAAGATCCATTATGAATTAATTAACTTTTGTAAAGGGTGTAAGGTCTGTGTCTGGATTTTTTTTTTTTTTGCATGTGGATGTACAGTTTTTCCGGCATCATTTGTTGTGAATTGGTAATTAAAATATTAAAAAATGAAATAGAATCATTGCTTCATTCCAAATACAAAGGCAATTTTAAAAGCTTTATGCCAAAAATACAGGAGAAATTTTTATGTCTTTACTGTAGAGGAGAATTATAAAAACTCAATAAGTATAAACAATAAATAAACCAATTAGGCTACAGTAGCAAATTAAAACTATGTATTCATAAAATGATACAACAGGAAATTATGAAAGGATCACCCCTAAAGTAGGGGCCAATAATTCTGTCTATTAATACAGACAGAAGAATAGTGGTCAATATACCTATGAGGATCTTAGAAACTAATTTTGATCATCACTCTCCCATTCTTATTATGGCCAACCTTTTACTTCTGTTTTTTTTGTATCACATAAATTAGTTATCATTATTGTTTTATAAACTAATTTTTGCTAGAGTTTTGTGTACCCACATAAGGAAAGAAATCAAAAAGAAAAAGTCAAATAAGCTATTTGAAAAAGAAGAGGTATGGTCAAGGATATAAATAATATATATTCTCCAAATGAAGCATAGTCAATAAGACATGAAAATATGTTTGATCATTGCTAAATATGAAAACACAAAAACATGGTAAAATATCATTATACTCATTTTACTTGTAAAAAGTTAAAAGGTTGACTATACCAAGAAGTGAAGGTTAATGCTGTGGGGACTTTCATACACAGCTAGTAAGACTTTACATTGTAAAACACTTTGGAAAACTTTTTGGCATTACCTTGGAAAGTTGAAAGTGTGCATATTAAATGCAATTTTAATTGTCAGTATATTTCCTCAAGAATTTTCTCCACATTTGCTGAGAAGGCAAGCACAAGAATGTGTATGGAACGCATGGAAACAAATCTAAGGACAGGAGACAAAAATCATGGTGCATACATAAGATAGAATAGAATACAGCACTTTAAAATGAATATACCTAAACTATATCTCAGCATGGCTAAATTCACAAATATAATGTTAAGTAATATTTTTTAATTAAGTAATAGAGGAATGAACCAGTTTCCTTCACTGAACACCAGTTTTCTTAACTAAAAATAGACATAAATAAAACCTACCTAATAAAATTGACTGTATTTACGGGCATAATATAAGCTTTAAAAAGTTTATATGTTTTTAACCTCATATTTTCAAAGATGTAATATTAATGTAAAAATAGGAGAATGATTTAAACTAATAAAATTATTTTGAAGAAATATAATAACTTTAGAATCACTTTAGAAGCATGTTTTCATATACATGACCAATATGGTAATTCTAAAAAGTACTTATTTTCAGATTAATGCAATCCTCTAAGACCATACACTTTTCAAAAAAGTATGTGTACTTGAAAGAAATGAAATAGTATTTCTTTGGAAATGTAACAAATACCATTTTTTTAAATTTATCAATGTAGATATACTCTTCTTTTAATCCAAATTTTGTCTCACTAATCTCAAAGGCTGCTACATACTTAATGCATATATGTTATGATAAGATCAGAATACTACTGTGAGGGCATCATCATAGGACATAAGAGTTTGGCTAAAAAAAAATATCTTTATTGAACAATCTGAAGAGTTGGAGAGATGGAGCAGGTATCCATCTTTCTGGGAAGAGCCTAAGGGAGGACTCTTTGTAGAAAGTGTGTACACACTGGAATGATTTCAAGAAACTGTATTTTTTAAAAACATAAGCACAGTTATCTGTACCATACCACTAGAATCATGTCATACACAGAGAAATTGCGAATCTTTTTTTCTTTATTAACAAATGATTTTGTTGTTTTTCCAGTTACAAATGTGATGCCTAAGGAAGTAATCTTGCAGAGTAATTAAGAGCATGGACTTTGTAATTAGAGAAACTTGCATTTAAATCTGATTTTGCTCTAATTACTAGAATGCCTTTGGACTAGCTAACAATCTGAATATCAGTTTCTGATGTTGAAAAATAATGCTGAGAGGAAGGGGAGCACAATATCGGATTTTATTCAATGATAGATGTTAAGAAAAACTTTTCAAGAATAATTAGTCCATGCAATAATAACAGCTAGTTGTACGGATGCATTTACATTGCATACAAAACACTGTAATAAGCAATTTGCATCTATTACCTCATTAAATCTTGCAAAACACTTTATCAGATAGTTACATTTCTTATTTCTATTTTACAGAGAAGCAAAAATAAGTCTTAGATAACACATTGTTAAATTTTAAAGCTAATAAAAATAGTTTCATTACCCAAATATAATTACCAATAGCACTTCAAACTGGTTTCTTCAAAACTTTCGCTTTTTCACTAATATTATCATGTATACTCTTTAATGTTAATTAAGATTCTTCTAAACATTATTTTAAAATCATTTAACTTTCTTAATGCTGGATATTTCAGGTTTCTGAAAATTTCAGTCTCTAGAAGTAATGTTGTAGTGACATTTCTGAGCATAAAGCTTTATTTTTTACTATATTTCAGATGATGTCCTTAGAACAATTTATTAAGAAATATATTTTTTCATTATTTAAGACTCTTGATTCAATGGGCAATTTGCTGTCCCAAAAGTTTGTACCAACATACAATATTTAATATAAACATGAGAATATACATACAGATGAATATAGTTATAGAATTTTAAATCAGTTCAATATATTTGTAATATTTATTTTTTGAAATGAGATTTGAAGACATAGGCTAATCTCGTATACACGAATGAGAATTTCAGAAATCACTGCAAACATCACCCTATAGGAAACAAGTTTTCAACTCTGCTGGGATAAAAATCACTGAAGCAAATAAAATTTCTCCATTTATAGACTGAGGAAGTAAATTGGTTCAAAAGGATAAACAAAAAGCATCAAAGCTAATGCAAGAGACAGATGCTAGATAAGATGAGTGTGTTAAATTTAACACTAACATTTCTTAGGCTTTAAGATACAGAGGACTAGAAAATATAAGATTCTTTTTTCAGGGCTGTCAGGGTGAAACAACTTACGAATGATCATTTTTTTCTTTTGTAAAGTTAGAAACAAAGGATTACTGCAACTGACAGACAAAGAAAAGAAAGGTTTCTGAGAAAGGAAACAGATTGCTAATGGGAAATGACTCTCAAAAACTATCTAATTTTTAAGGAAAATGATGAAACTTCAAGCAAATTAAATAACAAAGGAATAGTTAATATAGGGAATAAAAATCAAGAGCCAGCAAATGTTATGGCAGCAACATATCCTTTTCTTTATTCAATTCTAAACTAAATATTATCTGATTACACAATAGATTCTGGGTAGTGAATTAGGGCATAAGAAATAACAAATATTTTGGACAGTATCCTTTATAATTATGGAATTTGAGAGTCTATTTAGGGAATAAACAAATAAGGGCAATTATAACATCATTTGATCCTTCTTTAGTAATTATAAACAATGTATATAACAATTTAAAAATACTTGATTGCTAAAAATTGGTAACCATCATCTGATCCTTTATTTAGTCATAATCTTTTTCCTTATGAAGGTTCTGGCCTCAATGTGGATGGCTGCTAACTCATCAGGATGGTTGCTGAAGGTTGAGGTGGCTGGGACAATTTCTTAACATAAGGCAATAGTGAAGTTTGCCATATCGATTGACTCTTCCTTTCATGAACGATATCTCTTTAGCATGTGATGCTGTTTGACAGCATTTACCCACAGTAGAACTTCTTTCAAAATTGGAGTCACTCTTCTCAAACCCTGCCACTGCTTTATCAACTAATTTTTTGTGATATTCTAGATCCTTTGTTGTCATTTCAACAATCTTCATAGTATCTTCACCAGGAGTAGCTTTAATCACATAAACCATTTTTTTTGCTCATCTGTAAGAAGCAACTCCTCATCTATTCAAGTTTTATCAGGAGGTAGCAGCAATTCAGACACATCTTCAGGCACCACTTCTAATTCTAGTTCTCTTGATATTTCTGCCACATCTGCAGTTATTTCTTCCATTGAGGTCTCGAACCCTTCAAACTCATCTATTGGGGTTGGAATCAGCCTCTTCTAACTCCTGTTACTGTGAATATTTTGATATTGCATTCTTCCCATAAATTATGAATGTTTTTAGTCTTCAATAAACCATGTTGTAAACAGATGTGTTGTCATCCAGGTTTTGTTGTTCCATTTATAGCACACAGGCAGCTTAGATTTAGCATAATTCTTAAGGGTCTTAGGACTTTCAAAATACTCGTTACTATGAGTATAGAACATTGGCTTCAACTTAAAATCACAACCTGCATGAGCCCTTAACCATCGAGTCAGCCTGTCCTTTGTAGCTCTGAAGCCAGGCATTGACTTCTCTCTGGCTATGAAAGTCCCAGATGGCATCTTCCATATAAGGCTGTTTTGTCTGCATTGGAAATCTGTTGTTTAGTGTAGCAACCTTCATGAATTATCTTAGCTAATTCTTCTGGGTAACTTGCTGCTCCACCTTGAACTTCTATGTTATGGAGACGGCCTCTTTCCTTAAACCTCATGAATCAATCTCTGCCAGCTTCAGACTTTCCTTCTGCAGCTTCCTCACCTCTCTGGGCCTTCAGAGTTGAAGAGAGTTAGGACCTTGCTCTGGATTAGGCTTTGGTTTGAGGATATGTTGTGTCTAGTTTCATCTGTGCAGATCACTAAAACTGTGTCCATATCAGCAATAAGGCTGTTTTACTTTCTTACCAATTGTGTGTTCACTGGAGTAGTGAACACACTACTTTAATTTCCTTCAAGAACTTTTCCTTTGCACCCACAACTTGGCTAACTGTTTGGTTCAGGAGGCCTAGCTTTCAGCCCACTCAGCTTTTGACACGCCTTCCTCACTAAGCTCAATCATTTCTAGTGTTTGAATTAAAGCGAGAGCCGTGTGACCCTTCCTTTCACTTAGAGACAATTATAGGGTTATTGATTGACGTAATTTCAATATTATTGCATCTCAGAGAATAGGAAGCCTGAGGAGAGGGAGATATTCAGAGGAACGGCCCGTCACTGGTGCAGTCAGAACACAAACACAAACAACATGTATCAATTAAGTTCAACATCTTATATGGGCACAGTTCCTGGTGCCCCCAAACAATTACAACAGTAACATCAAAAGATCACAGATCACTACAACAAAAACAATAATGATGAAAACATTTGAAATATTGTGATAATTACCACACTGTGACAGAGAGACACCAAGTGAGAAAATGCTATTACTAGAAAAATGGTGCGATTAAACTTGCTTTACGCAGGGTTGCAACAAACCTTCACTTGTATAAAATGCACTATGTGCGAAGTGCAGTAAAGGAAATCACAATAAAATGTGAGGTATGCCTCTATTCAAAGAGACACCCTACTTTAAATTGTTAACATAGTGGAGAAAGTTGACTGTTTATTTTATGATAATAGCCAATATTGTTAAAAGTGAGTATATAAACACTCTATCCACTATTGGTCACATTGTAAATCAATACCATCTTTCTGAAGGGATATTTGACCCTATTAAAAACTGTGAAGGGTTGGATTCTTTGCAAGCTAAAACTTTAGCCTGCAAATTTTCATGGAGGTTCACAAACGGTAAGAGACTCCTGTAACCATAGCATCATTATTTTCTTACTCCGGTCCTCAAATCCCCAATTTCCACAGAGGAAAGTGAAGAGGGCCACATGACACATGCCTATGTGATCGATTGCAATGCAGAACAGGAACCCGAACCTAATTACTTTATGCTGGATGGTAAGCATGCCCACCCACTGCTCTGGAGGAAGATATTACCTCTATCTTCCAAGATTGTTCGCTACACAAACATCTATGGAAAAAAATGTTGGAACAAAGGCAGTAAGTGACTCTGCTTATAACATGTAAATAATTGTCGCCCAACATACCCTAAAAATTTCTTAAGAAACTCTAAGAATTGCATATAGTCACATCGCTTACAAAGAAGAGAATTGTTTCAGTCATTTCATACTCATTCAGTCACTCGATTTCATACTTATTTACATATCATACATGACATATTCCAGGAATCTTTCCTAAATATAAGCTAATTTACCATAAAGAATTCTAGACAGATGGGGTATACCCTGCTAAAAGCACTCCATAGTGAATACTCCCCTGCTAGCAAATACAATCAATGAATTTGCTAACAGGTTATGTCATTAGTGTATTTGTAGGAGGTAAGTGAGATAGGTGCTCTTATTCTCAACTTATTGAACATTTTGCAACTCAGTTCCCATATCCATAAAGTAAGAAAAATAAGAGCACTTACATCATATGTTTATGAGGATTAAATGTGTCAATACATGTAAAGGAGTTACATGTATTAAAATTAGATTAAAATCTAATAGTCTTTTTAGTTTTTAGAAATATTTAATACAATAGGAAAATGGTCCTAAAACTCTACCCCTATAATATACCTATTTTGCAAAACACATACACATGCACCACATATACACAAAATACTAAAAGAAAAACCTTCAAATATTAATATTCATTGAGGTTGAGAGTAGATTTTTTTCTTCTTCTTACATTTTAATGTTTTCCACATTTTCTATAATGAGAATTTATCTTTTAAAAGGATGAGACCTATAACACTTTAATCATGGGAAAATCTAACACTTTAAGTGAGGGTTTAGAAATAACTTTCTGTAGATTCCATTAGTAGAGTATGTTAACCTCATGAAGGCATATTGATTCAACTTCTGTTCAAAATCCTTTTGTAGTAGTACTTTCAAATCACAGGAAGAACCTGTTCAAGATGAAAAATATTTGCATTATCTTACAATGGCACTTCCACTGTTTAAATTTATGTTTGTCCCTCAAAACCAATGCCTTGTTTATGTCTCTCTTTATAATGTTCCTACCTATCAGACCCTAATTAATATTTTCTACATGCCAGAGAGAATTTCTTCATTCATTCAATACAAGGAGAGGATTAGTAGTAGATTGTGTTTACACAGCAGAAATTGTGTGTGCTATAATAGAACTTTGAAGCTAGAACTGTGTAAAAAACCTGAAAATTCATATTTATTGTGTTACTTGCATGAAAACCAGCTTGATTATAAAACCAGTCGGTTATATTCATAAACTAGGTCAATTGATTATTTGACTGACTGTATTCTCCTAACAAAAGTAAGTGAATTATTGACTCAACTAGAACTGAGGAATACCTTAGGAATTATCTAATTAATCCAGAATTTGGGGCAATCTGCCTATCTACCATGTGATTAAATTCAGCTGATCTGGCCAGGCAATGTCTGCTTTCTCTTTCATAGTAGGATACATTTCCTTTGAGAATCTGGGCACAGGAGTTAGGGAGGACAGTCTTCTCAGATACAGAGGACTGTTCTTTCATTCTTTGGTAGTGAATATCTGAGTAGATGAACTTCTCTGCCTCTTCCAAACAAGCAATGAGACCCTTTCTCCTTTTACAGATGTGGAAACTGTGATCCAGGGTTAGGTAGGTGGAAGCTTAAAACAAGATTGTTAGAAATAGAACTATTATTGTTCAGCTTCAGCATGTACATCATCCCTGAGGTGGTCTCCTACAACCGTATAGGAGATGTATATTTACAAGAAGTGGAGCACAGCATTAAGAATAGAGACAGTGGAAATGTAATGGCTGTGTGTGATGTCAAAGGATAGTGGATGGCGGGAAGGGGGTTGTCACTGTGTGAGGGATATAAATGATAACTGTCTAACTATTACATTGTTTTGTGCACCTGAAACTAATAATTTAAAAAGTTAAAAAAAAAAAAAAGAACTAGAACCAGCTAAAAGGCCAAGGCTTTGACATCCAAGTTCATGTTATTTTCAGTAAACTAAACCGACTCTTTTTAAAGCACCCTCTATCAAAAACAAACAAACAAACAAAAACTATTTGAATCAATCACGGTAGATATGCATGCGGCTTTTTTTCTGGGTAAGATATCTGGAATGAGTTAGGAAGGTGTAAACATCACAAACAAGTAGATTGTTTATCATGTAAATAGGAAGTATAAAGCAAAAGCTCATCAGTGAAATGAGTTATTGTGGCATGTGGGACTAGGAATGAGAGATATTGCAACACTGACAGCTCAAATGGCCTTAATTTAATCAGTGGCACAAGGTATACTGAGTTTGTAAGACACAGCATCAATTCCAGGACTCAGGCAAATGGGGAAGTAGACGTGGATGACTTGTCCAACAGTTGAGTTTGGAGATTCAGAGTAACCAGTAATCCTTAAACTGTAAGATTGGGAAAAGCAGAGGATGCCTGTACACCATTCACAAGGAGAAGAATAAAAAATAATTTGTTAACCACACATACACTTTTGCATTTCCGGATGTTTTTCTGGATTCTGTTAAAAATGAGGAATATTCAAACAAGACGCATAGAATTTTTCTGTAGTTCATCAATGATACTGATCATTAGGACTTCTTCAGAAGATTTTGATAGGCTATTCACTTAGCTTGAGGAGCAAAACGTATGAAATGGCATTGCCTAAGGGCTTTATACACAGGGAAAAAAAATTGAAAACGTAGTCAGCTGCCAGATGGAAGATGTGTATGCAGAGCTCAGAAAGCTGCTGCAGAGCAAACACTACTGAACAATAGCAACTGGAGCCTGCCTTGGCACTTATTATTTACCTACATTTATTCATAAAAGTTTAATGTTTGGACACTAAACAGAGCACAGAAGAGATATCGCTATGGTCTGCTAAGCGTTAGTGCTGGATTAAGACCTATAGTCAGAATTATGAAAAACACAACCGCACAAGCAGCTATAATGATTTAAGAAAATATGACTGCTGCTGTTCTTCCATCGAGGATGATGACACTTATTGCTAAAAATACACATTACTTCATATAACTTATTTATGATCTACATGGATTCGTACAACAGCATCATGCTATCATGGTCTGCAATGATATATACTGCCATTGGCCAGGTTTATGGAAGTAGTCTCAGAAATTACCTTTCCTTGGAGTATCAATATGTAAGAATATAGGACTCTTGTTTCAGCTTAATTTGCCTAATTAGCATGGATTATTCTGCTATGAAGGGTTATTTCTGAAGTCAAGTTATACGGGTACTTTGTGTAATATGGGAAATATAAAAATTATGTTTCCATAATAAGATATGTAGAAAAGGAGTGCAAAACTTGGAGTCAAAGGAAAGGTGTTTCCCTCTCCATATCTCTTTATTTTTACATCTATGAAAACTGATAATACCTAGTTCACATAGTTGTTGGGATAATTTAATGAAACACCATAAATGAACAAGCTGATCATAGTTTGGTGTATAACAAGGTAACAATCATGACAAAGATTATTGCTACCTGGTTCATTTTATGACTTAGAATTATAAACTGTGAAGAAGGAGTGATGGTCTCTCCCGCAGAATACTCTAAGAGAACTGTACCCCCACATCTCAATATTAGTTATGATTTCTTTAGCCCCATTCCAGGAATGATCTGTGCACACCCACAGGCTAAACCCCCAACCAGTAGGGAAACCAGCTGAAAATGTATTAATAGTTTGCTTCCTAGCAACAATTTGGAAACAGTTCACAGCTGCCATCCATGCCTGATGAATGAGCTTGTGGGTATTTTCAAAGTCCCAGATGCCTGTGAGAGCATCATGCTGAAACTTCTTGACTTGCACTAATGCTGTGCAGTGTCTCTGATAGACTCACTGCAGACCAAGCTGGGAATACTGACTCTCTGGCATCAGTTTGTGGTCATTACTCATAATCCTCACCAACGTCCACTCTGTTGCTCTCAAATTCAAAATGTCATCCAAAACGTCTGCCCCAATTAGAACAGGAGTTTTTGAAACAGATATTCTACCTAGCTTGGTGTGGGGACAAAACCCCAAAAAACAGTTTCCAGGCTCTCGGCCTCACATAGAAAGGTGCTAGCTCGGGTAGTAAATGGCCATCAACTATGATCAGATGCCAGCAGCTGTGGCTAGTTGGCCGTCAGCTGTAACCCGTAGGCCATTGGCCACTAATATAACGGCTGTGGCTATGCTAGCAGAAAGGAAGGAATGGGGGCTAGCGAGAAGATGGTGGCTGGCAAGCGTGGACTGCTGTTAGGCAGATTATGTAGATCCTGCTTCCTGTGTCTCCAGCCCAGCCGCCAGCGAGAATATATTGGTTTGACTCCCCTATCTATGGCTCCGTGGGTGTTCCTTTTTGGCCTTACCGTGTCCTGCGTTCTTGGGCGGGGAGCGGGAGCTGAGACCCTGCACGACAAATGGCGCAGCGAGCAGGGTCCCCTGCGTGACACTTGGATTTTAGTTTGGCCAGTATTCCTTGGGTTTATGACTCTGGGTTTACACCACCATTCACTCCTTCCTCACCTAGTGCTTGCACCGTCTTGGTTGCACTCAACTCTATATATACTGGTTCCAATTCCCATCCATCTGTTTATTGGCTTTCCATTCTTGGAAGAGCTCCTACTATCAATAATGCAGCCCAGGCAGTTTAAGACACTCTTGAATGCTTTATAAAGGCTCATTTAGCATAACATTCATGCAATGGAGGAAGTTAATACATGTCTTCTATTTCTTATGAAGCTGTTAAACCAAGTTTGCTTAGGTTAACAAACTGGTTTTCTGCTGAGACTAATTTGTTCGTTTCTGTCATATGCTCCATATTCAACAAATAAAACATTTTAAATGAAAAGAACCACAGGTTTCTCCATAACTAGTACAAGAATTCACCCTGGATTCTGTAAGAGGAAGTAGTGTATTCTACAATACAGAGGCTTGGGAAGAATGAGAGAACATATTCTGAACCAACAGAGAATGAATTTCGACTGTCCTGTGTACAGAACAATAAAAGACTCAGAAGTAGAATATTATCCTGCATTATAGAAAATTATAGAAAAATCTAAACTATTCTTCAGAAAAATTTTATTTTCAAAGTCATTTCTATCTATTCATGCTATTTAGACTTCCTAACAAAACATTTTGGACTGCACTCTCCTGATCTGCATAAATTTACTTAATAGAAATATCCAAATAATACATGATTTGGCAGATTCACTTTAGAGTTTAAGATGTTTGAAAATGTTATTTTAAATAACTATCGATAATTTTTAAGCTATCTGTATTATAGGACAATGCATAGAACTAGAAAGACATAAATATCTCAGTTTTCTAAAGAGATAATGGATAGATCCCAGTAATGTAGATTTAAATAGATAAATATTTAATAATAATGCAACATAAAATAAAATTAAAAAACACATACAAGTGGACTAGGAAAATTCATAAAGAATAAACCTTAATTAATTGTAGAATAGATTAATAAATAGTCATTACAGCTCATTGTGTCAGATTTTATAAGTCCCAATCCCGTCAAGCCCCAAGCATTGCTCAACAGATTTTTGGGTGGGAAGAACCATCTCTGCAAAAAAACAGGAGTACTCATTGTCTATGGAATAAGGACTGAAGTGACCAGTTGTGCCTGTGTATTTCATTCCTTATACCTGATTATTCTCATTGTCTTTCTTCCTTTTTTTCCATATTTATAGCTAAAATCACGCTGGCTTGGAACAACCAGGAATCACAACTTATTTCCACGATGAAAAGAACAAGGAGGTAAAAGGTAATTGGTCACTTTTTTCTTTTTTTTCATTCCTCTTTATTGTTACATTGTTCTCATTGTCTTTTCCACTCTTTTTTGTGTTTCCTTTGGTTGTCTCCATTTGCTTCACCATCTACCTACTCCTCCTTTTCTTAATCCTTTCTTTTCTATCATCTTCATCAATACTTCTTCTCTTCTCTCTTTTTCCATTTCATGTCTTCTCTTCCAGAATAACTTCAGAAGTATGTATCAATCACTAACAAACAAGCTTGGAGCATTTTAATGGGACTCATAGTTCGAGGTATCAGAAGCTCACCACTAGGAATATTTTAAAGACTTGATCAATAAACAGTGTCATCTCCCTCTACAAACACCACCAGAGAAACCTGTTAACCCAACAAAAATGAGTCCATTACACTTACTGAAGGGAGATCACCACCTTGATAGTTGCAATAATAGGTATCTCAAAAGGGAAACGTTAGGTAAGGTTTGGGCTTTGGAGTCTGAGATAAAGAGGTCTGAGGCAGTTTTTCAAGATGGGAAAGTAACTAGAGTTGGGAAAATGATGACATATCATTTAGGGTTGTTTCACTAGCTGGTCGAGGATGTTGAAATAAGTCTTGATAATCAAACTATTGCTCTGATAAGCAAGCTGTGTGTCTAGGTGAATGAAATGTTGTCCAAATCATTGCCTAGATAGTTTGGCTTGTAAAAATGTTTTCAAACAAAGAATAGAATTATTTACCAGTTTGCAGTTTTATCTTCCTGGGTAAGAATTTCCTAAGCAAACAGTGATATCATATTGACACAAGCGGTCTCCATTCCTAGCCCCAATATTTAAATTATGTGGGAGCAGTGATAGTAGTTTTTGTAGAAAGAGTGGTCTTAGCTCAACACAAAGAAACTAGATTTGAGAAAAGTATTGAATATAAAAGTCTCCCACGATATACTCTGGAAAGAAGGTAAAATATAAACTGACAAGTCTCAGGGAAGGTACTGTATCCTGATAGGTATTTGGAAATATGTATAGGGAGTGCTATTGACATTTAGAGGATAGTATCAACGGATACTAAATGAATTGCAATATACGAGGAAGTCCCACACAACAAATTGTCATATCCGAAACACACCTAGAGTGTCTATTACAAAATAGTGACTGGATGATAGTAATTTTAGGTAGGGTCCCACTGTTTAAAAACCACACTAGAAGTATACAAATTAGCAACTTTTCATTTTATAGTAGTCATCTCCATTAATATGTCCAAAAGTTCTATACTTTTATTTTCAACATTAAAGAGAAAAAAAAAGAAAAGGACATGAATGAAGAACTAGGAAGAATGAAATAATATCAAAACGAATGGCTACTGTAATAGGTGACACATTTAAGATTCAAATTTTTTTCAAAAGAAAAAGAAGAAAAGAAATGGGAAATTCAACAGGGATCACAGATAGAATTTAGTATACACCCTCCAAAAAGTCTGCTTCCGGAAGACTTTGCTTAGCAGTTTAAGCAAGGAAGATTTAAAGATTTTAGCATACCACAAAATTAATATGACCTAACAGTTTGGTGAAAATTGGATTAAATTACTGGAAGAACACTAGAGTTCCAATTTCAAAGCACATTAGGATAATTATATTGGATTATGTACATTACTATATTTTATGAGAGACAGTAGCAAAACAAGATGAAGTCAGGACAAAATAACCAAGATGATGAAGGGTGTAGAGACTATAGCATACATATCCATACCGTATGAGAAATTACTAAAGTAATTAAGGGCTTTTTGTTGGGGATATAGAGAAATAGAGGCTAAGGAGAAATTGTTGTCTTCAACAATATTGTAAGAACTTTTGTCTTACAGGTTTGACATTATTCTAGAGTCTTGATACGCAATATGTGCACCAGTATTGCCATCCCTTGGGAGCTCATAAGAAATTCAGAATCTCAGGTCTCATCCCAGACTCAGTAAATTAGAATCTGCCTTGTAACAAGATCCCCAGGTGCTTCTTACATGCACATTCATGTCTGAGAAGTGGTTAGAAAAGTGTTTCCCAAACTTACCCAAAAGTTATAATCACCTGATATATGTAATAAAATGCAGACCCCCAGGCCCAAACTCAGTCTTTCTGGTTCAGAATTTCCCAGTGGAAAAGATCAGGTAATCTATAAGTTTATCAAGTGCAACAGGTGATATTAATCAGGCAAGTTTGGGAAACTGTTCTAATTTACAGGACTAGATCTAAAAAGACATTAAAATCAGCTAGATTTTGAAAAAAAAAATCAGCTAGATTTTGAATACAATTTCTAAAACTTTGTCCCATCAGAAGAATAAGCTGCTTTGGGAGGTAATGAACCCTGGTCAAACAGCTATTATAAGTAAAGGATGACCATCTGTCAGAAATGACAAAGAATGGAAGTTTGTTCTCTGTGGGAGGTAGAACTATGTTTCCTTACAAATATAAAATGTAGATTCTTCTAAATCCAGCTGTGATTCCTCAAACCAATTTGTAGACATACACTTAGTAATAAAAGCCAGAGGCAAATCCAAGAATAAAAAATACTGACCCCATCGCTGTGGTCCATTCCCACTGCTGGTAATTCATCTCAACTGTGATCCCATGGCACCAGCAACGGAAAATAGATCCATGGGTTCCGGGGGAAGTAATTAAGCATTTTTCTATTGAGCTCAGCTTGAGTTAACTTCAAGGAGTCTTGCAGCTGCCTAGATTTTTCACACCAAGTCATGTCATGGTACATAATTTGATGCTGTAATTTATTCACAGTTAATTCTTATTAAATGAAGCCCAGTGGCAGTTTTACTATAATAAGGAAAGAAAGCACTGTTTGTTTCATTGCCAGAAAAATGTTCACTTAGGTGAAAATTCGAGACTCACCTATGATCTGTTAATATAAAGTCTCAAATTGAGCAGATACAAGACTTCTCAACTGCTATGAAACTCCAAACTTACTTCTTTTATATTACTCCAGTTATTTGAAGATTAGATTCAATTAGAGTTTCACCCTTCTGTTTCAAACTCTAGCACCAAGTTACACCACTTACTCAAGATTTTGCAGCAGATATTGTAACAAAATCAGACAGCTGTCATTTCATTCAGCCATGCCCTCTCTCTTTTTATGTATTAAAGTTGTTATGGAGGAAAAAAATAGATGCTCTGAGTAAAGAGGGAGAGTAGAGCCCAGCGGAGAGGATCTGTCAGGTGTGAAAACTGCTTTTACCAGTCTAAGACTTGGACCTTAATTGCATAACTCATCATTACTCCATGTCAGTATGCATTACTCATGTGATTATTAGATTAGTGTTGGGGGTGTTGTTCTGATTGCATGGAAGTATAAAGAGGGAGAGGAAGTATGTGAGGTTCTGTGAGGTTCAACGAAAGTCATTTGCTGGCAACTTTTTTTTTTTTAAGACAGCCTTTTCCTCAAGTTTGAATCTAAGAAATCCTATCTCAGTGAGTGGCACCACCACCCACCAACCATTTCATGCTAGAAATCTCCAAATTATGATCAGTGCTCCCTCTTCCTAACCCCATTTAATTTAATAGTCCTCTCTATTTTACCTATTAAAATGCCCTTTACAATAGTAAATCCTCTCCAAATTAATGAGTTAATAATTCATCCATTAATTTAACGTATATTTCTGAGCACCAATTTTGTGTTGGACGTAGTCTCACTTAGTAGATTAAAAAGTGAATTAACTAAGGTCATTGCAATCAGCTAGCCCCTAAATTATAAAACAGACCTCCATCTCTTCCCCCTCATTTAAATCTCTTTCCTTTCCTCAACCAATACATTTCTACCAAGATGATTCTTATGGCAGATCAAACTCTGATGATGTCCAAATGATTCCCAACTGACTAAAAAAAAAAAAAAAAAAAAAAAAAAAAAATGTTTCCCAGTATGAGTAACGAGTAATCATGAAAGTCACCTGAATTCTTTGGAAAGAAAAGGGTGTGAGGGGGAAGGAGGGAGAGAGAGAAGAGGAATATTAATCCTTAGCCCCCCTCACCCCCCAAAGATCCACAAATCAGGGATGCAGGGATGATACCTACATGTGTGGGTTATTTACAAAGCTCCACAGTCATTTTGGTTTGCACACAAGATTGTGAATGATTGGACTGGAGTATGTAGGATGTGAAGTGCTATGTGTATGGTTAGTCAGGGCAGATTGTGGAGAATTTTGAATGCCATACTCTTTCAGTGTTTTCTAAACTTGCCTGATCCTAATTCCAGGGAGCCGGATAAAAAGTCAGCTTTCTTGGCCCCCCTCTAGACCTACAAACTAAAATTCCACTGGGGAGTGTGCACTTGTATCAGGAAAGATTAATACCTCCTGTCCAATCAACATCACATCAGAGTCCTGTTGTGAAATCTAATGAGATACGTACTGTTTGGCTCGACCTGGGTGGCAGGAGAGGAAGAGGGACACAGAGAATGGAAAGCACACCGTAGAAGTTAAAGCCTTGGGTAAAATATGTTGTTCCTCTTATAGTGGTGACTCTTGGGTGACTCTTGACTGGTGGTTGCCTGTTACAGTGGGCATCATTACTTGAACTAAGATTTTACTGAATCCCAATCATGTGCAAGGCACTACAGTAAAGACTGAAAATAAAGCAGAAAAAAAGACAGAGTTCATCTCTGCCTTTGGAAGATCACAGGAAGGACCGACTATCAGGAAATTAAAATAATGTGACAAGTGCTACAATAGGGAAGTAGAGATTATGTTGTCACGTTCACGTCTGAAGGAAACTGACCTAAACTTGGTTAAGTTGGAGAAATCTTTCCAGGCATGAAAGATAAAGAGCAATTAACCAAAAAACAAGGGGAGTGTGGAGTTCTGGAACAGTGATTTGGCCAAAGGAAACAGCATAGGCAAAGATCAAAAGGAAAAGAATATGACAAGTTCAGGGAACTGAAAAAACTTTAGAATGTGTGTGAGGAAATGAATGATAACTGCTAAGGCTGCAGAGGCAGACATGAACCAATTTGTGATGGAGCCTTATAAGCTTTGTAAATTTTCAGAGTTGTGACTTTTAGTCTGCAGTTTTGACTTATAAACAGAGATATCAGAACTTTTTAAAACTATTTGAAGCAGTAGAGTGACATTATATGAGTTATATTTAAGGGGGGGAAAAGTCACTTTAATTGTAGTCTGAGAAATTCACTGTGGGGAGAGCCAGATTGGGACTGGAAGGTAAACCAGACCCCTCCACCTGGCAGCTGTGGTGCCAGGGTAGAGGTGAAGGCACTAGATAAGCATGGTGCATTTTAAAAGAAGGACATAGTTTACTTAGAATTTGGGATAAAATAAATTTGTATTTTGTATTCCTAAGAGGTTTCATAACATACCTGTGCATGCAAAGTCAGCAGAACCTTGCTCTTCTCAGGCAACCAAGCTCATGTTTTCATCAGGAAAGCTCAAAAAGTAGAAAATTTTATTTGTTGTAACAGATTAGAAAAGTTGGAACTTTCGTCTAGTGCCTGAGGCTTCCCACCAAAAAAAGAAAAAAAAAAAAAACCCACAAAACTTGAAAGCAGAGGTGATATCACTTCTCAGCATAATTATTGACTGAGGACTAAACAGCCATCATCAGTATAAAAAAATAGGATGTACTGAGATGTTTATTTAAAGTATAGGTTTTAATATTGGTGAGATGCAAATTAGTCTAAATTTCAGTATGTGTTGTGTGAAAAAAAGAAACTCCATGAAACTCTTTTTCAGCAACATTAAAAAGCCAATCATGCAAATTTTGAAGGAAAATTATCACAAGATTTGGAGCTAAAAAGAGAAATGTCTTGACTAGGAGCAAAACAAAGAAAAAAAGAACGATCAAACAAACAAATGAGAAATTGTCTGATACTGCCTTCAAGTTCAGTTTCAATACCATCTAGGAAAGAAATATCATATTTAGAAGTGCTTTTAGAAAAGTGCTGTGCTGCAGATATGGCCAAATCTCGCTGAGGCGAAAAGGAGCAAACAAATAGTTCCCTTAGCAATCTCACCAACAAACACATTTTAATATATTCTAGACATAACAACAATTTGTTGAGACTGAGTGTGGGGACAGAGACCCAGAGAGCAGTTTCCAGGCTCTCGGCCTCTCGTGGGGAGGTGCTGGCTAGAGTAGTGAATGGCCATCGACTGTGATTGGTTGGCCATCAGCTGTAACCGGTTAGCCAATTGGCTACTAATGTAACTGCAGGGCTGCCTTGATTGGTTGGTTGGTTGGTTGGTTAGGCAGAGAAGAGAATGGCAGACTGCGGATTGTGTGGCTACTAGTGTGTATGTCTCGCCCAGCAGCCAGAGAGAATATAGTGGTATGACTCCCCTATCTATGGCTCCGTGGGTGTTCCATTTTGGCCTCACCATATCCTGTGTTCTTATGTGGGGAGCGGGACCAGAGGCCCCCCAGGCCGCACCGCAGGACACTGAGGTAAACCTACTTATTTTCACAACTGCTTGATAGCATATATACCAGAATGATTTGGCTATATAATTAGTTGGAAGACTTAAGTAATTTGAAAGTACTTGTTTGTAGGTTATCATTATTATAAAGCCACTTCCCACAATTTGAGTGAGTTTTCTACTAAATATGTGTTTTAAATTATGTGTAGAAACTTCCTGGGTAAATATAAGGAATATTTTTGATTTTTTCTGTGAGCCTTGAGTTGTCCCAAGATATCAGGTATCATCAACATGGTCTGAAAACTAACCCTGTTTTTCCTTTACCTCTTATCTTAAGCATCTAGACATTTAATACGTTAACTAAGTACAACACAAAAGCCTTACAGATTAAATCATTTAGCAATTTCTAATGCAAACCAAAGTAATTCTGTTTCTTTCTCATGCACCTGCTTCCTTTAAGAACAACTCCAACAATTAGTGCTATGAAATAGCAACAAACACAGAGTGGGCATTGCCCTAAAGGTAAGCTACATCCAGGGTGAGAATTGTGTTATTATAGGGATACTTGACTCTAAAGGGGGCTATTGAGGGAAGGAAGAAAAGTGACAGAATTATTTATGTGTATGCTTTAAAAAGGATTAAATGGTTTGGATTATAAGTGTCCAGATCCCAAATCCAATTTGTGGGAGGGTTTATCACACCACAACCAATGAATTCTCTGGATACCAATTGTGTGGCCTACAATTCAACACTATGTACTGGAGATAGTGTCAGATTCCACAGGTTAAGATTTCAGTCCTATAAGACTGCCCTCCCACTTGAGATTCCAATCACAAGTCCAAATCGATAACTATACTTCTAACTGGCTATAAGGTACAAGTTCTCCAGACCCCTCCTTGAGTTCTATTAATTTGCTAGAGCAGCTCACAGAACTCAGGAAATACATTTACTCATTAGATTACCAGTTTATTTTTTAAAAAGGATGTATACTACAAAGCGACAATAATGGAAACAACATGGTATTGGCAGAAAAACAGATATGCAGATCATTGGAATGGAATTGAGAACCCAGAAATAAACTCACATATATATGGGCAGATAATTTTTGACAAAGGAAACAGAAACATGCAATGGAGAAAAGAAAGCCCCTTCATTAAATGGTGTTGAATAATTGGAAAGTCATGTGCCAAAGAATGAAACTAGGTTGCTATCTGTCACCATACATTAAAGTTAACAAAAAAATGGATCGAAAACCTCAACATAAGACCTGAAACAATAAGGTCCATGGAAGAAAGCAAAGGCACTAAACTTATGGACCTTTGGTTAAGAAAGAATTTTGTGAATTTGACCTCGAAGCCAAAGAAAGTAAAAGCAAAATTGAATGAATGGGACTATATCCAACTAAAAAGCTTCTGCACAGCAAAAGAAACCCATAAACAAAACAAAGAGACACAATTGTCACCCCAATAAACTTTAATTAAAAGAAAAAGAAGAGACAACCAATTGAATGGGAAAAGATATTTGCAAACAACACCTCCAATAAGGGGCTGATATCCAAAATATATAAGGAACTTATACAACTCAACAACAAAAAATAATCCAATTAAAAAACAGGCAGAGGACTTGAACAGATACTTTTCTCAAAAAGATAAACAGCCAATAGATATGTTAAAAAATGCTTAACTTCACTATAAGGGAAATGCAAATCAAAACCACAATGTGATACCACCTCACACCTGTTAGAATGGCTATTATGAATAAAACAAGGAATAACAGTGTTGGAGAGGCTGTGGAGAAAAAGGAACCCTCATACACTGTTGGTGGGAATGTAAATTGGTGTAGCTGCTATGGAAACAGTATGGATGTTCCTCAAAAAATTAAGAATAGAATTACCATACCACCCAGCAATCCCTCTTCTGGGTATCTTCCAAAATATCTGAAAATATTTATCTGTAAAGATATATATACCCCTGTGTTCACTGCAGCATTATTCACAGTGGCCAAGACATGGAAACAACCAGTGTGCTCTGATAGATAATTGGATAAAGAAGTTGTGGTATACCAGTATATATAATGGAGTATTACTCAGCCATAAGAAAAGATGAAATACTGCCATTTGTTACAACATGGATGGATCTTGAGATTATCATGCTAAGCAAAATAAGTCAGACAGAAAAAGTCAAGAGCCATATGATTTCACTCATATATGGGATATAAAACTGAAAGCAACAAACGAACAAGACAAACAAACAAACAAAAACTCATAGACACAGATAGCAGTTTAGTGGTTACAAGAGGGCAGGGAGGTAGGAGAGGGTTAAAGGGATCAAATATATGGTGATGAAAGGAGAGCTGACTCTGGGAGGTGAACACACAATGTGATATATAGATGATGTATTATAGAATTGTACACTCGAAGCCTATATAATTTTACTAACCAATGTCACACAAATAAATTCAATAAAATTTTTTAAAAGGATATAACTCAGGAAAACCCAGGTGGAATTGATTCATAGGGCAAGATATGGGGAAAGGGTATGGAGCTTCCATACCCACTTCAAGTGCGTCTGTCACTCTCCCCAAATCTCCACGTTTACCAATCCAGAAGCTCTCCAAACCCTGCCCTTTTGATTTTTTTATGGAGGTTTTATTATGTAAGCATGATTGATTAAATCCTGGCCATTGGCAATTGAACTCAATCTCCAGCCCCTCCCTGGAGTTTGGGGGTGGGAGTGGGGGACTGCAAATTCCAACCCTCTGATTAGAATGTGCATGGTTCTCCCAGCAACCATACCCCTATCCTTAAGTTACCTAAGGGCTTTCCAAAATTCACCTCATCAGCACAACAAAAGACCCCTTTCTTACTGGAATCACTGGAAATTCCAAGGGTTTGGGGAACTGTGAGCCAGGAATCCTGGAGAAAGACCAAATATATATAAGAAATACACATTTCTTATAATTTTATTTCTTATAATTCACAATATGGCAGATTTATAGCAGTTTTTCTGTTTTGTTTTGTTTTGTTTTTGGATTGGTTTTGTGTTTCTGTTTTGGGTTTTTTGTTTGTTTGTTTGTTTGTTTTACTTGTATGATATTGATGTATTTAGGAGTGTTCATGTAAGAAAAGGAGTGAGCTCAACATTGACAGGGCTCTGAGAACTTACACATACTGTGAACTTGAGTTAGCTTCTATTTTGGGACACTAGGGACATGGTATTTCCATCAGTTTCTTTTATTTTCATTATAACCCTTTTTTCCTTTTTTAAACTGGTGTGCCAAGGACTCTCTGGAAATTGAACCTTGTAGGTCCTGCTAACTTTTTGGCCATTTGTCAAAGGTCACTCCTTTCTTAACTATAACGCTACACTACAAAATTGTAACTAGAAGAACATGGTACCGGAGAGTTTAAGCAATTCCATTTCAAGACATAATTGATGTAATTAACAGCAAGGAAAAGAAACAAAACTGTGAGACACCGTACAATTCTGTATCAAAAGCATTTTGAATGCCTTCTGTTTTGCAATGTTTGTATTAGAGACTAGTGGGAGCCAGACTCTCAGTGCCTCAACTGAGCAAAGAAAAGTTGCAAATGAGCTGGTACGTAGACAGATAAAAAAAAATACCCCTTTCCTAAAGCAGAAAGAAGGCTTTACTGTTCCTATGTAATATCCGATTATGATATATTGAGTGTCGTTTTTGACAAATTCGTTTGGCCAATGACTATCTCTGGAATTCTGAATCTTATCTCACTAACTTATTTTTTTTAATGACCTATTTAATTCAATTGGTTTCCCCGAAAATAAGACCTAGCCGGACAATCAGCTTTAATACATCTTTTGGAGCAAAAATTAATATAAAACCCGGTCTTATATTACATTATATTATATAAGACCCGGTCTTATTTTACTATATAAGACCCGGTCTTATTTTACTGTATAAGACCGGAATAAGACCGGGTCTTATATTAATTTTTGCTCCAAAAGATGCATTAGAGCTGATTGTCTGGCTAGGTTTTATTTTCGGGGAAACACAGTAGCAAAGTTAAGCTCTGAGCCAAAAATTATGTCCTGGTTTGAGCCAAAAATTATCAAAAAATAGTTGGCATGAGGAGTTTTTTTGTTTGTTTGTTTTGTTTTGTTTAATATCTATGTCTAAGGATGCCAGGGCCAATAGTAATAATCTATTAGGTTGCTGCAAAAGTAATTGCGGTTTAACAAATAATTGCAAAAATTGCTATTATTTTTGCACCAATCTAATAGAAGTGACATTTTTAGTAAACTTGTCTGTTTATGCAACTAGACTATATATTACTTGAAGATGTCTATCTATCTATCTATCTATCTATCTATCTATCTATCTATCTACCTATCTATCATCTATCTCCTAGCAAAGGTCTCACACAGAGTCGCTTTGCCAATAAATTTTGATGAATGAGTAAATGAAACAGGAAAAAATATTAATAAAAGAAATGTCTAAAATATTGCTGAATTAATGATATATAAAAGAAAGTTTTTGATGTACAAATTAGTTATTATAAGGCACTTTACAAGGAATAGCAAGGGTACCATTTTGTCCTAGTAGTCAACAGTTTAGTCTTCTGTGAAATTATCCTGAAAAAAAGTTAAGTGTGATTGTTATTACTAAATGATTCAAAAATGAAATCCTCACAGACATTACTAAGGGGAGGAAAGAGATTTCACAGAAATAAAGAATAAATAAAGCCCAATATTATTAACTCAAGAAATATGTGTTGGTAGTAGAATGCCTGAAACCAATTATCAGCTTTTTCCTGACTGCTGTTTTTCAGGATCTTTCAGGGTATATATATATATATATATATATATATATATATATATATATATGTATATACACACAGTAACTTATACATGCACATCATTTCTTTCCCTGTCAAGCAGATTATGGAGTCTGTAAAGAATTCAAACGCAGTCAAATTGTTAGGGTTCTGCTGTCCAAAATACACATTTTTGAGAGTGCGAAATGATGCTCCCAAATTTCCCTGGCTCCGTATCTCATATCATTCTACACTGAAACTTTTCCCTTCCTTATCAGTGCCTCGTCCATTAGAGCATAGGCTCTTGGTGTCCAGAAACCAGGGCTGATCTGTCTGTAACACCAACAACCAGCCCAATGCCTATCTCATAAGGGGTAAAGTCAGTAAATATCTGTGCAATGAATACATGAAAGAATGAATGAGCAAAATCATGCCTCTGGAATATCTGCATAATAGAATTTCAGGTTTGTTGGCAGATGAAGCAAGACCGTCAGAATTAATCAGAAATGAAAACTGTATTCTCCTACACCACCAGAATTTTAGAAAATCACTGTGATTCACAAGGATCTGAGCTTTCCTGTCTCATTTCCAGTGCTATTGGGATTTCAACATGGTGAGGGAAAATTGAACACTTACGGGATACATTATGAGGAAGACACATCTGCACGATGTGGCAAGTCACAACATGAAGAGTCAAAATTTAGGCTACCTTATCTGAAATTATTATGGTAAAAGTAAACATTTTGACCAAATGCACAATGACTTTTTATGGGAAAATAAATGACCAAAACAATCTTTACATTGTAATTTTATAGCACTTTTCAGTTAATCATCTTTAAAAATTAAAATTGCCTAGCATATATTTGATGCATATAGATTCTACAAATATGTGCTCTGTGTGTGTGTATGTGTGTGTGTGTGTGTGTGTGTGTGTGTGTATGATTATGATACATATAGGAGGGTTTTAGGAAGTTCAAATGACATTTATCTAATAATCATTTCGTTGATATATATATGTAGCTAAGTTAGAAATATTACAATATTTACAGGTCAGGAAAATGTTAAAGAAGTTAAATTACTTGCTCACCCACACAGGCCCAAGTTTCAAGCATGGATCCAGTCTCTAGTCATGTGAAAAGAACTATCCTGCATGGCTGCCAATTTCCAGAGAGCATATAAAGCTATTTGGGAGGGAAACAGCGTTTAGTTCTGGTTTTCATTCAGACCTCTTTCCTGTGTGTTTGCTTGACCTGCCTGTGTGTCTGTGGCTTCCCAATCCTCTTGCTTATTTGGGCCCCAGTTGTTTCACTCAGCACACCCATTTATCTGCCTTTGCCATACCTTTCCCCTGGCTCAACCCCAGCCCTGCACTGGTTATATTAATCCTCTTGCTTCCAGCTGGGAAAGGTAATCAGGCGTTCTCCTGAGATGCTGGCATCCCAGACTGACACTGGGACCAAGTGTAGCATATTCAAGATCAGCCTGGGGCCTAAGTTGCATGCTGCTGGAGGATGGAATCCTGGCACGGAACCTAGATGTCCTCCCCCTCAGCTTAGGCACCAAAGAGGAAAGCAAGGATCCGACTGGCACATTTGTGCTCAGGCCTCCTGAGAGTCTCAGGAGAGTGTGTGGCCCCACTCAACTTCCCTTTGCAGAAACAGAATTGTGGGCTTCAAAATGTTGTTCTGATATCCATCAGGGAAACAAGCTGTTAGGGGCCATTCTCCTACAACCTGAAAACCAGAATGCTCCAGCAACTATCCTGGCTTCCCAGCTCCCCAAAGACAGTCTTGCCTGCTAAACACTAACAAACACTGCCTCACAATGTTTGTCAAGGGGTAGAATCACCGTCTCATACAACGAGATTTGCTCTAGTGCCTCTTCCCAGCACTTTACCCTTACCACTTAATCAGTGCCTTAAATTGCCCTACTTGTCCCCCTACCACCTCCTCCCCACACTCTGGACTTCAGCCCAGAAGGATGCTTTCTGTCCCTGTACTAAGGGCCAGAGGCACCTGCCTCTACAGCCAGACCACGGGAGTCTCAGGCAGCAGTGGGCTTACAAGTTATAAAACTATATATTTTTAATAGGCTCACTTCATCCTTAGAATGTGTAGTGAATTTTCAATACAAAAGTTACAGTTCTCCAGATTTCACAGATGAGGAAAGTGAGCTTCAGAGAATTTAGAAGGAACCCTAATGCCACAAAACTAGTTTATGTCAGAGCTTGAACTTAAATGTGAACAGTCTGATTAGAGCCCTGGGGCAGGGGCGGGGGGGGGGGGGGAAGAGTACAGAGGATGGAGATTTTATCTCCACACGCCCACCTGACTAGGCCTTGGCATACACTGAGGGGGCTTTATTGTCACAGGGATTAAAGTTTAGCAACAGTGAATTAGAGACAACTTGCAGGTAATAGTAAAAAAAAGAACCAAGGCAGCATTTGGACAATTTGTTGATGTTGTTGTTGTTGTTGTTGTTGTTGTTGGAGGTGAAAAGTTCAGGTCATTTTAGTCTATTTTTTTTATTAGTTTCACGTGTACAAAACAACATAATAGACATTTACACCCCTCACAAAATGATAACTCCCCCCCCCTCCCCAAGCTACTACCCCGCTGATAATGTTTAATCCTAGTGTTGTAGTACTGGTAGACCATGAATGGAACCACACACGGAGCAACCATTGATCGAAGAATTGTAGGATCATGGGCATATTGGAGAAATTTGGGTTTTCCCTCCCAATGGGAAAATGGAATGGGAATTTTCCATCCAATGGGAATGCCTCAGTTCTTAGGAAGCATTCTCAAACATTTTGTGACAGGATTTTTGGATACAGAGCATGTTCAATGCCTCCCGATTACCCAGAAGCCCTGACTCCCCAACAGCTTCCAAGGCCTTTGTGCTCTGCCTCTGCTCACCTCCCCGCTCACATTTCACCTCTGCCCCATCACTTCCAGACGGTCAGTGTGACCTCTCTGCAGTTCCACGCAGAGGCCAGATTCTCTCTTATTCCCAGGTCCTTGGTCATGCTTTTCATTTCTGGCTGTACCGCCCTTACTCCATGCTCTTTTTTTCTTTTATCACCTTCCACAAATATGCTTAGCCATTATTATATTTGTCAAAGCTTTCTAAATTCCCCTAATTACAGATTAGTTACCCCGAAGTATCTTTCTCTTCTCACAAACTGTACTGTACCTTCCTTGTAATGGCATCACTCACTAAAAGGTAAGCTCCCATTTGTAGCCATTAGAAATATGTCTGGCACATAGTATACACTCCAAAAAAATGTTTATTAATTTAATGTTGAATTCTTACTGTTAAAGAGAATTTAGTTCCAGTATTATCTACATCTACAGGAATTGGAATAATAGTAAAAAGGGATAGAACTACAATAAATGGCTAGTTAAGTTGGGGCAGAATTGCAGTGGCCTCTCTGCTGAATATTGTTTGTCCCCTTCCTGATGCGCTGTCCACCCTAATCTACCTTGCTCTGGGTTCAAGGAGGTTGAACATTGGGGACCACGTATACCATGTTCCCTTACCTTCTGGCTTCCTATTGGATTCAGCCGGTGGATGCACCGAGATGGAGTGATTGATACATCAAGACATTTGTTTTCGTGGCTTTCTACTTTCCAGGGTGAATCTAGCCATTTAAGTACTAACATGCTCATCAACTATAGGTTCATCCTCTCCTACTGCCGCAGTTCTCACTCAATTCATGGATAGAAGCTAAGGCCATCTTCCTACAAGGATTCAAATCTGTATGTTTTGTCGGGTTTGGACTTAATTCTGTATGAAGTGAGAACCAAAAACCTTTAGAATATAAATGTATCCATACAGGTGGAATATTAGCAGAAGAAAACAACCTGTTACACTACAGGTTTCTTATGAAGAAGAGTCTTTACCTTAATGATGCCAAAACCAACGCCTAGAAGAGTGTATGATACAATGGCTTACAATACATCCTTATTTAATAAAACAAGTAGCCTCAAAAACATTTGATTAAATCTGTGTAACCTAAAGTTTGAATTTTAATCCAATGCAAAGAAAATGCATGTTTTTTTCAAGAACCCCTAGTTATTGGATAGAAGGAGTAATAAAAGCATAGATTCCAGACAAATCCTATAAAATGAGTAATACTCTGAGAAAGGAGGACCAGAAGAGGGCTTCTTCTGGTGTAGGTGTTGTGCCTGTGATCACAGATAATTCCGTCAGTGATTTACTGCACTAGGACAGTGCAGTGACTTCTCCTGCACTTGGACAGTGCAGCAGTGAGCAATTAGTGCTTTGCCATCCCTAAGGACAGACCTGGAATCAAAGGCACAATGTCAGCAAGACACCCCTTAGCTCATCCCGCAGATAACACTCGGGCAGCAAAAGGTGTGACTGATAAACTTTCCAAGTGTAGGGCCTCTGAGGGTATTTTTAGAATCAGGAAACCTACAAGACAAGTACAAGATGCCAAACAGAACTGAGGAAGTGAGGGGGGAAAAATAAGGTGAAATTAAACAAAGAAAACACTGCTGGGTTTCCTGAGCAAGTTCTTTTACGTCCCTCTTGTTGCCAAATTTCCCTAAAACTATGATTCCCCCACCCATAGTAATACGTATTATTATTTGGAACAAATTATAAGAATAAAGCTTGTTTATTACAAATCATACGGAAAATGCGTTAGAGTGGATAGGTAGAATGTCACGTGGGGATGTGTAAATTCTGCAACTGAGTTTCATAAATGAGTTAATGTTTCCACAAAAGCTTAACCAGGAATAAAGAGATCCGTCCAGGAGTTCGATTAGTACAGGGAGGTGGAACTCTGTCTGCATAGAAATTGATCTGCTTCTCATAATGATCCTGTGTAGTAAATATCATTATCCCCAAATTAGTAATCGAAGAGTGGATCTGAGATCCATTATATACTTGGTGTCTGCTGTGTTATACATGTGCAAGCATTCTGCATAACCTCATTTAATCCTCAAAATATCCATGTGGAATTAGGACAGAATACCAACTTTTATTGAAATTTCCTAAGGTAATGTAGTTTATACATCACAGAGATGGAACTTGAACATGATCTTTGAACTATAAACTGCAGTATCTCTACTATTCCATATTGTCTCATCATTTTCTTTCTGAATTCTCCTTTTTAGATTTCTGCCAGGTGTTTCTTAAAGTTGGTCTTGCACACACCCGGTAGGGTGTGCCTCTAGGAGATTCTCACACCTTTATACTGTTCCACGTGTTTTCTACCTACCAAAACCTTATGCATTAATTATATATTCATATTAATAATTAGTGGGATAACCAGAATGAGAACATGCACTAACTTCTTTTCGACCCACCTGCTCCTATAGTAGGGGACACTATGGAGATAATAGCACAGCATTATTTACCCTAAAATTATAGTAGGGTATAGTAGGGTATAATCCAATTATATTTGGATTCAAGGGACAGTAAACACTGGGAGTTACCAAATTTTCCGAGTTGAAAGTGAAATAATAGGTGCAGAACTTGTGAACAGCTGTATATAGGGGCATATTTGGGGGAAAAAAACCTGCAAAATCACATAGAGCTATTGAAAACACTACGTGTTAGAGAGAGAATAAAGGAGTGTATTATCTGCCAGTTTATCTCTTTTATCCACACCAGAGAATCTTAATTCTCGTTTACTAGGACTGCTGGGTATATTTAATTCTGCCAAATTATCTCATAGTTAAATGATAACTATAAAATGCATTAGTTAGCATATTAAAAAGATGTTATGCAGGGTGTTGGAGGAGTTGTTATAGGCTAGGTAGATGGTAGTAGAACCAGAAGACATGAAGGAGTGGTTATCAAATTCCAAATGTTTACTATTGTACTTCTTCAGTGTAATAGATCACCTAGTAATGAATGAGAGCCCGACTGCTGCTTGAGTTTAATTCCTGACTTTATCACTCACAAGATTGTGCCCCTGAGCCGGTGACGTCTCCTATTTAAGCTTCCGATCCCTCATTTGTAGTGATAACAACAGAAATCTGTTGTGAGGTTCAAATGAGTAATGCCCTCAAGCTGTTAGGATAAGGAAGTTTCCATTGATGTTTGTTCTTTGTATTAGAGCCTGAAAATTACTCCACTCAAAATTTACCTTCAAGAAAGCATCTAGTAAGAACTGGTTAACAGTGGTTATATTATGGCTGGGATCAAAGTCAGGAACACTCTGGATAGCATTATTTTTTTGATGATTTTGCTACTAATGTGACTCCTTTTCATACTTTCAAATCTTGAAAATAGATCATGTATTTATATAACAATTGTATGTTTGCAAATGCAATTGTATGTTTTTTCTCATTTGGTTTGACAGCCAACGCTTTAGTCTCATGGCTCCTAGGGTGTTTCTGTAGCCAGGTCCGCCACCGCACTCATGCTTTGATGAAGTCCTCCCAGAAAGACCTGTGTGAGAGCACCCGCCTTACCCAATGCATGAGGTTGGAACCTAGGATGGAATTAGGAACATCATCGAAACATCATCCAAAGTCCGCATGGCACCTCTCTGCTCTTTGCCTCTAAACACCTACATAAAATACTTGCTAGACTATATGGCGACCCTCAAGAGGTTGCCAATGAAGTGTTTGACACTAATACTCATTACATAAGTTAAAAAATAAACTAATGTGTACAGCATTTGTCTGATTATAGAAGCCAAGCAACTATGATGAGCTACAAAAAAGAAAAAAATCATTTTGTTGGTGAGAGTGGAGATACACCCTGTGAACATTTTAATGCATTTCTTTCCACTGTTTTCTAGGACTATTTACGTTTTTTCTTTGTTTTATATAGGGGGATTAAAACACAGGATTTTCAATCAACCAATAAGTAAATATATATATAAAATCTTATTCCAGAGTCTTCTCAGATAATGGATGTGATTATCTGAAGTTGCAAATACAAATGAAGTGGTCTTACAAATGGCGATAGTATTGAGGCCCTACTTGCCTACCTACCACCATCAGCGCTATGAGGACCAAAGCATAGTTACATCAGTCTCTTCCTTTGTGTCCCTATTGTATTTTTGTCATGTATTCTGAACCATAAAAAATCTGTCTCCCCACTACTGTACTGTGAGCTCTTTGTGGACAATATCTGTGGGTAGTCTACCTTGGGAAGAGAATTAAGTGTAATAGTTAAGAGAGAGAACTCTGCAGAAAGTTTGATCGGGTTTGTTTGTTAACTCAGCTATTTGTCGTTTAGAGTTACTCATTGTCGATCCAGAACCTAACATTGAGTGTAATATGGAGAAGGTATCAAAGAAAAAATTATTGAAACAAATACTTTCTAGCATGAGTAATCATTATGAAGTTGAGGTCTGAAAGATCTGACACAGGTCTGCCATTGACTAGTTGTGGGATTTTGTACAAGTCAGCCTCTCTGGGTTTTGGCTTTCTCATCTGTAATATGTGAGTAATGAGCACTTACATCACCGAACTATAATAAGGGTCCTACAAAAACATTATGCTCAAACACTGTGAGTAGATTTTTCTGAAGAAGGATTCCCAGAAGTATGAATCAGAGACTGAATGTTTTTGAAGTGTTTTTATATGCATTTTGCCTCTCTGCTTTCCAGAAGGGCTGTGCCAATTGTCAAATTCAGTAGCTGTGTACCGGAATTAGTGTTTCACTCTCACCAAAAAGAGGACTTTTATTTTTTAAAAGATTTGCCAGTTTGATGTTTTCTTTAGTTCTTACTGCTTTTGATAGTTACTTTTTTGGTGTTGTTACTGTTGAGGTTTAGTTTTCCAGTTTTTTACATGTGTATTGCTAATTTGTATTTCATGCTTGTTTGCGCACTCTCTTCATTTCCTTTGTCCATTTTTATAGGGTCATTCAACATTTCCTTGTCAATGTGGACTATCTCATTATATATCAAGAATCTTAACATGATGTTAGATTTTCTAATCATTTCTTTGTGGGAAATATTAACATATGCATGATTACAAAATAGAACAGAAGAAAACACTAAACCATAAAGCTCTTAACAAATATTAGCTTTTATATAGCATTTTAAAATAATCTCTAAAATCCGAAGTACAAACCAAATTTGGACTTATAAAGCTCATTTTTATTAGTCCTTGTATCCTAGAGATATAGCTATTTGTAAACATTACCTTGTTAGGAAAATGTAAATCTTCTGGGGTACCCATGAAAAATTGTGTGATGAAGAGCTTAAAAAATGTAAAATTTAAAAAAAAATGTAAAATTTTACAGTTGTTATATTTCTTAAAAAGAGCCTTCTTTTGCAGTTGGAAGCTTGCATGACTTCTCACTGATTAAAGTTTAGAAACTCTTAAAAAGTTTAATGAACCAAAACAGCTGTTGTAATATTAAACATCCTCTCAGTAAATCGTAAAGAGATTTAGTATTGAAACAGAATAACTATTTTTTTCTGAATTCAGGGAACCATTCACTTTAATACATACTAAAAGGTTTTGAAACATTTGGCAAAATAAGATAACTTTTATTTTTCCTCAAGGTTACCAAAAAAAAAAAAAATCTTATCAAGAAAACAGTTGGCCTTTGGCTTTTTTTAAAAAACAAAACAAAACAAAACACTTAGTAATTGAGCTACTACTCCTGGAAGGCTTCTTTCTGTTAATGGATTCTTTTTGTTGTTGGTATTCCATAGCCTTTACTTCAATGCTATTAATGAGAGTTATATACACCTTCTTTCTCTGTTGCCAGAACACCTGCCTTTATGTGTTTGTTATACCAAGAGTTCTCTTAGGCTGGGAAAAAGTAGTCTTTGTGTTTCCAGAACCAGCAGGGCTTGGTCCTTTATAGATGCTAAGTAAGATTTTACTGCAGTGAGTAATGGTGAAGACTCATGCAAGGTCCAAGGTATGAATTTGCCCTATTCCTACTGATTATGGGCAGAAAAGAACAATTTCAAAATGTTTAGCCAATGTTTCCAAATTGAGATTCCATGGAATAGTGTTGCAGGAGATTTTTATAGGTCTCCACATACTCAGAGGTCAAAAAAGTTAAATATTTTGGGGAGCATTGCCTAATCTTGGAGACACATAATGTACCAATGCACATTTCAAGCCTCTGAAGAGACAGTGCAACATATGGAAAAGGACTACTTCATACACACCTCTTTCAGCTTCTAAAATGAAGACATAATAAGTCGTTTCCCTGGTTTATTTTGAAAGTTACAAGAAGATATTGCCTTATAAAGAAGAGACAGAGAGCTACAAGTTTCTAGAGTCGGTAGAGCGAAGTGTAGGCCAAGAAGCACAATGAACTCATTAAATTAATAATAATTAACAATACAAGGAAGTTCAAATTCAAGAACAAATTTTCAGTCTGCAATGGGGTGCAATAAGTAGAATTGACTTGCAGAAAGTAAAATCAGTAATATGGCAAACAAACTTTAGAATCTCTGCGAATACAAATGAAAAGACAGATAAATATGATGAGACAATACGATAAACATTTTGAGCAGAAATACAGGTTCAACCTATAAATTAAATGTGCTACTCTTGAAAAGATTAATAGCAAAAGCAAAAGCAAGATAAAATTTGAATACTTCTGGGAAAAAATTAATAGAAAACTGGAAACATTAAATGACTTACCAAGTTATGTGGAAAAACACACCAAAAAAAAAAATCACACCCAGATTCATCCTGAGTTCTGGCATTTTTAACTCTTTATTTTGGAAATGTACAAACATGCACAAAAATAAAGGGAACAATGCAATGAACCTTCATGTATCCATCACCCAGCTTCAGCCATTACAAACATTATGTTAGTTTTTCTTTCATAGTAGTAACTCTCTTTTCCTTTTGGGGGGAATATTCCATACTTTGTGTTTTTTTGCCTATAAGTACACAACTTTAATAAATAAGAAGATATTTTTCATAACCACCATAATATTAGCACACCTAACAATGTTAATTGTAAACTTAATTTCCTCTGTCCAGATCATAAGAATACAGGGAGGTTAGACAACCACCTAACTGATTGCAATTATCATACCTTACCTTTAAAAAAACAAAACAAATGAAAGAAAACAGAAGATACCTTGTATACATATTCTTAAGGTCCAACTTGGAATATTGGCCGGGGCTATGAAAGTGAGCATTCCTGAAGCCCACACTTCTGTAGCTTCATGGTAAATTTTCCTCTAACTGGAACCTACATGCCACTGTATAGCATCCCATTCAGCGGTGGCAAGTTTCCACAGGGTACATGATTGTGAGACATACCAAGACTGAACTCTAGGCACAGAACAGATAATCTTCCTTGTCGTTGTGTTTTATGGTGCTTCGTATGTAAATTATACTTAATAAGCATTAAATGCATGCACAATTGCAGTAGAATCCTATCCTCCCAGACTCAACAAAGATTTCTGTGCCTCAAATATGTCAGAACTACTGGACTGTAAGCGTAGTGTTGGAAGGAACAAGCGTTCTTCTCAGCAGTAACCAGTATGGACCAAGTCAAAAAAAAAAAAAAAAAAAAAGGAGGAGTGGCCTGCTTCAACTCTAGCACAGCATAGGACCCAAAGCCCTTAGTGTAACACCAGAAGGGTTAAATCCAAATAATGAACCAGATGTAATTTCTGACTAGGAAGACAAGGGTTTAAATTCTAATTGTTTGACTGAAAGAAAATAAATATTTTTTCTGGTACAATTGTGGATTCATGCTCGGATTCATAACAGCTACATTTATATTGAGTGTTTAAATTATGTTAGGCATTGCCCTATACATAAATCCATTTAATGTTGTAATAACCTTCTGAGTCTGTAGTTCATAGGGGTTAGAGGCTGAGGATTTGGTCTCACACAGACCTAATTTCAAATATTGGCTCTTCCATTTATTAATTCATGACCTAAAGGATGATTCACAACTGCTATAATCATCAGTTTCCTAGTCTGCAAAATATGAATATTGCTACTATCTGTATCATTGGCTTATTGCTATGAAGATGAAATAAGATAGCACATAATAAATTTCAGTATATGTTAGGTAAGTTTGTGTGTGTGTGTGTGTGTGTGTGTGTGTGTGTGTGTGTGTGTGGAGAGAGAGAGAGAGAGAGAGAGAGAGAAAGAGGCGGAGAGAGAGAAAAAAAGAGTGATAGAGAAAATAACTTACCAAGGATACAGAGGCAGTAAATATAGGGGGGGAAATCAAGCACAGGTGTTTGGCCCTATAGCTAGTTCTCTCTCCAAAGCCATTAAAAATAACTCTACCTTAACGGTTGCCATCTTAAGACATGTAGACACTGCCAGTATTTTATACTTCTAATTCTCTGAATATTTTAGGGCCCTATTGTTTTATAACTTTTCCAAATATAACCACTAAGGTAAATTTTACTACAGACAAATTTTCAAAGTGATGCCTCTCTCTCACTTTCTCCATCCAAATGTTGAATATTTTGTCTTGCTGATTTCTCTTTCTAACTGCTTTAGGAGATAAAGTAAAATCGTTATGAATAGACTTTCTGGAAATCAAAACAGGAGAACGGAGCTGTTCAACAGTGTTTTTCATGGTCAATATATACTGTCATACTTCATTTTTCCATCATGCAATCACTACATTGGCTCTGGCTCACTTTACTCTTCTCAGATCAAATTTCAAAAAAAGATTAAACTGAAATGATCTATTCTGAACATTTTATTTCATCACCTAAGTAGCTCGGCATTTCTTAATAGATCAGGTATAAGTTTTAATGTATCTTCATAAAAGAGATGTCTTCAAGTTAACTATATTTTCAGAAATATCCCATAGGCCTTTTTAGCAACAATAATAGTTTATCTGGTGAAACAGCTGGCTGAGAGTAGCAAAACTGTTTGCTAAGAAAACAATCAGATCCACTAACGTATTTAACAGTAAGTAGTTGGTTCCTATGAACCATATTTAGCATTCTTGAGAGCTCTCGAGTATTCAAAGTACCTTAAAATATGTGTATTTATCTGAACCAGCTTATTACCTCTTACAAGCTTCTTCCAATACACAAAAGAATTCACTTGGGATCCCATCAGGTAATTCAGAATCAGAGTTCCCACCCCAAAGAAAAAAATATCAGTATTTAGATAAATGGAGTCCATGATCCCAGTAATATTTTTATATATTAGTTATTAAGTCCTACTCTAAGCCACAAGGAAATTTTCAAATGTTAAATATATCTATATCTATATGTATATCTATATGTATATGTATATCTATATCTATATCCATATCCTTTCGGATCCTGTTTGCCTAGTCATAGCATCTGAGGTTTCTTTTTCAATCCTTACAGTCATTCTTTGTCACGTCACTTGCTTTTAATTTTCTGCATGCTTCTTGAGTCTCTCTGATGTTGTTCTTGTTTATTTTCTGCTTCCCCTACCACCAAAAATTAAGCTCCATGGAAAAGGAGGAAATTTGCTTGTTTTATTATTGCTTTTTGCTCCACACCTAAGATAGTGCTTGATACTCAGAGGGTGCTTAATAAATATTAAATGAGAGAACAAGTAAGTGCAGGTCTTCTGAGTTTTCCTGTATCCCTGTAACTGAGGGTAGCTGTTCTAATAAATCATTAGTAGACAGAGATCATGCCTATTTTGGTAACAACTGATTTTCAAAATAAGTTGTTTTGCTAAAAATAAACCTGTGTTTAAAAGATATACTGAGGCATATTAAAATTTTTAAGAGTGTATTCAAGCATTTATCAACTTGAGTCAGGCAGTGCCAAACCAGAGTCTCCTGAGGCTCTGTATGTATCAATGCATTTAAGTCAAGAATCCCAGGTGTAGCCTAATTATTTCAATCTGCAGTTCAAGCAAGTTCCTGCCTGGCTATAGAACTAAAGAGTAGGGCCTAAAATGTTGTTTACAATCATATTCAAATAAGTTTTTTTTTTCTGTTACTATGATACAATCACATATAAAAAATCAGGAAGGCAACTTGAGGTTATCACTTGCAAGCAAATGGGAAATGTTACACCTCAAGAAATATCAGGTTTCCTGGGGGACACTTCAAAGACAGCAGCTACTTGACCTTCTCACTTACCTTGGCATATTCTGTGATTTTACCTACATACTGGAGTACACCTGAATAAGCATCATAAATTTTATTTGGTGAGGGAGAAACCCGTCATAATAAGTAATAATTATATCATACTAAAAGTGTAGTCAAGCATGATGTTTCTTGGATGACTAGCAATTGAAAGAAATAACCATTTAATTAAAGAATTCACTTCAGAGAAATTTGTGAACAGAGCTCATGCTAATATTGTCCTGAAGGTTTCAATTCATTTTCTCTAATATAAGAAAAGCAAACTGTTAGTCATTGTAATAAAGAAAAACTTCATTGTATTCCAAGATGTCAATAACAGTGAGATAGGTTTTTGATATAAAGCATTCTATTTCAACCTATTGTTTTGCAACCAAGCATACTTTAAGTGTCCATGCATGAGTGATTTTCAACTGGGTGACAGAATGACTACATATGATAGAAATATCCCTATAGTGTTCCCCAAAACTTTGCGCTGTCTCTGCAGCTAATCTTCAGCCCGTCCAGATATCCTGATCTAGTTTCCCAAAGAACTCAGTTGTACCACTATTTTGAAAATACTCCATGTATGCATAGTACATGCTATATAAAATGGGAGAGATTAAGTCTCTGTTTAAAAATTATATATAATATAGATTATGTGTATCCTTTCTAACCTTTATATGTTATATAAAAGCATATTATGTATATTTAAAATGCTAAATTTCCAAATTCTATTTCTAACCTAAATTATTACTAAAAGAGCCTAACAGGTTTCTAGTCATATTTCCCTCAAATTTATAAAGTACATTGGCTGCCAAAATTGGTTTCAAAACTGTAAATATGACTATGCCACAGTATCTACTCAAAACTCTTCAACAGTCCCCTTTTGACTCTAGGATAAAATTCAAGTTCTTAACATGGCATAAACCCTTCATTATGCATCCTTGGTATAAATACCTTCATTGTATGCTCCAACAATTTCCAATTACTATCAGGAAAGAAACTTAAGGATGATAACTGTAAAATAATTACCCCTGGTTATAACGCTGAGCAGCAGGACCAAGACACCATCCCAGGTCTTCTGAATGTAAAACAATGGTATTTTCAACCTAATAATTTGCAATGAAGCGTACTTCCCATACATAGGCAGGAGAGATCCTCAACTGGGGTGACAGAAACACTGAATATGTTAGAAATAACTCTACAATGTTGCCAATATTCACATGGCCATACCTGCTGCCATGTTTGAGCCCTCCCAGATACCTTGTTTCAGCTGCCTAAGAAACCGTTAGACCTCTATTTTGAAAATTCATATACCTAGTACATATATTTATGGAAGAAAAAGAATGTAAGTGAAAACAAATAGTCTCGAGACTTTCTATTTATGACTGCATCTAAGTCAAGAATCCCATGTGGAGCCTATTTATTTCAATCTAGAATTCACACAAGTTTCTGCCTGGCTGCAGGCCTAAAAGGATCTATCTAAAGTGTTGTTTACCTGAGGGAAATCTCTGAAGAAGGACATCTCAGTTTCCCTAGAGAATCTCATCCTGAGAAAAGAGAAAGTTCAAACAGTGTTGGAGTTCAGGGAGAACATGGTTTGCCACTTTTGCTGACCTCAGGATTCAACCTCAGAGGAGAAGGAAAAGTAGGAACACGGGTTTCTTTCATGTTGTTTATCCCAGCCCAGTAGGGCATGAATAAAGCCAGAGTCTCAGAGCAGAAACTCTGTCCATAAATAAAAGATAGACAAGTATTTGTAATGAGAAACCTCCTCGCCAGCTGTGTTTCAGGGGCATGAATGTAGTGAACATGAGGTAGGATAATAAGGCTCCTTCATAGTTGGTAAAAACCCCAAGTCATCTAACAAAAGGGTTTAAAAATTCAAGTGCAAACAGAAAGTCGGTGAAATGTTTAATGCCATTTTGATGTTTTTCATCAAAAATAAGTAAAAGAGTTTTTTTTAACTGTCACTTAAAAGGAATCATTGCATTTAACAGGAAATATGTTTTGTGAAACACCTTATCTGTGATATACCAGTAAAATAGGTACAAGAATTTTCAGAAAACATCTTCAGTATTCTCTACTTAAGCTCTTAGGTACTCAGAATAACATGGTTATCCTTCTGACATAAAAATATGTTGAAGCTCTTGAGAAACATGTAGGGCCATTAAAGATAATTTTGCCCTGACAACCTTCTAACCTAATTACAAGATTGCATCTCTTCTGGAATCTATTACATCATCGAATATTCACCCATTTGTTTGCCAACTTGTGATTTTTACTTTTTCTCAACCCACTGATAGAGATATTTGATAATTTATAACAAGAAAAATAAATGTTTAATATCATAAATTGGTGTAAAACAAACAGAAAACTCTATAGACCAGAGCTACAATTTTCATTAAATCAGAAAACTAGGAATTAGGCACCATGGAAGAATCAACCAAATAAATAGTATGGTACTTTTTCTATATGATAAAATATCACCTATTTGTCGGGGGGGGGGGGGGGAGGAAGCCAGTGAAAGAAAGTATGAAAACTGTGCGAGTCATGTGAATGTAGGGGAGGGAGAGGAAGATAATGAAAATTTGGGAGGGTTCTGAAAAAATGTTTACTTTAAAGTTTAATGTTTTAATTTAGGACTATGTTAACATTTTGAGGCCGCTAAAGTTCTTTGCTAAAAACGACATGCGACAGGATTACACCCAGTGTTAATCTTGTGGGTTTTGGTTTTTTTTTTCTTTTTCTTTCTCAGTAGAACACTGCATGTCATTTTCTCTCCTCCAACACACTCCAAAGCAGAAATAAAGTTTAAAAGCTCATCATCTTACTTGCAGGGCTGTTTTTCCCACTCCCAGAAACTATGTAAGATTAGGCCTGACAGACAGCGGAGGGGAGAAGTGGCAACTTAAATAGGAGAAAAGAAATTCATAGGAAGAAGGAGTAGAATGTGAGTAGGAGGATAAAGAAGCAACTTCTAGATCAGAGTTTCTTATGCAGAGTTCTCCAGAAACCTAGGATTCCACAAGATGTCACTAGGGGTTCCTTGAGCGAGCATAACAAAGAAGAAATTCCACATGGTTTTTGTAACTTTATGCTTTGTGGAATGCTAGCACTTACAGTGCTTTTCCATTCACCAAGCTACCTCATTTGTGATTTCCCTTTTAACCCTGAATGACAGCATGCAGAAGGATTGTATTCACTTGGTTGACTTCATTCTCAGTTTTTGACACAAAATAAAGGAGGCGATGATAATTAGTGGCCATGGTATTGCATTGAGGAGATGACAGGCAGATGACATCAGCTCCTTCCTCCCAAAATCAACCTTCCTTGAAGCTGTGTTGATTGGGTCCTCCAGAAATGACACAAAGATGGAGTTAGGAGTGAAAGAGATTTCTTGGGGAAAATGCCAAAGAAAGAACAGAAGTAGGTAGGGAAAGCCTTCAGACTGGAATGCTGATCCCCCTATGAAAGGAGAAGGAAGGAAAGAAAAACAATCAGGTAGAAAGATTTTAAAATGACATTGCAGTTGGGTGAGAGTGTCAGCCAGCTGACCAGCTCTCGCACAAAGATATCCCATAAAGGAATCTCTCATTGGACATAACTTACCAGACCCTGTCACCCAGCCATACTCAGTCATTGAGTAGGGACTGCCTGGGAAGCACGTGGCCCTGGTTCAAACACTACAGTGCAGTATCCTCCCAGCTGACCAGCAAATTCTTTCTTGAAAGGAAATCTGTGCAGCACAGCTGTGGCTGCCGCACCCCACCTCTTGCACTGCATGAATCCACTTTTCATACGTATTTGGGTTATAGATTCTCTAGGTTCCAAATGACCTCTCCTTCTGTGGAGAAGCTTAGAAAAGAGAGATTAATGGGACAAAGTGCAGCAGTTGGTCTCCCTCCTTCACTGTCCATTCTAAATATCTATTCTCTGCTTGTATCAGTGATTTAACTGGTAATATGACTCCAATCCACATTCCCAGAGCAACTCTATCCTTCAAGGCCAGTGCTGTTGCATTTGTGCAGTCACAATTAGGCAAGGAAGTACTAAAAACCACGTGGTGGGGATGATCTGGGTTCTGCAGGTAGTTTTCCTGCTCCACTGTGTGAATATTTTTCATACTTATTTTCCGTATGCCCATCTACGCAGCTCTCCACTTGACCTCCTTAGGTTTTGATAGGTCGGCCGGTAAAGGAATGTGCATGGCCAAAAGTTAAAGTTTTTATTGGAAGAGACAAAAGTTTATCGGGCTGAGCGAAAGATGGCTACACTCAGGGCTGCATGTCTAAAGGAGACTTGCAGCCCTGAAGTAGGGGGTGAGGAGGGTTTTACAAGGGCTGTGCTGACAGGGTAGCATCATTTGAACAGAAAATGTTGACTGCCTGCAAACCAGTAGCTGTTTGGTGGGGTTTTCTGTTATCGCAAGTTTGGCTCTGTCTGCGGGTGCAGGCCAACAGACATTTTGTTGTTTTCTTGCAGACATGGCTCTATCTGTAAGTCAAGTTCTCTGAGACCTAACATTCAGAGACCTAACATTAAGTCAAGGTCTCTAACATTCAGAGACCTAACAGTTCTGATCCCCTCTTTTTCCTTTCAGGCTCCTGACCAGGCCATTTGCCACCACTCCTAGTTCTGTACGTATTCTCACCCAGGGCCACTTCTCTTTATGATGGACATCAGGAGAGTAAACATAGTTATGGAGCAACACTGCAAATGCATTTTGTTGTTAATTCTGTATAAATACAAACGATTCATGATAGAAAATGATACATTTGCTAAAGCAGTGGCTGCATACCATGTGCCTGAGGCCATCATAATGTATTCCAGCAAAGATACTACATCTGCTATAGCAGCCAGAATCAGGGCTATTACTTGGATGAGCTTGCAGTCGTATAAGTCATTCTTCAGAATGTATAATATGTTTTCTGCAAGGACAAGACTTCTGAATTTAATGGCAACATAATAATGACTATCACTTCTACATCTTTAAGATCTTTAGGAGTAGAACTAATCCCTACCGTACCCCTGGAATGCCATATTGTTTTAGCTATATTTTGGTGGTGGAAGGGAGTGATTTCAGAGGTTTCACTCTGATTCCACAGGACAGTGATCTCTGGTGGGGCTTACATTAACTTTCAAGTATGTCAATTCCAATTATGTGTTCAAGGACCTGAGAGATGACAATTTCCAGCTTACAATGAACTACCTACCACTGGGCCTACCTGGCTTTATTGACCTGGTAGGTCTGACAGAATTTAGTTCATAATGTAGAGTTCTGGATGCATGGTCATTCATCTCTACAGGATCAGTAACTCTGGGTAGACCACAGAACCAGTAGTCCTACTGTAAATCTACCTTTTAGCAGGACTCCATTTAGTACCTGGTCCCCGAAAGGAACTCATTCTAGCAAGATCCATGACTATACTTTGGAGACTCCAGATATCAATGTCAACAGACCCTGCATCCAATAACTTTCACAATGTCTATATATTACTCAATTCCTGGAACACAGTCACGTGAGGAAATGACTATAGGTGTCTTTGGGGAAAACATTACAGTCTATACCTGGCGTGGTGTTGCATGGGCCTTTCTCCTGGGGATCTGACTACCTTTTCAGTCAGAAGGTTCTGGGTCTGAAAACTGACTCAAGTTAAGAATTTTGACGAAAGATTATGACTTCCAATTAAAGTGGCCCATCCAAAGCCTCTTGAATATGCATACTTACCTTCTTTTATTTGTATATATTAAGCCACAGTCTTATTGGCCGCTAATCTGTATTATCACTAGGGCTACTATATTCTATTTATCATCCCCAAGCATCCTCGGCTGCCCCTCTGAACTCATTGGCCATTAAAATCATTGCAATCTCCTTGATGCAGCTTTGAGAGCTCATTATCCCCATTATTATTACAAGCCATGCTGGTGACCATTGGCCAAGGATGATGGTATCCATTTCCTCAGTGCATTCCTGAAGGCTTTGGTGAGTGGTGTTTCCTAAAATGTCCCATTAAATCTCTGTTGGATCTTCTAGTCCCACATAATATATCTGTTCCAGCATGTCCACTCCCCTGAACCTTTTAATCCCTTCCTACACTGTGGCCATTCATACCGCTAGCTATCCTCCTGGAAAACAATAGCTTTCTTGATGTAATAGACAATCAGAGAGAAGTTTTCATTATTAAAAAGGAATTTTTGTGCACCATAACTTAACTGTCCTGTTGCTTTGCTGTTGTTATAGATATTGCAAAACATGGATTGGGTAGGTTACATGTGAATTACATTATGATTATGAAGGGTTTTTTGTTTGTTTAGCAATATCTTGTTTAATTATTTATTATACCCTTTTGTTTTATATTTAATTTGGATTTTTATTTTATAAGCAAGTCTGATGGTCCAGTGTGGCAACTTTAAAAGACATGATAAGAGATGAAAGTGGAAGACTCAAGAGTTAGGCCTATAAACATGTCCTATGTGGTTAGTGATAAGGAATTACAATCTTCTTGGTTATTTCACAACACTAGTACATCAAGGGAGACAAACAAAAGTTCTTTCATAACCATGGAAGAAACTGTTTATCCATGCATTTTACATGGACTGGTAATCCAAGTTGTCTTGGTCCATTGCGTGTTGTCTGTGGCAGGAAAGCTAAAATGCTGCAGTGCCTCCAGAAATCTTGGAAAGACATTTAACTATAAATCACATCCACTTGACAAGGAAAGGTTCTGATTATTTTAAACATGTATTGGAATTTCAAAACAGAGTAAAGCTTTTGTCAAGAAAAGGTCACATTCAGTGAAAAGTCTCAAAATCAAGTTTCTGAGCAACAAAATGTATCGCCTAGAAGAAAAAAAGTTACACAGTTTGTGAGAAACTAAAAATGCCAGCATATAGTAAGTCATTTAAGATTCAGTAGGAGACATTGAAAAAGTTCCAATTTTGAAAAAATATGTCAATACAGTGATGACATGTCCCATAATATTGAATAGGTTTTGTGTAATGAACTGAAAAACAGGAGTTTTTCAATCCAGATTGATGAGTAAATGGATTTCACCAATAAATGTCATTTTATAGCATTTGTAATATTCGTAAATGATGGAAAACTTCAAGAAAAATTTTACTACGGCAATAACATGCCCAAAGCAAAGGTCAAGATGTGTTTGTCATACTTTAAAAAAAGTAAAGAAGTGTCTTGGAGAAATTACATTGGCTTCTGTTTTGATGGTACCCCATCAATGCTTTGGTCCATGAGAGGGTTTACCTGTCTACTTGTGAAAAAAGAAAATCCTAACATTGTCTCAACACACTGAGGTAAAGATGAAATAAATTACATCCTGATTAATGCTACAGAAGTGATTAGCTTTATGAAGCAAAGACCAGTTTACTTGAAAATGTTTTAAAAACTGTAAAAACCTGGGAAAAGAGCATATAAATTTCCTCTGAATGCAGAAATCTGGTGGCTCAGCAGAGAAGAGTTCTCAATATGGTGTTTGAACTAAAATATGTAATGTCAGATTGCTAATACTTTCAAAAGAAATAGTAGCTGGATTTTGCTGAGTGCTTTGAAGAAGAATCCTACAGATACTAGCCTACTTAAGAGATAGTTGAACACAATTGAAAGATTCTTAGAAGTACAAGGAAACTGCATTTTGGGGAAAATTTTCATATAGCAAAAGAAAACCTTGTAATGTCTTCACTGCTGATTGGCTTGAGAGTGTAGGAATGGAATCAAGTTATATTGAAAAACACCTACGAAAACTGAAGGAAAAAAAATGAACAGTATTTTTTCACCTTTAAACACATGTGTAAGACTGGGTATGACACTTATTCTGAACCTTCTGCTCAGCCTGCAACTTGACTTTGAGAGAAGAAAAGAACTTTGAGCTGCAGACTGATCCAATACTTACGATGATATTTACACACTTGCCTTAGACTAGTTCTAGGTTTCTGTGAATAAAGAGTACCCTACCATTCATTGGAAAGCAATGGACATTGTGCTGAAGTTTTCAAATTTTGACATATGTGAGCAAGCTTTTTCATTTAATATTCATCAAAGTTAGGGTACAAATTATCTTCTTCCTGTTAAAAATGAAATTTATGAGGATACAGAGGAAAATGGTGGCGTGAGGTGAGCCTCTGTAAATCTCCCCTGGAATTTACAACTAATCGAACAACTGTAACTCCACAGAGGACTCCCTGCACAGCAGACAGGCAAGACGAAGAGGCCCACTACTGAATTCACCTGGGGGTGAGCCAGTCGCACAAGCGGGGGAGGGGGCAGAAGTGCAGAGGCGGAGCAGCCCAGGCACTGGATGCAGACCTGGCTCAGTGCTCAGAGCTTGCTGCATCCCGGAACTACCGCAGCTGCGGGGAAGGGAGGAGCTAGGACTGCTAGGGCTCAGTTTATGGCCCACAGGGCTGAGGGGACAGCATATAACACGGATGAGCCCAGCACTTTAGGGGGAGACCTCAGAGAGGAGACTGAGGGAGTAGAGCTGAAAATGGTGGTTTGGGCCCTCACTGCCGAGCAGAGAACAGAGGCCATGGGCACTGAGACTGGCCTACCCCTCACTACCGTCCAGGGGCTCACCCCACCCCCACCTGCCCGGTGCTAGAGGTGGAACAGTGGCGGTGTCGGATCAAAAGAACAGAGTGTTTGCTGTTCTGGGAACTGTGGACCACAGACACAGATTCACAGCCCTGCTGGTTCCGGCAGAGGGGAGGGAGATGTGGAAGCAGGACCGGCTGTGGTGGTGGTCGCTGCCTTTGCTCTGGGCCACCTCTCACAACTCACCCCACCCCTGACCCCACCTATCTGGGTGGATCCCTGCAGGAGTACACAGAACTGCTGAAACATACAGGCTCTGAATCTGGTGCAGGAAGAGCTTTGGAACTTCAAAAGCTCTCTGCATATCCACACAGACACTGTGCCCTGTGACCCAGGTGAACTATTAACAGAGGAGAAGCCCGTCTCCCAGGGAATCCCTTCATTGTGTGAGAAGCTGGGATAGTGCAGAGAAAACATAGCACTACTGTGTGAGTGAGGGAAAAAAAAGGCTAAAGTTGAAGAGAAAATAAAACAGTCTACCAACAAGTACTGGAAAACAAAAGGAAGACCTCTTCTTATCAACCTGTTGTAGAAGCCACTCCTGTAGATGTCTAGGAAGAGAAATAATAAATCATTAATTGCCATGAATAATCAAGGCAACAAAAAAATGCTAATAATTTTCCTAAATTAACAGATTTACAGAAAAATATCTCTGTTCAAAAGAATATTGGCAATTATTATAGGATTATTATATCTACTTACTGTTAATCCTAAGGTACCTGAGCTATTGTTACAATAATTTTTAGGCAGGGGTTCCCTGAAACCACACAATTATTTCAATAGTTGCTCCAGGATAATAAGATTGAGAAAGGCTGCTCTACAGATTTTGGAAGTAGAGTGGAAGGGAACCAAAGAACAAGCTCTCCATGAATGGGATTCTGCCCCCACCCCCTCATCGTCCACAAATCATCACTGATTGATAGCCTGACTCTCAACTGTCCCTTATTGAGTACTGGCCACATGGGTGGGTCATTTGTAATTGATTACTGAACAGCATCATTATTGTATCATTATTTTCTAAGAAAGGGAAACCAGAGATTCCACTCAGTAGAAGGATCTTAATGGCCTAACTCTTCTTGGCTGATACTAGCGAGGACGTTGTCCATTGAATAGAAATTATAAATACTTTGATACATTTAAACATTCACTTGTGTCCAAACCACTTGTTCACCAGAGACAATTTATTTGCTTCAAACACTAGCTTCATCTTGAAGCATATTTGCTTACTCAGTTTTAGTCAAGACTCTCAGCAAGTTTCTTTGGGAAAAAGAGGAAGAACGAAATAATGGGGAGAGAGGGAGACTTAGGAAGCAGATTTTTATTGATGCCAAGAAGAAAGGAAAGCATGTAATTTGTGCAGGGCCTTAAAACATGATCAGTCAGACACATGGAAAACATTTTCAAATCTTTTCTTAATTGTAACAGATGGTTGAGCAATAAATTTCTGTTTCTAGCTAAAGGATATTCTGCAAATATATTTGTTTGGAGCCCAGGCTGGCCAAGATAGTATTTCATTGTTCAAAGAAGATTGTGTATGTACGAGTATTAGTGAACTGTTAGAATTTCTCCCACTAGCTGCCTGGGTGGAACTATTATTATTGGAATTAAAACCCTTAGTATAATAAAAGTTCAGGACTAAAAGAAAGAAGACTTCCATATTTCTCTCATTTTTCAGAAAAAAAAAACAAAAACTAAGATCTAGACAGGTTAAGTCTAACCTATTGCCAAGCTGGAACCCACACTGAGTCACCTGGTTTTTAGTCAAGTGCTATTTCACTCACCATTACATGTGTGATGCCACCAGTAATAATGGATCTCAAAGAAATTAAAAACTAACTCATCCAAAGTCACACAATTTGTTTATACAAAATTTTGTGTATTTCTGCATTTTCTCACTTCAGATTCTATGATTTCTGCACTAGACTCCATATGACAATTTAGAAAATAATTCCCAGGATTTATTAGTTTCTATAGAGGAGAGCATGGAGAGAAAAGAACATTGATTTTGGAATGAAATAGGCCTAAATTCTAATCTCAACACTGTCGTTTGCTAGTTGTGTGCACCTTGGCAATATGCAAATCTCATTAAGTATCAAAATATCAGTTAATCATCCATAAAACGAAGACATTAGCACCAACATTTTAAAGTTGATATGTGTTTTAAATAAGAATACAGCTGACCCTTGAACAAATGGTGGGGGGTGGAGGGGTTAGGAACACCAACCTCTCCCCAACCCCTGTGCAGTTGGAAACCTGAGTATAACTTTTGACTCCCCCCAAATTTAAGTTGTCCCTTTGTATCCATGGGGGGTTGGTTCCAGGACCCCTGTGGAACCAAAATCCATGGATTGCTCAAGTGTAAAATGGCCTAGATCCATTCATATAGTTGGCCCTCAGTATCTACAGACCAAAACCAGTACATATATTTATTGAAATAAATCTGCGTGTAAGTGGACCCATGCAGTTCAAACCTATGCTGTTCAAGGGTCAACAGTCCATGTAAAATACCTAACACAGTGCCTATCACATAACAAATACTCAGTGGATTTTAGTTGGGCACATTTTCCTCTATGTCAACATCAAAGTATTCAGATTCTTTAGGATGTATGTTGCCAGTATGTCATTAATTTGAAGTAGGGAGAATAAATTATTCTACTCTGTGCAAAGCACATAACCTAACTACTTACATCTTCAAGTCAGTGGTGGAGATTAGAATAGGAAGAGAGAGTAACCAGGAAACTGAAAAGGGTATATCCAAAATATTTGCACCTGCCCACAAGTGAATTGAAATGTCAGAAAATATATGGGTTTTGAATTCTAATACCTTCTATTTCAGCCCCTGTAATTAATTGAAGCTCATGATATTTATGGCCTGCCCCTAGGGAGTCTTTCAAACCCTCAGAGCCTTCTAACAGATATTCACTGCCCCCCTCACTCTCCTCCCACTCATACATCTGGAAGAAATATGGGTCTCACCTTCCAGTCAAATGTGAAGCCCTGTGGGGGGAGAAAACAGCAAGAAGCCATGCAGACTGGGTCCTCATGGCGAGGAGATTAGGGGAAGCTGGCTCATACTTTGGGTTTCCTTTAACCAGCTGCTGCTATGCATCAAGAAGCCAAATGGCAACGTCAAAATCCTGACCTGGTGAGGTTGTCATTCCCATTTTATGAATAACTAACCCTCTGACACATACAGAGCTTAATACATTGACCAAGTTCACATGGTTTGGAAGTGACAGAATCAGTACTAGTGGGGCATACTTTCAAGAAAAAGGAGTCCAGAATGAGTCCTCAGAACAAGGTTTACAGAGAAAAGCACAGGTAGAGTCATGACCCAGAAACAGAGGTGGCAGCCATGGGGCATTAACTTCTATCAAGCTGTTGGAGCAAGTTAATAGACATGTTGAATGCCAGCAGCGTTGGTGAAAAGCAAGGAATAGGGACCACAAGCAGAGATTCCCTGTTGGGCACTTAGGATTACCTTTGCACAGGCTGCTTACTATACCTGGGACACTCCCATGTCTTCCTAAAGTAATCTGAGATACAAATGAAAATATTAACGATGCTAAAGAGTTTTATCTTTGTTCCACTGAGGAAAAAATATTAACATTCCCCAGTTAACATATATAGAGATCATCTAGATATATCACATGGTGGTATAAAAACGTGGTGGCTTAATACAACACAAATGTATTATGTTTCCAAATCAGATATGGCTCTCACTGGGCTCAAATCAGTGTCTCCAGAGCTGCATTTCTTATGGAGGCTTTCATGAATAATCTGTTCCCTTAACATTTTCTAGATTCTAGGGGCTGCCTGCGTTCATTGCCTTATTGTCCCTTCCTCCATCTTCAAAGCACAGCACTCTAACCTCTACTTCCATCATCGCATCTCCTATTTCTGACCGTCACTCTTCCTTCCCTGTTAGAAGGACCCTTGCTATTACATTGGACACCTGATAATACACAATAGTCTCCCCTTCTCAAAATCCTTGATTTAATCACATCTACTAAGTTCCTTTTACCATGTAGGGTGACATACTCATGAGTACTAGAGATTACGATGGACATCTTTGTGGGGCCATTATTCTATCAATCAAACAGATCTTAATTGTTTTGTTTTGTTTTGTTTACTTGGAGTTTTAAAAACAGTGAAATCTGTTCCTTGGTTTGTATCTACCTATCATAGCATCTTTCTCCTAATACCCCATGTTGGAAGCTTCAAAAGCATCAGTGACTCCTTCCTCTCATTCCTTCCCATATCCAAACCCTAAAACATTTCAAAAATTTCCCTTCTCTATCCCATCTGCATCCTTAATTCAGGCTCTTTTAACTTTTTCCCTGAATTATTTCAAAGGCATCCAAACATCCTCATGCCAACAATTTCTCCCTGCTCCAGTCCATTTTTGCAAAGATCTTCCAGAGTTACGACAACACACAATTATGTGTTGGACCCTTGTTTAAAGGCTCCAATAGCCACTCATCAGCTAACAAGATGAAATCAATACACCTCAATTTTCAATGAAAATCCCTTTACAATTTTACTGCAAACTTCCTCCAGCCCCCTTTTATATACCTTATGTCCCAACCCCACAGAATTCTTACCATTTCCCGACGAGGTCTGTGAGCGCTTAAGGATGCTTTGACTTAACTCAGTGTATTACTGAGTGCCCTTCATCTTTTTTCTCTATCCAGTTAGATTCAAGTCAGCCTTTTCGTACACCTGCAAAGATACCACCCAAATTTACCTTAATACCACTGAGAATCTTTTCTCAAGATGCTATACCCTACCAGATTGGTCATTCCTATCTATGTCCACAACAATCCCTAGTTCTCTTTATTATGACATTGTTTTATTACTTGTTTATTTATATTATTATATGCCATTTCCAAAACAACCAGTATGAGCTCATCAAAGGCATGGGCTGAATCTCATTTTTATTTCTGACCCAGTGCTTAATATAAGCCTGGCTCATAGTAGGTGCTCAATCATGTTTTTGTTCTGAGTAACACTGGGACTCAGTCTGGTTCTTTGCAGAATAGTAAATTGATTACATCTGGGAATCAGTTTCCTACTATTGATATGTATTTTCAATTGAGGATAGATTGGAGTGGTTAGAAAGAAAGAGAAAAAACTTTCTTACTTTTACTCTTTTTTTTTTCTTTTTCTTTTTGCACTGATGTCTGGAGAACTAAGATCAGGAAATGGGAGACAAAGTACCATGTTTCCCCCAAAATAAGACCTAGCTGGACCATCAGTTTTAATGCGTTTTTTTTTGGAGCAAAAATTAATATAGACCCAGTAGAATTATTATAAGAAAAATTATTATAAGAAAAATTAATATAAGACCCAGTATTATTTTAATATAAGCCCCAGTCTTTATAATATAATGAATATAATATAATAAATATAATATAATAAATATAATATAATAAATATAATATAATATATGTAATGTAATATAATACCTGGTCTTATGTTAATTTTTGCTCCAAAAGACGTATTAGAGCTGATGGTATGGCAAGGTCTTATTTTCGGGGAAACACGGTAGAAAGGGAAGCAATAGAAAGAAGCTAAAGGGATTATAAGAAGGAATCTTGTAAAACTTCGGGAAAGTGCTTTGATGACAAATTAAACAGGATCAGAGTTAGTACATGATAATTAATAAACATCTTCATGGGTAAAATCAGTTAACATCAAGTGCAGAACCACAGAGGTTCCCGTAGCAGAATTTCACAGAGGTAGGTGCAAAGTAATCTCCTACCCTACCACAGTCTATGGGGTCAGAGGGTTCAGGGTGGTGACCCATGGGCGAATCTGTGTTCTGACCAAGTCATAGGGAAGATTAAAGTGACCAGCAAAATTTCCCTCTTACAGAAAGTCTGTGATCATGGCAGATACAAAGGATCTTCCCTCAAGTCACTTTGGCATCAGAACTTTGGCAAACATATCAGAGGAGAAGAACATGACAGCATTTATTCAGAGCTCACGTGAACTTCCTTTTGGGGATTTCCAGAAAAAAATAATACTCTGAAAATATTAGCAGGCTGATGTTCTGCAGTCATGCAAATGACAGCTAAGAGTCATGGGAAACGGAGTGTTAAAGTTCATCCAACCTCAGACTTACCCAAAGTTGCTGAGGCTTGAGGTCATTCAGGTTAAATAAAAGATTTAATGAATAAGTGAATAATAAGTGCATGATGGGATGGAAGTCGGAGTTTTATGACTCTTACCCAAGGGCAGGTTTTATTTTCAGTACCGGGTCCATCCTTAGGAAATTATGAACTCATGTCATTGAAGGTCTGTTTTGGATAACACTTAATTATTTTAAAAGCTTAATTCAGTGGCTGACATGTATTCTAGGTCTAATTCCCGAGCCTGTCATCCTCACCTAAAATCAGCTGTGAGCCTTTTCTAACACTAAATATCAGTTTTTCCATCCATGGAGCAGAAGTATCACGAACTTTAGTCTATCCACTACATAGCATGAAGGAAAGCTAGATATATAATGTGGTTTTTACTACGGGATGAAGGAAGCAGTATCAAATAAAGCATGGTGATCTGCTTAGCCTTGCCCTCAACTGAGGAGGGAAACAAAATAGTATACAGAGTTAAAAAAAAAAAAAAGGAACATTAATATGGTGTATCTATTCTGTTGTATAACAGGCCTATGAGGTGTTAAGTTGAAATATTGTCAAACATTTTGCCAGTAGGGGCAAAAATAACAGCAAATGGGTCAAGCAGGAGGCAGAGCCAAATCGTTTTGTATTCTTTTCAGTGTAATTTTTTCAGTTTCTTTATAGATATGACTGCGATGGATAATCCTTCATCTGAAAACATATATCAGATATTCTTGTATAACAATAATATTACACATGTGTTTCTTTTAAGGCTGCTGTTACCAGTAGAATATTGGAGTTACAGTCTTTTCTGGGAGGGATGGATGAAATTAGGAATCCATGAGGAGCATAAGAAGTAAAAATGAAGAGGTTTCTACTGGGGAGCTGCATACTGTGGTGCTACTGCCCTGCATTTGATGTTAACTGATTTTACCCATGAAGATGTTTATTAGTCATAATGCTAACTCTGACCCTGTTCAATTTGTCACCAGAAGCTACATGGTATAACAGTAAAGGCAACAGATGTTGGAGATGACAAGCCAAATGTTTGGAAGCTCAGCCAATAATTTCTCCTCAAAAGTAAGTGGTTTGACTTTATAATCTCCTGAATGCATTTCTTTCATAAGCAGTCTATGGGTTTTCATTGTCGAATTGGATAACCTTGGTTTCTGCCCACAGGATGAGTCACCCAGCACAGTTCAACTAGCATTGTCTTCTCATTGTAAAGCCACCTCTTCTAACTGCAACTGTCTCAGTTGGGATCACAATGGGAAGGTTGATAATATTCCCCCAGGATATTGCATAGATTAGCAGCCCTCCCTCAAATCCAGAGCTTTGAATTGCACATTGTCCAGCATGTTTTAAAAATGTATGTATCATGGTAAGAAGTATGTTTATTAAAAGTCTTCTGTAAACTTTCATGTTGATATACACTAGTTTCTTAGTAAAGGGAGCTAGTTTTTTTTTTTTTTTAATAATAATACCTTATACTGGATTGCTATTTGCAAAATGTATGCTAACTCATATTGATTGTAACAATCCTGTGATTATGTTGATGATTTACTATGGAGGTAATCAAGACCTTGAGAATTTAATTTATTTATCAATTCTCATTGAGAATTTTCTGGGTGTTAGACAAGAGAGGTAGCAAAGATATATCTGTGAGTAAAATGGACATGGATTCTGCCCTCACAAGTCTTAAATCTAGTAAAGGAGACAGGGCTTAAATATGTTATGTTATTAACTGTGACAAATTCTATAAAGAAAATAAAAGGGTGTGATCAGCGACTACAACAAGGATGGTTTGATTTAGATTGAAGAGTCAGGAAAGCCTTCTCTGAAGAAGGGACACTAAAGCTGAAATCACAAGGATGATTGGAGGTTACCTGGGCAAAAAGTGAAGGAAAGAGCAGGCGAGATACAGTTTCTGGAAGGCTTTAGGTGGGAAAGATGTTAACCCTCTCCAAGAATGGATAGGAGGCCAGTGAGCTGGTTTAAAAGTAAACCAAGGGAAAAGCGACATAAGACAAAATTAGGTAGGAAAATGGGACATATTATGGGGTCACATTAATGACCTACCAGTGACCTCACTGAGACTAGAAATTGTCTTAGTGATTTCTATTCTATTTCTATTTACTTCTGTATGGCACTTTCTTCATTAAAGAGAAAAATGGAGTACTTGTAGCATCATACATATGTATAGGTGAATAGATGTTGCTATGAAAATGAACAAAACAAACAAAGCAGCTCATTGCCCCTTATGTTAATTACCTGAGAATGTGTTTGTGGTTCTTTTATTCTGTTTTGTTTGTTTTGGGGAAGGACTTTGGTTGGTCAGGTGATGATGTTTTGGTGAATAAGTTTATTTTTTTCTGGCCAAATTAATCATTATGTGTGGAATGTTTATTTTATATGAGCAGCTTTGTGTCATTGTTACTCTGAAGAAAAGAAGAATTGCCACTATAATGGTATGGTGATTTTAGTTAACAATATTGTATTATATACTTGAAAGTTGCTAAGGGAATGGATTTTAAATGTTCTCATCACACATTAAAAAAAAGTAGTAATTATGTAAGATGATGGAAGTGTTAACTAACCCTGCTGTGGTAATCATTTTAATCAATATATACATGTATCAAATCACCACATTGTGCACCTTAAACTTATACAATGTTACATGTCAATTATATCCCAATAAAGCTGGGGGACAAAAGAAATTTATTCTATCAAATGGTGTGAAATACTGAGTTAATCACTTATATAAATATGCCTAAAGCAAGGAAAAACAGAAATTTTTAGGTCATTTAATATGAAGTTTTGCAAAAACAAATTGTTCAAACAGGCCCAGTACCATTGAAATTAGTTAAAATACTTTCTTATAATTTTCATGCATTTTAATATTTGACTTATTTTACACTAAATTTACTAAAATACCATCATGAACAATTTTTACATACCACAAATTTCATCACTATAGAACACTGGCAGCATCCATTAAAATGGAATCTCCATAGTAACAAGGTTTATCTGTTTGATTTCACCATTCTGTCCCCAGCACTCAGAATAATACCTTACACACATTAGCAATATATAAATATTTTTGAATTAATTAATTAATATGTCTCTGAGCCAGATAGTTAATTTTGTTGGGAACAAGTTCCCGCACCCGTAAGAAGAGAAGGCTGAGAGAGGTATCTAAGAAGCTTTATCCTGGCAGTTTTCTGCCAACCATGAGGGAAATCAGGCTTAAAATGCAGTTGCACTGTAGAGAACAGTGGAAAGAATAAAGACCATAAAGCCTTGACGAAATCATTGAGCCTTTGTATCAGTCAATGTCAAAGTTTGTTCTGCCTCTCTGCTTTTTGTAATGGGAATTAAAAAGTAGTAATAAAGGCATTTCTGATTAAGTTGATGAGGGTAGCTTTTTCTATTTGCAGTTGAAACCATTCATATATGTATCTTTTCTATTTTAACAAAGATTTGAAGCAGTATTGCATATGTTGTAGTATATTCTGGACTTGCTTGTACAAATTTTAAAAGCATATTTTTGAGCACTTAAAGAGAGCAAAATTTTATGCAAGACAAAGATAAACAAGGAATGGTCTTATCCCTAAAGGAGCATAGAAACATGAAAGGGAACAAATTAAATATACAATACTAAAGCAGAATACATATGTATTATGAACATATGTAAGATACAATGCCTAATAATCCCACTGAAGTCCCATGTCCCATTTCTCTCATTCTATGTGCTTTCTGTTGTTTATAGTACTTAATAAGTTAAATCCGTATCTTAACTGAGCCTGCAGATATTTTGGAGAGAAAAGCATTTTATTTGCATTGTACATAAATACATATATTTGAACTCTGAAAGGCGTGATATTTAGTTTCTTTTTTTTTTCTTCAATGCATTGTAATTCTCTTCTGTTAATGCCAGCTGTAATGGGTTGAATAGTAGCCTCCAAGAATTCACATACACGCATAACCTCAGAATTTAGAAATAAGGGTCTTTACAGGTGTGGTTAAGGTAAGGACTAAAATAAGATCATACAGTGTTAAGATAGGCCCTAAATCCAATGAAAATGCCTTATAACGAACAGAAAAAGACACAAAGAGATATAAAAGAGGAAAACACAGAGAGGGTCTCTGGAGGCAGAGGCTGGAGTTATGTTTCTATAAGCAAAGGAACAACAGAAGCTGAAAGAGGTAAGGAAGGATTCTCCCCGAGAGCCTTCAGAGGGAGTGTGCCCTGCTAGTGCTCTGGTTTCTGACTTCTGGTCTCCGTAACTAGAGAATAAATTTCTGTTGTTCAAGCCACCAAGTTTGCAGTAATTTACTATGACAACCCTAGAAAACTACTACAATGACTGTTCTGTTTTGCTACCTGTTACAATTTGGCTTTATCTGTGCTTTGGCACATGAGAGGGCTCTAGGTTCACCTTAGACAACGTGCTTTAAAAAAACTTGGCTTCTTACTGCTTAAATAGAAACTACTAGTGAGAAATGATGATCTGTAGTGAGCGTAACAGTTGCCCGAAGCAAGGGGATTGGCTGAGGTGGCCAGCAAACAAAAGGATGGACTAAGGTGTGTAAGCCTTCTCTAGGGTCATCCCTCCCCCATTCTCAACAATGTTTGAAAACAAGAATTCAATAAAATATGTGAATTTCTACTTAAGTTAAATGGGATTCCGACTATACTAGGCTATTTAAAAACTGGCAGTCCCTGAAAGCTAAGAAAGTTAAGAATACACACATTGCACAAGAGCATAGAGAAAAATAACATAAAGTTGAGTTAGAAGTGGAATGCTTTACTCTTTCAAAGAGAATGTATCTCATTGGATACCTTATGTGTTATTGCCAAGGTTCCACACATAATTTAGAAAAATTGACTACATATTAGACTTCTAGTAAAACTGATAAATATTAAGTTGGTGCAAAGGTAATTGCGGTTTTTGCAATTATTTTTAACCTTTTAAACCACAATTACTTTTGCACCAACTTAATAGTAAAGACTGTATAAGCCACACTTCATGATCACAATTTAAAAAGTAACAGTTAAAAAAAAGAAAAAAACAATCTTTTCAAAATAAAAATAAATAAATAATGAGAATTGATAAGAATAAGAAAGAAGAATTTATATTCATAGGAATAATAAAAATTAGAATACTACAAAACAACACATATAGATTCCCCAAAGCCCTGTTTTTCGTGTTAAAAAGAAAGAATAAAACCAAAATAAATATCTTAACTACAAGTTAAAAGAAGAAAAACAAATCAATGTTAAGAAAAGCAGAATGCAGTTCTTTAAAATGCAATAGTGCCCATCAAAATTTTGAATAAAAAAATAAACCATCGATCAAGTGCTCATGTTAGGACAAACTTAAGGCAAACTTCTAGCTTGTCTAATCAAAACGAAAAGCACAAAATAAAATGCAAGTACCTAAATTTAGAAAAAAGAACGGCATAAAACTACAGGTCTCTGATAAAGCATCTGTTCTAGGAGAGGCAGAAGAGTGGGGTTAGATATCAGAATGCTAATGAAGCCAATGAGACAAACCCAACTATCATAGTTCAGGCCTCAGCACATTTTGAGTGTTCCCTCCCCTCTGGTCTCTCTTGCTGTTAATTAGAGCACAGCCTACTTCTTTCTGTCCTTTCTCTCTCAAGGTCATAACATCAGAAGCTGGGATATGGGAAGGGAGATAAAGTAGAAATAAGACTTAGGAGGGAGTTCTCTGTCATTGGCTTCTTTTCTCCTGTGCTTTGTTCAGAAAAATTTTGGCTTAATTAAGATAGACTCAATTGTTTTACTTGCTTAGGAGTACCAAATATAACTAAAATATAGCAGAGAACTCTTGTTGTTGTGTGTTTTTTTAACTGATACTGTGAACCAATGTGTTCATTCACACACATACGTCCCTTATACCCCTGGCTCTTCAGTTAGGCTTTTAGTGTGACAAGTGACTTTTTATTATACACTAGATATTTTATCTGTTACGTTCAGAGACTCTGGGTCCTACTTAAATCTTTTGTTTTAGCATGTAGTTACCCTGTTTAAATTTATCACTCTAGTCCTGGCCAATTTTTGTGGGCTGTGATTCCAAAGACAATAAAATTTCAGAGCCTTTGCAGTATGATGTTAGTTGGCTTGGTTGATCTGGTGCCTCTGGGTCTCCCACTGGTCCCCCTGGTACTCTCTGAGGTAAAAGAGTTTTCTCTGGTGCCCCCAGGTTTGGGGAAGGGAGTCTGAGGCCCACAGAGCACTCTCAAGGCAGCCATTGTTACGGCAGGATCCCTACTGCCAGTGTCCCCTAGCTGCCCCCATATCTCTCAGTGAGGAAGAGGAGTCTCAGTCCTGGGATGAAGAGACGTACTTGTCTTAGCCACTTGTGGCAAAACCCTTTGGCCAGTGCCATCAGGCTACTGGATGTTCTTGGGGAGGATAGGGAGTCTCAGGCCTGGGAGAGAAAAAGAGGGCTTCCCCTGGGCACTTAGTTTCAGCAGGGCTCCCCATGGATCCATGCTTTGCAGAGGCTGCTTTTTCTGTCTACAAGACTCCATCAGTCTGGATGAGAAATGAGCCTAACTGGGCCGGTTCCTGTTATATAGACTGAGGGTTGGACATGCCACGTGTGCATTGTTTCTTCAGTTGGCTGGGAATCCTAAGAGGCCCTGCTGCTGTGTTGCTCCTGCACTCTTGGGCTCCCTAACCAGTTTGCCTCCTTCTTTCTGCCTTGCAGAGTTCTCTTTCAGTTGCCTCTTGCCTCATTTCCAGGCTTCTAATTGTACTTAGTGGGAGGAGCGGGGAGAAATTGTCTGGTCCTTTAGGCTTTTGGATTTGAAACTTCCCCTTGCCTCAGGGGGCAAGAGCCAGAAAAGGTGTCAGATTCCTAGTGTTTAATTTAAAAAACAAAACTTACAAAAAAAAAGTAATAGTTACATTACAAGATAGAAAAGTATGATTGTTGAACTATTATGTCTCACCTAAGAAGAAATTTTAAAAAATGAAAATCTCTCTAGCCTGTAGGTAGAAGATGAGTTGAACAGCAGACAAGAGATAGCACTAGAGGAAGTCTTTAAGACAGAGTTCTACACTCCCCTACCGTTAGCACTAGGAGACAGTGGCAAGAGACACACAAGATGTTTGGTGACCCATAATCAAGAAAAGCTATACAATCCCCCTCAAAATAACAATTATTATATTAAAGCTGGAACCATGGGACGCCATGGCAGGAGTTTCCTATGTTATGGTAAGACAGACACAATAGAGCTGGTTGCTGGGATTTCAGGTGCCTAACATGCCTGAAGCACTAATTTCCCATGGCCCAGGTAATCTCACACCAATGCTAGGTCCCTGGTGGAAAAATGACTTTAGTCAGGGATAGAGAGCCATAGACCATCTAGCCTATGATACAGTGTTCAACGCAACTGCAGACATGGACACCCGCAAATACTAGGTGAAGGGATAATAATGGCCAGTCAGTATTCTACATTTCAGTGAATGTGGGTCTGGGGTCCGTAGTAGCGTCTCCTGATATCCCAATACCACGTGTTCACCTCTCCCTACACTCAACATTCCCCCAGCATTGACATGCAATTACAGGAAGAAGCGAAAGGAAGAAAACATAAATTTGACAGAATAACACTGAAATGACCAAAAACAAACCTGAATTTATTGATTTTACCTAGAATTGCCCAAATTAAGTTTCTCTGCCATCAGGCTAAACAGTAGCTTAAAATAGAGGTTAAATTTAATTATAGACATGACACCTATTCTTCCTCTTTAGATATCCAAAGTCTGTGGGTTCCTAATTGTGTTAAATATACAACAAAATGTATACCAAGTAAAAATAAATGATTAACAGTTATAATAAAACAAACATGTATTTTATTTGTTATAAATAGCATTCCCCAGCTATAAAATTGTGTAGTGTATGAAAATAACTCTGAGTCTACATATATCCTCTAACAACATGTATTCTGTGTGATGTTACCTCTTTCCCAAGGTGTGATAAGAATACACAATATTCTGTAAGCAATTTCTTGCACAGACTAACACCTGTTTTCTTTTCCTCACTTTTCTGAGGTGAGATGATTGCAAACAGAACTTTAAGAAAGCTGTACACAGATTTTCTAAAAAGAAAAAACAGAAACACACTAAACATTTAAATACAAAGGAGTAATCAAGTAAATTGGGATGTGTTGTGAATTACCAACAGCTACTAAACATCAGAATTTCGAGAAATATTTAACAGTAGAAAAGAAAAAAGAAAAACACTCATCCTGGCACTGTTGTGGAATGTTGAACATATAATATGCTCTATAAAGCCATGGGCTGCTAGTTTTCAGTTTGAGGATATGACTTGCCTGGGTCGAGTCTATTTTCTCTTCATCCATACATAAAAGTCACCCCTTCAGTGATTCTACATCAGAATGAATCAAAATCATCCTGTATGCTTCATCTGTACGTGGCATTTAGAGTTCATTACACTTGTGGTACTGTCTTATTTCTCTTGCCGTGTCTTAACTTATCTTTGTATCACCAACCACTAGCACTGAGATTATCCCACATTAGCTCTCAGTTCTTGTTTTTGTTTGTTGAATGCATGAAAAAGAGACAGAGCCCTGATTTTTAGATCAGGTACTCAAAATAAGTTTCTTGGTGAATTGAGGTGCTTACACCTTAAAAGGGAATTCTTGAGATGGATAAATATGAAAAAAAGAAGCAAGACAAAGGAAAAGGAAAAGTGACGTTGATTTCAGAAGTTGCACACATATTTACTGAAAATTCATAAAGTGGAAGCTTTTGAAAATGCCATGGAAGCTCTGAACATTTATCTGAAGGAGGGTATTTTTTTTCTTCTTGGATTTTGTCAGGTCAATTGATCAATTAGAGAGCTGTCACCAGAGCAATTTATCTTAAAACTAGACTGCTCTTATCAGCAAGTTGTTTGATTAGCATTGAAGTCACAAGATTGCATTTCACTTGAATTATTTTCCCTTTGATAATTTTTCAGAGGGAAGGAAATTAGCCAAAATGAAGAAAAAATTGTTTAAAGAGCCAAATGATCAACCAGTCACTTAAACTCCAAGTGCCATTTATTCCTGTTATTTATCAGGAATTTAAATTGGGCTTTCATTAATATTTCACCCCAAAACTCTAATTGTAAATCTATACCTTGACTAATATGATAAACATAATCTGGGACTTAGTTCTGCTTCTCAATATGTACTAATTTTAGCTATTTTAAATTCTGTGTGTGGTAATTGCTAATTTAAGTTTCTGATAATAATGGAAATCCATCATGCTTACAAAGTCTTGATTGGATCTTTCAGTATTTGTCATGAGTCTGACTAAAGAACTCTCTGAAGTTCTTATATTAGGCAAGATCAAGGTACTCTGTATATTGGGTTTATAGAACTGGCAAAGCACTACGGCGTAACAGCCCCTCCCTTCCCTTATCCCCAAATCTCCATCATGCAGATTAATGGTCTGTTCTATTGTAACTAACCAATAATGTGAATTAGCTGTACTCTAAGGCCTTCAGGAGAAATTGCATACAGTAGAAGAACTAATAACCTGGGACATTTAACAGCTAGAATTTATTTCCGCTTCATTTTATGTCCTTCCACTTCTGTCTGCTAAGTAATACTTTAAAATTACCTCTGAAGAAGGAGACTCAGCAACACCTACATTTGGACACACGTCTAGACCTCCAGACAGATGTCCTATTGCAGTCTCAAGAAACGTTTTGAGTTTTGAACTTATCAGATCTGAATTGCATTGAATCTTATATTCCTGATGCCTCCATGAAAGTAATGGAATCATAGACTGAGACTTTGGCTATTATCTAACCCAGTAGTTCTCCGCAGGAGCAGTACCAACTTCCAGGGAGCATTTTAGAAACGCATGGGTGCATTTTTCGGCTATTGCAATTCCTGGGAATCTGCCTGGTATTTAGTGGGAGTCAGAGATGCTAAATGTCCTACAATGTGTAGGACAGCTTCCCCCATGAAGACTTATTTCACTTCCTATCTGACTTGCAAGTATCCATCCGAGATCAGTAGTTCCCAAACTTTAGCCTACATCAGAATCACCTGCAGGGCTTGTTATAACATAAAAGTGCTATTCCCCACCCCCAATTTCTGATTCAGGGGCCTAGGTGGGAGCCAGAGAATTGGCATTTTTAGTAAGTTTTCAGGTGCTGCTGATGCTGCTGGTCCATGGACCACACTTTGAAAACTAGAGCTCTAGATGGCAGGTAGCCATGTAAGTGGAAAATCTGTTTAGAGTTGGCCAGAAAACTAGATCTATTTCAAGTGTAAAAAGCTATTTTTGTATGGTTTTAGTATACACTGAATATTCTGGTACCCTATAACTTAAGTTATGGTACCCTATAACTTAAGAGAAGAGACTTTAGCTTTGTTGTGTTCAGATTTTAATAAGAGTTGTGTGACATCTCAGAAAGTACTATCAGCAAAAATGAGTCATTGCAATGCCAGAGCCACCACCAATACCACACATCTCTATCTGCCTGCATTTACAGCTCTCACGTAACTATGTAACAGAGGAGGTTTAAAGCAGGTGTAACAAACTTAGAACCAAGTAGAATTAAATTAATAATGAGATATAAAAATCAGAGATCTCTATGTTTCATTAATGTAAGTTATTTCAAAATATTTACAGCATTGTCATCCTATTGTAGCACAGATGTAAAAGTTACACATTGAAATTATTCGGTTTAAGTATGCCATTTTGTTTTCAATCTTATTCTGATATTGTTCTCAGTTTTTCTGCTTCCTCTTAATCACTGCTTACTTTTCTAATCCATCCTCTATTCCCCACCACACGTCAAAGAAAACAGTTTCTAAGAACCGTTCAAGTATTAGAGACCCATAAAAGGATTTCAGATACGGTGTATTTTCTTTTCTATCACTACCCTTTTCCATGTTATAAAATAAAGAATTGTTTTGATACTACACTTAGATATACAGTCCATTTCATTCACAGTTATAATATACTCCCACATTGTAGCAACTTTACCATCTCTAATTTGTCTTGTTTCAAGTTAAATTTATTTCTTTACTATTACAAATAAGTGTGGCATAGTGTATTGACATTAACACTATTTTTCTTATTTTAATGTGCACCCTTACCTCTCTTATTTTTTGCATGTTTTTATTTCCTGTACTACTTCCTATATAACAGCTTCAGATTATCTGGTATCTGATCGATCCAAGCATTCATGTAATAAAGTACAGTTTTCCGACCTCTTCAATATGTCCTTATGTGGAGTCATACCTGAATGTTTGCCTATTAAAATATATGTAGATATATTAATATAGAGATATATTAAAAACTACTTTATTTTCAATTCATCTTATACACAGTTAGATATTATACCTGTTTTGCTGGTAATTATATCTGTAGTAGGTTATACTATACATGAATTTCACTTCAGGACAGTAAAGAGAGTATTAAAAATATTTCTCATAAAAGGGGATATTTACCCTCATAAACCTGAGAACCACTGATCTAGTCCAATGTCTTCAGTTATTTTTTTGTGGAAATTGAGACTCACCATGAAAAACTTAAATATATTTATCTGAGAACCGCAGCTATTTAAAGAGACCAACTCTTCTAACATCTGAGTTTACCGATTTTCTATGGAAAATTTCATTTATAAGTTTTCTCCATCTAAAATCTATAAATCCACAGATTCTTGTTTGAGCCAAAGAAATTGTGTTGTAGATGATGCCTTTTTCATTACGGTATAACTTTGCTCTGCCTTCAGATGCTACTAAATTGGTTCAGGCAGCATTTTAGAAGGGATACATTTCCAGGGAAAAGGCACAGAAAGGGAGGCAATCATCTTCAACTGACAGAAAAGAGTGGTGAACTCAGAAAGGCAGAGAACTTCATCAATACTGAATCAGACTAAGCACAATGAAGCACCAGATTATTAGCCAGTAACCTTCCCAAGCTCAGTGCTTACACACCAGGAGGAGTATGGGCTCTTGGAAAGCTTGGCTCAGCGTTTGTTAAGCACTCCCATTGCACACATCATGGATTGCTGAGTGTTGGTCCAAAGTTTACTGCCACGGGATGCAATCATTGAATATGTCTTTGTATGTGACCTAAAGACATTAATCATTTTCAGAAGCTTATATATTTTAAACGTATTACCTTAGCCTCCTACAGAATCATTGCCACTGTATTGGAAATATTGCTGTTATTGTTGTTATTATTGTTTTATGGTTATAGTTTCTGGTTTGTTTTCTGTTGCTCTTTGAGAAATAGCATTATTTTAAGAAACAGCAATCTGAAATTAGTGGAGGGATAAAACTTTAGTTATTCTAAGGAACCACAGAATTCTGTGTTCTTCTTTCTGATCATAAGAAATGTGCTACACAGCTAGTCTCTGCTTTCATCTTTTACAGCAGGAAACTCAGAGCACAATTTGGAAAACAACTATAGTTGGATGTTGGGACATGTCAGATACCTCTACCCCAAATAGTTGCTATACAAAAAGCATAGGTGAATATTGAAAACCCTACCCATATCTATTTTCTTTGGATTTGTTTTATATTACTGTGACTCCTTCCCCTTGCTGCATCTTCTGACTCCAAGGTTTTTGTTCATTTTGTCCAAAGGCAATGGTGGTAATAATGGGAAAATTATAATTATGGGTTCTTGGTAATTTCCCTGTTCAAATGAGTAGGAAATAGAGTGTAAAACAGTAAAAACACAACATAGTTGTCTTTTCTTTCCCGGTCCTCTAATTTTTTTCTATTTTACTGTAATTTTATTGAATTAGTTATTATTGTAGTCTACCTTTCTTCTTTCATTGAATAATGTAGAGAGAGAACAAATAGATATGAACGAATAGGATTATAATGCTTGTCCGACAGGCAACCATTTTCATTTCAATTATGCAAGATTTCCGTTTGCCTTTTAAAGTTTCCAGTTGCCTTCAACCTGAAAAATAGACACGCTTTCTTAGGAAGAATGAATACCAGTGAGCATTTGGTTGGAGCATTCAAAAAGGATAACTAGGGAAGAAACATTAGGTAACAGAACAGATTTTATGTCTGAGGAAAGAACATTCTCAATGTGAAATTGCAATGACTTAACAAAGATATCTTAGTGCTTAGGTTGACACAGGAAAAAGGAATTGTGAGATGAGTTAGTTAAGGGTACAACCCATCTATATCCAAACAGGAAAAAGATGAGGGAAAGGGCTAAGGCTATCTTCAAATTTACAAGCTTACAAGTGAGCTAATAAATGCATTTAGCTCTCATGATCTTGGCTCTGAAACTTTGCAAATCTTATGAGAAAAGTAAAAGGTTACATTAGAGAAAGGAACAGTATAGTTAATGGAAGGATCTATGAAGAAACAACATGTAAACTGAGACTAGAAGGATAAAAGGAGACAGCCAAGTGAAGAGGCAGGCAGGGAACATTCCAGGCAGAGAATAAAGGTCCCAAGGTGAGAGCGCATTTGATGCATTTGAAGACTAGAGAAGGTCGAGATGGTAGAAGTATAATGAGCAAGAGTAAAAGTAGTATAAAATAATGCTGAACACCTAGACATAGGAAGGGTTCAAACAAGGCAGTGGTATCATCTGAACTGAATTTTTTAAAATATTACGTTGGCTTCCATGTATACAATAAACTGGGTTGAGACAGGAGAAGTGGGCAAGAAAAGAAACAGAGGAGAGACTGGTGTAGCACTCCAGGTGAGAGAGGATGATGACTGAAACTGAGGTGGTATTGCAAAGATGGTGAGAGGGTATCAGATTCTGGATGTATTTTGAAGATAGAATTGATATATGGGAACAGAATAAATATGAGAGTGAAATGTCTAAAAGTGATCCTCAGGTTTTGGGCATGAACATCAGGGTGGATTGTGAAATTTAATTTTATTTAATTTGATACGAAGAGTGGGGAAATAGTGGAAAGAGTATGAAAAGTGGTTATAGGTTTTATTTGGGGCATATAACATTGACTTGCCTATAAAGACATCTAAGAGGAGATACCAAGTAGTACATTAGCTAAACAAGCTTGAGGTTCAGATAGAAGTAAAGATACATATTCTGGAGTCTATAGCATGTACAGTTTTTTAAAGCCATGGTAATGAATATTGTCACCTACGGACACATGTAGAAAAAGAAGAAAATTTAGGACAGAGTCCCATACTTTATGTTTTCTCTTCTTTCTATCACTTACATCCTGGCAGCAAAGCAAGGGGAAAAAAAACAAAGAAAGTTGTGCCTCATCAGGTCCTGGGACTGTGGTTGAGTGGGTGATAATTCCTCATCACCCAGCTGTTGGACATGCAACTTCTGCTGATTGACTCAATAGAGGATTTGCTTGATAACTGGATTGTGATCTAACAACCTTATCTCATGAGGGGTTTTAATTAGTTTTTGTTTTGTTGTGTTTTTACTGTTTTACACTCTATTTCCTACTCATTTGAATAGGGAAATTACCAAGAACCCATAATTATAATTTTCCCATTATTACCACCATTGTCTTCAGACAAAATGAACAAAAACCTTGGAGTCAGAAGATGCAGCAAGGGGAAGGAGTCACAGTAATATAAAACAAATCCAAAGAAAATAGATATGGGTAGGGTTTTCAATATTCACCTATGCTTTTTGTATAGCAACTATTTGGGGTAGAGGTATCTGACATGTCCCAACGTCCAAGGCACCATGTAGGCACTGGAGATAAGAGGAAATAGAGATAAGCCTTCAGTGAGCTTACACTGTATTTCATAGGTTATTGTACTTTATTTAACTTACAGAACAGCATACACTTTTTTTAAATTTCCATTTAACAGATACAGAAATTAAGGCTAATTTGTCCTGCAATACACACACAAATGGAAGAATCAGTGCATATATATATATATATATATATATATATATATATATATATACATATATATATATATATACGTATATATATATATATATATATATATATATAGAGAGAGAGAGAGAGAGAGAGAGAGAGACAGAGAGCTTGGATTCATTTTATAGGATGAAACTCTATTTTTATACAATTAAACGATTTCTCAGTTATATCCAGAGTCATTACAAACTAAAATCCATAACCATTTTAAAATAAGCCCAGAAAAATGAACTGCACGGTGCTTTTAATCTTTTCTAAAGATATCAGAAGAGTTTCACATCTTTAAAAAATGTTAAATGAGACTTTACACCAAATTAATTATTGAGAGAGAAAAAAAAGAAAAGAACAATTTTTAGAAAACTGAGAGACAGCATAAAATCCTGTTCTATAAACAGGTCCCTGTACAATTAAGTTTAGTACATCACTTGACTGTGTTGAAGTAGTGTTTTAATAGAGATGCAAAAGAGGATCTGGATTAGCTTGAGAATATCATCTAAGTATTCAGGAGGGATGGACGTTAAAGTACTCTGGTTTATTACATTCTGTTTATTGCATTTTGAATACCTTAAAATGACAATTTGATGTAGCTGAAATTATAAGGAGTACACTTTCTGCCAGCCACTTTTTAGCAAAAACCTGTGAGATGTGACCAGAGATCAGAGGATATAAATCTTTATTATATTATGGAAACAAGAATGAATTTCTAAAAATGAAAGGGCAACTCCCAGCTGTGAAGAGTTTTATGTTTGTTTTTAACAGACTTTTCACTCCCAACCCATGACTCGCATTTAACAGTTTCCCAGTCCAGAACATACCCTTGAGGCTGAGACTTTTATATCTAAACTTGAGAACATTGATTTGTTGAAACTTCTGAAAGCATAAATATAGACTTTGTGTGACCTTAGCCAAAATGGGAAAACATTGGTCAATCATGAAACACTAACTCCCTGGAAGGTAAAAACTTTCACTAGAATGTCATGGCCAAGAAAAAAATTTCATGCAATGAGGTGTTTTTGTGTTCTTTTTTTAATAGGAAAAATAAATATAAGATCTATTTCCTGGCATTAAAAAGTAAGAACAGAAAACATAAAAGCTGTATCTTTTAACTCTCTTGCTATGGGATGATTCAACAATAACAAAACATATTTATTACTATTACTGATATTTAACCAAAGGAGGGAAACAGGCAAAAGAAAAATCGAGATGAATTAAATCAGAGGGTGAAGGTAGAGACAGAGGAGAGAATCAAACTGAGAGAAGCAGGGAGGAGAGAAGAGAAAGAACCCCCTGTTTAAAAAAACAAAAGAAAACAAAACAAACAAACAAACAAACAAACAAAAAACACATTTTTGTCATTAGGATTAGGTTTTGCTGAAGATAACAGAAAAAGCCAAAACAACAGTGGTCTAAACAAAGTAGATATTTAACTTACTCTCACATAAAAGCTTAAGCAGGCAGGACAGCGGCAGCATCAGGGACCTCAAAACCATCGGTGGATTACCCTGGCTGATGCAGTCTTATTCCCTGCCCACCCTAATATGGGGCAATGTACTCCAAGGTGGATGCTTACATGCTGCTCCATCAAGTCCATATTTTAAACATTCTTTGGTAATAAGGGATAAAGAAAAACATGGCTCCTTCCAAGCTGGATATATTTTAATTGGGTGAACCCGTAGAAATGGGTAGCAAATCAATAGATACAATAAACTTTGGCACATACTGTTGCATGCTTTACTTAGTCACATGGCCAAGCCTAGATGTAAGGGAGTCCAAGAAATGTAAACATTATTTCAAGTTTACAGTTGGAGTTTCTATTACTAAAAAAGAAGGAATAGGTATTTCTATAGATAATTAATACTCATTTCCATCAAAACCCATCATTTATTCATTTTTATGGTATCACAAAAATTAGTGGGCTTTTTTAACGTATGACAAACTAATACTTCCCAATTCTTCTTAACAGTCAGATTTTTCTATTTCTATGTTAAATCATTAAATAATATTTTGGAAGTTAAGTCTTTTCCCGTGAGATTTTGAAAATTTTCTTCAGACATGGAAACAAGTTACTTGAGATTTTAAAGTTTACTTTGAGGCTCTTATACTATTCAGTCAATTTACTATGTCTGCTTGTATCTTTTGTATTTTCTTCTCTCCACAATTCTAATTTGCAGCTGGAATCTATAGGTGTGATTAACTAAGTCATCTAATTTCATTTATTGTTTCAATAAAGACAAATTATTAAATGTAATATTAAGTATAATTAAGTTGTTATTCCTTTGTAAGACATTGCAAAGGAATCATTTAAAAAAATGATTAAGGAGAAAATTTCATTTGTAATCCATATGTACCTATTTAGAATTATGGAAATAAAGCTATTCCTTCCATTGGTAATGACTCTAAAATAATTTGTAAAAAATACACTGAGAGTTACATTTATGTACTACTTATCAGCATTGAAATGCATCATCAAATTCTGATGACTAGAATGCTGCATGACTTCCAAGGCTAGGCCATAAAAGGTTTCTTTTACCTGGCTTTCTCTTTCTACTTGGCTTTGTCTTTCTCCCAGGACATGAACCCTTGGAGCCCTAAGCTGCCAATTAAGAATCCAGCTAGCCATGCAACCATGCTGGAAAGACTATGAGGTGAGAACATATAGAGACAGAGTGAGATACCCAAGACGCCCCAGTGTTAGGGTGTGGCAGTGACATAGAGGCTTGCCACAATCATCTCTTCTTCCAGAGCAGATATTATCTAAGATGGGACAGTATGTGCCAAACGTTATTGAATCCACTGATTTGCTACCAATAACAATCTGAGATCCATCTCTGGAAAAGTTGAAGTATGAGGGGAAAAAACCTGAAGACTTAAAAGAAGTATATTTATTTTGCTTCAAAAAAAAAATAAAATAGCAAAATATTTCATTCAATGAACAAACGCTTTTTGAGGGTTTGTGACTTTTATTTACAAACAAAGCTCTCTTTAGGAAGAAAAGAAAATATGAGATATAGAGGAGGAATTGCATTGAAATAATAATGTATACTTTCAAAGCCCTTTCAGAGAAATGATTTTATTCAAACTCCACAACAGTTACCTGTGTTATTAAAAGAAGGTTTTATTTCCACTCTAAAGATGAAGAAACTGAGGTTCAGAAAAGCTAAGAGTATCTCTGTTGAAGCAGCACTTTCTCTACAACTACCCTAAGTCAAGTTTCTTTTTTTATGAGTGTTTATAGCACCATGTTCCTCTCTTCCATAGTATTATAAGATTTACAGTTGCATTTATTTGTGTGATTAGTTAAGTGTTAAGTTTGTTTTCCTCACAAGACTGTACATTTCATTGGAGCATGGACTGTATTTTACCCACCACTGTAATCTCCAACACCTCCCACAGTCTAGTTTATTGTTAGTATGCAATAATACTTTATGAATAAATTAATGATGTCATATTCTCCAATACTGATAAAATAATATCTAAAAAGCACCAAACCATTGAAGTGAATCTGGACTTCCAAATATCTAGCTCTTCAAATATTTTGAAAAAACTTTACCTCAGATGGATTTGTGGTAGAAAATCATGCAATAATCTCACACAATATTTAAACTGCTCTTCTAGTGAACTATAATTTAGATTTTTTTAACTCAGTCATCAGAAGAGAAACAGATATCACACAAATCATGTTAAGTGGAGGTTTATTTTAAAGAAAATCTTTCCACTTATTCATTAATTCAATTATTTATAAATTTTTCTCAGAACATGCTTTTTAGTACCTCATATTTATTTAAAACCACATTTAGTATTGTAGGGAATAGAAAATTAAATATTATATGCAATCACAGTCTCGGGATTATTATAGTCGATTTTAAGAGACTAGAAAATCTTATGTTACTTTTTTTGTGTGTGTGTATGTACACATTTACTTTTATTGTAACAAAGCAACTTGTACACTTTTAACGTTTAAAACTGAGCATCATCTTTCCTTTCCAGTGAAACAAAAAGAAAATTTAAAAATAAAGAGGAACAAAATTACAATAGAGGATGTCAATTACGAAATGGAATATGATAAAAATGATTAAGTTCCAAAAACACTGTGCAGGGAATTCATTCTAGTAGGCATTGATTGAAGACTGAAGTTAGATGCAGTTTCATGGAAAAGGCCAAGGAGAAACAGGACAAATCATGGACTGACTGTGGAAATTGCAAGTAAGGCTGAGACAACTAATGAATATGTGGCAATGCATTTGGGACAGGGAATGTGGTGACATCAATGGAGAGATCTGCAAAGGCCAGATGTGGAGGACCTTATGTTCTCTTAATCCGGAAATCTTTTGGAAGCAATGGCACATTTTTTTTCCTCATAAGTCACCCTGGAAATAATGTAGATGATAGAATGCAATATGTTGGGGTGGCCGTGGCTTTTAGAAGGCAAGGTGATTAGCTGTGACTGTTGGAGATGATATAGATACGAGACAGCAGAGTACAGAAGCTACAGTCCTTGGTTATTGAGTTAACACTGTGGGGATTGGGGTTGAGTAAAATATAGAGAGAAGGTAGAAGCCCTAGGATTCTTGTTAGAGCTTGGAAAGAAGATGGTGCCATTTTCTGAAAAATAAAAAAAGACTATAGTACATGCAAATGTATGAGAGAGGATAAATCATTCAGCTTACGTAAGGTAGTAGTGGAAGATGCAGTGGTAGATATCCATGTAGCAGTTGAAATGAAAAAAATAAAGTAGAAAAAATATGAAATATAAATCAGAACACACACACACACACACACACACACACACACACACACACACCACAAGAGGATTGGTACAAAGTAGAACAAGAAGAATGAAGATACAATTTGAAAGTTATCAGCACATGAAAGGTATTTAATGACAAGTGTAGATTAAGTCACACAGAGTCAATACGTAGTTTGAGAAGAACACAAAGATGAGTATAGACACATGGAGAATACCAAGAGTTATGGCTTAAACAGGATTAGCAGATAGTGAGAAGCATTGACCCAGATGTATGAGCATAAACTGATGAAAGTAATGACCCCCAAATAAAGACAGAACAGGGTATGTGAAAGAAGAAATAGTTAAGTGTCGGGTGCTGCTGAGAGTTCAAATAATGTAAGGACTGAAAATAAAATGTTGGATTTGGCAATTTAGGAAATTATTGGTAACCACTTTGAGAGCAGTTTCAGTCGGGTGACAGGCAGAAAGTAGTTTTCAGTAGGTGGAAGTAAAACTGGCAGGTGAGGGAGCCAGTTCTTCAGTGAGAAGAGGTTGATTTTCAAAATATTTGGCTATAAAGACAATGTGACATATAGGGTGAGTGGCAAAAGGAGGGCCTCTTTATTTTAATATGGCAGAATGGAGGATGTTTATTTGCTGGAAGGTACAAACTGATAGAAAGAAAACCATTGATTTAATAAGAATCTTAATGAATTAGAAACACTAGGGATTCAAATTACAATCAGAGATATTTGTTTCAAATAAAATACTGTGAAAATATCTAAATGTACCACAGTTGCTTTATCCACTCACCCTGGACATTTTGGTTGCTCCCAGTTTTGGCAATGATGAATGAAGCTCTAACAAACCTTATTTAAAGAAAACTACCATACTGAGATATCATTCACATACCATACAACTTATATATTAAAAATGTACAGTTCATTGGCTTTTAGCATATTCACCATGTTGTGTATCCATCACCGCAATCAATTTTAGAACACGTTCAACACTCAGAAAGAAACTCTGTTCCCATTGTCCTTCACCCTTCACTCTTCTTATTTCCCCCAGCCCTAGTTTCCCCCAATCTACTTTCTCTGTAGTTTGGTGAATTCTGAACATCTCATACAATGGCATCATACAGCATGTGGCCTTTTGTATCTGGCATCTTTGACTTTGCATGTGTTCAAGGTTCATTTCTGTTGTAGTATGTATCAGTGCTTTATTTATTATATGGCAAATAATATTCTATTGTGTGGAGATACCACATTTTGTGTATACATTGATCAGCTGACGAACATTTGGGTGTTTCCCCTTTTTAGCTAGCATGAATAAACCTGCTATGAAGGTTTGTGTACATGTTTTGGTGCTGATGTACGTTTTCATTTCTTGCTTCTTCATTTTTGCAATTATAAAGTCACAATTTGTGAAAACTTGTTGCTTTGTGAGATTTTGGTACATAACCATGTTAGCTTCTGTATGAAATGAGGTTTTTTGGGTCTAAATGCAGTTTTTATCAGTTACAGGGGGCATCCATGTACCGTCCTGCCAACACTCTCAAAATTAGCCCTTGAATCAGCAGGAGTGACAGTGATGTGTAACACTTAACATTTAGAAATAATGGACACCTTATATTTTCAAGTTTCTGTTCTTTGAAAGTCAGAAAAGGGTGTGGGTAGAAGAAGTGCAATGCAGCCAGAGGGAACATGAGCAAGCCTATAACATACATAAAAGTACATGTCTGGTCACATACAGCGTAAGGTATTTACCTAAAGATGAGAGTAGCAAAAAATGAGGCTAAAAGGTAGAACAAGAGTCATTTATAAAAGATGTTAAAGGACAGTTTAAGAAACTTGGACGTTCAACTGAGGGCAGTGGGAAGCTGAGGTTTTCCTAACCAGAGGAAAGGCATAGTCAGATCTCTGTTGGAAGCATGACTGGCAAAAGAGAAGATGGTGGAGTGCTTGTTGAGAAATACGCAAATTATCACCGCATCACATAGGACTCTCTCTTGCAGATGATAGAAAATCAGGTGAATTTAAAATAGAAGCCAATAAAAGACAATTAAAAATTTTAAATTGTCATATATTGGCTTCTATATCTCCACAATACAGCAGCAGTACATTCAGCTTCTGACTCCGTTAGTTCTGCTTTCTCAATGTTGACTCATCCTCACAACTCCTCGCTTGTGCTCCCAACAGGCGTCTTAAAAGGAAAAACAGAATTGTTGTCCCAGTGTGCTCAACTACAGTTCTGATATTCAGCTGAATAGGACTAGCTCAGGTCATAAGGACACCCCTGAGACGATTACTGGAACCAGAGAATACTATTAGCCAAGCCTATGTCAGTGCTTCTCAAAACTGTGGTCCATGGACCAATGCTCATTTTCACATTTTTGTTGCCATCTGCAACAATTTAAGTATAGAAATTGAGGGTGGGTAGAAGCTTTTATTGCCATTTGACAAAATAATTAAATTTAATAATAAAAATTTGAGGCTTGTATTCCGCATGTTTTTGTTTTGTGTGTCATTTTCCAAGTGATTCGTTTTTATTGTATTTTCCACAATATCAGTCCACACAGTGGATGGAGGTTAGGGAGAAGACCGTCAACTTCTCCTTCACCACAGCAAGTTTGAGAATCTGTAGTGTAATGTACATGCTTCACTGTGGAGAGTGAAGCGTGGGGTGAGTGAGCATTCTGGAAGCACACAGAGAACCTTGGTGCAGACCTTTCCTTCTCTTCATTAGAGGGGGCATTAAGAAAGTTCCACTGTAATTTAGGCACCTAATTTGGAGAGAGGAAGGACACTCCCAGACTTACTTTAGCTCTCCTTTCTTTCTCCTGCTTTCTTCCATGTTGACCTGCTCTCCTGATTCAGAGTCCCTGGTAAGAATTGACTCTGCTTAAGCTTTGGATGTGGTTATTTTAATAGACTAAACATTACATGGGCATTTGTGTGCCCTCCCCATTGTACTTTTATGACTAGAAGCAAAGCATTTTAATGGTTCTCCTAATTGCCCAAAATAGTATATGAATATGAGATTAGTTAAAAGTCTTATGCCAAATGTTAAATATACTGAAGGGAATAACTGTACTGTATACAAAAGACTCTGCTTTTTCTTCAGAAATACACAATGAAATACTCAAGGAGAAAGTACGTGATGCATGAAATATAATGTCAAATATTCAGGAATGTATGCATAGTTTTCGTTCATGCATGCATGTGTATATACATATAAAGAGAGAGATGGGAGGGAGGGGGGAGGCAGAAACAGAGAGAGACAGGAGAGAGATAGTAAATGAGTCAAAATATTAGTAGATAAATCTGGATAAACGTTTCATGGCTTTACCATCCATACAACTTTTCCACAAGTTTATTTATTTTGAAATAAACACATTCTTTAAATGGACCATTCACTGTTTTTTTGTTTTTGGTTTTTTTTTAATTTTACCTGATCTTTGAGATTTTTGCCTTTGAAACCCACAGCTACTCTGGACACCATAACCGGACCCCAGAAGTATGCAAATGCAACTTTAAAACGGTTGTCTCAGGTTCTCTCCCAGGCAAGAAACCTGGAATCCTCTGCACATTTGAAGCATCTGAACATTGCCACAGGATTTCACAAAATACTCAAGAGTAACCCTTCCGACCCCCACCCCATTTTTTTTCAATTATACACAATATAAAACACACACTAAATTGAAGATGCTTACAGCTTGGAACCCCTAATCTCTTCCTTACCTGGTGCAACCAGGTTGTCTGTCTTCCAGGGTTTTGTGGTGTGAATTGGTTTGCCAGCAGTTCCTCTGCTCTGCTAGTCACTTACCACTCCTCCACCAGATGTTCATCTTCCAAAAATGGGCTTTTTGGAACACATTTTATCCTTTTTAGACATCTTTTATCCTATCCTCTCCCCTTCTTGTCATGCTCAAGCACTTAGTCTTTTTAATTCCTTTGTTTTAACAGCTTTATTGAAGTTATACTTCACATACCACACAATCCACTCATTCAAAGTGTGTAATTCCATGCTTTTCCTGCATTCACAAACGTGTGCATCATCACAGCCAATGTTAAAATATTCATGTCTTCAGAAAGAAATCTCATAACCTTTAGCTACCATCCACCTCTTCCCTCCTCCCCCCTCAGCCCTAAGCAACTACTAATCTACTTTGTCTCTGTTCTTTTCGTATGTGGACATTTCACATGAATGGCATCCTATGTGGTCATTTCTGACTGGCTTCATTCGCTTGCTTTATGTTTTCAAGGCCCAAAATGTTTACCATTTTGAGGAAGTGCCAGACTATTTTCCCAAAAAGCTGCACCATTTTCATTGCCACCGGCAGTGTGTGAGGGTTCCACTTTCTCCATATTCTCAGCAACTTATTATCTGACTTTTTGATTCTAGTCATGGGTGTGTGTGTGTGTGTGTGTGTGTGTGTGTGTGTGTGTGTGTGTGTGTGGTGCTATGTTGAAGAGGTTTTGATTTTGCATTTTCCTGCTAGCTAATAATGCTGAGCATCTTCTCATTGAATCTTTTACTTTTCATGGCATTTTGGGAAGTAGAGGAGATAAGTGTATCTGACCGATTTACTGTGTTTAACTCAAAACATAATAGGTCATTTTAATGTGTGACATGAAAACATTTTCTTCTAAATATTTCAAAACACATGTAGCTATACCAAGAACTATGACCATGTTTAGGTTTCTACTTGTATACTTTCTAGATGTTACTATAGTTACTGTGTGATGAAGGGACAGTGATACCGCACACTGGATCTGCTCCGTAAGATCATTTCTTGATGGACTTGAGGGAAGAATTCACTCAAATGACTCCTCAGGGTTGAGGAAAAGGCAGAACAGAACTGACTGCCAAAGCCTCTAGCAGCTCAATGCTTTTTCACCAATGTCACCAATGCTGTTTACATCTGTGGTGTATATGTGTGTCCCACTAGTGATAAATACCAAAGAAATGTGAGAACTTTGACAAGAGCACATGGGGTATGATTGAAAGGTGGATGGCAGGATATTTCAGTGGGCTTTTTCCCGTTACTGTAGTCTAAAAATGGGGTGTGTCACATATGCCAGATGATAATTGGGAAATTGTGTGAGAGTACATGGGAATATATATTGATCTATCTGCTCATGTGCATGATTAATCATTTCTGGATTACAATGTTTTGAAAAGAAAAGATGATACGCACCTCATAAGGATGGAGGCAGGGGTTATAAAAGGATTCCTGTCAAGCTCCATCAAGAGTAGAGTTTAGCTATTTCTAAAATAAGACAATTTCATGGATGTCCCGACTTGTTCATGAGACTTGTTCTTGAGTTTGGCGGCAGAGGGGCAGAAGGAAGGATAGAGGGAGGGATGTATGCAGGTGTGTTCGTATTTACATTGTGATGATAACCACCGATGTGTGAGCGTCTGTTGGCTTTACTATCGAAATACACAAGTATTTCCGTGGAAATTTGCCTCGTTAATATTTTAAAAGTGTAGATCATAATGAATTCTCTTAGAATACTTTGTGTACTCTGTTGCTTTATGTCTCATTTTTAATTGAACATGAAGGGAATGCAGTATTTTAATTGTAACTCTGCCAATACCTTTATCATAGAGGCCTGTTGCCGTTTTTATCCTTTATGAAATTTTTGTCGCCAAGAAAGGCAAGATTACATTTTTTTTCTTCCAGATTGAGTTGGTGTAGTGTGTTCTTGGTTATCAAAATACTCATATAGTTTTGGGATTTTGAAATAGTAAATATTCATACGTGTGGAAAAGCTTGATACATAACTATACAATCTTAATTACATAAAAATGGAAGCTTAGTTGTGTAGATACACACAGGACCTAGAAGGACACATCAAACCAAACTGCTTTTGATTATGACTTTGCCTTGTGTTTTCACTTTCTTACTATATGCACATGTTAACTTTCAAAAAAATAAATGTTATTTCCAAAACCTAAAAAAAAAATAAATAAATAAATAAATAAATAAATAAATAAAATAAAAAATAAATAAAATAAGACAATTTCAGGAAGTACTTTTATTTTTTATTTTTGAGTATAGGAGGGAAATCTCTTTCCATATAACAGGAAGGAAAAAGGAAAGGAAGAATGTGAAAGTGTATTTTTGAAGAGTTTTGATGAAAAGTTCCTGTCTCTCAGCTTCTAGCTCCTCTGTGAACAGTGGCCAGCACAGATTTCAGTAAGTGGAGATGGCTTCAGTTTTAGGAAAGTGAACGAGATTTGAAATATGTTTGAGTAGTAATGGAGAGAGGATGGACTCAGGAAACTGACCTAAGCTCCATTTGTTCTGTTCACATGTTGTTAGTAAGCATGGTATAATTATTTATAGAATGAATTAATGATTTCCAGGAAGTTCTGGGGCTGTATCTATCTGTATATCAGTAGACTCGATTGTGGGATTTAATCCAATAGTGGTCACTTACTTTTAGGAAGGCATTTCTGGGATTTAATCCAATAGTGGTCACTTACTTTTAGGAAGGCATTTCTGGGAAAACAGAGTTGAAATGTTGCCAAACAGGAAGAATTAAATGGAATTGGAGGGGGCACATTTGTCGTTGAGCTTTTTCAATATTTCTTACCAAGACCACCAAGTCTGTGTTAGAAGGGGAGGAAAAAAGAGCTTGATGGATTGACAAAGGAGTAAGTGGAAAAATGAATGAGCTGGAGTTTAAAAATTAACAAGGAGCATATAAGCTGGAAAGATAGGGAGATGAGGCCAGAGCTTGGAATATCAGACTCTAGTATTCCAGATGGTAGAGGTATCCCTTGTAAGGAGCTCTGTAATGTGGAAGTAAGTAATGTGGAAGTAAGCTCTGGAATGTGGAAGTAAGTGCCCTGGAAATAAGTGCTCTGTAATGTGGAAATAAGTGCAGGGCCTGGATTGGATTTCTTCCACTCACTCTAAAGCATCCTTTCCTTACTTAATGGCTTTATTTTACCGTGGAACGTAGGTTGCTGCATGTTCAACAATCCTACCACTGACAGCTAAGTGATGCTTTCACTTTTCAGTTCATCTTACGGAAAGTGAAGGACCGTAAGATGAGATGGTGCAGGAACTGGGAGGCTGAGTCATTGCCTGTTCCATCACATGGGTGTTGGAGCCCTCCACTGCCTCCTCACTTCTCAAGTTTCCTGCCATAGGCCCCACCCATTTTTTGTCCCTCAATGAAATCTGCATTTTTTTCCTGTAACCCCAAGCTTCAGATATTGTAGGGTTAATGGGATGACTCAACATGAAGATAAAGTGTGGTAGTGAGAGAGAGCCGTGGTGGACATCTGTTTTTGTCTGTACAGGATTCACACATCTTGCTGGAAAAACTAACTCAAGTGCTTTCCAGGACAGTCACTCTATTTTTGAGTCCCAGTCTGTAAAGTGGAGCTGCCTTCTCTCCAGTCTCCTGTTGTAAGGGTGGGTATGTGTGCAGTCATGGCTAATAAAAGCATTCCATGGAGATCCACGGTGAGCCCCCAAATAGCTGTAACCCACTTCTGGTGCATGAGCTACAGGTGTTCTGGGGGAGATTGGTTAGGACTCCACTACAGCCAAGAAAATCACAGGTGACGTCTCCATCCTCACAGCTGAACGGTACACGCTAAGGGCAAGATCATGTATATTTGCATCAAGCATGGATGGAAGGAAGGCACCAAGATCACCTTCCTCAAAGACAGGGATGCCATGCCCAGTGACACCCCTGCAAATATTGTTTTACTACGCAAACAAGAGCTCTGTGCCTTTTTTGCATAAGGCATCAGTATGCTGTGCGGTGCTCTGATCAGCCTTGAACCAGTAGAGCTTGGATCAGATTGAGGAAGCTGGGAGCAAGACAGAGTCTCAGTGTGGGGATGATGACGCAGAGACTTTGTTGCACCCACAGGTCATTCTTTGCCCTTTTCCTCTCTTCTTTCCCACTCACTATAAGGCATCCTTTCCTTACTTAATGGCTTTATTTTACCGTGGAACGTAGGTGGCTGCATGTTCAACAATCCTTCCACTGACAGCTGAGTGATGCTTTCACTGTCCAAAAAAGGGTATCACCAACCTGACAGCCTGAAGAAACATGCAGGGACGGGAACCAGGTCCAGAAGGTGACTTTCCAGCAGGAAAACTTCAGTGTCGAGTGTAAAGGATGCTTCCCCAACACCTTAGCAGGACCCACGAGACAGACTTTGAAGCAGCATCTATGCTGTTCCTAGAACTGACCCCAACCAGCCCAGGATCCACTGTGGCAGTATACCCCCCTCAAACACACGCATTGAGGTGTCACCCACCCTGGGATCCTCTGATCAGTGATTTCTAAATAATGACTAAACCACTGTTTCTTCTTCACCGATATTCTCTGCAGACAGACCTGTCCTTGACCCTCCTCAGGTATAGAAGGCCTGTCTTCCCCACCGCCCTAAAGGATATATAGCCTCCATGAAGGGGAAGCTGTGGACTGCATGTGCTCATTAGGCCTAAGCTACGAGGCAGGAGACATAGCCCATCTCCTCACACTTCATCAGGGATGAAATGGGTTTTGGGGGGCACGTGATATCTATTTCTCAACTAGAGCTCCAGGGGGCTAGTCACCTTTTAGAAGCTAAAAGAAGCAATCGGTAAGAGCTGACCTAACTCCTTCCTTTCCCTAAGCCCAAACCTGAGTTACCCTAACCCATGTCCCCAACGCAGTACACAGAAAAGGTATCACTATTGTGGAGAAACATTTATTAGGGAGAATCAATTCTCTCCACAAGGAAGAATTTAGTTGGGGGTGGGAAAATGTCTTCCCTAGAAATTCTCGAGAATGATATTGTGTCTCAGTAATAGAGACCCATCTCTGAAGCCATGCTTTCAGCAGGGGTGAGAGCAGCCTGATGCCCCTGGCCACCATGATGCCGGTAGGTGTGGCTTGGATGGGGCACAGCCTCCCTGTGGGGGGTGGATTGGGGGAGCTTCTCACATGAGCACTGCTCCTTAAATACTGTAGCTTTCTGGGGTTGTCTCCCCTTGTCTCTGGTTTGTCTAAGACTTGTGGAACTCTGGCCTGGGCTTGGATGGGGCACAGTCTCCCTGCAGGGCCCAGATTGGAAGCGCTTCTGATATAACAACTGCTGCTTCAATGCCCCAGCTTTCTGGTGGGGTTGTCTGTCCCTGTCTTGGATGTGTCTAAGATGTGTAGAGCTCTGGCCAACAAAGCCAGAAGCTTGTTGGCATGACTTTGTCACTTTACAGCAGGGAGGCCTGCAGTTGAAAGAATGCCCCCGGATAAGCCCTGCCTGGGCTCGTGCCTGTGCCTTCTGCTGGGCTTGCCCAAACTTCACTGGGGAAGGAAGGCGCTCTTGGGTGCAGGGCATATCTGTTGCATGCCGACGCCCCAGTTTCTCTTGTAGAAACTTCCCCATGCCTGTCATGACTTTCGGGCCTTTGGTCACCCCAGTGAAAGCCCTTGTACTTTTATCTGGGCCTCTGCTCCCTGCAGATGATAAGGGGCTGCTCTTTTCCTGGGAATTTTCTTGCTGTTCGCATTTTACCCCAGGGCGAATCCATTGAAAGAAGCGCTTCATTTTTATTCTGAGAAGTCTTTCAAAGGGAGACAACCCCTCCTGTGCCAGGGTCTGGGAAGACTTGCTCCCAAGCACCTCCTCTAATGCTACCTCCTGAGGAGGAACACTCTTCCTTCCAGGTTGGGATGTTTCGAGCCCTGTATCACCTCCACCAAGTGTTTCTGACTTGGGGCCTTGATGGCTCCCTCTCCTTTTTTCTTGTGGGAAATTCTTATCTTGGACACACCTTAAGACGTGCTCAGGGAGCCAAGGCTCCTGCCGCTGCTGCATACAGACTCCTCGGTCCTCCAAATACACGTGCAGCACATGGGGAGCTCCCATGTCCACACTGGAGACACTATGAGCGTGAGTCCGGGAGGTGGTGTAAATCAAGCCATTTGAGGCAATGGACAGGTCACTGCATGGGCCTTCGGCCTGGCTACACTCCATGTTCTCTGGTTCAGATTGTAACTCACCAGAGAGATGCTCCCTGGGGTCTGATGATTTAGCATCCTGGAGAAATAGCATTTTTGGTGGGGGACTTTCAGGGCTCACAGTAGTTTCTCTTTTATTCTCATTTACAGGAATCCCCTGGGAGATTCCCGGCTTGCTAGTTGTCAGGATGTCACTAGTATTTGATTGAAGTCCGTTGAGCTCCTTAGTCCTGAACAGCACCCCGGTCACGGGTACAGAAATCGGTTCTGATTGGTTCTCCATCTCTTTGCCCTTTTGCCTTTCTGATCGATCAGTGGTTATTACACTCTGATCCTTGCACTCGTGTCTGGCCACAGGTCGCATTGCAGTCAGCTTTGGGGAGGGTACTTTGATTAGTAGAGTCTGTTTCGGATTTTCTTGGCTGGTGATGCTTTGTGTGACAGGCATAAGAGTCTGTCTGGCCTCCCTCATTCTCTGGATGTCCCCTGCAAGGCCATGGTACATAACAGAGGGTGACTGACTCAGAGCCCCCCGTTTTTCCTGGCCCACATACGAGGTGGCAGGGAGAGGACAAGCCAGGATGGAGGTTGAGTATGAGTATGCTGCTGTCACATCGTCTCCATGGAGAGATGTAGTGCTTCCTCTGAGGGGCATGGAGCTCCCAGATTTGGAGCTCACCTCAGAACTCAGGTTCATTGAGGAAGTAAGTTTGGAATACAGCGAGGTATCTTTCGATTGAACGATCTTTAAGGATTCAAGGACCTTGGAGGGAAGGCCATACCGCATTCTCAGACAGAAATTTTTCATGTGGGTGTCCAGCAACTGTTGCGCACAGCACTCAAGGAAGGAGAGCTCCTGGAAGGTGTTCAGGCAGCAGTCCCCACCCACTGATGGCGGCACACTTCTCCGTTTTGTTTCAGTGTGGGCATTCACAGACAGAGTCGGTATCTGCTTCATAGCAGGCCATGTACTGTGCACAGGCGCAGGCAGTCGACCCGCATTAATGTCCTCAAACTTGGTGCCCGAATGTCCTTTCAAGATATTTTCCACTTGTCCCTGGAGTAGACTCTGCCTTGACACCATTGGACTTCCTCCCGACAGACCCATCATAAGACTGTCTAGCTTTTCCTCGGAGTCATACCCCGGATCTTTAGCTGAAGAGCTCTCTGCATCTCTTGATACACCAACTTTTTGGTCATTCTCTGGGTGGTCTCCCTCACCCTTCAGCTCATCTTGCTTGAGCTGAAGCATTTCTGAGCTGCTGTCAGAGGAACCGCTGTGTGGGCTCAGGCCAACAAGGTGATTTTTGCTACTCTGTCCTTTGAATGCACAGATCCGTGAGAGTCCGTAATTGTTCTTTGACTCAGCTGTGTCTGCACAATGGCTCAGAGGCCTCAACAGGGAGAGAGACTCATAGATTCTGCGGGGCAGGCCCCACCGGTGTTGGATGAGCCTCTTTCGCAGGTGATTGTCTAGAGTTTTGCGAAGCTCATTGCTGAGCGGAATGTCTCCAGGAAGGATGGAGACTGAAACCTGGGCCTGGGAGGGCCAGTGGTAATAAAAGTGGGGAGCTGAAGAATAAAAGGCATCCTGAGATTGTTGGACCACAGAGGGTAGACCCCACAAGCGTTCCTGTTGCTTCCGCAAAACATGCCACTCGAGATGTTGCATTTCGGATGTGGTGATCGTGTCTGATTCATTTTGGGGTGGATGGAAATGCACTCCAGACCTGCTACTCTGGGGCAGAGGACCAGAGGGCAGGGTTGGGAGTGGGGACGGAAGGTGGGCCTGGGGCAGGGTTTGAGCGAAAGGCTGAGGCTGGACCTCAGGCAAGGACGGAGGTAGGGGATGGAAAAGTATGGGGTATTCTTGGCATGTGGAGGCATTTGATATTCTGTTGAAAATAAAGATAGAGGAATATTCACCCAGGACATGGACAGCAGAGGACAAGGACTCGCTGTGAAAAGATGGGAAACCCCAGAAAAGATAGATACGATTTTCCAGCAAGGAAGCCTCCCAGGCCTCAGGATGTGAGGGCTGCTGATGGACATGCAGTTCCGTTGGTTTGCCTTTGCTGTTCAAGAAAGGGAGGGTGACGACTGAGTCATGCTTATCAGCAGCTGACTCTAACATTGTTGTTGAAGAATTGAGGTGGTTGTCTGACTTAGGTTGTTCAGATCGAGTCAGAGTGAAATTGGAGTCTGGTGATGGTGAAGTGGACAGCACTGCTGCTTCGTGGTCATATGCGGATGACTTGGTGGGGATTAATTTCTGGGACAAATCTGGTAAGGAGTCGATATGGTGGGAAAGAGAAGGGTCAAGAAAGATGGTATTCAGGGTCAAAGGGGCCTCCAGTTGGAGAAGATCCGCTCTTGAAATACCACATGATAGGGTGCCAGGAGGTTGGCCCTGGGAATGTTCTGCTGGGAATTTGGATTCCAAGGGACGAAAAAGCTTTGGTGGCAAAGAGTGACCCAGTGATAAAAGTGAATGAGAGCTGGCTAAGGGGGTCATTGCATTAATGGAGAGAATTGGGGGTGGCAATGAGGAAGGCTCAGGCAGAGAGGCTGGTATTAGGTGTCCTGAAGGTAGTGCTGAGAAGGTGGGGGACAGAGGGAATGATGATTCAGTCACAGAAGCTGCAGAAGCCAAAAGGGACACAGAGGGTGTGGCATCTTCCAGGGCCTCTGGGAACAGTAGACTATTGATCTCGGCAGTTGCATGATTACACACCTCACAGAAGGGGTCTGGACATAACATTCGACGAAAGTGCATGGTATCATAATGCTGGCCCAGTGGACTGCAAGAGACAGGAGGTACAAAGCTGCGGCCAGGACCAGAACAAAGAAAGGAGGACCTCATGGCCCTTTGGGGTAGGGCCACCTGAAGCCTGCTGCCCTTCCCATTGCCCCATATCCATGACTTCACAATACACTCAGTAGCATTCACCCCAGGCCTTCATTCACATCCCCGTTACTATGGCTACTCCACCCCATGACTATGGAAGGCTGCACTGAATCCCTGGAATTGTATAGAACACCCCAAAAGGGATCAGGAAAGAGGGGGAAAGACTAGTCACCTTTTCAGGATAGAAATCAGCCTCTTTTTCTCCTCTTCTTCCCTCTGGTAATACGTGTATCTACACCCTGAGAAACCAGGAGAGAGTTACATGGGATGAAGGTAGAAACATAGGTATTATATAGGAGTCTCTTTATGACAGACCCTTGTGATATTAGAATGTGAAAGCTACAAGTAGATGAGGTCAAATGGTTGATGTTAATATTAGCATCGTTCCCATGTGTCTGTTGCTTCATTTGTAAAGTATTTTCACATAGATTATCTCATTTGATGCCCAAAACCATTGTGTGAAACAGAGAGGTCAGTGGTTACCTCAGAGAGGAATCTGCTTATCCAGGAAGTCAAAGTACACAAGGTCAGAGCACACAAGTTCTGAGTCTCCACATCTATTGGACAATGCCCATTGCTCAGGTCCATCACTGCTCAGGCCCAGGGATGGCAGAGCGGGGTGCCTGAGAAGTGTCTCAGGGTCTGACTGCCTTCCCATGAGCCTCTTCCCTGAGGGTTCTGTTTTCTAAGAGGTAATGTTATCTAGCAACTGATATATCCTCAGAGTTCATGGACCTGGGACCTTGTGGAAAGGACAGAGAGCTCACAATGCTCTCACCCTTGGAGAGCTCATGTAGAATAGGCAGAACCTTACCTTTCCGTGTTCCACCCTTCCTTCTCCTCTTGGCTCTGCCCTGATGCTGCGAAAAAGAAGAGAATCATTTCAGTCACTTCTCTCTGCTGGAAACTCAGGCATTTGTGATCCAAGAGTAGTTTTAATTGATTATTTTGATTGGTAGAACTTCGTGTTCTTTTATCAATTTTTATGGTATCAAAGTGTTTTCCATTTTTCCTTCTTTGAAAAACTCAAAGAAGGACTTTGTCTATGAAGTCCACACTTGGTATTCTCAGTGAGAAGTCCTCCCCTTAAGGAGAGTGTAGAATGTGAGGCCAACAGTCTCATCTCTGGTCCCTCCGAGAGGACCCTGTAACCTGGAGCAGAGCTCAGGCTCCAGCCTCTGCTCAAAAGCTCTCAAAGGCTCAGCACTGCTCTCTTGATCAGCCCAACACAGAGGAAATCTCTGTGCAGTGATGCCTGATATAGGAATGTGACCACGATGAAGTGCCGGGGGATTCTGTTCTCCTTCAGAGATCCCAAAATGTCTAAATAACCCAATCCAGGGCCAGGAAATCACTGTTTGGGGTTTGATCCTAGAATCCACCCATACACACCCACATGGTCTGTGAGCCTCCAAGGAAACAGTCCTGGCTGAACCCCTAGTCCTGCCTGGCCTTTAATTCTCAAGGATGTCCTATCCTCTCAGACTCTTCACTTCAGGTGTTACTCTGAGCCAACCATGCTCATTTTAAAAGGTGGGACTAGAAATGGAAACAACAATAGGGAAAATCTACAGGGACTCGCTCAGGGTTCCGTACCTTGTGCCTGTTTTTAGTTTCCTGGACTGTTGGTAAAGATGGAATCCCCAGCAGGTAGCACCAGAACAGAAGGAGCAACCACAACACACACATGCCAGTGAGGTTGGGGTTAGCATTGAAGGACGTTGAGAGGAAGCATAGACAAGGTTCACAAAGGCTATTCAGAAACGACAAAACATTCCGTAGTATGAATTCCATTATCTGAATTGCTAAGCTGCCTAAGGCTACTGAACTCTGAGAGCGCCCAAGACTCTTGACTTTATTGCCAGACCTGCTGTCACAAACCATTGGTGAGTCACAAGGGCTTGTGACACAGCACCTGCCCCACCCAGCAGCCCAGCAGATCCCTCCACTCCTCTTGGGCTTCTAGGTCCCTCCGCCCCACCTGCCCTCCTATTTTCAGTCCACCTTTCATCATATCGTATATTTGTCTTAATGAAATGTTCTGCACGTTCCACCTGTAACCCAGATATCACCTGGGTCCCCCTTTAATGTATGGAAACCTTGACTTGGGGCTTACCATGTCCACCACCTCAAAAGTCTGAAATACTGCCTGGAATGTTTGCTTGTACCCGACATTTATGTGTAGGGTCGTCTATGTCCTCAAATGCATCTTTCCTATAGAATATTTTGCCTCACATGAACCCAGATATAGAACTTAAATTTCTCTTATACTGAGTTGTTTGAATGTTGAATCGCAAATTTTAGATTTTTGTTTCAGTTAACCATTACTCTCTTCAATCAGAGGGGCTAACTCATATAATGAAAATTAATAATTCATTATTCAGCATTCACAAAACTGAAATCAGTATCAAATAAATGTAAATAATTAAACCTTCAAATGATCTTGGAGATAAGTCTGTAGCACTTACCTCTCTGGTGTTAGTGTAGCTTAAACTGCACAAACACTTTGAGAACATGCTACACACACACACACACACACACACACACACACACACACACACACAACCTTCCCCGCTATCACCAACCAGCACCAGACTGGGACATTTACGATCCATGAACCTATATGGATACATCATTGTCACTCAAAGCCCATAGTTTTAATACATGAGGGCTCACTCTTGGTGTACAAATAATGGGTTTGGAGAAATATATATAATGACATGTGTCCCCCATTATATCAAACAGAGTAGTTTCACTGCTCTAAAAATCCTCCATTTTATGCCTATTCATCCCTTCCTCCCCTCTAACCCAGGGCAGTCACTGATCTTTTTACCATCTCCAGAGTTTTGCTTTTCCAGAATGTAATCTAGTTGGAATTGCACAGTGCATAGCCTTTTCACATTGGCTTTTTTCATGAGTAATATGCATCTAAAGTTCTTCCATGTCTTCTCATGGTTTCATAGCCCATTTCTTTTAAGTACTGAGTAATATGCCATTATCTGAATGTACCACAGTTGCTTTATCCACTCACCCTGCACATTTTGGTTACTTCCCAGTTTTGGCAACGATGAATGAAGCTCTAACAAACTTTATTTAAAGAAAACCACCATATTGAGATATCATTCACATACTGTGCAACTTATATATTAGAAGTGTACAATTCAGTGACTTTTAGCATATTCACCATGTTGTGTATCCATCACCGCAATCAGTTTTAGAACACGTTCGACACTCGGAAAAAAACTCTGTTCCCATTGGCCTTCACGCTTCACTCTTCTTATTTCCCCCAGCCCTCGGTTCCCCCAATCTACTTACTCTGTGGTTTGGTGAATTCTGAACATTTCATACAATGGCATCATAGTGTATGTGGCCTTTTGTATCTGGCCTCTTTGACTTAGCATGTATTCATTTTTAGCTTCTTCATTTTTGCAATTATAAAGTCACAATTTGTGAAAACTTGTTGCTTTGTGAGATTTTGGTACATAACCATGTTAGCTTCTGTATGAAATGAGGTCTTTGGGGTCTAAATGCAGTTTTTATCAGTTATCAGGGTGCACCCATGTACAGTCCCGCCAACACTCTCAAAATTAGCCCTTGAATCAGCAGGAGTGACAGTGATGTGTAACACTTAACATTTAGAAATAATGGACACCTTATATTCTCAAGTTTCTGTTCTTTGAAAGTCAGAAAAGGGTGTGGGTAGAGGAAGTGTAATGCAGCCAGAAGGAACATGAGCAAGCCTATAACATACATAAAAGTACATGTCTGGTCACAATCAGCATAGGATATGTACCTAAGAATGAGAGTAGCAAAAAAATGAGGCTAAAATATAGAACAAGAGTCATTTATGAAAAATGTTGAAGGACAGTTTAAGAAGCTTGGACCTTCAACTGAGGGTAGTGGGAAGCTAAGGTTTTCCTAACCAGAGGAAAAGCATAGTCAGATCTCTGTGTTGGAAGCATGACTGGCAAAAGAGAAGATGGCGGAGTGCTTGTTGAGAAATACACAAATTATCACCATATCACATAGGACTCTCTCTTGCAGGTGATAGAAAATCAGATGAATTTAAAATAGATGCCAATACATGACAATTTAAAATTTTTAATTGTCTTTTATTGGCTTCTATATCTCCACAATACATTCAGCTTCTGACTCTGTTGGTTCTTCTTTCTCCGAGTTGACTGATTCTCAAGCCTCATCTCTTGTGCTCCCAAGAGGGCTTCTTAGAAGGAAAAACAATTGTTTTCCCATTGTTCTAACTATAGTCCCGATATTCAATTGAATGGGACCAGCTCAGGTCATAAGAACACTCCTGAAATAATAACTGGATTTGAGATGCCTACCAAACTCAGACCTGAAAGTGACCTTGGAGAACCTCTGTCTGGCTTTCTTATTTTACAAATTGAAAACTGAGGCCATGGCAGGATTATTTCTTGTCTCCTTAATCCTTTTTTTGTGCATGTGTTTGTGTTTGTGTGTGTGTGTTTGTGCAAGTCTGTGTGTATGTATTTTCACCGATTGCTTGGAAAGTTGGTTTATACATAGTTTTAACATTATGTAGATATTTAATGTGGGATTTCTTTTTTTTCAGGGCCATAAATCACCTTCTAGTATAAACATAAGTACTCAAAAAGTTCTAAATGTTACCCAGTACCTCTTCAAGATGAGCAATTTTTACCTAAGTGCACTTAACAAACAGTTGAGATAGTAATGCTTTTTTTTTGTGAAATTTTAATAGACATACAGCATATGCCTTCTGCAATAAAATAAGCTAAATGTGACTTCAATGATCCTTGATGTCCCAAGCTTAGTCTAATAAACAATTGTGTACTCCAGAAGAGCAGGTATCTGGGATACAGACACAAATGTGCGTTGACATCAGCAGTGGCCCCTAAACCTGTCATGGTTTAAAAAAAATACTCACTTATAGTTTAGAAATTTATCTCTTTCCATGTTAACACAATGATCGTGTTTATCCAATTCACATGTACAATAAAACACTGACCTAGGATAGAACTGCCTTTAGAACAATCCTTAAGGGTTATTGTAGTTAAGATCACCTTTATCCTCTCAGGCAGTGAGAGAATCTCAGGGAGGAAATGGAATCGAATTAATGTTTGGTGGGCACTTACTATGTGACCCAAACTTTCAGCCATTTCATTGCTTAACTATCCTGTGTGGGAAGAAATATTTTTCACTTTACAGATGAAAATACTGAGGCTCAGAAAGATTAAATCGCTTGCCCAAGGCCACAGAGCTAAAAAGCAATGAAGTAAAGATTTGAACTAAGCTGGCTGTGGTCTCAGGCCTGCATCTTCTCTCTACACAGTGCTGTCCCAGAGAGTAGAGCCATTGGATCTTGGTTCCTGATTCTTCTACTCCATTATCATACCAGCAGCTATGTAAAAAAATCACCCAAAACCTACTGGCTTAAACCAGTGAATATTTTTTGGCTCCTAATTTTGCAGTCTTGCTGGGCTTAGCTGGGTGGTTCTTCTGTTGATCTTGCCAATGGTCACTCAAGTAGATTCATCTGTAATAGCTGGTAGGTCAGCAGGGGCCTGGGCTACCTGGGATCTGGGATGGCTGGGCTTCTCTCTCAGGGCCTCTTCATGGAGTTCCAGCATGGTAACAAAATTCTTATAAGGCGGATCAGTGCTCCTAAGAGCGTAAAAGCAGACCTTGTTAAAGCTTAGACCAAGAACTGATACAGCACCACTCTGCCACCTCCAGTTAGTTAAAGTAAGCCACAGTCCCTGCTCCTGTTCAAAGGGGCAAGGACTACAAAAGGACAACTACTGGCAGATGGAGATCATTGGGGCCCAGTAAGGGAACAGTGGTCACCATAATCAATTTCAACATGGACACCCCGCTCTTTAAAGGCTGCTGTTTCTTCTGTTCCTGACACTTCTCCTGTTTCTCCACTTTCTCCTACCATTTTTTAGCTTCTCTGCATTGTAAGTGGACTTCCTTAGCCAGCTACAAATTGAGGATTCCTGTCCTCCATATCACTGAACTGAGCAATCATATCATGTGTACTCTATTCTTCAGGTTGTCAGTCTTTGCAGCTAAAGTGTTTTGTTGACAGAGATTCCTTGGTTTTGATGGTGATTGTGTTTTGCTTTCACATCTGTTTTCAAAGCTGGAAGTCTAGTTTAAAAGAAAATAAGACATCACTGTGTCAGTTAGCAACTTATGTGCATTCACTTAAATGATTTGCCCTTATAAATAAAATCTAGAATCTGTGATACACCTCTTTCATTTTACCTGCAAAAGGCAGGCTGTCCAGTTCAATGGCCATGTCAACAAATCAATGTTTACCACATTTTACATAATGCTTTAAATTCCTTTAGCAGTCATTCACCAGAACAAAAAAGGAAGAAAGGCCTGCAGGAGTCAGATAATACCCAGCATTACGTTTCTAGTTTATAGCATATTTTTTTCTTACAGGTGGCAACGATGAGATTAGATTAAGTTTGCCATTGAATCATCCAAACTGTCTGATCAGTGCTTTCTGCTGTCAAGGGAGATTCAAGAGAATCAAGAATTAGCCAGAGCCAGGAGAACCTGCTCCCCAGATACCACCAGGATGAGAAGGGCAAAGGGAAGTCAGAAAAAACACTATTAACACCTAAGGTGAGGATCTTTGCAGAAAGAGATCATGGGTTTTCATTCTTGAATAATAAAAAAATTCAAGTTAAAATAGGAGTTGAAATGTAAATTCCCCTTCAAGAGTTTCTAAATCCATTCACTAACAATGTTCACCATTGTTTCTTCTATTCTGCTCCCTGATGTTGTCACTGGATACTTGATAGCTGGTTAACATCTTGACCAGACATTTAGGTGCAAAAATAAAAGAGAAATTAATTCATTTGGCTATTTATACACTAAACTGCTCAAGTGAAGGAGGCAACTGAGATAAAATGTCTCTGTTATTATTTCCGACTAATTGACTGTGTACTTATCTCTACTGTATAGTCACAAACATCACAGTTGATTAAAAATGTGCATAATTTCATACATACGTAAATTATACAAAAGTCATTACAACCCTCAGAATGACTTGCACAAAACCAGCTCACATTCTATGAAATTTTGGAGAATCTGACTAGATTCTAATGTTCTCAGGATGAAAAAATTGTAAGTCTATCAAAGAAAATTTTGAATGAAGAATCTGAGATGAGACTAACCATACTAGCTATTTTAATGTATTATAAAGCTATGCTTGTTAAAATGAAACACTACTGAAAGAAGAGAAAATACGTAGATGTAGAACACAGACTAGATAGTCCAGAAATTGATTTTGTTCCATGTAAGAATTTCCTAGAAAATAAAAATGACATCATCAGAATGGAAGAACTATTAACTAAATTCTGCAGGAATAACTGGGTAGGAAGTTCAAGGGAATAAAATTAATTTAGACCTAAACTTCATAGTGCATAACAAATTAAATCCAAGACAAATTTAAGAATTAAATATTTTTAAAACATCCTTTCCAAATGCCCACCCAAACAAGGTATTAGATCTGTAAATTAAAACCAAGGATGACTTCCTAAGCTTAAAATCCTTTTAAGAAATCATAAAGCAAAAGACTAGCTGCTCAAATTGCATAAAATTTAAGACTTCTACTTAGAAAAAATAAAAGTAGCATAAGCCATTAAAACAAACATAGCAAATTATGAAAATTACATTCAGACAATATGGCAAGTTTAACCTCCTTAGACAATGCATTATTTTATTACTATAGCAAGAGACATTTTCACATTTGCTATTTGTTGATGAATGTTTTGTGGTCATGGGTTTTGTCTAGGACAACAGAATTAATCTTCCTAAAACCCCATTTCTTTAAGATATTTCCTTGTTACAGGAGTAGAGCAATATTCTGTCACTCTAATCTCAGTCATTTCAGTACAACCTTTATATACTCACCATATCCATATACCATGTTTCCAATATTTATTTAATAAGTTTCTTTAAATCAACTCTATTTATTTAAATAAATTTATTGTTTCTAACCAATAATTTCTGTGAAATCAGAAGTTTTATTTAAATAAAAATAAAACATATAATACGAATTTAAAAACACAAATCTATCTGCCATCCCAGAGTATTCCCACAGAAAAGGCTTGGTTAGCTAAGTCAGTGGGCACGGGGGAGCCTTGCAGTAGCAGTTATTTTTCAAAACATATGCAACGATTTTAATCCTTTGGCAATCGATATGGTCATACCTGTACATCCTGACTCAATACCAGCCTTTGTTGTTGGCTAAGGATAACAGAGAAACTCAACCAGGCCTGCATATTTTGGTTATAATCGGTTTCCTATGCCAGTGGGCAAAGATGCACTGGACACAGTGGTGAACCGTGTTGGTCTCAAAAAATGTGTTCATTTGCAGTGCATTGACTAATTTGAAATCTCTGCTCCAGACTCCAAATAGATAACTGGTCACAAAGTTATTTTATGATTCATTAAGGTTCATCTGTGAATAAAGGGGCTGGAATAATAAAGTTGTAGTTATTAATAGTAGACATTTAGTATTTAACCCACTTCAACCACCCATTCCCACAGTCACACTCTAGAACCTGTCATAATCAATTACAGCATGAACTCTGATATATATATTTTTTTAACCTCCCACTCTAGGACAAATACTTTTTGACATTTTTAGCATATTCCTTCTTGTACTCCCACTCCAAGATTATTTGTCTACATTAGGATTTTCAAAACATTGACCCTACTATTTTTTTATTGTTCACGTCCCTAGCCCATGTCCTCACTTTCTTTTTACCCAGCTTAGTTAGATTCCATGGCCCAGCATGAAAATAATCTCCACATTTCCTTTCTCCCTCACTCCCTCCCAATAACTAACATGGTAAAACCCCTACTCCTATCAATCACAATCCCCTGTCTACTTCTTCCTCTGTATTGGAGCAAACATATTGGGAGAAAGGGCACAATCATGCTAATTTTAAATTTAAATTCATAAATTCACAGAAGATTTTTACCACTGCTGGAAAAACCTACATTTTCCTAAATTCACGTACTCTCTCACTCTACCATAGCACTAACCATTTCATATATTTCCCTCCCTTTCTGCTGAAACTTTCAAAACTCCTGTTTACTTCTTACTTTCAGCTGACGCCCTTTTTTCTCACTTCATTGATGATTCAACATGGTATGGCAAAAACTGCATCAAGTCAAAATAGCTTTGAAAATTTCTTGGAAATTTGTTTCCACATTGGAAACTCATACATCCTCTCTTATGAAGTTTAATAGAGCCAGTTTTTCCTCTAGCATTGACACTTTCCTCAGTTTAGTATCAGATAAAGTATATAGCTATATTCAAGTCCATAGTGTATGAAAAATATCTGTCTTTAGGTTTTATAATCATGCTTTCCATAGCTAGGTGCTCACACTCTGAAGTACATGGGAAGTGACTTCAGCCGGGGAAAGAGCATATTCCCTCCGGTCTCACTCTCATTCTGTGGCATAAGCTCTTTGAATGATAGGGTAGGACAAGTGTTTACACTATATGAATTTGTATTTCTATAGCTTTTTAGTCTCTCAATTTTTGGAGAGCGGGACCTGCTGAGTGTGTAATGTTAATTCACATTATATAACAGATGTAACATGTGACCCCACTAAAAAATACGATGCATTTTATGCTTTCTGTTAAATTTGGTAGTCTATTTAAGATGCTTAGCCCAGTCCGTGCCTGGCATGTAGTAAACAATAAATGCTAGCTATTATTCGTAGTAGTATTAATATTCAAGACTTTATGTTATAGCCAAGTGGAAAGCACACGTGAACATGAAGATAAATGGTGGCATATGATAAATACTAAACAACTATTGTAGGTGCTGAGAGCAGACAGAGCTCACTATCAGATGCATCCTCAATGATTAGATTTGAAATGTTATGCATAAAAATGCACAAGATTACAAGAAGAAAGCCAGCATCTGTGACCCAGCAGTTCTGATAAGATACAGGACAACATTGTAGATCATTTTCAGACCATTTCCAGAAAAATAAGCCACTAAATGAATGTTTATCTGCATATGCTTTATGGTTTTCAAGAAATGCTTACCTTCATTATCTCGTTTTGTCATCGAAATTAGTTGATGGAAGGGCAGGTATTCCTATCCTCATTTTAGTAATGAAGAAACTGTCACTTGGAGAGTGTGACTTGCCTACAACCCTTCACTCAATGGTAGAGCCCAGAGAAGAGCTTATACATAGTGGTTCTCAGACTCAAAATCTAATACTTTATCCCTTGTATTCTTCCTGCTTCATCTAGGATGATAACTCAAAGAGAATAAAATGTGCTGAGATAGTAAGTACCTGGCTTAATACATTGCTTAAAGTACTTTGTTGTGTTGACAAAGTCCATTTGAAAAGAATGAGAAAATCTTTACAAGTTGTGTAACCAGCAATGCTTTCTTCCATTAACTAGACAAGCTGGTATATCATCTTAATTCAAATATTTGTAAGCAGAAAAGAGATGCTCATTTTTATTCACAATGTTTTTTGTATCCCATCTGGCACAAGCAATTTCCTTTTGTGTGCCTTTAAACTGTGTTATACAAAAATTAATTTTACCCTGAGGGCTTTCACTATGAATCTCAACTTTCCTTCTGGTTATTTCTCATCATCGGTAACAAATTGTTCTTGTGGAAGAATTGTGCTTCTCAATTTTTCTAGTTTAGCCCATCAGATTTTTTATTAAGTCTTGCCACTAATTCCTTTGTTTTCTTTTCCAAAGTTGTCAGCAGCTATTATAATTATTTTCTCATAAGAACACAGTTACATTAGAGTATATTTATTAATTGGAAAATTACCTTTCCAAATTAGTTTATAATGAGGATGACTATGTTTACTGTCAGTTAGACAAGTGGTAAATAAAAAGTCAATTCAACTGAACGTATGTGATTAATAATTTAATATATAAATGTGTGTTTTATAGTTGTTTAACTTTATTTCTTGCGGAGTTTTCTCGGTGATTTTAATAGATAATTAGAAAACTGCTGATGCATAACCTCAGCTTCCTAAAGATCTTTTGGAGATGAAAGACAAGAGAACAGAAAAATGCTGTCACTTTTAGTAATTGCTTGTTGATTCACTACTCTAAGTAGGGCTCAGAATTGTCATCAGGGTCATAAAGGTAGAAAAGGCATAACTCTTAGTCAGTCTAAAATAGTCACAATATCACTGTGTGCCCTGGAGAGCTGGAATGTAGTCAGCATTGGGTATCACTTGGCTTTTCTGAAAAATAAGCAGATTTGATGTAATGCTTGTTGAAAGGGCAGTGGTATGTATCTTCACTTTAGAACTGATTAAGCCAAGTATATTTTCTTATTTAAAGGACGGCTTTGGTGCTTTTAAAGGAGGTACCATTTTTGAAAGCTAGTTGCTAGGTAAAAAACAAAATTCTTTTCTCCCCGACATGGTTTCCATTTAAAGTGTTAGGTGGTAGAACCAGACAGTCACAGTGACGCTGGCTAAATGGAGCTTGGCCAAGATGTAAGGAGAGTGATAACAGCTTGAGTGTTCCCATGTGTTTACGTTGCACAATCTTGTAAAGTCTTTGGAAACGGAAATAAGTGCACACTGCCATGCTTCTTTGGGCAAAGATCTATTGTTGGGTTCCACAATGTATACTTAAAGTGAAAGAGCATTTAAAACAGACCTCCCTGGTGGTAGCAGTGCTATTCTCATAACAGATAATTTGATTCACGTTTAACGTATGTAAAACCTAGTACAGTGTGCAGAGTGGCAGTCAGTAAATGTTTGAGTCCTTTTACCCCTCAATAAGTTTGATATTCTTACCATCCACCTGCCTGCCTTTCTGACCCTGTTAAATCAACCTTTGGACCAGTGTGTTAATGAAACGTTATTGCAGTAGAGATTGTGAGATCAATGGTATATAATGCAGATATCATACAAAACTTTTCTTGTAACAAAAATATGCAGTTTTATTGTTTGTGCCTCAACTATTTAAGTGAATATTAAAGGGCTTGGAGAAAACACTAAATAAAAAATAAGATAAAATAGTCACAATATCAGTAGCTACCATTCATTCAACATTGTTTGCATAATGGCAGAATTTCAGGTTTTTCACAATGTACATAAGTGTTTTCTCATTTAAATCTCGTGTCAACCCTGGGAGGAAAATACATTGTAAGGAATGTGAAATTCACTTACTGAAATTAAAGACCTAGGAAGTGGTAGCAGGTAGATTCAGGATGTGGACTACAGTCTCTTTCTCTGTCTCTGTCTTTCTCTCACTACCATGAGATAAGAGCCATAGCAGTGTTGGAACCACCATGCAAAAAAGTACAGAAGCGTCACTGCCTCACTTTTCTTGTCCACTTCTACTCATAAAGAACTGACCTCAAATGTTAATCAAACAAAACCCCATACTCATTGAGCTCACCATTTTTCCCATGCACTCTGTCATTAGAATATCCTGGAGGCAGCATCAGCGTCCCTGGCGTCCCTCCCCACACATCATTACTCCCCAGTACATCATTACACATCACACGGCATTACTGAGGCCTTTGGTCAGAGCTTCCAGATGTCATCATGCTCTGCTAAGCCCACAGTCATGACCACTTAAAGTCCCACTCCAATATCATATCCAATCTTTAGTTCAGACAGACTTTTGTTTTTTAGCTCTAACTGCCAGGAACTGAACCAGGATAAATGGAAGATTAACACATGATGTCTGCCCTCAGAAGTTCTAAGGGAAAACACAATATAAGCTCATTCCGTGTTTCCCCAGAAATAAGACCTAGCCAGACCATCAGCTCCATGTGTCTTTTGGAGCAAAAATTAATATAAGGCTGGGTCTTATATTATACCTAGAATTATACTGTATATTTCATTTTATATTATATTACATTACATTACATTATATCTGGTCTTATATTAAAATAAGACCGGGTCTTATATTAATTTTTGTCCCAAAAGATGCATTAGAGCTGATGGTCCGGCTAGGTCTTATTTTCGGGAGAACACGGGAGGATGAATAGCACAATGGAAATTTGTTTGGTGATAAATAGCGATTTTTCTTTCTTTTTAGAAATGTCCAAAGACTAAACATTCTCAGATGTATAAGAATGTTCTCCTTGGTTGCCGTGTGGTGGGGGACAGGAGATGGGTATCAGGAGAGGGACCTAAGTAAAGAATGTTTAAACATTTAAAACAATTCCTAAAAATATTTATCAAAATTGAGTTAGAGAGGCACCTCGTAAAAGTGCAGACTGAGGTGGATGGGTTAGATTTACATCTTAGTTTAATGTTATCAGTTTCAAGCTGTATTCCAAATAATTTACCTACTTCTCTTAGACTCAGTTTCATTATGTGAAAAAATGTTAGTAATGACATCTACATTTTTCTTGTTGCATGTATGATACTAGAATGAGATAATGTGTGTTACATGCTTAGCACAGTACCTAGCACATATTCAGGCAGAAGGTACACATGTCAGCAAAGAGTTAGTATTTAAAATTTCATGACATATATCGTTTACCATCAGAGATTCTGACTTATGTAGGATACAGGGTATCAGGCTGTTCTGACACTTATTTAAGATAAATATATCCAATATTTATATGTAAAGAGGAGAACAGAATATCAGAAATACTAGCATGTATATTCCCATGATTGATGAAATATCAGATAATACTGCCCTTTGTTTTTTCATCATAGGGTTGTGATAAATTCTTTAAGCTGGAAGACCTCACACACTCAATATAAGCTTGTTTACATGACCTAGACCAGCATGATCTTATATGCTGATGTGAGTGAGACGCAACTGTTTGTAAATGCCTGTGGCACTACTATGTGGTGGGTTTCTCGCAGCAGGGACCATGACGTCTGTCTTTGACTCTCCCGTGCTTGACACATAGTAAGTGCTCAAGAAGTGCTGGTTAAAGAGAAATTGATAAATTTCATTTCTTATGATATGTACATATAGGACATAATTATAGTTTCTAATCACAATATAATAAGGAGAATTACTGAGAAAAATCACAGAACCAATTTAATTTTTTATTAAATTTATTGGGGTGACATTGGTTAGTAAAATTATATAGGTTTCAAGTGTACATTTCTATAATACATCATCTATACATCATATTGTGTGTTCACCACCCAGACTCAGTTCTCCTTCCATCGCCATATATTTAACTCCTTTTATCTTCTTCTATCCCCTTCTCCCCTTACCCTCTGGTAAGCACTAAATTTTTATCTATGTCTACGAGTTTTTGTTTGTTTGTTTTGTTGCTTTCAGTTTTATATCCCCCATATGAGTGAAGTCATATGGTTCTCAACTTTTTCTGTCTGACTTATTTCGCTTAGCATGACAATCTCAAGATCCATCCATGTTGTCGCAAATGGCAGTATGTCATCTTTTCTTATGGCTGAGTAATATTCCATTATATATATGTACCATAACTTCTTTATCCAATCATCTATCAGAGGACACTTTGGTTGTTTCATGTCTTGGCCACCGTGAATAATGCTGCAATGAACATAAGGGCACATATATCTTTACAAATAAATGTTTTCAGATTTCTTGGGTAGGTACCCAGAAGAGGTATTGCTGGGTAATTCTATTCTTAATTTTTTTGAAGAACCTCCACACTGTGGAAATTAATGTAATTAATGTCACTTTAAATTCTTGAACACTATCATCCCAGCCTCTAATAAATATTCTCTAATGTCTGCAATCCTGCTATGTTTCTCCAAGAAGCTTGTTTTTCTATTCTTTACTCAGCTACTTACTTTATCACTTTTCACACCCCCAGACCACTTTATTCTGGTGACTTTTCCTCATAATTCACAGACAAAACAGAATTCGTAATATGGGAAGCCTGTCACTAATTCAACAAACCTACTTGACTCTACACCTATCTTCCTTTACCTTCAGATACAATCAGGAAGGCATGTAACTCCCCACACTCAGCTGAAGCCATTCCTTCAATTTACATGCACTCCATGTCCCTTTGTCACTCATGTTTATAAGGGCTTTGCTTCCTGATTCTTCTCCCTCTCTTCTGCATCAGCAGTGTCTCCTTCCATATGAATTATTTTGAGTAGCGTGCAAATATTGTATACCATCAGCCATCTTTAAACAATATTTCTTTACCTCCACTTTTCCTGTTCCCTATTTCTCTGCTCCCTTTCATAGCCAAACTTCTAACAAGAGGTGTCACGCGGGGTCTCAGCTCCCGCTCCCTACATAAGAACGCAGGACATGGTGAGGCCAAACATGAACACCCACGGAGCCATAGATAGGGGAGTCAAACCAATATATTCTCGCTGGCAGTTGGGCTGGAGAAAAAGGAAGCAGGATCTACATAATCTGCAACCCGCCATCCTAACAGCAGTCCGCGCTTGCCAGCCACCATCTTCTTGCTAGCCCCCATTTTTTCCACTAGCATAGCCACAGCAGTTATATTAGTGGCCAATGGCTTACGGGTTACAGCTGACGGCCAACTAGCCACAGCTGATGGCCATCTGATCATAGTTGTGGCCATTTACTACCCGAGCCAGCACCTTTCTATGTGAGGCCGAGAGCCTGGAAACTGCTTTCTGGGGCTCTGTCAGCACACACTGTTATCAGCACACACTGTCTATACTTCTTCTCCCAACTGTTCACTTTTCACTTCTTTGCTGCTTAGCTTCCACTCCACTATTTCTCTAAAAATGTTCCTGTCAAGGTCTCCAATGACCCCATGCTTCCTGGGGTCACTAGACCTTCAACAATGGACCATACCCTCATAAAATACTCTTTTTTTCTTGGAATGTGCAATACTACTTTATCCTGACTTTTCTCCTCTCTCTGCATACTCCTTCTCAATTTCCTTGGTTTTCCTCCACTCTGCAACCTTCTCTTCTCTGTAAACTCTCACGGGGTGATCTCATCCATTTCTATGATTTTATTTATTTTTTTTAACTGTATAATTTTATTTAATTATATTGGATGTATATTGTTTGATACTCTAACTGTTCTATTCTTTTTTTAACATTTTTTATTAGTTTCAGGTGCACAAAACAATGTAATAGTTAGATATTTATCATCTATATCCCTCACACAGCGACAACCCCCCTCCCCCATCCACTACCCCTCTGATATCGCACACAGCCATTACTTTTAAATATTATATATATGTCAACAAATCCCCGGTATATATGTAGCCAAAATCTTTCTTCTCTTCTCCAATTCCATGAATCTAAGTTTATTTAACATATAAACAATGAAATGCATGTTTGATCCTTTAAGTTTTATTCTTCCCTCTACCTTTACTATTTCAATTAATGGCATGATGACCACCCACTCACGTGCTCAAGCCACAAATCTAAGCATCATTTTAAATGCCTCCTTCTTGTTAATATTTTGCATTCAATCTATCAAGAAATATTTTCTATACCTAGAAAATCGATCCCTTCCCCTTTTTCTTCCCTGCAACCATCCTGTACCAGGTTACCATTATCTGGCACCGGGACGGCTACAGAAATTCTCCTACTGGGACACTGTATTTTCTTATTTTGCTTCTAGTTCCCAATGCAATCTTCATATATCAGCCAATAATGTTTTGTAAAAATTCAATCATATTATGAGATTCATCTGCTTAGAACCCTTCTATGTAATTCCACTTTATTTCTAATAAATATAAATTGTTTATTATGACCTACAGAGAACACTGTGATCATGTTTACATCTCCCAGCTCATCTCCAGCCATTCCTTACCTTGCTCACTATAGTTGAACCACATAGACCTTCTTTCAGTTTATAAAACCACTAACCTCATTCCTTCAATAGGGGCTTTCCCTTCCCTGAAAAGCTCTCTCTCTTGCTCTTTATGTGGTTAAATGTTTCACATTCTAACTGCTTTCTCAGAGAGAAACTTTAAACATTAACTGACCATCTCACCGAGCAGAATTTCTCACTTGCCATCAATTAACATAAATACACCCTTCATAAGACCTTTTTCATTTGTCATATTCGTCAGATTTATCAATTGACTTCCATGTTGCCAATACAATGATCATTTCTTAATGTTCTTCTTACTCATTCTATCAGCAGCATTTGACACAATTTATCAATCCCTCTTCCTTCAAACATCTTATTTACCTTTTAGGCAGTGGTATATTGGAGCCCACTTTGTAAGAGACAACTGTTAAATTCTTGGAATTTTGCGAGCCTATTATTGAATAATTCATAGCTTAAAATTGGCTATGATAGAAGTATTTACATCACAGAAATTGTCAAGCTCTACAAATCAAGGCTTTTGTTTTTGTATAACTATTTGTTAAACATTTACCACCACACCATTGATTTCAAGACATTGCCTTTTTAGTTCTTCTCCCGCATTGCAACATTTTCCTGATCTTTCCACACTGGAGTGCCCCAGAGCCATCAGTTCTTGGACCTCAACTCTTTTTTATCTATACTCACTCTCTAGGGAATCTTATCCAGACCATAACTCTAACTACCATCTACTTGTTGATGACTCTAAAATTTATATTTCTAGCCTTGATTTTCTGCCAAAACTCAAATTCCACCTATCCAACTTCCTTGTTAACATCTTCATTCCAATGTCTAAACAAGCATTTCAAACTTAATATTCTGAAACCAAATATTTGGTTTGCCACCTTTCCCTCAAATATGCATCTCTGAGAGTCTGGCCAAAATCTCGGAGTTTCCTTGATTTTTCTTGATTTTTATACCCTATATCTAATCCATCAGCAAATCTTTTTTGATTCTCCATTCAAAATATATCTTGAGTTTGACCACTTCTCATCATCTCCATGGCTGCCCTTCTACTTCAAAGCGCTATAATTTTTTGTCATTTTTTTCAATAACCTCCTAACTTGTAGTCCTATTCCACTCCTGCCTGCCAACCATCTATTCTCCACTCATCAACATTAACTATCCTCATGGCTTTCTGCTTCATTCAGTACAAAATCCAAAGTGACCACCAAGACCCATAAGGCCAGATGCAACCTGACTCTGCTATCTGTCTAACCTTGTTAATTTCCACTGTCCTCCCCATTACCTAGGTTCCAGATACACTGGTCTCACTATTGTTCCTGCAAGCTCTAAGAACCCTCCAGAAAGAGCCTTTGCACCTGTTGTCCCCTCAGACTAGAATATTCATTGACTGAACATTTGTAGAGTTCATTTCCTTCGGTTCTTTACTCAAAATCACTGTGTCAGAAAAGACTTTCATGGCTGGCCCAAATATATATATATATATTTTTTTATTTTATAGCTTTTATCAAGATATGCCATGATAATACATTATGTATTTATTGTGATTCCCTCCATTAGAATATAAATTCTTAAGAGGACAGACACTTGGACTGCTCTGATTACTGCTGATTCCTCAACTCTTTGAACCATGCCTGACACTTAGTAATTACTTATTGAGTAATTGATGCATTAAGGTTTTCTTGTTTGTTTGTTTACTCTTTCTGGGTTATAAGTTCCAGCTCCGTGAGAGCCTACCAAAAAGATTATATACCTAATTAAATGATCACAGAAGCTGTTGATTAACCCCTAATATACTTATACTTACTTGATACTTCCACCCAATTGTCCCAGCAGAACTAAACTCAACATGTTGAAATATGTCTTTTTGACTTTACTGTTTCCGTTAGAGCAATGTGGTCCTGTCCATTGTACAAATTTACATATTTAAAGCTTCCTTTCACTTTTTATTTTTCTCCTTTATTAAGTTTTACATCAATACATTCCAAATTTTAAATTATGCCTTCTGAAAGGACTCTTTGCTCTTTCTTTCCATTCCCGTTGTCGCCACATAGTTCAGATTTTCTTGTTTGAACTGTTTTAGTCACCGTCTAGGTATTCTTTTGATCTGTACCTCTGAGTTTATTTTTAATCACAGTAACTAATTAATCACTGTACATCATAGTTCTTGCACTCAAATCTTTAGTGTCTAAAATTATCTAGTTTAGCTGCATTGACCATATAAACTACTGTCCAAATGGGGACACTTTTGAGAGTGAAAAGGGCACTATTATTAATTATACTGGGACAAGAGGTATGGGCCAGAACTGTCCAGGCAAACTAGGATATATGGTCACCTTGACTTTCACGGGGAATGTTGGGTGCCTACACAACAATCATGCCTCCTCTCTTTCTGAAAGAAAAGCTATTTTTTTCTGTCATCCACTCCTCCTCGACATGATTTAGTGATACAAACTGAATCATTTTAGCCCACCTGGACATTCCATTCCTTCCATCAGTAACTAATTTAAGAAGGAGCATGTGATCTAATTTTAGCCTGTGAAATGTGAAAGATAGTCTGCTTCAGGGAAAAAGATTTCTGAAAAATATTTGTATACGTTTATAAAGACAGTTCTTATCCTTCAGCTGTTTGATGTCTTGTCTGCATTTGATGCCTGAAACTACAGGAGGCAACTTGTGACCACGAGGCGCCTGGCAGAGGACAAACCTGACATCCTAGTGTTAGCAGAGAGAAAAATAAAAAGAACTTGATTCTTTGATGATATCATTGAGACACTGAATTAACCAAACCTGGGATGCCCTGCCTCCAAAAGCAGGGTACTGTTCTGCTTGTGTAGGATAATAAATTTTCCTTGTTATTTAAATAAGCTCAGGCAGAGTTTTCACTTACTTATTGCTGAAAGCATTCAGGTTTGATGCAAGCTAAATACAAATCTTTCTCTGTTTGGCTTTTAAGATTCTTTACCTTACAGATAGGGTCGGTCCCCTCACCCCCATCTGCAACCTATTTCAGTACACTTCACCTTTGAGCCAAACTAGAAGACTACAATCCCTTTTTGGAAATATATTTTGACTTCTCATGACCATATCTTTGTATAGGCTGCCCCTTGTTTCAGAAATACAATTTATTCATTTCAGCGTGCTAAAATCTTTAGGACCCACTCATCTCAGATCTTATATCCTCATGAAGTTTTCCTGGTTCTCACCTTTTTCCTTTTTAAACCCAATTTGCAATGAGTTCATACTTCTCTCGTAACACATTTTGACCCCATCCTGTAGTATCATGTACAGTTCTTTTTTCTTTTAATTAAAGTTTATTGGGGTGACAATTGTTAGTAAAGTTCCATAGGTTTCAGGTGTACAATTCTGTAATACATCATTTATATATTACATTCTGTGTTCACCACCCAGATCATGTACAATTCTAAATCTCCCCCCTACACTTACTCTTCTCTGCATCCTTCAAGCACCTGACACAGGACTTTGCATATGCAGAAATTATTTCCTAAATTGAAATTCTGAAAATATTTCACTATCTGTCACTATTAGTGAGTTAAGTAGTATTTTCTTATAATTTGCAAGGCATCAAACTTAGAATAGTTGGATTTCTGTCCTCAAATCACTATTTTAAGATAAAGAATACAGGGGAAATTAATAGCTAATGAATAACACATTTTGCTATTGGCAAACACACACTACAAATGATGCAATGATTGTTTTGCACACATCTGCCTTCCGTAACTAGTTGGCCAAAGTGACGATTTCATTGTTAGTGTTTTTCTACAATATATATCAGAAAGTTTGAAGAGGTAAATGGAAGCTTGCCATATATCATGCCAAATTCTTTATTGAATTAAAAGTAATAGGAGGAAAATACAGAAACATGTATTAATTTATGGTATACTTCTTACTCAGATGAAATGCCTCTGATTTAGCATGTTAATATTTCAAAAAGACTTGAAATTCTATTCTTCCTGTTCCAGTCTCATAGTTTTTTTTTTAAAAAATTGCTTTAGCAAGAGAGAGAAAGGCAGGAAAAGACACAAAAGGCAGGGAGTGCCTAATATATGCCGGATAATATGTTAAGACCTGCGCATACATTTTCTTATTTTATCCTCAGAACAGTCCCATGAGGTAGGCTTTTTTATCTCCAGTTCACTAATGAGAAAATGAGGCACAGAATTGTGCCAACAAATACAGTTATAAAATGATGAAGCCAGGATTTGAATCCAGGTATTGGTTAACTAAATTCTGGTCGTCTTCACCAAAAGTATAGGTAACTTAACATTTGGATTAAAGGTCAAAAGCTATGTTAAGTAATATGAATTTTTAGGATGAAAATTGAGGAACTCATAAGTTAGTAGAAGCAACAAATGCCCATGGGTAAGTTATTTACAAAGTAAGTATAGAAAGCACAAGTGAGAGTGCAGAGAGTGAGACGAGAAAAACACCAGTAAACGGTGCATTAAAAAAATGGTGGTGAACACACAACGGAATTTATAGATGATGTAATACAGAATTGTACACCTGAAATCTATGTAAATTTACTAACAATTGTCACCCCAATAAATTTAATTTTTTTAAAAAAATGGACACAATGGGCCACTGAGGCTTAATCCTATTGGTACCCTCTGAGAACTTGTGCAAAGTGTGCTTCAAAATTACACCCCCAGGGGATGGGATGCTAAGGTACTTATCTACCCACCCTCATCTCTCTTTGTTTGAGGATTATCCCCAGGGCGTGTTAAATCCCCAGCCCTTCAGTGGCTTCTGTATGCTTTTGTCACTGGCACTGGAGAAAGCCCTAAGGCAGAGAAGCAGAGGCGTTAGCACTTGAGGTGACACATTGTAGGACAGCACGTGCACAGGTGCAGTACCTGTCCAACTCAGGGGAGATAGTGAACAACAGTCAGACACATCAGGGAATGTACTGACGAAATCGGGGCAGGCATCAGAGAGGAGACCACATCTGAATGGGGCATTGAAGGATGGATCGAATTTAACTCAGCTACGTGTGGTGAGGAAGAGAAGCAGGAAGTAGAGTTGTGTTTTGTTCAATTTCAATCTACCCTGACCACCTACTTTAAAATTGCAAGACATCCGTCCCACCATTCCTTACCACAATTGCAACCTCCCCCTTACTTTATCTACTGATTTTCCATGGGAATTATTAACACACTATGTTATTTACTTATTTGTTATATTTATTGTTTACTGCTTATATTACTCATCTTCACTAGAATATAAGTTTCAGGAGGGCAAGACTGTTTGTTTTGTTACCAAATATAACCTAAGCACTGAGAACAGTGTCCAACACATCAGAATTCTTTAATAAATATTTGTTAAATGAAAGAATGAACCTGATCATTCAGCTATTGAGGTACTGGATGGCTGTCTCTAAATTTAATGAAGATGGAGAATCTGAAAAGAGAGGAAGCATGAGAAAACAATTAATGAATTCCATGTGGGCCCCACTTAAATCCAAGGTACCATGAGACATTGTAGTCAGATTTCAGGAAGGAGAAAGGCCAGGAATTGATACTCAGTTGGCACTCTGTATTTTTTCTTTTTAACTTGATATTCAGCCTCATACATACATTTGGTGCCTTTTCCAGGATCTGTTTCCTCAGGAAATCATCTATATTTATAGTATTCATATACTCTGGAAGACACAATAATCTCACAATTTTCTGGCATCATCTGTCCTCAAGGGCCTCTAGGCTTTTGTGCTGAAAAGTTATTTCTCTTATAGTTTTGCATTTACTTCTTTAAACTGAAAGCATCTGTCAGAGGAGCTGATTCTGCTTGGCAGCCCCCACTCACTCAGTCGTGCCCGTAATGTCATTACTAAACTCGGGGATCTGCTTTCCCTGGGACTCACTCTTCTGCCCTAATATGTCACAGGATTCTCCTCCGACGCTGGGTGGAACTACAAGATACAGTCTTTACATGTGGACAAGTGGTCCTTTGATTTTATGTCATAGGCCGTCTTATAAGAAAGATTATCTATCTTCTAGCTAGAACTGACACAGGCTGGTTCTTGGATGATCAGACAGACAAAATAAAGGTTCATGTGATAGCCAATGTCTGTTTCTGACATTAAGTTTGCACCTGCTTCACCCTGACAAAATGAAATTCAGTTACAGACATACGTCAGAGATACTGCAGGTTTGGTTCCAGACCATTGCAAAAAAGTGAGTATCACAATAAAGCAAGTCATACAAAATTCATGGTTTCCCAGTGCATATAAAAGTAATATTTACAATATACTATGGTCTGTAAAGTATGCAATAACACTAGGTCTAAAGACATACAGACCTTAATTAAAAAATACTTCATTGCTAAAAAATGCTAACCATCTTCAGCAAACAATAATCTTTTTGTGGGGGTGGGGGGAGGGTCTTACCTTGATGTTGATGGCTGCTGATTAATCAAGGCAGTGGTTTCTGAAGTTTGGAGTGGCTGTGGCAATTTCTTAACATAAGACGACAGTGAAGTTTCCCATATTGATTGCCTCTTCCTTTCATGATATATTTTCATGATATAGATTCATGATATATATTTCATGATATATATTCATGCCTCTTACTTTCACGATATATTTCTCTATAGTATGTGATGCTGTTTGATAGCATTTTATCTATAGTAGAACTTCTTTCAAAATTGAAATCAATCCTCTCAAATCCAGCCGCTGCTTTACCAACTAAATTTATATAATGTTCTAGCTTCTTTGTTGTCTTTTCAACAATCTTCACAGCATTTTTACAGCATTTTCTTGAGATCGTCAATTCTATCTCAAGAAACCACTTTCTTTGCTCATCCACAAGAAGCAACTCCTCATCTATTCAAGTTTTATCATGAGATTGCAGCAGTTCAGTCACATTTTCAGGCTCCATTTCTAATTCTAGTTCTCTTGTTATTTCCACCACACCTGCAATTACTTCCTCCACTGAAGTCTTGAACCCTTTAAAGTCATCCATGAGGGTTGGAATTAACTTCTTCCAAACTCTTGTTAATGTTGATATTGTGACATTTCATTCTTCCCATGAATTACAATGTTCTTAATGGCATCTAAAATGGTGAATCCTTTCCAGGTTTTCAATTTACTTTGCCCAGATTCATCAGAGGAATCACTATCTTATGGCAGCTCTAGCCTTGCAAAACGTATTTCTTAAATAATAAGACTTGAAAGTGGAAATTACTCCTTGCTATATGGGGTGCAGAATAGGTGTTGTGTTAACACACATGGAAACAACGTTAATCTCATACATCTCCATCAGAGCTCTTTGGTGACCAGGTACATTGTCAATGAACAGTAATATTTCGAAATGAATCTTTTTTGTTGGGCAGGGGTCTCAACAGTGGGCTTAAAATCTTCAGTTAACCATGTTGTAAACAGATATGTTGTTATCCAGGTTTTGTTGGTCCATTTAGAGAGCACAGGCAGAGTAGAGTTACCATAATTCTTAAGGGACCTAAGATTTTCGGAATGGTAAATGAGCATTGGCTTCAACTTAAAGTCACCAGCTGCATGAGCCCTTAACAAGAGAGTCAGGCTTTGAAGCTCTGAAGCCAGGCATTGACTTCTCTCTAGCTATGAAAGTCCCAGATGGCATCTTCCATATAAGGCTGTTTCGTCTACATTGGAAATCTGTTGTTTAGTGTAGCCACCTTCATGAATTATCTTAGCTAATTCTTCTGGGTAACTTGCTGTTTCATCTTGCACTTTTATGTTATGGAGATGGCTTCTTTCCTTAACCCTCATGAATCAACCTCTGCCAACTTCAGACTTTCCTTCTGCAGCTTCCTCACCTCTCTGGGCCTTCAGAGTTGAAGAGAGTTAGGGCCCTGTGCTGGGTTAGGCTTTGGTTTGAGGATATGTTGTGTCTAGTTTGATGGTCTGTGCAGGTCACTAAAACTGTATCCATATCAGCAGTAAGGCTGCTTCTCTTTCTTATCATTGATGTATTCACTGGAGTAGCACTTTCAATTTCCTTTAAGAACTTTTCCTTTGCATCTACAACTTGGCTAACAGTTTGGTTCAAGACGCCTAGATTTTGGCCTGTCTGATCTTTTGACACGTCTTCCTCACTACAGTTAATCATTTCTAGTTTGTGATTTAAAACGAGAGACGTGTGACTCTTCCTTTCACTTGAACACTTAGATGCCATTGTAGGGTTGTTAATTGGTAATTGGCCTAATTTATATATTATTGTCTCTCAGGGAGTAGGGAGAACAGGGAGAGAGATGGGGAGGAACTGCCCATCAGTGGAGCAGTCAGAACACACACATTTATCTATTAAGTTTGCCGTAATTTATGAGCTTTGTGGCACCCAAAAGAATTGTTAAGAGTAATGTCAAAGATCACTAATCACAGATCACCACAATGCATATAATAATTATGAAAAAGTTTGAAATACTGTAAGAATCATGAAATGCAACACAGAGACACAAACTAAGCAAATGCTGTTGGAAAAATGGTGCTATAAACTTGCCCGAAACAGGGTTACCACAAACAATTTGTAAAGAAAAAAAAAAAAAAAGGCAAAAAACCTGCAATATCTGCGATGCACAAAAAAGCAAAGTGCCATAAAATGAGGTATGCCTGCATGTAGATTGCCATATTTTGAAATTTCTTGTGTTGAACTTTACTTTTTGTGTTAATGAGGAAGAAATGGTTTGTTAAGCAAATTAATAGAGGAAAACTATTGTGAACAGAATGCTTAAAGTTTATAAATAATTCAAAAAAGAGATAAGCAAGCCCAAGTACTTTAGAAGTATCATTTACATATAAATACCTACAATGGTAGGATAATTACAATTGTTTTTATTTATTAATTGAACCCATTTCTCTAAAATATTCCCTTAAACTACATTTTCATAGTCTATCATCTAGATTCCTTGAAAGTAAAACAAGTGATGATTTTTAATATCCAATAATTAAGATTTGTCACTAATTCTGCTTCTACCCAGTCAATGAGGTCTGGCAGCAGTGCATTCGCCAGCCATGAAGCAACATTATCAGAATAAAATGTCAAAAGTCCAACGGTAGGCCTCAACATCAAGAAATTCCAGGTTTTATAGAGTTGTTTTAAAATAAAGTATAAACACTGAGTGGATATTATTTAAGCCAGGCGCTACCGATTTCCCTCACGGACTACACAGTACAGCAGGGACTCATAGCCACGTAAAGCAATCCTTTGAAAGAACCCTGTGCCTTTAGATGGTAGACAAGCAAACACATAAAAACTTACCATCCCTTGATGGTTTTCTCCAAGTGTCTCATTGCCTGACCACCGATGCTATTATTGCTCATTTCACACAGCAAACTCTGGGTTTTTTTTTTTAATTAATTTTATTGGGGTGACAATTGTTAGTAAATTTACATAGATTTCAGGTGTACAATTCTGTATTACATCGTCTATAAATCCCATTGTGTGTTCACCACCCAGAGTCAGTTCTCCTTCCATCACCATATATTTGATCCCCTTTACCCTCATCACCCACCCCCCACCCCCTTACCCTCTGGTAACCACTAAATTATTGTCTGTGTCTATGAGTTTTTGTTTCTCATTTGTTTGTCTTGTTCTTTTTGGTTTATATACCACATATCAGTGAAATCATAGGGTTCTCTGCTTTTTCTGTCTGACTTATTTCACTTAGCATTATTCTCTCGAGATCCATCCATGTTGTCACAAATGCTCCTATATCATCTTTCCTTAACGCCGAATAGTATTCCATTGTGTATATGTACCACAACTTCTTTATCCATTCATCTATCGAAGGACATTTTGGTTGTTTCCATGTCTTGGCCACCGTAAACAAAGCTGCAATGAACATTGGCGTACACGTGTCTCTATAGAGAAATGCTTTTATATTTTTGGGGTAGATACCCAGGAGAGCGATTGCTGGGTCATATGGTAATTCTATTCGTAATTTCTTGAGGAACCTCCACACTGCCTTCCATAGCGGCTGCACCAGTCTGCATTCCCACCAACAGTGTATGAGAGTTCCTTTTTCTCCACAGCCTCTCCAACACTTGTTACTATTTGTTTTGTTGATGAAAGCCATTCTGACTGGGGTGAGGTGATATCTCATTGTGGTTTTCATTTGCATTTCTCTGATGATTAGCGATGTTGAGCATTTTTTCATATGTCTATTTGCCATTTGTATATCCTCTTTGGAGAAATGTCTCTTCAGGTCCTCTGTCCATTTTTCAATTGGGTTGTTTGTTTTTTTGTTGAGTTTCATGAGTTCCTTGTATATTTTGGATATTAGCCCCTTATCAGAGGAACTGTTTGTGAAAATCTTCTCCCATTCAGTTGGTTGCCTCATTATTTTGTCAATAGTTTCTTTTGCTGTGCAGTCTCTGGGTTTTTTTATCCTAATAATTACAATGGCTAAAAGGCACTTCCAATTATGATTCTGCCAAAAATCCTCCACATTTATTTATTTAACATGAGGTTATTTGAAGAAAGAACTTGAAAAACATGTCTTCAATGTTTGTCCTAGTAATCAGTGTGATGCTTTTCTTTTTTGCATTTAACACTATGATATAATTATATACTATTATCCTCTCGTATATATAGATTCAGTGAATGAATTTTTCTACTAAAAAGTTATTCACACCATTTATCTTTGCTCTCATTTTATTTTTCATTCTATAAAGATACTTGTTGCAAACTGAAGATACATGGGAAATAGAAAGGCATACTGAAGACAATTATTGACAGGTACACTGGAGTGAAATTAGAGGAGTGGACATGGGTCAGGCTTACACAGAGCTGATCAGTTGTGTCTATGCCCAAAGTAGCTCCTTTAGTATCATCTACTAAAGTACTGAGCAAGGCAATTCCGTTGTTTGTGCTTGGCTTAAATTCTCTTTGAAGAGACATGGTAATATCTTGTCTTCTAGTATCAGGTACCCACAGGACACTTTTGACTCAGGAAAGAGCCACCTTGCCTTCTCTCTTTGATCAGGGAGCAGATTGTCTCATATGAGCCCTACCCTCCAAACACTCTATTGGCCAGAACCAGGTCACATGCTCACTCCTTTACCATCTATTAACATAGGGAAATGTTTAGTGTAGACTACTCATGCATAATTTCCTGAAATTAGCATGTTACTTACCAAATAAAATCAGGCATCTTTAAACAAAAGGAGAAAAAGGAGAGTGGATAAGGACCAGGGATAGTAAGCAACCAACATCTGCTACATCCAGAAATTAAGAAATAGCAAGATGGTAGCTTTCCTCCAGATTAAAAATAAATAAAAAGAAAGATAAATAAATGTTTAAATACAATGGTTAAACAGTGACATGCATCTCTTTATTTTTAAGAATGTTCTTCCAACATTCATTCTGAAAGAGGTTTTTGTATTGCTAAAATGTATTGAATTCCCAGTAATTATATTTGCATAAAAATGTAGAGAAATAGATCAAGATAGTAATATATTTTTAATGTTAATGCATGGACAGCACATGCATGTACATGGATCTAAGCTCACCTGAACAGACACCACAGTTCATCTGATGGCATATATCCAAGGCTCAGGCATAGTGCATACAAATAAGTATTTGTTTTCCATATGACTAGTGACTCATTTTACATAGTTTTACACTTATCTTACACTCATTTTCAAAGCATAACCCACCATATTCTGATTTGTGTTTGCATATACTGCTACCATCTGCCTATTTAAGGCAACACAGCAATTATAAAACAACAGTCCATGGTATCCACAGAAAGGATAGATAGAGCCAAATGAAAAGGGAAGAGAAGAATATCATAGCCTTTTACAAATGCAAGTTTCACAATGCATGATCACAATGCATGATCTCTATGGCACATTCTCCATGTCAACAGCCTGTGTATTACGAGGTCAGAAAATTAAGTTCGCAAACTCATCCTAGGAAAAGTGCTACATACCTCATTGTTGAGTATCACTTCAAGGTACCCCCCCCCTTGGGAAGCTATGCACCAACGCCAGCACCTAGTACACCCTTCCAAGCAGTTTTGGAACACTTTTTCTGGAATGGCCATCAGAGCTGTCATCATGTTACCCTTGATGTCCTGAATGTCATCAAAATGTCTTTCAATATTTCCTTTATCTTTGGGTAAAGAAAGAAGTCATTGGGGGCCAGATCAGGTGAGTAGTAGGGTATTCCCATACAGTTATTTGTTTACTGGCTAAAAACTCCTTCACAGACAGTGTCATGTGAGCTGGTGCATTGTCGTGATGCAAGAGCCATAAATGACTGGCGAAAAGTTCAGATCATTTTCATCATTTTCACGCAGCCTTTTCAGTACTCCCAAATAGTAAACTTGGTTAACTGTTTGGCTAGTTGGTACAAATTCATAATGAGTAATCGCTCTGATACCAAAATGAGGTTAGAAACATCGTAGCAACAAGTTCGTGAACTTAATAGTCATATCTTGCATGCTTTCTTTACTTGTCCCTAAGCTGGAACTCAATTTCTGTTTCTTAGCAATATGCTACCTTGTTAATTATTTTACTTTCATGTATTGAAAAATTAGACACCTTTGCACATAGATTGTAAATAACAATAAATGACTATTATGCCAAAAGGCTTAAGTTTATTATAGCAAGTTAACAGTATAACCCACCAAATGTCCGTTACCCCCAGTCACTTTCTTCATGCACATTCATTTCCCATGAGTCTGTTGTTCTAGAATTTATGCTGATAATGAGCTTTAGAATATTGATTTTACATGACATAGGGTCACATTTTAAAGCTTTTTATCAAAATAACTGGAGATGTAGTCTTAAAATACACTTCATCTATACAGCTGTCTTTAATCTCTGGGGATAAATAGCGACAAATGAGGCCTAGTTTTTGACTTGTTTCGCTGGTGCTGAAACAGAGTGGGGGTTTTAATGGGGCCTTTAAGTGGATAACAGGCATGCAGTGAGCATTCTGAGATATGATAATGAACTCTGTGTATGAGTGCAGGACTATATTTTTCACTGTGTTTCCGCACAAGAAAGTATTTGCAATTTATAAAAGAATCAGAAGTCTATTTACGTGGCCACGGGGATGTGTTCTAAATTTCCTTATGCATTTAAATATCCCTATTTTCACACCCACTACAATCATTATTTAGTTTGCAGATTCATTAAACTGTATAATGCGTTCTTATTAACTGCCAAAGAAATCATGTCAAATTAGGTGTGGATTTTAATTACTTAAAAAAATAGCACACAATAATGCAACATGCCCCAAATATTTGAATCACAAAATGGGTATGTGGAGAAAAGACTTTGGATAAAAACCTTTCATCCAATCCTTCAAATTAATGTATTTAATGTACTCCAATTATAGGAAAGCACTAGCTGTGATTTCAATTTTGGTTTGATAAAAGCAAATCTAGAATCTCTAATTGCTGAAATGTGACACATCACATAAATTACTGCAACCGGAATATAGGAGCCATGGAATCCTGAAAAAGAAGCAGAAACTCTTGTCTTTGCAAATGTCAATGTGGTTAGTATGAAAGTAAGACAAAGTAAGCAGAGGTAAAATGCCTGGGTGCTCTGGCAATAAAATAGTCTGGTTTCCTAACAATCAATTGATTTCTTGCAAATAAGAGAATGTGAAAATACATATACAAGAATCAGGCACTGTATAATGCCTTGTGTTATGTTTACCATTACAGTGGTACCTCAGTTTTCAAAAGTCTCCATTGATGAACATTTCGGTTTACGAATGCCGTAAACACAGAAGTAAATGTTCTGGTTTTCGAACACAACTCAGAAGTCAAACAGGTCATGCGGCTTCCACTGAGTGCAAGATCCTGAGGCCTACCTGTCAGCTGTTTTCCAACATTTCAGAACTTGTGGAGTACGTTTGAAAACCGAGGTACCACGGTATATGTACCCTACAAAATGTGGGGCTATGGCATTATGGAAACAGCATAGACTTTGGTGCAGATAACTCTGGATTTTTGTCCTATGTATGACATTTCCTAGTTATATGATTGTGGGCAGACTAGATATCATCTTTATTCTCAGTTTCCTTATTATTAATATGTGGCAGAGGGTGTACTTCTGACTGATGAGCTGATTTCTATTTATAACCCTATGTGGTCAAGAAATTCTGAAGAGCCCTCTGAATACTAAATCATTAGATACTGTATGCATGGATATACCTTTTAAAGCAGTACTGGACTCATAAGAAATAAAAACATCCAGTCACCCCTAAAAAAAATTTTAAATGGAACTAAAACCAAAAGGTTTCCTTGCCTCAAATATAAATTCCAGTATCAGAACTGCTATCAGAAGAGTATATGTTAGACAAAATACTTGCAAATCAAATCTAGCAGTACGTAAAATATACATAAGATATATAAAAAGGATAAGATATCATGTGCAATTAGGTGACCATATTAACAGACTAAGAAAATCTATATGATTATCTTAATAGATTTAGGAAAAGAATTTGCCAAACTTCCACATTCAACAACAACGAAAAACAAGGTAAAGGACATAAAAAGATAAACCGACAGCTACCATCCTACTTAATGGTGAGAGACTGAATGTTTTGCCTCTAAGACTGGGAAGAAGGCAAGACTGTACTCTCTTATCACCCCTAATCCACGTGGAACTGTAATTAATGACTAGAGCAGAAAGGCAAGAAATAGAAATAAAAGACTGATACCGTGTTTCCCCGAATATAAGACCTAACCTGAAAATAAGCCCTAGCATGGTTTTTCAGGAGGACATCCCCTGAACATAAGCCCTAATATGTCTTTTGGAGCAAAACTTAATATAAGACCCAGTCTTATTTTCGGGGAAACACGGTAGACTGGATTGGAAAACTGTTTTCACAGAAGATTTTCTTGTCTATTTAAAAAATTTCAAAGAAGCTGCGAAAATGGATCTAATAATTGAGTGAGTTTTACAAGATCGTGGGATACAAGGTATATATACATATATAATTTCAAAATACTAGCAATGATGAGACAGGCATAGTATAGATATTCCCATTCCAAAAGGGAGAAATGGGAAGGAAGAAGGGGATGATGGATCCCAAGGAAGCCCGAAACCTAGCAAGGCGAACTCCATTACACCTTAACTCTCGAAATAACCCTCTTTAGTTTGAGGCTCTGACCTCCAGGCCCTCTGGGGTGGCAATATCACCTCCATGACTTTGGTTGGAAGCCATATGGCTGTTGACATGGTGACCCTAATGATCTTTGAGTCACCCATGCAGTCCTTCTTCTCTTTTTTTGAAGGATAGCCCAAGTTCACAGCCAAAGAGCTCCATGGCCCAGTCCTGTATGGTATAAGAAGCATAACAACCTTCCTTCATTTCGTTCCATGTTCTCCATCTCTTTAGTTGAAGCTGGCAGTGTCCTTGCTGGTATCATCCCATCTCTGTTCCTGGCCTCTGTTGAGATGGCCGAATAGATCTATGGTTCACACTCACACTTAATCTTATCAAAAGGTCAGTCTGACATACCCTTGGTTTTCTCATTTTTTGCAATATGGACAAGCTGAAAATTTTCTAAATCCCCAGGTTCTGATTCCTTTTTGCTAAATAATTCCATCTTCAATTTATCTCTCTCCTGTCAAATTTTATTATAAGTAGTCAAAAAGAGCAAAACTGCTTCTTTAATACTTTGCTTAGAAATCTCCTCAGGTCAAAAATCCAATGCATTGCTTGCAAGTTCTGTCTTCGAGAAAACACTAGAACGCAAACACAGCTCAGCTAAATTCTTTGCTGCTTTATAACAAGGATTGCCTTTTCTCCATTGTCTAATAACACATTCCTTACCTCCATCAGAAACCTCATCAGAATGGCCTTTACCATTCATATTTCTACTAACATTCTTTCTGTATATGATTATTAATTTATTTTATAAGAAGTTGGAAGCTTTCTCTAAAGTTGTTTTTTTTTTTCCATTCTGTGCCCTGACCAGAATTGCCTTTAAAAATCCCTTTACAGCAATGTTAGATTTTTCTAGCATGCACGTCAAAACTCTTCCAGCTTCTACCCATTATCCAGTTCCAAAGCCACTTATACATTTTTAGGTATTTGTTACAGTGCAACCCCACTTCTCAGTACCAATTTCTGTCTTAGTTCTGGCTGCCATCATGGGGGCTCTGTTTCCACGAAATCATTCAAACCTAATTACTTGCTAAAGGCCCCACCTCTCAGCAACATGACATTGGGAATTAGGAATTCAACATATGAATTTGAGGAGTATACAAATATTCAATCCAGACCATTGCCATAGTACCCTACTATAAAATTTATCAAACTGTACTGTTATTGCCTGGTCATTTTTCTGCCTCTCCTATTGGACCGTGGAACAAGATCTTTGCCAGTTTTATTGTGTATTCCGTGCATCTAGCACAGTGTTGATAGACCCCAAATATTTATTGAATGATAGAAGGAATTCATATGTAGAATAGAAATGCACACACAGAGACACACACACATACATACATAGGGTGTCAAAAAATGTATACACATTTTAAGAATGAAAAAAAACTGTATTAAAATTGTAATACTCAATATATACTGATAACAAAAGATGAATACAAGTCACGTTTCCCTTCTGCAATTACAAGAGGTGCTCAAAGTGGTTACCATCAGCATCCAGACACTTCTGATTATGGCGAACTACTGCTTGAGCAACGTTGACCAAAGTGTCGACTTGTATACATTTTTTTCGTACCGCCGGTATATATTTATATAGTCAATATTTATTAATGCCTCTCATGGATAGCAAATGCAATTCTATTGTGTCATACATTTCCAGTGAATTTACAGTTATTTTCATTAAGTTACAATTTATCTTAACTTTTCTTGGGAAGCAAAGAACAGAGAAGTTACTATCAGTTTACAGATAGTGTCATTGAAGCTCAAAGCAGATAATATTTCTTTTAGAAATTAGTGCTAGTGTTCAGACCGAAACCTCCTAAAAATCAGCATTCAGCCCATAAAAGTGATTCAAATGCTCGATATTATGATGATTCCTTCTGTGATGTAGCTAGAAAAAGAGTTCTATATTCTTATAAGAATTGTATAACTTAATGTGGAATGTGAATGATATAATTTGCTATAATAAAATCCATACAGGGATTATTATTGAAAAATAAGTGCTCTCATTTAAATAAAAATAACCCAAAACACATTGAAAGAAACATTTTCCAGAATTTTGTTTCCCTTTTTTCCTGTCCAATATGTATTGAAGTGTTGAAGAACTGATAAGTAATTGTTTTATCATTCATTCTAAACTCCACCCAATGAAGACTACACATACATAAATGCAAGCCTATTTTTTTCATAGTATTTATTTCAGACTCATGTCAGTTTATTTCTTCAAGAACATTTAATTGAACCTATTGAATAAAGGAGATGAAGCATTTTGAGATAGGAAATTACACTGATATTGGTAAATTCTAAAGAATCAAACTGTAGATTGCCTCTAAGTTCTGACACCAGAAGAATTAGTTCCATTTTATTAATTTCTAATTCTGTTTTCTATGTGAAGCACTAGAAGCATCATATCAATAATGAAAGGGAAAAAAAAGGAAAAATCTCTTAAAATTCCACCTTACTGACAAATCCTTTGTTTTCACTTTTTATGTTCCCTTGATCATAAGAAAACAATTTTTTGTGTGTTTGAAAGTATAGTGTACATTTTGTTGTTTTTCACTTGATAATGTGTTATAAACATTTTTACATGCTGCTATTCTTTACAATAATGCTTTTAGTAGATGGTTTATAGTCCACAAATTGATATTCTGTTATTTACTGAACCATTTCTCAGTTCAGACACTAAGCTGCTTTCAGTTTTTCACTATTATAAATAAATTAGCAATGAGAACTTTTGCATGTGCTGTTTCCTTTTTCCTTAAAATAGTATAGAGCCTCAACAATAGCAGCAACAGGTTAAAAAACTTGAAAATTTTCAAAGTCTTTGCTATTTTGTTACAATGATACTCTCAGCAGTGTACATTAATATACTAGGTTTCAACACAAACTCACTTGCACATATGTGCTCACTTAATAGTTGTAAAAAGATGCATCTTTGGTTTTAGTTCTTTAATAGTCACATTAAATTTTGTTCCATATGTGATTGTTGGTATGTGGACTCATCCCCTTCTAGACTGCAGCTCCCTGATATAAGGACCCTTAAGACAATGACGCAGCTACAAGGAAAGCTGATAATCCTCTGAGGGGAAAATGATCCTACCCCTCTTTTACCCCTTTTCCAATCTGCTGGTTCATTCTTCAACTATGTCAGATAGGGATTCATATTATCCTTTATTCTTACCACAAAATCACATCACTGACTTAGTATTTTCTGATGTTGGAACATGATGGATATCATTCTGCATTTCATCTTGTAAAGGAAGTGGGAATACCAGTTGAGATGGGAGGAGGGTAGCTGCAATCTCCGTAATTGCATAATAGCATAGGTATTTCTCTTTGACATGTAATCTAAGAAATCATGTAAGTAATGAAGAATCCTGCACTGAAGAGCACCACTGAACTTAGCCATGATTGTGTCACTTTAAGGTCACTATTAACGCTGATTCTAAAGGGACTTTTTTTAACGTATTAAATGTTGACTTTGTAAAAATAGCTGCTATATATATCAAGTGCCTATTATGTGCCAGACATTTCCACACACTTTATGTCTAATTTTCCCAACAATCCTATGAAATAGATAGCCATTGTCTCCATTCTGTAAGTTAGGAAACCAAGATTCAGAGAGGTTAAGTATCTCGTCCAGATTCATGTAGTAAATGGCTTAGCTGAATTTCACACCCACTGTTGTCTGTAGCTTCTATGATCTTTCACTTATACTGAGTTATTTAAAACAGTAAATATATTTTCTTCTTTATGCACAATTTTCTATTATAAATTATACTTTCACAGCAGTATATTTTCATTCAAGATATGAATAAATTATAATTCAAGTAATCAGCACTCTCAACCAATTACTATTTCTGCTTACAAACCAATAAATATTTCTTTCCATATAAATTTTCATCTGAATTAAAGAAAACCCAGTATAGATGAAAACCTCTTCAAGGACCTTATTTCCCAATGCTCTGTTACACCAGCTGTACTTGCTGGCGAACAGGCTCATTTGCCATTCTTTGAACATGGTTTTCCCTTTCTTTTGTGCGTTAGGTCATTTTCGACTGCAGACCTCCTTCTTCAGCTATGAAGGGCCCAATCCAGAGGATATCTTCCTTATGATCGCTTTCTTAATCACTTTAGTTAAAGTAACTTCTACCTCTTTGGAATAGCTATCCTACTTTGGTCTATGCACTTCTACTTCATTATTTGTATTTCATGCAGTGTATAAAGAAAACATGGCCTTTGAAGTTGTACATGTGGGATTCTATATTCAGCTCTAAACTATGTCACTTTTCTAAAGATCACTGTGAACTATTGCTCATGTAGCAAATCACCCCAAAATTAAGTGGCTTAAAACAATAAGGATTTCTGATTGCTCTTAAATCCTGAGGACGAGGACGCTAGGTGGTTCTCCTGGTCTTGGCTGGGCTTATGCGTCTTCAATGAGACTTGTATTAAGGAAACATCTTTACTGCTCTGGCTGTGCTCTTTCACATATTTGCTGGTTGGCTGGCAATTGATAATCTAAGGAAGTCTCAGTTAGGAAAACTAGACCCTTTCCACAGAAGTTCTCATCTTCCAGTAAGCTGTCCTGAGCATTTTCCAAATGGCAATGGGAGTTCCAAGAGAAAGCAAGTGGAAATTTTCTTAGAGCCTGAGCTCAGAAATGACTGTCAATTCTACAACATTCTGTCGGCCATAAACTAAATGTAGAGAAGTTCGGATTCAAGTGATAGGAAATACATTCCACTTCTGATGGGAGGAGCTGCCAAAATCAGCATAATGGGAATATCTACTCATACATTTTGGAATAAAATGTTTGATTAAAAAGTACTTATTGAATGCTTTGAATACATATACTCAATACGTGCTAAATTACATGTTCCTTATATATCTTGGCCTGCCATATCCTGCACATAGTAAGTTCACAAGAAATACCCAATGAGTGGATAATAGAAGTATGTATTTAGAAGCTTTCTGAAAGACTTTTTGAAATATTTTAACAAAAATATGCGATTAAGTAGATGCATTACTGCCTCAAAATTATATTTAATTCAAGTTATATAAAATATATAGCAAAATGAAAACTGATGCTAAAAACTATCATATAACTTTAACCATTTTTCTTCAAACTCCTGTTTCCTAAAATATATTTTTATATCATATAAAAAGTGGGAATTTCAAAGGAGGTGTTTGATCGTTTTCAATATATAATTTGTTCAGGACCATTATTTTTGACAATAGGTTTTTTTATGGGAGCAAAATAGAGTATATAAATTCTGCGTTGCATGCTAGGGAGAAAATCAGTATGGCTACATACTTCTTATGCTTCAAGGATTTTTACTATAATAGAAATATGCAGGCATGTTAACACCTTAGAACTTCACTGCCTCAGTGTGTCTTAAGACAGACATGGTGAGAATGCATTCCCCTGAGTTTTACTTGCTGAAATAAAGCACACTTTCTGTTTAGTAGCCAAATAAATGTGCTGATTTTATTTACAGTTTTAGAAACCACCTTATCTTGTCAAAGAGCTTTGAATCAATAATCTGATAAAAACCCGTATGTCCAAGCGAAAATTGAACATACATAGGTTTAGGTACGTAGTAAAACTCAGTCATATAAAAATTTCTCTCATTCAATAAGAAAATATAATCCCCTGTGATAATGAAACCTATACCCTCCCTAATTTATCTCCTGTGACAGGTTCATGTTTCTGTCTATATGAACCTGTACTTCAGCATTTTTAACATTTGCCGGGCATCTTATCTTTTATACATGTCAAAGGCAATTTTTTTATAAATGTGAAAGAAATACCCAAACGCTAATGCGCTATATATAACATTTAAGCTTTTAAAATTAGACTTGCAAAATTAAGTAGTTCAAAAACCTCAGACAAAAATATAGAATAATATAATAAAATCATGTGCTCAGCATATGCTTTTATCATATTCTCACATTATTTCATGTTTTCATTAGTTATGATTTGGTATCTCTCAAAAATCCTTCATATTTCCATTATTTCTCTCCTCAGAGGTAATCTACTTTCATTAATTCAATGTTTGTCATTTATAGTTAATTTCCTAAGATTTCTACATTTTTATTTATTTCTAACCAAAATATATTATATTTTTTCAGCATTTTAAACTTTATATAAATGGTATATTACAGGTAATACTTTTCACATTGCTTTATTTAACATTATATTTGTGAACTTCATCTATATCATTCTATGTGCTGTTCTGATGGTTTATTTTGACTGCATTATTTTTGGAACATTCCATTTATGACTATATCATACAATTTATTTATTCTCCAGTTGGTGGACACTTCAACTGCTTTCAATTCTTCCCTTTCCCAAATAATGCTTCCATAAAGTCTTGGACATACAAGTATCTCCTCTTGTAGACGTGGAACAGTTTCTTTGCTGGAAAAGGAGCTCCTGAGTTTTAGGGAATAGACACTTTCAACTTTATAAGATATTACCAATGTACAATTCATTCACATTGTATGAGAATTCTCTTTCTCCACATGTTCCTTTATAAAATAAATTATGTGTTTTCTTGTTATCCTATAAGGACACCTAAAACAGACTGTGATTCCCTTTTTCTCCTGACTCAGACCTCAGTGTAGTACTCAACTATGGTAACTGCCAGATTCTCCTCCACAAGACCACAGATCATGTTTACACTTCAGGGAGGAACCATATCAGTTTCTCCAGGTGGTTTGCAGCAAGGAAGAGCTTTATTTTGTGGGAGGAAGAATCGGGAATGTTGAGAAGGGGTGCCTGTCTCTGCTCTCAATTGAATTGGCTAAAGGCGAATCCTTTAACCTCTTCAATTCCCAGTTGCCTTCTTTATTACAAAAGAGGCAACTGGGAATCAGAGGAAAGCATTTTCACAACACAGCCAGAAAGTAGCAAACCATGGAATGTAACTTAGTCCTTCTGCTTCTTAGTAAAGTGCTCTTTGTACTATATCTTTCTTCCAAAATGATTTTTCCTTTTAGTATCTCTGGTTTTTCCTCTGAGGTTTTATTGGTATTTGCTAGACAAAATTGGGTTTTGCAATGTGTTTCTAGAGATAATATTAGGTAAACATAAATTTTAGTCTCAGTGTTATAGAGGTCCTCTGCATGCAATATTCTATCCCCTGACAACTGTTCAAGTCTCAGAATTTCAGAGCAGGAAGGGATCCTCAAAATGTTGGCTCAACGTTGTCAAGACAAGACAAAGGTGAAAAGTTAAATGTAAAGAGGTTGTTTGCCCAATATCACACTGTGGCAGAGCCACTATCATATTAACTTTTTCTAATTGTAACAGTGAAGAATAAAATAAAATTCAACTACAAAATCCTACCAGAGATAACGACTATTAAAATATCATTGTCTGTTTCTCTATTCTAAGTATCCATTAACAGAACAGATAAATAGATTGCGATATTTATTTAATACCACAACAACAACTACAGTCTTCTTGGATTTGATTTCAATTTGGACATTTACTAGATGTGTAACCTTGGGCAATAAAATTTAATCTCCTTGACCCTCAGTTCCCCCATCTATAAATACAGGGAAATAGTTTTGAGAATTAGATATAATACATGGGAGAACTGAGAACAGTATCTGACAATAATCATTGCTCAATAAAACATAGCTATTATTCTAAATAAATGAAGACATAGATTGTGCTTCATTATAATAAGGAAGATATTTTTAGATTTGATATGTGTTCTGCCTATTCTGTACACATATATAGTATACATGTATAACCATGTTTTTAAAGTGTGTGTTTCTCTCTAATTTTTTTTAAAAAGGGATCTATCAGATCAATCAGAAACCTGAGCTAAGTTGACTATAATTTTATCTTAGGAATCGGCATCCTGCTGGGCCACTCACAAAAAGTAACCTGGAACCGACAGACAGTTCAGTAGCAGCATTTAGATCACATAGCCAGCCACACCTAGTTCCGGAGCAATTTGGATTCATATGTGCATTTTAGATCAGAAAAAAGTAGCAAAGTGTATAAAATGTGACCTTTGCTATATATAAAATATTTTTGTATTAATATTAAGAATATGCATATAATACACAAGCATATATTTAATTGGGAGAAAATGTGCCAGAATGTTACTATATACTTTTCTATAGTTTCTGAATTCCCACTATGAATTATAATACTTTTATAATCAGAAAGTTTGTAAAAGAGAAATAAAGGGACACCGTCTCCCCTGTATGATTGTTTATATCTGAACCATAATACTTTTTTAACTGAAGACAAAGACAAATCTTTGGGTATCTACCTTAGACTGATTTAATACATTACAGCATGTCACACGTTAAGGCAACTCTCTGCATTTTTACTTATGCTGCTCCAATTGCCTGTACCCCCTTTTCTCCTTTTGCTTCTAATAATCCATCATTGCCCTAAAAAAATCATAACTCCGGATACAACTTGTTTCTCCTCCTGAATTAAGATTATATTAATTACTCACTAATAATTGATTTCTCCTACTTTTGTGACACATTGTAATTTGAACGTGTATTTGTCATAAACCTGAAACACTTTTTTGCACCTTTTTTAGTATATGTCTGTACCTTGGGATTGCAGACTCTAATTCATCTTTGTTTCCTTGGTACTTAGTAGGATAGATACCCTGTACATATTTGTCAAAGATAAGTAGGGAAGGAGAAAGAGAGAAAAGGACAGACCTTGATAAACTGGAGCACTATAGTAAGTAACAATAGGACGTCTGCAAGAAAATTTCTTTTTTAAGAGTGGAAGGAATTAATCTGGAAAGAAACCGGCCCCAGTCAATGTTAAGTTTTTATTTGTATTCATCCTACCCCTGCTATGATTGTGTATAGGTCCAGGGAGAATAAAAGGGGCTGTGTGTCAATTGAAAATTCTTTCTCACTAGACTCAGTAATGACTTGTGACCCAAATGACTGCTGTGGAATACTTCACATGAACTTGCATGAATGTAATACACTTCACAAATACAGAGATATTTGCATATTGGCAGCTGTAATGCTGGCTCATGCCATCATAGGCCACTGGACACAGTATTGTTAAAATAAGAGCCAAACAGTTTTGGATGCCATCAGACTAGCACCCCTGGCTATAACAGCAGCAAATCAAAGAGTGGCTGGTTCAGTAAATATTAATACGATGGTAGAAATGGACTGATTCTAAGGACAGTGAAAACTGTCTTTGCTTAGAACAGAGGTGCATCTTCTTGGAGAAGCATCTCTGTAGATTTGTTGAGGCCAGTGGCTGTGGGATCCTGAATCCGTTAAAAGAAATTAAATAATTTCTTCACAAATTCATTCATCACATATTTGCCTGGTGCCTACTCAAAGTCACAGTCCTAAGTTTTTGCAGGTGCTAGACACACACCAGGGAACAAAACAAATGGATTTTCTGTTCTCATGGAGCTAAAATTTAGGAGGAGGAGACCGAAAATAAATAAGTAGATTATTAAATGGGAAATGTAATTTCAGGCATTCACACGCAGGATGTGAAACAAAGGACTCAAGGATGACTTCTAGGATTTGGAGAATGGTGATGCTATGTACTGAAATGTAGAAGCACAGGGGCTTCAGTGGGCAAGATCAAGTCTATGCATTTACACAAGTACATTTTGAGACACTGACTCGATATTAATGGAAATGTTGAGTAAGCCGTTGGATGTAGAAATCTGGAGCTTGATGGGTAGGACTAGCGCAGCAATGACTGTACTGCAGTAAACATGTAATTGGAGATAGGAGTGTTGGTCGTGCAGCCTGGAGCATAAATAAAGGCTATTGGCCGCCTGGACTGATCCATAGTCCAAATATCCCATCTAGGGATATCCTCACACATGTTATAAGGATGGTTACTCCGAAAGAAAAGGAGCTAGAATTGTTGAGGGAGCATGTGGAAGCTTTGAACGAGCAAGATTTGAGTGTTAGTGTTGATGTGATCTCATTGATACCTACCAGTTAGTAAGGTATCACATGTTGGTTATAGATGAGCATACAAAGTGTGATGTAATTGTTTAACAAAGTGTCCCAATGCGATTATTAATCTTCACTGTATAATTTAATTCACAATGAACATTTATTAATGTCTGCAGATTAGTGATGTTATATCCGTGGAGACAGTGTGGTATCACAGGGAGCTACTGGATTTGAAACCAAAGTGAGGTAATTTTTCTTTAATGAAGAATTTGTTGCATCAGCTTCTGGGGGTCCTACTAGCAACAGCCTTCAGCTGTCACCACCTCAGGGGTTGCTTCAGTGGCAGAGAACCACATTTCCCAAGTCTGCGCCCCATGAGGGGCACATCCAGTGTGGAGCAACCACGTGGGGAGAAAGCAGAGAGAGCCATGCTTGAGGAGCCCCAACTGTTCTCACACCAGATGTTTGAGTCTTCCCAGCCCAGGCATCACACTTTAAGTGAAGCCTTTGAGGTGACTTCAGCCCCAGCCATCACCTGATGGCAACCACAGGAGGAGACCATGAGTGAGGATTCACTAGCTGAGCTTCGTCAACCCTCAGGGGAGCAAAGTAAATCAGTGCTATTATTGTAAGCTACTGTTTTAGGGCGGTTTGTTCACAGCTATAAAAAACTGCAAATATGGTTAAATTATTTTACTTTTTCCAACTTTAATTTCTCTATGATAAGGAAATATTTTTTAAAAAACTTCCTGAACCTGTCTCATGAGCATGTTGTGGAAATAACTTTAATAGTAAATGTAAACTTGCTTTATAAGCTATAAGAGGCATTTGAGGTTTTAGGGTAGATGTTGAGGAAAATTTGCCTTCATTGGGTGATGTGAGCTTTTGTCTATTAGCTTTTTATCTGTTCCTACATGTGAGGTGATTTCTGTGCTGTGATCAGGGGTTGAGTAAATTCCTCATTTGGTCTCATTCTCCCGAGCCGGGGAGATATGGGGTGAGATTGTTTTTCTGTCTCTCTTTGGTCTCATTCTCTCGAACAGGGGAGATAGGAGATGAGGTTGTTCTTCTGTCTCCTTTTAGTCTCATTTTCCCAAGCAGGGAGATATGGAATGAGGTTACTTTCAATGTGAAATTAGGTTGCTTTTCTGTCTGGGCTGTGAGGCTTTTTGTTGCATGTGAGGTGATAGTTAGCTTAGGGTTAAAAAAATTCTGTGATCAGGGATTCAGAGAATTCCCCTTTTGGTCTCATCCTCCCAACTAGGGTAGATATGAGACAACGTTGCTTTCTGTCTGTTTCACCTGCATCAGCAGATGAAGTGAAGAAGTAGCAAAGTTATATCAGAATGACGTGACAGGCACATCGCCAGGCCTTGTTACTTATCTGGATGAATTGCCCCTCCAGCCAGATGGGCAGCATTCATATCAGTAACAGCCGGACCCTCCTGGAACTGGCCATTCCTGGAGGGGGAGGCAGGAACAAGAAACTTGGCTCTAAGGTACATCTGAGAAAATATATAGTAAGACAGACCTCAGTTGGCAGAGTAGTGATAATTATTATTTCATCATTTGGTCATTTGTCATTGGTGATTCTTCATCATTCTAACATTTTGGAAACTTCCAGCAACAGACAGCTTACAACACCAGGGGATGTCCTGACTCCCAGCCGTGGACCTGGTGAGGTCTGGCTGGTTCCCAGTGTTGTTCCCCATGGTAAGCCTTCTTGGACACTTGTTAACATCTTGAAAACTTGTATGCAGCTTGCAGAGTACAGCATCAGAAAACGTCCTAACTTCTAGCAACAATAACAACAACAGCAACGGCAACAGCAGCAACATTCTTGGGAACTAGCAAGCAGCAGTGTAGGAGACACCTGAGTTTCTCTCAGCTACAGACCTGGCAAGGTTTTGATTTATGACTGTTCCAGTGCTGCTCTCCTCCAGTTTGGTGAGCTTTTGGCATCTACTATAGTAGTTACTATCCTATAAAGCTTATAACTGCTTTTGGATGCTCCTTACTGATGTTACTTGTGTATTTAGCCAAGTGATTTTTTTTATCAATAGTAAACATATGTTGAGGTCTCCGAAACTTGTATGTGTACTCCTTTGACATGACATTGTTATCAATGTATATAGTTTAGTCTTAACCACCTTTACTTTCTGTCATTAGCACATTCTATTAATTGGCTTTGTCTTTTGCTATTACATATTGCTAAACAAATTTATTAGCCCTACTCTAGCATGTGTCCCTCCCCTTTCTTTTCCCCACTCATCATTACAGAGGTGCAATTTATTATAATTATCACCATAAATCATCATTAGATTGGAGAAGAGTGTACAGAATACCAAAAAAGCATGGCTCCTGATTTCAAGACACAATGACATCAGCTTTTGGTTGATAATTATTTTTCCAAACCACATAAAAATCTGTGGGATTAATCAATGGGGAAAAAACTTTAAATATAAATAGAAGGGTCTGGAATGAGAGTGGTACATGGAAATCAAGAAGTGGACTTTAAAGCGATAATGTGACATTCACTTCTGCTTATCTAGCCCTTCTGTACCCCTCAGATTAGAAGGGTATTTTCAAGTATACTTGTTGAACACACTCCAACTTCAAACATGGAAACTTAGCACTTAACAATTCTCTCTTTACACTCACTAAACATTGCCCCCATCCTTTTTTTTGTTCTCTCACTTATATACTTTGAATGTATATATCTCCAACTAGATATGTGTCTTTAAAGAAACAAATCAGACATTTTTTCATAGTTGTGTCCCAAGAGTAACCATCACAGCACTTTGTAAATAGAAATGTTTATAAACAGATAATGCATATTTATAAAATAGATAAATATTAAATCCAAGCAGTACAAATATCATTTGAAAGATAAAGGATCAGTGATTACTTATTACTAAGCTTTTTTTTATATAACTGAAAATTGAGAATTCAACTACTGATTCAACTTCAATCAGTTTAACCTGATTTTTCTTTTCTTCTTTTTTCTTTTTTGTTTTCTAGATTCTAAGTTTCTCGCCACATTTCTTAGTACAGCCTCCCAAATGGTCCAGTCCCTCCCTTCCCCGCTGTGCATTTCCAGGCACATTTTGGGATGGCACTTCCTGAGCCCCTTGTGGTAAATAGTTGCGGTGAATTGATTGTAGGTGAAGTGTGTTAATTTTGATGGAGCACTTTAAGTTCTGATTCTAGACCCTTCCAGAGCCCTTGTTCCCTCTGACAGGGATCTACAAGGTTCTAGGTAGTGGCTGCTCCATTAGACTGGCTTCCTTAGTGACTATAACCATAAGCAGAAATATAATACCTCCTTCCCCAGCTGACCTGTAATGGCTATGTAGCATGAACAATAAACAAACTGTTGTTGATTTTTAAGCTCTTCATATATATATATATATGTATATATATATATATATACATATACATATATATATATACACATACACATATATATACACATATGTATATATGTATGTGTGTGTATATATGTATGTGTGTATACATATGTATATGTATATGTATACCGGTGGTGCCAAAAAAATGTATACAGGTAGATACTTTAGTCAACGTTGCTCAAGCAGTAAGTAGTTTGCCGTCATCAGAAGTGTCTGGATGCTGATGATAACCACTTTGAACACCCTTGTGATTGTGGAAGTCAAATGTGACTTGTATTCAACTTCTGTTATCCATATATATTATTACAATTTTAATACTTTTCCCTTCTTGAAATGTATATACATTTTTTTGGCACCATGTGTATGCATGTGTGTGTGTGTGTGTGTGTATTTTTTTTCCTCACAGCACAACTCCTGGTGTAGCCTTCCTGATAGTCCCTAACACTTTGTGGCCAGAACTGATTGATGGATTTGGCAAAACCTGAGAATCACAACTCAGGTAAGATTTCACTCCTTTCCAGTTCTTAGTCAGTGGAATATACATTGGTTTATTCTGAGTACTTGAGTTGCCAACTTGGTACCACAGAGACCACAAGTCAGCACTTCTAAGGACTGAATCACAGATACTCTATAGGCTTTCTAAAGTCTGTGTTAATTTGTGTTCAAGTAGCCTATAGTGTCTCAAATTACGTCTGGAGATGTCTTAGGTGGTTCCCTGAGAGACTAGTTTGAGACAGAGGTTTGTATGCAGAAGGTTTACTTGGGAGTGCTGTATAGAACAACACCTGTGACCCTAGTGCAGAAAACAGAACTGGCCGGAGGAAGAAGCCAAACTGGAATGCAGTCACAAAGCCTCAGCAGATGGTATGGAGAGCCGTTTAAATGGCCCTTTAGAGTTGTCCTGGTTAAAGCAAAGGGGCTTTTGTATCCCTGCATCAACCAGTCTTTGGATACGGATGAACACAAAAGAGGAGGTATAACTTTGAGCTAGCCAGCTTCCTTCAGTGGAGGGCAGTGCCTGGGAAGTGAGCCATCAGCAGTCAATAATCCTGATAACCGGAAGGCTTTGTGCCTTGATCCTGAAGCAGCGTTCTGTGCAGTGCAACACATTTCCCACTACAAGAGTAGTATAAGTTTCTAACAAAATCATTGGAAGTCTGTACCAGGTTATCACGTATCGAAACCATTACTTCTGTTTTTGTCCACAATGGTCTGTCCACTTGGACTGTTTCCCTATGTCCTACTGTCAAAAGCATTTATCCTTAAGGATTCAGCTTCATCCTCACAGGAAGTTACCTCTTGATGGTTTTCCCAGCCATGATTTTTTTTTTCCTTCTTTGGAGTTTTTTGGTACTTTGCACCAATCCTGTGTTACAATTTTGCCTTGTATGAGGAAAAGGTCCTCTCAGTGGATGACTATGGGACTGCTCCTCAAACATGAGGCATAGAGAAACTAAGATGGAAGATGGTAATGTGGGAGGAATAGCACATGGGATTTGACTAGGACCCTCTAGTGCCATTTGTTTCTCTGGGGTTCCACTCAGATGACACTAAGCCTATGAGTCCCAGAGAATCTTGTTGCTAGAGTGGCTTGTAAACTAGATTCTTCTCTCTTCTTACCATATACTATGGATTGTTTTCCCATTATTATTCCTAAAGCTTTAGTAAAGGATTGTTTAAATGTTTTGCTCTTCACTTGGCCTTGTTTCAGACCCTTAAAGGGAGAGAAGATCATTTCAATTCCTTCTCAAGCCTTGTGTCCCCATTCCCCACCCCCAACTCTATCCCCATCCATGGCCAACTCCTGCATGGTGGTTGTGATATTGTTACTTATTGAAGGATTTTATCAAAGGAGAAGGAAATGTCAGAAAGTAAGAACCTGGGCTATCAGGGCTCACTGTTCTTTTCCAAGTAGAGATCCTCGCTGCACAGTCAACCTCCGATTACTTAATTATTTTAATTTTTATTTTGCAAAGAAGAAATTTCTGTATACTTCAAACTAAAATTATGCATTTGTATATTTTGCTTCCTTATTAGACCTTCTTTAATGTACTTGAGATAAAGAATAAATTTAGGAAAATCACTAGAAGCCTTAATTTCCCAGTTGGAAAATGAGTGGCTATAATGCTTCAAGGGCTGTTCCATCTGTAGAAATTGCTGATTTTATGTGAATCAGCCTAAAATGAAAGAATGTCATAATTCTAGAATGGTTGAGAATACCTTATCTCTGGTTTCCATATTAATTTGCTGGCAGATATGCTGCTTATATCTTGTTGTTACTATTAAATAAAATAACTGCTCTGGGACAGTATATAAGACAAAGAAAAGACAGTAAAACAAAGAAACTCCACAACAGCCATCATCAGGAACTCTGGCGATTTGACTTACAGGAGCTTGAAATTTTAAAAGAAAATCTGAAAATGCAATCTGTTTTTTCATTTGTTTTCTGTTTCTTCTTTAAACAAGCACACTCTTTCTCCCCAAAGATTTTCCCCTAAAAAGAAACACATTGCACCGCTTGACCTGTAATTTAAATCACGATTAAGCCTCCAATTAGAATGTATCTTCGTCATAAATCTGCTATAAATCCCCCAGTGTTCTGTTAAATTCCATCATCCTCTTAAACAGCATGACCCCAATTTTATTTTCCCAAGACATAAGATGGTGAATTATAGCTTATTTATGAGTTTCATGAATAAGACTAATTTGATTGCCACTTGCAGGGGAGTTCTCACCAGGTTATTATACTCCTATATCCCATTAACTAATAAAAAAATATACAAAATAAAAATTAGTACAAATCAGTCTTCCAAGCAAAATTGCTGGTAACATTTCTTTGTACAAAAAAAAGATGCCCCCAACCAGCACGATTAGGAACATTTCCTCCTGCTGCCTCTGCTCAGCAGTTCTGCCTGTGCTGAATCCAGTCTGTTTTTTATAACATTTACAAACTTACCTTTTAGCCTGTTATAGCATTTATTCCTTGGGGGACATTACTTCTTCACTACGAATTCACTCCCGATGAGAAGTGCAGAAAGTGGTTCAGATTTTAATATCTTGAAGTAAACCTGGGTACCCACTATCAATCCAAGCTTGACTGAGAATGCCCCAGCATCTGGTGAAATAGGTCAGCTGGGGCTTCAATGACTTGAGGGCTTCAGTAGTCACATGGAAAGGACAATTACTTGGGGGCATTGGGAGTGATAGCTACTCCTAGGGCACTGTAAGACTGTAATAAAAAGTTATGCCTTATAATCAATAAAATAAGAGGTGATATCCATGACACTATAAGCTCCATAAGGCAGAAACTTCTGTCATACTGTTCACTGACATTGCAAGCACGCAAGCATTTGTTGAAGAAATGGATGGACTTTAGTCCCAGCGTTCCCCTAGAACGTAGATCAAAGTTTAGTTCTATGAAACTGCTTCTTCATTTTTAGCACGGAAATAATTATAGAACTGTTGATTTACATGAAGTAACTTAGGGCACGTGTTTGAGACTTGGCATAGGACCAGTGCACATCAATATTTTAAGTAATAAAATTACAGAACAATAGTCATAATAAATAAAATGGCTCAAGCTAAATCTGAAATAGGTAATGTTAAATACTTGAAGAGTACGGACGGGAAAACTGTTGTTTAAAAGTTGCAGTGTTCTTTCCTCTAAAATGTGCAAGATTGAATTAAACTTTTAGGCACAAAAAATCTTTGTTGTTGTAAAATCACCTGAATGGATACTCAAGTTTATGCAAATACAGAGCAGTGGTCCTCTGCTGAAATAGAAAGATTATAGAATTGTAGCACCAAGGGAATAAGCAGCTTTGCTTAATATTATAACATACTGATATTAATGTAGGCAGTTTTTGTTTCTTTTAAAAAACATGTTTCTTTACTATGTATGCATAGTATGCATAGATTTACATAGTATGCATAGATGATAGTATGCACGAATGATCTACTATTTAGATCATTCTATGCCTACACATTATTGCTTGTCCTTAGAAAAGTATATGAGTGGGGTTATTTTTTCCCAAGCAGTTACCCATAGAGGATTGGGAGGAGAGACCTGGAAGTGGCAGGAAAAACTTGGAGACATGATGTTCATTACCCACTGATGTAGAGAACCAGATTTGGATTGCTGAGGCCCCACTTGAACTGTGATGTGAATATCTCACCAATGCTGTTATTTTCAAGGAAAAAAACCTCTCAAACTCTTAGAAATGTACTGATTTTAGACTATCCTGATCTGTAGTCCCTTAGGAATCAAAGGACAAGACCCCACTCTTATGAGTGGGAGTGGGATTTGAGGAGAATGGAGTATAGGGAGAGTGGAGACTGAAGGGGTATAAATAGGTGGTATGGAAGTCAGTATTTGAAGATAAGGCCAGAATGAGCTAGGGAAGAGAGAGAGTGATCAATATAATTCCTGAGTTTCTATGTATGGTAATGTTTGATGGAATATACAAGTAATTACCTAGTAATATAAATAAGGTAAAAAATAATAACAACAAAAGAACAACCAATGTTCATTTGAAAAATGGAAAATGCAGAGAATGAGTATTCTCCGGTTTAGGAAGAATGGACTCCTTTATAATCTTTATCTGTTCATGTAGTTGTTCATCCATTCAGTAAACATTCATGGAGCATAGCTCTGTGTCAGGGACTGGGCTGAATACTAGATTTACAAGACACCTACAGGGCAAGCCCTTTGACATCAAGGTGCTCACAGGGGGGAGACAAAAATGTATAAATGAATAAATACAATCACATGTAACAGGAGTCTGTATGTGTAATAAAGGAGCACAAAAGAGAGGTAGTAATTATACCTAGGCAGCAACTAAGGAAGTGGTGACACTTGAATTACTGTATTCTTTCAACCAGAACGCTCAGCTGTTTTCGTTTTACAGGTCAAAAAATAGAACTGGACGAAGTATATGGTACTGAGAGCCCTAAGCCGCAAGCTGGATGGTGTGTCCCATGGCAAATTTTTCAGCCTTATGAATGTCACAGTGGTCACCAATGGTATTACACAAATAGAATACTGCTGCTAGCTGGTATAAAATAGGTTTGCAATGTTACATCAATGAGAATAATCATTACCATTAACTTGCTGAACCTTGTAATATTGAAGAGTTTATGGAATATATCGTATATTTCAATATTCAGCATTTTTCAAGTCTTTTTTTCTATTTTAATGTAGTCTTTAATCAGAAAGCAGCAAAGAACCCCCTTAACCTATTCATATTCAGCAAATATTTATTGTATGCTATGTGCTAGGTACTGAGGCATGTCACAAAGGTATGTCACAATAGGAATAGAGGGCAAAAGAAAAATCTGGATAAAGGGTTAAGGGATTACAGACGAGGTTGCAATTAATTCTTCCAGAAATGGATCAGATTTAGGGTTTGAAATAGAAATAGAAGTACGCATAGGGGAAGATAAGGAGAACGATAATCATTTCAAGTTAAGCATGTGCAAAAACACAGAGATGGAGAAGAGAACATCAATATTTCAGGAATGACCAAAAGTTCTAAGATAGTACATAAATGCTCCATAATCTGGCTTCTGTGCATCACCCACATTAAATCTTGCTACTTCTTGCCTCATATGTTGTGTTTATCTTCTATGCCCTTGCCTGTGTGATCTACTCTATTTATAATATCTTTCACTCTTTAATTCCTGTGGTTATGTCTTTATATGTTTCATCTCTACTCAACTGTGTACTCCTTGGGGACAAGACCATATCTTATTCATCTTTGTATCCCAGCACTTAACACAATCCTTAACATAAGGCAGGCATTCTGTAAGTGCCTATGGAATTCATTCATTCATTCATCTATTCATTAACAAATTTAACATAGTAACTTTTGTTGTCAGTGGTTGATGCTTAGTTCACAGTATTGAACAATCACTGGGAATAAACAAACAAACAAAAAACAAAACAAAACATGTAATCTAAGTAAGAAACAGCAGGAGATGAGACTGGGAAAGTAGGTTGAGGATAAATTGTGAAAGGCCTGGCATGTCACCTTAAAGAAGTTAAAATTAATTCGTAGGTAATTTATACTAAGGGTTTATTCAGAGTGAAGAGCTAATCATATTTCTGATATAGAAACATAGATATTTTATAGACTAGACCTTTAGAGAGGGCAGACTGGTGGCTAAGAAGTAATGTTGAGGTAGGAATTTAAGTCAGAATTTGAAGACTGTAGAGAGCTACAAAATGATGTACAGGTAAAGGAAATATTAATTACAGAAGAGGCAGATCTTGTGAAAAAAATATCTGAGTGAAGAATCTTTTTGGGTTTAGTAAAAACTGAGCTGGTAATAAAAAGGAACCAATTTGAGGAAGATCAAGCAGAAGTGTATGGATTTGAAATAAAAAGTAATAAGGGACCACAATGACAGGGAGAACAATGAAATGACAACACTTGAGAAAGAGGAACCAATAATCATCAGCAGAAAGGAAGGGGTGTGGTAAAGCGAAAGAGAGAGAGAGATGAGATGAGTAGCTTTGGATGTTTACCAGCACAGAAGTGATAAAAGCCAAGGAGAGCTGGAAAACTGAAAGAACAAATATGAAATAAGAAATGACTGGATTTTATAAGTAGTGAGTGAAAACATTTTCTTAAGAGCTACCAGAGTTCTCTTTCTCTCTGTCCCCCGCTCCCCCATCTCTTTTAGGAAAGCTACTTTGAATGTGGAATATGAGAATCTGAAAGAAAGGCTTGGCAGGAGCAAAACAAAGACCACTGATGTTCTTCAGAAAAAGTACATGAGAAGACCTCCTCCAACATGGTTGACTAAACTTCCCTTATAAAACTCATAGACATCCTGTGTAAAATATAATTATTCTTATGTAAAATATATACCAAGCTCAATAACAAAAACAACAAGCAGGAAAATCTTAGTGCCAGAAACAAATTGAAAATTTGCAGAGCAGAAACTGATGCCATGGCAGCCCTCCAACATTTTATACTTGGCTATAGGGCTTAAGAGCCAGTAGCCGGGTTTTAACACTCGAGCACAAGGCCTTGAACTTCAGTGAGGCAGAGGAGCTGGAACTCGGCCTTTAGGTAAAACCTGGAGCCTCAAAAGAACTGCCAGTCGTTGGGACTGGAAAAACTCCACCTACTAATCTGGGAAAGAAGCAAAAAAGTTTGTTCTTTGCCTGGAGCTTTTGATAGGGGGAAAAAACAAAAGGTACCTGTGAGAAATCAAAACCCGAGGCTTGCAACCGACATAAATTTACAATATCTGCATAACTGAGGAACCACAAACAAATAATCATTTACCAAGCCTCCAGGATCTTTATGAGCCATAGAACTCTGGCAGAAGCAACTACATAACTGTTCTGAAGGGACTCTTTCACAACTTGGCATAAAAGACTCTCATAAACAACTCCATCCCTGGAAAGCACCACAGGAGGAAATAAATCACCATGAGTAAGAGTCAGCAAATGTTGTAAACAGTAAAGTTAGGAACTCAAAAGCTCGAAATAATAGAAGTTCCCAAAAGAGAAAAATAAAGATATTTATCTTGATTAAACAGGCAAAATAATAGAAATGAAAAGACAGGTGGATTTCACGAAGAACCAAACAAAACATGTAATGTTGAAAACATATTATCATTGAAATGAAAATGAATGGGCCTAACCAGATCCCATAGGTGAAGGAATATAATCACCTCTTTTTCTATTTCTCCTTTTAAATGATGCTCAGCTTCATTTCTTTACAAGTTTGTCAGACAGGTTATACTCGGTGTATTCAGAATGTGCTGCTACTCAATACAATTTTACAATATGTACTTCCTGTAATTATGAATTCATCCCATTGAACCCAAAACTTATCAACAAAATGAATCAACCTTTTCTTATTTCTCCAGTGGAGTCCTATTATTATTTTTTTTTCTTCTGTCCTAAGTCCTAGGAAGAGAGGATTCACCCAGGTTCCTAGAAGAGCTACTTTAAGGACTCCAAAATTAGAAAAGTGATCAATGAATAGAGGGTCCTTCCCTATGCCCTCAAAGAGGAAAAAACCAAATCGTTTTACTGTTTCCCACTTTATGACTTTAATGATATCCTTGCTGGTCCTGCTGCCACGCATGGGAGGACTAAGACTCCACTAGCCGGCCAGAGTTGAAACTTTCAAAAGTGTTTGATCCATGGTGATAAAACAAGGACGATGCTCTATTTATACTACATGTACCCTACAGTCTATCTTTACTTCCAGTCCTTCCGTCTCCAAAGTAAGGGGAGGGATATCAGTGGCTTTGTGCCTTGGTCTTCTCCACGTCCCTGTGATCTCAGCGGGCAGAGTTGTAAGGCAGCCACTTGTGATTTCTCCAAGCCATCTGTACTAACAGGTCCTTAGTGTCCCCGGCATGCACTGCAACTGGTACAGATCTCTCCCTTTATAGGCAATTGTCATCTTAGTAAGTACTTTTAGTGGGAGTAGTTAGATGTACATAGTCTTATAACTACCCAGAAGTCTTTGTCCAACAAAGCGAATTTGCATGGTTTCATCCATTTGTCTTAAATATGTCACTTAGTTATTAATCTATCAAATAAGTGCAAAATATGTTTTGACATGTAGTTTCACCCCAAAGAAAGCTTTGTTTCACCACTTAACAAAATCCACATTAGCGTTTGTTGGCGAATTAAAATTCTTTATCGAGCGACGAAGGGGACCCATGGCTAAAAATAAATGTTATCATATTACAATTAAGTAGAATCAATACAAGTGAACCACTGCGGCGCGTAGGGGACGCAGGAATCCAGGCAGACGAAGACAACTGCTTCCCTGAATGGGTGTTAGGCCTGTGAGGATTGACGTTCCGGGAGGGGATGGGGATGGGATAGGAGAGTCCATAAACGGATTCTTAAACAAACACACACAAAAAACCCGACACAATTTACCCTCTTAGGTAGAGAAAGAACTTCAGAACCTTGGCCCGTTCTGGGTAGTGTTAAGACTGGTGTCCGACACCGCCAACCGGTTCCGGGGCCAAGAGCGGCACCTTAGACGTGGCCTACAACATCCTCCTGGCGGCACCGTCTTTCTACACGTCCCCTAGGTTGGCACCACAGTGCTGAGAGGCTGGGCTCGTAACTCAGTCAGAGGAACGTGGACGGAGCAACGCACAGCCCGAAGCAGGACCTGTTACCAGCACCGGATTCTGTCCTTGGAGAGCACAGTGCAGTGGCGAAGAGTCCGCACTCGGGGACACATCCCAGCTTCTCCACTCACTGCCTGCAAGAAGTGGCCCAACCCTTGTGACTCAGTTTGCTCCCGTGTACAACAGGAACAGTACTGCGGGTTTCAAAGCGCTGCTACGAGGAGTTTGAAGAGCCCTGGCCACCCACACTGGCACACAGCCCCCAGGAAACATGAGCTGTCCTAAGGTGTTCCCTCCCAGACGCTCTCGAATGTCGGTCCTGCCACTGCTGATGACTAGACATCTTTTCAGGACGAGGCGAGGCACACCTCTCGGCAGCGGGGCGGTCCCCGTCCGACCCCGACGGGGACACTTGAGAGGACGTGGCCCGCCAGGAGTCCAAGCCGCCGAGAGGGGAGCCCGAGGCCGCAGAAGGCCGGCGCTCCCTTAACCCCACAAAGGTTCAGACTCCATTTCCGAGGCATCTAAGCCAACCCAGGGAGATGCTGAGGCTTCCGGCCTCCCTGCCTCCGTCACTCGGAGACGACGGCAAAACGCCGCCCCGAGGCCCGCCAGGCCCGCGAGAAGGCGGGGACTGCAGGACGCGGCCCGCGGCGCCAGGGGACCTGAGGCGGGGGCAGGCCGGCGGAGCGCCAGGACCCGAGGCTGAGCTGCCGGGCTGTCCGAAGTGTGCCGGACGCGGATGTCGACACATGCCACCGGCGCCTTCAGTCCTCGGGACCGAGCCATCGCATCCCCGAAGCTGCCATTGTCGTGACCCTCTGTCCTATCTCCCTGCCACTTTCATTGTCCGACGGGAGGGGAAAATGGAACCCTGTCAGTCAGGCATCTCCAAGGCAGCAGCCAATCAACTCGGCCGTAGAGGTGGGGTCCTTCACTCGCGCCGAAATTCAAAGGTATAAATATTTCCGGCCTTATGCAGAGCCCAGAGCGAATGCTGTAGCTGCAATGGTGGGGTTTGCTTCGTAGTGCCCGAAGCCCGAAGCGGGCAAGGTGGCCCGCTCTCGGCCCTTGGAACTAAGAAGAGCTTTTGGGGGACCTCAGGCCCAGGCGTCCGGACGCAGCGGTGAGGCGGGTGCGTGCGCGCGGCCGGTGGGGCCTAGCCAGGCGTTCCTGGCGGGAGCTGGGGGCAGGGAGACGGGGGTGCGGGGACGGGATAGCAGCCAGAAGGGAAGGGACTCACACTAAAGTTAGTCCTCAAGGGTTCCGGGCACAGTGGCTGGCTCCTACTCAGCCTCGGAGGGCGAGGAAGTGTTGCCAGTGAGGCCTGGTGAGGCGAAGGGACAGCTTGAGTGACAGCAAGAGGCTGGAGAAGGGTGTTCGCGTGTTTCCTCCGTGGTTCCTGCCACCGCCGCTGATCGCCCCCAAGCCCCCGCACGCCCTCGGCTCAGGCACCTTTTGGGCACACGGCGGGGGACGTGGGCGAAGATCTTTCAGGAGCCTGATGACAGGTTGGATGGACGACACGTGAGGACTGTTCAGTGTCCGTTGTAAGTTCAGCCAAGGGAAAGAGAAGGCAGAGTGAGGGAATGGGTAGCGGTGCGCTTTTGTGTCGGGAGGTCAGGAGGATTGCAGTTAGGGTGACATTCGGGCAACGACCTGAGTGTGGTAAAGGAGAGTGAGCCGCGCCACCAGCCGGGAGAGGGACATTGTGGGCCAAGGGGATAGGCTGTGAACTACAAAGTAGACCGTCGGCTGGAGCATCGTCACGGTGGAAGGTAAGCGGGTAACGCAGTGGAATTCATGGTTTAATTGACTCCCAGAGAGCGCTCACGCTTGCGTGTTTTTAAGTTGGAGAAACATAGCTGTGCATCAGAGAAAGGAGCGTGGCGTGGCCAGTAGCTGTTTTATGTTTCATTGAGCTGCCGTTCTTATGTGTGAGTCTTTTAAAGTCGCTACGATTCCAGGTTTGCGTTCCACGTACGTGTCATTGTTTCTGTTTTGCACAGAACTGTTTTGTAGGGCCTGTCTGATTGCCGGCAAAGGCTCACCTGTCCAAGTGAATAGTGAAAATGCATATTAAGTCGATTATCCTTGAGGGATTCAAGTCCTATGCTCAAAGGACAGAAGTCAATGGTTTTGACCCCCTCTTCAATGCTATCACTGGTTTAAATGGCAGTGGGAAATCCAACATACTGGACTCCATCTGCTTTTTGCTGGGCATCTCCAACCTGTCTCAGGTAAGGTGCAAACTTCCTGACGGACGTGAATGTAAGTTTGGGGAACCTGAAGGGAATTCTTAGTGAAGTCGGAAACTGGCCAATATTTACATGTTTTACTTTATGTGAATTATACCTCCCTGCGGTCTTTTAAAGGTAGGTATTATTAAGGTGAGAAAATAGAAGCTTACATGGGTTGCCGAAGGTTCATCTTCTTATCACATTTGGAGCAACGCTCAAACTCAGGCATTCTTCCTTTAAGGCAGTCTCATTCCAGAGTCTGTACCCTCCCCCATCATAATGCCTTTTCCAGATCTACTAATGGGAATGGATGAATAATGAAATTCTTAGATACTGTCTACCCTTAAATCTTTTAAATGAACTTTTATGAAGAAATGAGTAGAAAACAATTCAGTTCGTGGTTGAGAAAGTCCTCTGGAAAAAGGCATTCATTTCAGGTTGCCCATTTTCCTTGCCTGTGAAAGCAACTGCCACTCCTTGGGGACTTGATGGATAATATTACATGGGTGGTTTTCCAACATCAGGAAACCTTCTTAGCGCCATTTAGTGCAATATGGGGTTTTGTAACTGATAAACTTTTCTTTTAGGTTCGGGCTTCTAATTTACAAGATTTAGTTTACAAAAATGGGCAGGCCGGTATTACCAAAGCCTCCGTCTCAATCACCTTTGACAATTCTGACAAAAAACAAAGTCCTTTAGGATTTGAGGCCCATGATGAAATTACAGTAACAAGGCAGGTGAGTGGCTACTAAAAATTTGGATACCTAACAACGTACATGGCTGATTTTTTTTTTTTTTTTTGGTGCTATGACTTTGCTGGAGAAAGTTTATGAGCAAAATTGATGCATCAAATACTGACTAGATTCCTTAAGAATATCTTCCTTATGTTAAAATTTTGATCATGCAAATTTTACCCTTTACCAAGAGGATTGAAAGGGATCTAAGAAATCATCTGTTAGCATAAGAACTCAACGATGCTTAAATCTTGAACCATACGTGAATCCTGTATGCTGGAACCCTTAACGGTACTTGGGTTCTTGCTATCTTCTTAGGTAACTCCTGCTTTTGGACATGTCTGATTAGAAAATTTTCCCTATAAACTGAGCCAAAGTGGTGTCTTCAAGTTTTACACATTAATCCTTGTTCTCTTGAGAGCGCCAAAAGCAAATCTGATTCCATATTTCAATATTTAAGTGTTCTGTAAGTCTAAATATTCTAGGCTACATCTGTCTAGGTCTTTCAATTGATGTTTAATTGTTTCTAGTTCCTTCCCTTGTCTTACAACATTGAATATGATTCACTCCAGTTCTTTTTTTTTCCATTGTTATTATTATTATTTTTTAATGTATGGCACTTCAAATTCCATACCAGAATTGGTCTAGTTAAGTAAGGATTAAGCAAAATTGTCATTTCTTTCTCTTTAGGTATTCTACTTCTGTTTTCTCAATATGATACTGGAGAGTTCACAATACCTTATGAATTTGTATCTGACTTACTTAATATCTCACTAATTCTTTTCATGTGTGCTATTAGCCAAGTTACTGCCATTTCTGTATGTAAGCAGGTTTTTTGAAACTAATGCATTTGTCCCTTAAAATCTTTTTTCTTATAGTCAGACACTGTTTTCAGTTTGTCTAAGTTTTATTTTTAAAAATTCTAACTCCTTTACTCACCATCTTAGCATATATAACTTATAGATTTCCCTCTCTATTTTAATAAAAGCTTCTGGTAAAAAACGAAGCAAGCAAACATTGACTAGGTTCTGTCTCATTGAGCATCCATCAAATAATCAACCTTTAGGAATTTTCCATAAGTCTGCTACTAATCTACCTAAAAATCTCTGTCCACATGTGGTCCATATGCCACAGTCTTTGTTACAAGACTTTGTCAAATTAGTTATGGGTATATTAAGTCTGTTCAAATATATTAATATATGATTTATTAGTCTGATAATCATGTCTGGAAAAGAAATGAATTAACATTTATTCAATATTAAGTGCTTGCTATGTACTGGGCATTCTTGAATGCACTGGAAAATACAGACAGAAAGAAGGATGAGAAACATCTTGGTTTTAATGACCTCAAAACATGAGTAAGTCATACTCCATAAGTGACAATGTAAGTGCTATAGTAGCATGTAAACAAGCTGGTGTCTGATATAAGTTGCCCTTAATGAAGCTCTGTGATTACTTGTTCAAGTATTCACAACTCGTGATTTAATCCCTTTTAGAATCTTGTCAAGGACTGATATCGAACTGCTGGTCTTTAGTTTTTAGTATCTGATCTCTGTTCTTTGGGAGTGGAAAGGTGGAGAAAAAGGGGTTAACCTGAGTGGAAAAATTGCAGAAAGAAGGTGATCAGGGATAGAAAATAGTTTTGCACATACTTGGAAAGAAAGCTAGAGATGACGTTAGAGACTCAGTCCAATGCAGGGACCTTAGGAGACTGTGCAAAGTTACATAACTAGTTAGTAAAAGTTTTTAAATTGGAAGCCAATTGTCCTGACTGAATCTCGTATCCTTTTTGACCATGTCACACTTCCTCCACTGTTTGTTTACTCAGGTTGGGTTTACTGTTAGTTGAATAGAAAAAACGTTAAGATAATGTATTTGGGGGTTTATCACCTTAGCTCAAGATATGTGTATTTATTTATATCTTTTAAAATACTTCCTTTTTTAGGTGGTTATTGGTGGCAGAAATAAATATTTAATTAATGGAGTAAATGCAAACAATACCCGAGTACAGGACCTGTTTTGTTCTGTTGGCCTTAATGTTAACAACCCTCACTTTCTCATCATGCAGGTAATTTTGTGATCCTTGTATATGTTTGGTAATGGTGGCATCTTTTTGACATCTTTTATTTTTTAAGTTAATGTAGGTGAAGGGCTTTTTGTTTTTTCCTCGTTTTTATGTGTTATTATGTTGGTGTTTGGGCACCTGTTAAATGTGGGTTAAGTTATTTGTACTGACATATTGTAACATGTTGTATACATTTGAATTTTGAAGAACATCGAGAAGTAATTTTCCTTGGCTTTTACTTTGTTACTAGAATATGTATTCAGTGTAAAAAATTTTTTAAAAATATTTTCGTAGTATATTCTAAAAGTATTCGATTAAAGTATTGTGTTATTTCAAACATACATTTTAAATAATTTTCTTCTTTAAAGACTTATTCAAATGAAAAATAACAATGGCTAATGTTATCTTTCCCTTACATTATCTCACTTGTCCCATCTAGCTGTACTTTGAGAAAGTCACAGCAAGAACATTGGCAGGATCCTGATGGGACCAAAATAAAATAATTTTCCCTACATCACAGCCTCAAAGCTGGAAATTTACACTTCAAATGAAACTAAATTTTCAGTAATACGATTTTCTGCGAGTTGAGTAGCAGTTTTTTGAGGGGGTTTATTTGCCTTTTTTGGTAATGAATTTGATGATTTTCTTGCCTTGAAAGAAGACATTTTACTATTCTGTTTGAGGCCTAGAAATGTGCAGTTTATTTCTAGAAATGATCAAGAAATGTTCAATGATTGTGCTAAAATGTACTGATACACCTATCTGTTTTGGAATTGGAGACTTCTACATCATTAGTATTAACTAGTACAGAAATATGGTCTGAGTTAGCTTTGTAGTATTTAGTAACTTGTTATTTGTATCACTGGTAAGTAAGAAAGGGAAGATCAAAATTCTAGAATTATGAGATGCCTTCAGTCTCAAATAAAAGAAACATCTTTTCATGTAGATAGAAGAAAGAACTACCAAAAGATTGGTATATTAGGATACAGTAGCTTCAGTGTAGATAAACATGTATGTCTTTTGGTTACCCTTCCTGTAATTTGTTATCATTATAGTAAGTTTGTCATTTATTTTTAGGGCCGAATCACAAAAGTATTGAATATGAAACCTCCAGAGGTAAGAGTACTACTTAGCTTCAGTAGAAATAGTAATAATAGATACTGTTTTAATCTTCTAAGTAATCAATTTTCTTAACATAATTGCTTCCTTATTAAAATTCTTGGAAACATTTACCTAAGAATTAGTAAAGAAAGAGGGTTTTTTGTTTGTTTTGTTTTTTTAATATTTGACATCGTACCCAATATTTTTTATTTTTAGTTTTGTAACATAACCTTTCTGAGCCTTAATTTTATCATCCATAAATTGGAGTCAATAATGCTAGCTTCAGGTCTGTTCTGAGGATTAAATGAGAATATATAAGAAAACGCATAGGACATTGTTAAGCAGATTTTTTAAATTATTTTTTTAATTTAAATATAATTGACATAGTTTCAGGTGTACAAAATAATTCAGTATATGTATATATGAATATTGTAAAATGATCACAATAAATCTAGTTAACATCACCACACAGTTCCAAAGGTTTTTTTCTCGTGATAAGAACTTTTAAGATTACTTTTAACAATTTTCAAATGTAAAATACAATATTAACTATAGTCGCTATGCTATACATTACATTCGCATGACTAATTTACTTCATTTTATAACTGGAAGTTTATGCCTTTTGACTACAGATTTCACCTATCTCCAAACCCCCTCTTCTGGCAACCACTAGTCTGTTCTCTTTATGAGTCTGGTTTTGTTTTCTTTTTTGAGAAAAAATGTAAGTGAGATTACACGATATTTGTCTTTCATTGTCTGACTTATTTTGTTTAGTATAATGCCCTCAAGGTCCATCCATGTTGTTGCAAATGGCAGTACTTCCCTTTTTTTATGGCTGAATTATATTCTTTCATATATATATATATATATATACACACAGACATACCTCAGAGATATTGCTGGTTTGGTTCCAGACCACCACAATAAAGTGAAACATAATTTTTTTGCCTGTGGAGGGTCTCGCCTTCATTTTGTAAAACACAACATCTGTGAAGTGCAATACAGCAAGGCGCCATGAAATGAGGTGTGCCTGTATACCACGTTTTCATTATGTATTTATCCATCAATGGACACTTAGGTTGTTCTCATGTCTTGGGTATTGTAAATAATGATACGGTGAACATGGGGCTGCGTATATTTTTTCAATTTGGTGTCTGTTTCCTTCGGATAAATATCCAGAAATGAAATTGCTGGATTGTATGTTCTGTTTTTAATATTTTGAGGAACCTCCAAACTAGGGGCTGCACCAGTTTACATTCTCAACCAACAGTGCACGAGGGTTTCCTTTTTTCCACATCCTGGCCAATACTTGCTACTTATTGTCTTCTTGATAATAGCCAGTCTAAGAGGTGTGAAATATCTGATTGTGGTTATGGTTTGCACTTTCCTGATGACTAGTGATGTTGAGCACCTTTTCACATGAAATATACCTGTTGGCCATCTGTATGTCTTCTGTAGGAAAATGTTTGTTCCCCTCCTCTGCACATTTTTTTAATTGGATTCTTTGTTTGTTTTTTTCTATTGAGTTCTTTATGGTTTACAAATATTTTCTCCCATTCTGTAGGATTGTCTTTTCATTGTTTTGATGGTTTCCTTTGCTGTGCAGAAGATTTTTTAATTTGATGTAGTTCCACTTGTTGATTTTTGTTTTTGTTGTGTTTGCTTTTAGTGTCAAATCAAAAAAACATCATGATGGATGTCAAGAAGCTTATTGCCTTTGTTTTCTATTAGAAGTTTTATGTGCCCAATATTAAAGGAAATTATGATTGTATAAAGCAGCCTTTCTTAACCAGTGTTTCTTGTTAGTTAAACCCTTATAGAAAAAGATTTGAATGAAATTAATTCATTACATACAATGGATTTCTGAGGGCATTAAGTCTTAATTTTCTCTTGGAGCCCCCTCGAGAAGAGTTGATATGAAAGAATAAATCTTTTGCAGAGAACTTAGGCTTTTTAGTTATTCCTTTCTATTGAGAAGAGCTAATAAGATGGATAATTGATAATATTGGTCTAGTTAGAATGTTGGGCATACGTATTTTCTTTAGATAACATTTTAAGGGAAAATGTCTGATTTTAAACCTGTCAAATAAATAGAAATCAAAGTAGTTTTCAGAGAAATAATCCTCTTGAGATAGGGATTGATGATGAATAGAGACTTCTGAAAAGGAGTTTCTGGCAAAATTGCCCTTCTTATAAAATTAAAATTGATTAATATTTGCCTTTGACATGAATTATTTTAATTCTCAACAATACTGTGAGATATTATCAGTACTCTGTCAATGAAGAAACTGAGGCACAGAGAAAATTAAGTTTTTGCTCAAGTTATTAAAGCATGTGCTGCAGTTGAGTTGCAGATATTATGCCATGCTTCGTCCTTGTAGGCACAGAACGACTGACGTCTTACTTGGGACAATTTTAAGTAGAAACTTCTAAAATGAAAGCTGAATGGTGTTAGCCTTTACTTCTTTTAGACTTACGTTTAAAGGAAAAGAGGAATAAGGAATTGCTGGCTTCAATTTTAAAAGAAATGTATTCTGGAACCTTAGTATAACGTGAAGTTTGATGTTAGAATTGGAGTGAAAGCCAGAAATGTTTCTTGAATGTTATGGTTATGGCTAATACGTGTACTTAACTTTTATGTTCCATTTGGGCCATTATTTTGGTCAGATGCTTAGTGAGATCAAGGTTTTAAATGATATACTTAACGTAAATTCCAATGAGACGCATTGTCTTGGATTCTTAAAACATTAATGCAATTGTCTTTCTAGATTTTGTCCATGATAGAAGAAGCAGCTGGAACCAGGATGTATGAATACAAAAAAATAGCTGCCCAGAAAACTATAGAAAAAAAGGAGGCTAAGCTGAAAGAAATTAAGACGGTAATTAAATTATCAAATTTATATAAGACATTTTTAGAGGAGAGAGTAATTTTGCATTTAAAGTTTCTCTGCTATAAAGAGGGAAATCCCCCCTCCCACAGTTCAGTTTTCCATAGTCTTCCATGCTACTTTTTAAATTCTTCAGTAGTAGTTTACATACTGAAAAATTTGATTTTCCTTTGTTTTCCAGATACTTGAAGAAGAGATTACTCCAACCATTCAAAAATTAAAAGAGGTATATACTGTATATGTGAGGACAGCTGCTAGGATGCCTCTCACAATTGGTGATGTATCCATGATCATACATTATAGGGATGAAATGTGTACCACTTGTTAGGAATTATTTTCTGGGATGAGATAAAGAGTTAGTCGGTACTCCATACTCAGGCTTCTGCTCGTAAAGGACATGTACTTCATATCTATTAAGTCATAATGATTTTGGAAATTCCTCTAAATAATCTCAGATAATAATATTCCAGATTTTAATACTTTATGGAAGAGAAGTAAGTCTAGATTCTTTTGGATGATTAGAATTAAACAGAACAGCATTTCTTAAAGACGCAGCACTCTTAGTAACCCTTGCTGGTAGAGTGAATACTTCTAGGATACTAGGAACTATCACTACAATTACTGCTGTTAAGGCAATTGGTAAGTGAAAGGTATTAAAACAGATAATTAGGTTTTCGTGATAACCTTTGCAGCTTCTGTTATCATAATCAATATTTCAGTGAAAGAATGCATTTATAGCACATTGTTTTTAAAGTTATACATTTAGGAATTTATTAAGTTCTCATTAAAATTTGATACTTGTCAAAGCCATCTTCTGAATCCATACAATAGCATAAGTGTTGGAAAACCTGAAACAAAATCATCTTAAGGGTACCCCGTTTGTATGCATGATTTAGTAAAAAATAGTAGATCATGAGTTTAAATCTAGGTTTTATACATGAATTTGCCAAATTCTTTCTAAGTCTGACAACATGAACAGGTCATTAAACTACTCTGAATTTGTTTCTTTATCTGCTAATTGGGAATTCTAATTGTTACTGTGCCTGGCCCAGCGAGTCTTTATGGGAATCAGGTTTAGTAATGTGTGAGTAAATGCTCATAAATAGATACATGAGTGAATGTTGGGTAGTCAGTTTGTAATACATATACTTTGTACTATGCCTTTTTATGTAAGGTGCTTGCGCATCTGCAGACTTTAGTATCCATAGGCAGCTCTGGAAACAATACCCCACGGATACAGAGGGATGACTACTATTACAAAATACATTTAGTAGTGTATCACGGGTGTTTGTATAGGTTACATTTATAGACTTCTTACTACCCCCAGTCTGAGAACTTATGTCCACATTTCTGTGTTGATTATAATATATATTAGAAGGAACAGCCACATATGATTCAGTAGAGATGGCATAATGCTATCTAAAAAGCCAGAGTTCTGATGTTATTTGAAGTTGTCTAAAATTTATAATCCATGATCACTTAGTCCAAGACAAAATCTATTATGTAATGGGAAATTTTATGCATGTTGCTGTCGTTTGATTCTTTCCAAACTTGTTTAAAAATATGAATTTTGAGCTATGCTTTGTTGGTGATTTCTCTTTCAGGAAAGATCTTCCTACTTGGAATACCAAAAAGTTATGAGGGAAATAGAACACTTGAGTCGTTTATATATTGCTTATCAGTTTTTGCTGGCTGAAGATACCAAAGAACGCTCAGCTGAGGAATTCAAAGAAATGCAGGATAAAATTGTGAAGCTTCAAGAGGAGTTGTCTGAGAATGATAAAAAAATAAAAGTACTTAGCCAGGAAATAGAAGAGTTGGAAAAAAGAAAAGATAAGGTCAGACATATGTATTAGAATAGATAATACCCTCTGTGAAGAAAAATATTACATTGTATACAATAACAAGGGTTCAGTGGGCATTATTTTGCATATTGATTTGTTAATCTTAAAGTATGACAATAAAGTATCTTATAAAAATAAAATAATTCATATAGAAATCATACAAGAAAATGACAATGAAAAGATTTTATGTTGATTGAATTGAGTACATTTGATTATAGGAAACTGGCGGGATACTCCGATCTTTAGAAGATGCTCTTACAGAAGCTCAGCGAGTTAATACTAAATCTCAAAGTGCCTTTGATCTCAAGAAGAAAAATCTGACAAGTGAAGAGAACAAACGCAAAGAGCTGGAAAAAAATATGATTGAGGTAAGCAAATAAACCTAATTTCATTTCACTAGCATACGTTTATCCTATTCCATTCATATTTATTGAGTGTCTGCTATGGACCAAGTGTAGTTGTTTGGGCTGTGTATATAGTGAAGGACAAAATGACAAATGGACAAAGTGCCTTGTGGGTCTTCATTCCAATGAGGGAAATGATAAAGGAAAAAAAAAAAATGAAATGTATAGCAGGTTATATGATGGTAACTGACGTGGAAAAAAAAATAAAGCAGGGGAGAAGGTGAGTATAGGAGAGAGGGGATCGATTTGGGCCTTTAAATTGGGTAGCCATTGAAGCTCTCATTGAGAGGATATTTCATTAAAGATCTGAAAGAGGTCAGAGAACCATGTAGATAAATTGGGAGGCTGTGGGAGAAGATGGTCCAGGCAAGAGAACAGGAATTGCCTCAGTGCCAAGAGTTTTGGAAAAGCAAAGACAGTGTGATTGGTTAGCAGTAAACTAAGTAGTAGGAAAGCAGAAAACTAATGGAATGTAGGATCACATGTGCTTTTATAAGACAGTGAAGGATGTTGACCTTTATTCCAAGTGACATGGGAAGCCACTGGAGTTGATTGAGCAGAAGTTTAACTTTTTTTGTTTTAATCGGACTAATATTGTTTGTTTGTTTGTTTAATTTTTAATTACAGTTGACATACAATGTTACCGTGTTTCCCTGAAAATAATATCTAGCTGGACAATCAGCTCTAATGCGTATTTTGAAGCAAAAATTAATATAAGACCCGGTCTTATATAAGATGTTATATAAGACCCGGTATTATATTATATTACATTACATTGTATCTGGTATTATATTGTACTGTTTTCAGTATTACATGATATGATATCCAGTATTATATTACATTATATCTGGTATCATATTATATCTGGTATTATATGATATGATATCCGGTCTTATATAAGACCTGGACTTATATTACAGTAAAATAAGACTGGGTCTTATGTTATAGTAAAATTAATTTTTGCTCCAAAAGACGCATTAGAGCTGATTGTCCAGCTAGGTCTCATTTTCAGGGAAACGGTGTATTAGTTTCAGGTGTATAACATAGTCATTAGACATTTATATAACTTACAAAGTGTTCACCCCGATAAGTCTAGAACCCATCTGACACCATAGATAGTTACTAAAGTATTATTGACTGTTTCCTTTGCTGTAGTTTACATCATTGTCACTATTTTTTTATAACTGCCAACTGTCAGTTTGTGTTACTTAATCCCTTCACCTTTTTCACCAATCCCAAACCCCTCTGACAACCATGAATTTGTTCTCTGTATAAGTTTGTTTTGTTTCATTTGTTTTGTTTTTTAGATTCTATATGTAAATGAAATCATATGGTATTTGTCTTCTCTGACTTATTTCACTTAGCATAATATCCTCTAGGTCCATCCATATTGTCAAACATGGCAAAATTTTGTTCTTTTTTATACCTGAATAATACTCCATTATATATATGTACCACCTCTTATTTATTTGTTCATCTATCAATGGACACTTAGGTTGTTTTCATATCTTGGCTATTGTAAATAATGCTGGAGTGAACATAGGAGTGAATATCTTTTCAAATTAGTATTTTGGGGTTTTTTTGGATAAATACCCAAAAGTCAAATTGCTAGGTCATATGGTAGTTGTATTTTTAACATTTGGAAACCTCTGTACTGTTCTTTCCATAGTGGCTGCACCAGTTTACAGTCCTGCCAAAACTGCACAAGGGTTCCCTTTTCTCCACATCCTCACCAACACTTGTTTTTGATTTATTGATGATAGTCATTCTGACAGATATGAGGTGATAACTTATTGTGGTTTTAATTTGTTTTTCCCTGATGATTAGTGATGTTGAGCATCTTTTCATATCTATTAGACATCGGTATGTCCTCTTTGGAGAAATGTCTATTCAGGTCCTCTGCCCATGTTTTAATCGGATTGTTTGTTTTTTCTTCTGTTGTTAAGTTGTGTGAGTTCTTTATGTTTTTTGGGTATTGATCCTTCTTGGAGGTATCATTGGCAAATATCTTCTCCCATTCAGTAAGGTGTCCTTTTGTTCTGTTGTTTTCCTTCACTGTGCGAAACCTTTTGTTTGATATAGTTCCATTTGTTTATTTTTTTTTTTGTTTCCCATGCCCAAGGAGACATCCAAAAAAAATACTACTAAGAGCAATATCAGAGTTTACAGCCCATGTTTTCTTCTAGGAGTTTTATAGTTTTGGGTCTTACATTTAAGTCTTTAATCCATTTTGAGTTTATTCATGTATATGGTGTAAGAAAGTAGTCTAATTTCTTTTTTTTCACATTTATCTGTTCAATTTTCCCAACAACATTTATTGAAGAGACTGTCTTTACCCCATTGCATATTCTTGCCTCCTCTGTCATAGATCAGTTGACCGTATACGAATGGATTTATTTCTGGGCTCTCAGTTCTGTTTCATTGCCCTATGCATCTCTTTGTATACCAGTACCACGATGTTTTGATTACTATTCTTGTAGTATGCTGTTTCCCCGAAAATAAGACCTAGCCGGATAATCAGCTCTAATGCGTCTTCTGGAGCAAAAATTAATGTAAGACTCGGTCTTAATATTATAGTAAAATAATATTAAGTAAGATTAAAATTAATAAAAAAATAAATTAAATAATAAAAAAATATTATAGTAAAATAAGACCGTGTCTTATATTAATCTTTGCTCCAGAAGACGCATTAGAGCTAATTGTTCAGCTAGGTCTTATTTTCGGAGAAACACGGTATGCCAGGGGTGCCAAAAAAAGTGTATAAAAGTGAACACTTGGGTCATCGTTGCTCAAACAGTAATTTGCTGTAATAAAAATGTCTGAATGATGATGGTAACCACTTTGAGCACCTCTTGTAATTGCAGAAGTGAAACGTGACTTTTATTCATCTTCTGTTACCGGTATATATTGAGTATTACAATTTTAATACAGTTTTCCTTTCTTAAAATCTGCATACATTTTTTTGGCACCCTCTGTAGTGTAGATACCTCCACCTTTGTTATTCTTTCTCAGGATTGCTTTGGCTATTCGTTGTCTGTTGTGGTTCCACATAAATTTTAAGATTATTTGTTCTAGTTCTGTGAAAAATGCTATCGGTATTTTTATAGCAATTGCATTGAATCTGTAGATTGCTTTGGGTAGTATGGACATTTTTAACGATGTTAATTCTTTCTATCCATGAGCACAGTATATCTTTCCATTTATTTGTATCTTCAATTTCTTTCTTCAGTGTGTCATAGTTTTCTAAGTACAGCTCTTTTATCTCCTTGGTTAAATTAATGCCTAGCTTTTTACTTTGTTTTGTTTTGTTTTTGATGCAATTGTAAATGTGATTGTGTTCTTAATTTCTCTTTCTGAGAGTTCATTACTGGTGTATAAAATGCAACCGATTTTCTGAAGACTAATTTTGTATCCTGCTGTTTTACTGAATTCATTATCTGTTCTAATTATTTTTTGGTGGAATCTTTAGTTTTCTATAGTCGGTCATCTGCAAATAATAAGTTTTACTTCTTTCCAGTTTTGATGCCTTTTATTTCTTTTTCTTGACTGAATACTCTGGCTAGGACTTCCAATACTTTTATTCAACAAAGTGGTGAGACGAAGCACTCTTGTCTGGTTCCTGATCTTAGAAGAAAAGCTTTCAGCTTTTCACCATAATGTTAGCTGTGGGTTTGTCATATATGTGGCCTTAATTATGTTGAGGTATATTCTCTATATCCCCACTTTTCTGAGAGTTTTTATCATAAATGGATATTGGATTGTGTGACATGCTTTTGCTGCATCTATTGATATGATTGCATGATTTTTTTCCTTCATTTTGTTTATGTGGTGTATCATGTTAATTGATTTGTGGACATTGAAACAACCTTGCATCCAGCATCCAGGAATAAATCCCACTTAATCATGGTATATGATCTTTTTAATGTATTGCTGACTTGAGTTTACTGATATTTTATTGTGAATTTTTGCATCTGTATTCATCTGGGATATTGGCCTATGATTTTCTTTTTTTCTTTGGTAGTATCTTTGTCTGGTTTTGGTTATCGGTAATACTGGTCGCATAAAATGAGTTTAGAAGCCTTCCGTTCTCAGTTTTTTGGAATAGTTTGCGAAGGATAGATAGTAATTCTTTGAATGTTTGGTAAAATTTACCTGTGAAACCATCTGGTCCAGGACTTTTGCAAGTTTTTAATTACTGATTCTATTCCGTTAGTAGTTATCAGTCTGTTCAGAACTTCTGTTTCTTCCAGATTTAAAACTGAAAGATTATGTCTCTAGGAATTTATCCATTGCTTCCAGGGTATCTGATTTGCTGACACATAATTGTTTGTAGTATTTTCTGATAATCCTTTGTATTTCTGTGGTGTCAATTGGGACATGTTTCTTTGTCTCCTTATTTTGGCTGCCCCCCTGTGTTTTTGCGTATTAGTGTAGGTGGATCTGCTATGTCTCCATATGGCCACACTTGGCAGAATGGCCATATGTATTGGGTGTCCTATGGGATACAGTGGCTGGTCACCTGAGCGGGTGTGATTGACCCTCAGGCTGATAGTCTGTGAGGGCTGGCCATGATTACAGCGGACAGGCTGTTGTACAGGGGCTGACCCACAGAGCCGGAGTCAGTTGAGCAGGGTTCTAATGCCAGCTGAGTCTGCCCTTCAGGTGTGTTGTTTGTGGAGCTGGTAGGGTGGTGCTCTGGTGTGGTCTGAAGCCAGCCATCAGGTGTTCTGGTTCTGGAGCCTTTTGGGAATGGCTCCAATGCTGGTCAAGGTCATGCGCTGCTTGTGCCAGTCTTGGGGCCGTTTGGTAGGAGCTTTAGTGATCTGCGGTTGGTTGCTATTTATGCTGGGTTTGTGGGCACTTAAGAAAGGCTATTCTGTGAACTTTGGCTGACTTCTACTAGTATCTGGTTTAGGAACCTTTGGTGGGCACCACGATGTGAGCTGAGGCCAACTGCCATTTGTGCCAGGTTTGTGGTTTAGTTGAGGCTGTGTTCCCAGCCAAGACTAGCTACTGCTTATACCAGGCTTAGGGCTACCTGATGGGAGTTACAATGCAAGTTGAAATCAGTCACTGCTTCTGCAAGGGTTGGGGTAGCTAAACAAGAGGTACATGGCACAGTGAGGCTTGTTTGGGGTTTGTGGCCCTTTGAGAGATTTTAGGAAAGTCCACAGCACAAGTCTAGGTGGGCTGCTTATATTGAGGAGATACTGGAATAGGTTCTGCTAGGCAGGCGAGTTGGGTGGGGTAGGTTCTCAGGGAATCACCAGGGAAGGGAAAATGAAGGGCTCGGAATTGGCACCCACCTGCATTGGGCCAACTTGATGGGGAGAGTACTCAACAAAGGAACAGTGGGGACTGTCAGCTCTTGCATTTCAGAGAGAACTGTCAGGACCCCTGCCCTTCCAGCCCTCACCCTGAAGCTAGTTTAGTTTAGTTTCTCCCCGTAAGTCCCCGGTGCGTTTCAAGCTGCTGCCTCTGCGCTGAAGCTCAGAGTGAGTGAGGTTGTGAGCAAGTGTGTGCAGACCCTTTTAAGACATGTTTATGTAAACAATATAGCTAGGTTGTTGGTTTGTTTGTTTAGCTAGTAGCTTACACAGTGCTAGATAGCTGATTAATGTAACTTCAAAAATGTTAAGTCATGCTATCCCCACAATTAATTACTTAAATTTTGTGACCCTTAACAGTTTATAAAAATATTTTCATATACATGCTTTTAATTCTAAAATCTACTTTTAAGCATGGTATAGGATGCCTATTTCAATTTTTTAGATTTAAAAATAGACTCTTAGTTTCTTCAAGTGGTTTGTTTAAATTTGCAATGATGTTTATATCTCACAGATTCGACTATAACATGAAAGTATTTGTAGTAAGAGCCACATTTATCTTAAAAACTGAGAGACAGCGAATTTCAAAATGGGAATAAAATTATTATGATTAAATTATTTTCCTTATTGCCATACCCACTTCAAATTGCTATAAAATTTGATGACATGAGTCTATGTGTGTATAAGAAAATGGATGTTTTTCCCACAATTTAATATTCTCCAATCTGAAACTCTTATTTCCTAAAGGATTCTAAAACTCTAGCAGCAAAGGAAAAAGAGGTTAAAAAGATAGCAGATGGGCTGAACACCCTTCAGGAAGCAAGTCATAAAGATGCCGAAGCTTTGGCAGCTGCGCAGCAGCATTTCAATGCCGTTTCTGCCGGCCTGTCCAGTAATGAAGATGGAGCAGAAGCAACTCTTGCTGGTCAAATGATGGCCTGTAAAAATGACATAAGTAAAGCTCAGACAGAAGCCAAACAGGTAAATGTAGACATTAAGCACTATGTGATTGCTTTCTTTTTTTGAGAAGTTGCTTCATGTTTATACTTTGGCAATTGTTATAAAATTTTTAAAATAATCAAATCAACAAGGAACTTATTTATTGTATTCTTCCACTCTGTAGCATCTACTGCAATGAAATTCAAATACATTGATTGTTAAATATTGATGATAATAGTTTACGGTGCTTGAAAACAAAATACCTTTATAGGTTAATTGAACTTGTAAATGCAATAAATGCTTTATCCTGTTTATAGCAATGTATGGGATATTTTGACGTTAGTCAATTTTTTTATTCTTTTGCTGATTTTTTGGCACACAGTTGAAGTCCTAAGCTTTAACAGGAAGACAAAAACGTCTTCTTCATTTCCATGCTTACCACACCTAGTTCTTAAAACTGTTTCTGAATCTTTTTGGAAGATACTTTTTGGAAGTATCTCTACCTCCCATATACCCCCATTCCAGTCTTTGGTTTCCTTACTCTGATTTTCATTGTCTTCAAAGGTTTGTTAATTTACTGTCATGGTTTTCAAATTTATTTAGATAGTTGTGCAACTTAAAAGTTCTGTGAATGCTCGAGTTTTGATGTCAGAAAGAAAAAATGTATATACACACACATTCTTTTAGTCTTTTCTAAATGGAAGAGTCATCTTTAAAAAGTGTGTGTTTGTGTATTAATCCCATTCAAGTTTTTCTATTATTAATACATGTTGGCAGCTTTTTCATTCAAAGATGCTGGTCAGAGAAAAGGTTATAAGAAACAAATAGCAAAAAAACTTTGAAGTCCTCTCAGGTTTTCTGTAACCTTATGTTGTATTGGGGAAAGTCCACCATTATTAAGTTTTAGGGGGAGGATACACCCACATACGAGTAGATCTTAGAATACTAGTTCATGGTTTTAAGGAATAATGCTCAATTATATAAGCTAGGATTTAAATATCAGACTCCTATCATTTAAATTTCTGTCAGTTTAGCCTCACTTTCAGATATGTTATTTTTCATTGCTTAATACAGCTTCTCTACTGTTAGACAACACTCCCAAATATACACAAATACAACCTAAGTGGAAAGGAAGAGAACTGGAGTTGGGATTTGTAGCTTTCTATTGTTTTTAATTTCACCAGCTAATGACAGTTATTCTTTGACATAATTTTTGAACTCAATAATGTTAAATTTTATAAATGGACTTCAATTACAAATTATTTATGATTATATTAAGCATATATTAGTTTATACTCTTGAGTAGTTTTTTGAGGAGAAAATATTGGGAAATGATTAAAATGTTGAGATATTAATCCAAGTGACCAAACAGTTACATTTTCAAGGCTGATTTCTCTCAAACCAATCCGAATCCGGCATTTAATCACTAGCACTGTCTGCTGCATATAGTCTGTTATATTTTTCTATTATAGGCTCAGATGAAATTGAAACATGCCCAACAAGAATTAAAGACTAAACAAGCTGAAGTTAAGAACATGGATAGTGGCTACAGGAAGGATCAAGAATCTTTAGAGGCCGTGAAGAAACTTAAACAAAAACTTGAAGCCGAAATGAAAAAGCTAAATTATGAAGGTCTGTCTTTAAAGACATATTAAATCATCAGGAAGTAGTGATTGTTGATGGAAACTAACTTAAATAAAGGAAATAGCAAGTAAAAAAATCGTTTACCCTACTAATGGGTATTAATGTAAGAAATGTTTGTATATATTTCACAAAAATATCTAAGTATAAAACAGTCCTTTGAATTTTTAAAAACTCACTACTGAGAATTTACTGCTTCAGTCACTGAAGTGCCACATGAAAACTGGAAGATTTTATTTGTATATTTCTACGTTAGTAGGCACCTAAGTCATCTGTTGTTTCTTAGAATGAATTTGTATTATTTGTTGGAAATAATGTCTATTTGACACTTGATAGAAATTTGAATGTTAAGTATGCTTTTTATTTAATACTTATTAGAAATTTGTGTTTTGATTCTAGAAATGCTTTGGAAATAGATGTTACGATATTTTCCTTAAAACAGATTATTTCAATTTTTAAAACTTGGTTCAATTTACTTATGATTTACTTCTCAGAAAACAAGGAGGAAAGCCTTTTGGAAAGGCAAAGGCAGCTATCTCGTGATATCAGTAGATTGAAAGAAACATATGAAGCTCTCCTGGCTAGGTTTCCCAACCTTCAATTTGCCTACAGGTAGGAGATTTAAATTTTGAATTTTAACATGGTAATAACCAAGATATATGTAATTTAAGCTGGAAGGCAATCTGATTGTTTCATGGACATTAAGATTTTCATGTGACAATTACTGTAAGCTGCCTTACCTTAAATACTATTTTTTTCCTTAAATGTTTATTGAGGTGTTTCAAATGTGGGCAGGGGGAATTCATGTGAAATTTACTGGCTGCTCACTCCACTAATTTTCAGTTCCCCTCATTTTGGTCCTAATTTCAGTCCAAAGTTTCTTTAAAGTTATTCTATCATTAATGTTAAATATCTACATTAACATTTTACAGTTTGTTTTATTACATGGTTTTTTTCATGGAATACTTATGCAATACATGTATCACAAAGATAAGAAAGTCAAAGTTATTTTTGTTGCACAGAAAATAATATATATACTGAAAGATCTTTTGATTGATTTACAAACAATAGCTAGCTAGTCATCTGGGCATTTTAAAATTTTTGATTTGTTAAAATTACATGATTCAGCTTTCAATTTAATGTGTTGTCAGAGCTCTTGAGTAGTAACATACAAACAACTTTTTGTATTTCTTACCTAAGATTAAGTTCTGTCAACTTTTCCATTTCAGGGATCCAGAGAAGAACTGGAATAGAAATTGTGTGAAAGGACTTGTAGCTTCTTTAATTAGTGTGAAAGATACTTCTGCAACCACAGCTTTAGAATTGGTGGCTGGAGAACGACTCTACAATGTCGTAGTAGACACAGAGGTAAGTTGATTTTAATAAAGGCAATTTATGATTACTGTTCAGCCTGAAAAGTTACGTGCTGCTAGAATTGGGTACTTTCTTTATGCTTTAAGCTTCTCATAAGTTTGCTTATCTTTACAGGATAAAACTATTTTGTTAATGATTTGTTTACTATATTATTGATTATATTTGATTAGCTATATTCCAGGGCAAGTCTCATATGCACTTAGGAATCCAGAGTGCATATTGTCAGTCTTAGACTTTGATTATTCAGGATACTAGGCACTAAACATTTATTTGATTATGGGTTTCTAATCATAATGTATACTCTTTCCATTTGAATGTTTTCTGTCATTACTAATATGTGTTTTTTTATTTCAAATGCACAATGTTTTAGGTTACTGGAAAAAAGCTACTAGAAAAGGGGGAACTGAAGCGGCGATACACTATAATCCCACTCAATAAAATTTCAGCCACATGTATTGCTCCAGAAACTCTGAGGGTTGCTCAGAATCTTGTAAGTCTTACTTATATGTTTTAGCTACATCTTAACTTTTTTTTTCAGAGGACATAATCTTATGGAGAACTGTAAAATTTTATTGTTACCATGCTTTAAAAAAATTAAGATGCAAAAAAGTAGAGTTGGTGTTTGTGGAAATAGAATAGAAATGGTGGAAGGCTAAAACTGTCTGATATTTTAACGTTTTAGTATTAGAATCTCTTTAAACATTAGGTCAAGTCATATGACTAACAGATGGTAATACAGTCACTCACCCCATAAAGACTTTTTGGTTAAAAAGGACAGTATATAAGGCCTTGGTCCTATAAGATTATAATGGAGCTAAAAAGTTCTTACAGTCGAGTGAAGTCCTAACCTTAGTAACATCATAGTATGACATATTGCACAAATACCATTGTGTTACAGTTGCCTACAGTATTCCATACAGTAAAATGCTACAGGCTTGTACCCTAGAAGCTATAAGGAAACAGAACTTGTCATCCTAAAATACTATATCTATTTGGCATAAGAATTATTTTAGGTTGGTTAATTTTAAGAAACTGCAGACTTGGGAGAAGCTCTGCAAACCTAGAAGTAATCCTTTATAAAAGACATTTACATTTATAATGGAAATGTCTTTGTAAGGTAATCTCTCTCTGCATCAGGAAGAGGGGGCTGACCTTATCTTTAGAAACTCATATCTGTAGAAGACAAGGACTTAAATCTGCAAAGCAACCTTACCATTGTTTACTTTTTGTGGTAACCTGCTATAACTGACTTCCCTCATCCCCAACGTCTTCTTTGTCTTTCACTGAAGATGGTATTTAAGGTGATGGGTTCAGCCATTTTGAGGAGTTAAACTCAGTTCTCACATGTATACAGGTTATTAAACTTTGGTTTTTCTCTTATTAATCTGTCTTTTATTCCAGGGTTGTCTAAGCCAAGAACACAGAAGGGAAACAGGGAAAATTATTTTTCCTCCCCTACAGATCAATAGGCTATACCATCTAGCTTAGGTGTATAGTAGACTGTACCACCTATATTTGTGCAAATGCATGCTAAGATGCTCACCTGATAAAAATTACCTGACAATGCACTTCTTAGATCATATCCCTGTCATTAACTTGGCACTTGACTGTATTAAATTTCTAATTTCTGAATAATTAGAATTACAGAGTTTATAAATACCAGAATTCTTCAGTTTTTTTCATGCCAGGCACACTTAAACTTCCCATAGCAGGAACCATAATGGAAGGTATCCATCAGACTTGTAGAAATGCTTCTCTGTTTAGAGTTCTTCTAGATTGCCTTCCAACCTGTGGACATACAAAACAGGTGACTGAGATATCCAGTCAGCTGCTCAGGTGTATCTAAAGTGCTATGGCTACTATTAAAAGAACAGATGAGTACAAGGAAATTCATTAAAAAGGCTATTATAGTTATATAATATTGAGTTAAAACCTGAAGTTAAACATAACATTCCAGCAGCAATATCAGTTTGTTATAGAGCAGGCATTTCAAGTGCATGGATTGAAAAGACAGTTCCATGAAACCTAGCAATGCATTTGTAATTAAGATATTAAATGGATATTCAGTGTACTTGTTGAAGTGAGAAGCCTTCAATGAAAATTATTTCAGAATATAGTTGTATTGATCTGTATACTATCAGAAGTTGGAAGATGAGCAAACAGTAACTGAAAGGTGGTAGTTTTGGTTACTACTTACTTTGAAGGCTTTGGAAGTTATTTCAGTCCCAGTGTTAGAAGTAAATTGGGATTTCAAGTATCAGTAAAAATACTTCACGCCGATCTCTTAGTCAGACCTATTTAATGATAGCTGCTGTGTCAGGGAACAATGCTGAACATGTTAAATAGAGCTGCCTTCATTTTGGCTTTGCTGCTAAGCTTCAAAGGATGCTTAGTTGTTCTAAAAAGATGGGCAGAGATAGACTATCAACAGAGATTGAGAAGAGACAGATTAAAAGAAAGGACTGAGGGATTTTTTTAATTACTTTTTTACTCTATTATTAGTTGTATTTTATTTCTGTAACTGGCAGGTGGCAGTCCTATCATGTTTAATTTGAATGAAAGAGTATTCACTATGGAACAACCAACTTCCTAATAATTGAAACAAACATTTTATATGATAGTATTGATCCAGTAATTGCTGTACTGTAATTAACAAAGTATGTCCAAATAGTCCAGTTTGGAGAAAGTTGGTAGTCACTCCTGCTTGATAGAAACTCATGATGCCTGGTACTTTAGCTAACTAGTTTACTTTGCAAGAGATCTTTCAGTATTTAAACTTGAAGTTGTTTTTTTTCTAAAACTCTGTGGAGTTGTCCATAGCATTTTAGAAAGTTTAAAGGGAATTATAGTGCTAGGTTAATATTACCTAAATTTCTATTATAGCAATTCTCAATATTTTGTAAATTAATTTTTGAAAGGAAAGGAGTAGTGTATATTATGACATATCTGTTGTTTTCCCACAGGTTGGCCCTAACAATGTTCATGTGGCTCTTTCCCTGGTTGAATACAAACCAGAACTTCAGAAAGCAATGGAATTTGTCTTTGGAACAACGTTTATTTGTAACAATATGGATAATGCCAAAAAAGTGGCCTTTGATAAAAGGATAATGACTAGAACTGTGACTCTAGGAGGTGAGGTATTTGATCCTCACGGGACATTGAGTGGAGGTAGGTTTTCTATCATTTTGTCCTCACATTTCTCTGTGTTATGTGGTAAATAGGGTGGGGGCCTTTTTTAAAAAAAAAAAAAAAGGAAATAGTGAGGTTGGAATGATTTAATGAAGAGCTTTGCTCCTAATCTAGGGATTGGGTTTTCTTAGGAATACCTTTTCTGTGACAGGTACTTAGTAACATTGAGAGCCTACACAGTGTCATAGTCCTCAAGTAACTCCTAGTCTAGGAATCAGTCCTATAGACTTTTTTTAATTCATCTCAAGTAAGTCTATTCCTGCTGGCTTATTTTCTCTTGCTTTTTGCCCTATCAGGATATTGTAGTCACTGGGAAATGAGGTTTTCTTATTCAGTACATTTTCAGCTTACCTACCCACTTTCCTTGAGGAAACATGTTAACTTCTAATTTGTGTATATGCCATTGTTCCTATCAAAAGTAAAACAAAAAGTTCAATCTGCCCGCAGTGGTGCTTTAATGCTCTAAGAAAGGAATTCTTAGATAATGATCATATACTTCTTGTTCTAGTGTTTACCACACTGAGTTTCTAGAAGATGTATGTCAAGTGATCATGTAATAACAAACTGAATAGTAGTATTAGGTTGGTGCAAAAGTAATTGTGGTTTTTTCAATTGTAATACGTACTGTGTGTACCTGGCATTGCTGTAAGATTGTGCTGTCCAAAACAATTAGCCATTAGCCACATGTGGCTTTTTACATTTTATTAAAATAATTAAGATTAAATAAAATTTAAAATAATTCCCTCAGTTGCACTAGTCACATTTCAAGGGCTCAGAAATCCCAATGGTTAATGGGTAACTGGACAATGCAGACATAGAATGCAGATATAGAACATTTCTATCATTCTATAAAGCCCTATTCTAAGGCCTTTAAATAATTAACTCATTTAATCCTTACAGCAACTATGAGGTAGCCATATTACTATCATCTCCAAAATACAGTTGTAGACAGTAAAGTACAGAGTCCTTAAATAACTTGCTGGTAAGTGGCAAAACTCAGAATTTGAATTCAGGTAGTCTAATTGCAGAGTTTGTGCTTTTAACCAAACCAAGAGGCTGTATAACTCCTCTTTTAAGATATCACATGGCTTAATTTCTTTCTAGGCCAACAAGACAATAGTCAACAAAACAAATTCCATAATTAAGTAGCAAGTTCCCCAGTACACAATAAGATGACTAGTATATCTGCAATTGGAAGATAGACCAAATATTTTTAGTTAGCTAAAACAAAAGGAACTTTAGATGTCATTAAAAATCATTAATTTGTATGTTCTTGAACTTCCTACTTAAGGATTGGCAGATAAGTAACCCCGTATCATGTTAACAGAGTGCTCATAATAACACTGCTAATCGACCGTATGCTCCCATCAAACCTGTAGTTTTCTGGGATCGAGAAATACAACACCTCAGCCTGTTACTGCCAGATAATTATAGTTTCTTGTAAAGTGAAACCAATCTACTCTGCTACATCAGAGCTCTGCTATATCAGGGCTGTTATGATGTGGTAACAAACAGCCCCCAAATCTTAGTGGCTTACAGCAAGTTTATTCCATAATTACGCTACATTAACTATAGGTCTGTTGTCTCTGTTCCGTGCTCTTCTCATTTTGGCACCCAGGCTGAAGGAAAAATGGGCAAGGGAGGAAATGGTGAGTTATGTGCAGCCTCTTAAAGCTTATTTTCAGAAGAGGCATGTTTCCCATTTCGTTGGTCAAAACCAATTACATGGCTAAGCCCAATGTTAGTGGGGAGGAAAACGGGCCTGGGGGAGATGGGCCCAGTAGTCAGAGGCCGTGATTATTTTGAATAAATAATCCACCACATCTACTTAGAAATATTTCTTATCAAGTGTGTACATCCTAAGATCCAAATTACGAAATGAATTCTATAGCTTCATGAGTATACTGTAAACATGCTGTTGAATCATTTCAAGTATGATTCTCTTAGAAAACTTTATTGTTTACTAAATATGTGGTAACTTATTGTTCAAGGCCTGTTTCAATTTGCTTCTATCAGGTGCTCGATCCCAGGCGGCTTCTATTTTAACCAAGTTTCGAGAACTCAAAGATGTTCAAGATGAGCTGAGAATCAAGGAGAATGAGCTACGGGCTCTAGAAGAAGAATTAGCAGGTCTTAAAAACACTGCTGAAAAGTAAGACTTATGTTGGATTAAGATGCATTTTTTTTTCTTTTGGTCAAAGATTTGCATAAAAGAAAATTTACTTCTATTTAAAAAATACAGCTTCTGATTTTTTTCATAATATCCTTAATTTTAGTTGAATGAATTGTGAATTGATAATTTGTTTCAATTATTTATTCATTTATTTATTCATTTTATTCATACAACTAGTGCTTTGTTATATATAAGAAATTAGGGAAAGCTAATTTAACAAAAGGAAGGAAAAAAATCAGCCAAATAGTCCCCTTTCCCTGTTGAGATAGACTCTGCTGGGATTGGTGGGGAAACCCGTGGATACTCTCAAGGTTGATACCAGAGGATACTTGAATCCTTAATTTGAAATGAAATGATACAGTATCGGTTCATCAGTAGTCTGCATTAATGGTTAGCAACATATGGCCGCCCTACTCCTATAGATACTGAAGATCACTGGATTGCCTATGGAGAGAGAAGGTAAACAAGTTCATGTCAGAAAGTACCTGCTAAAATTAAAAGTATTTCCTTACAGTTTCTTCTGTGTGGGTGTAGATAGGGATATATGTGTACGTTTCACCATTACTTCTGTTTGTGTATGATACAGGTATATGCATGTTTTTATATTTTCAAAATTGGGATCATGCTCCTTAACCATCACTTAACATTATTCACTATTGAGTGACTCCTTTTATGCACCAAATACTCTTACAGGAGCTGGGAATACAGTAATGTATTAAACAGATAAATCTCTTCCTTCATCTTGTTTTCATACATATAGTTGGGGAAACAGACAATAAAGTTAAATTGGTAAAACATGTTAGATAATGCTAAGTTTTAAGAAGATAAAAGTAAAACAGTATAGATGTGAACTATCCAGGGCAAAGAGATGTTGAGGTTTCAGATTGGGTGGCTAGGGAAAATCTTCCTGAGACAACGACTTGAATAAACACCTCACTGATGTGAGTGATCTCCACATGTGATTACCCTGGAGAAGACTCCTTATTCCTTTCAAAGCTTCAGGAGTTTAAACACCACAAACTTGCAAAGTACATTATTTGAAAGTTTAATTAATTAATAATTTTTCACGTCCCTCTGAAACTGGCAAATGGCAACCGAAATAAAATTAAAATCAAATATTTTACTCAGAATTCACAATAATGAAAAAAGGTTTTAAAAAAAACTAAATAAACTTCAGAATGATACCATACTTTTTGGGGACACTGTATATGGAATAAATTGTCATAATCCGTCAATGTAGTCATTCCAACATACAAATTTGTATCAAAATGCCCACTTTCAAACATCATATACATGTAAAGCCTGCATTTTACCTTCAGTAGCATAAATGAACCATAAAGTGAATGAACTTTCTGTGAGAAAAATGCAACAAAATTTCTGAGATAGGTGCAGATTTGTGGTCACATTTGGCTTAGAACTGTTAAACTTTGTTCAGCAGTAGTCAATCATTTTGCAGAATTGTCTTGTGGACTAATTATGGCACTGAGGTCAAGGAAAGGAAATGGATTTTGAAAAACATGACAGTGGAAGTATCACCTAAGCCATTCTTTTATAGACCATTTTAAGAACATAGCTTTTTTTTTTTTTTAATTTCTACACTACATTTTTTTAATGAATTGAAAAATGACTCTACGTTAAAATTACGGTTTTAATTGCTGTCAATCAGTCTCAGGCAAGATACTCAAGGGAATATTTATGTTTTTTATGTTTTATACTTTTTACTCAAACCATGAATTTCTAGTGACAAGCTACCTTTGAATTTATTAATAACTTGAAATTTCACAGGAGCTGAATTAGCTAAATACCTTCCAAAGAAATAACTTTAAGCAGCTGGAACTGGGGTAGAATTACAGCGTTTCCAAAAAAAGTATATTGCAAATTTATGTTCAGTACCGTGCCTTTTTAAACTAACCGGTCTCATTAGGAAATGTAGGGAACGTGATTTTAACATTTGAAAATGGAGATTATAGATAACCCCCCCAAAATTTTTTTTCTTAAAGTTTATTGGGGTGACAATTGTTAGTAAAGTTACAAAGATTTCAGGTGTACAATTCTGTAATACATCAGCTATATATTACATTGTGTGATGACCAAAATTTTTGAAATGTTATGTAATTGTTATAATGTGTTTCCCCGAAAATAAAGACCTAGTGGGACAATCAGCTCTAATGCATCTTTTGGAGCAAAAATTAATATAAAACCCTGTATAATATAATACCGAGTCATATATTAAATTTTTGCACCGAAAGACGCATTAGAGCTGATTGTTCGACTAGGTTTTATTTTCTGGGAAACACAGTATTAATCTATTTTTGTAGTGGGAGCTTTTGTGAGGTTTTTCCTTTTGGTAAGAATCAGTAGGGAGGATTATTTTTAAGGAAACCTATTCAAAGATGAATTTTAGTGTTCGAAAATTAAGGGTATTTCTATAAATAGTTGTTGTCGGTCTTGGACATTTAGAGTTGTTTACCTTCAGTGACCAAATCACACTTGAATTAAATTGATGCCTCAGCAATGTGAGAGTCCATCAAATTATTCTTGTAACTAGTGGCATCTTATAGTCTATGTGAATTTTGTTTTGTTCCGCTTTTTTAAGTTAAAAGACTAGTTTGAATGCATGTCTCAAACATCAGAAAATTTGTGTGCATTTGTTACAAACTTTAAGGTATCGCCAACTGAAACAGCAGTGGGAGATGAAAACTGAGGAGGCAGATTTATTACAAACCAAGCTCCAGCAAAGCTCATATCACAAGCAACAAGAAGAATTAGATGCTCTTAAAAAAACCATTGGTAAGATAAAAACATTCTGTGCTTAATCTGTTTTTGATAATTTTACAGTAAGTATTCAGATCTTATCTTTGTGTGTTACACATTGCCAAAGTTCTGCCCGTTTATAGCAGTATATATTTCCACTAGTGGCATATGAAAGTACTCAATTCTCCAAATCCATTCCTTTCCAGACTTAAAATTCTCCAATGTGATTGTTGTGAATAGGTAGTTCATTAGTATTTTAATTTGCATTTCCCAGATTGTTGGTGAAGTTTGAGATCTATTTTGCATGTTCCTTGGAAAGTTTCTACTTTTGTACCTTTTTTTTTGTTTTTGCTCAATTTTCTGTTGGGTGGCTCATAGTCTGTTTCTATTGTTCTTATGTATGATTTCTTGGAGATTATCTGCATTATTAATATTCTTGGTTTATATGCTTGTTTTTTAACCGTGTTTATATTTTTAGTATTTCTGTTACACTGAAGTTTTTTTTTTATGTTTAATGTAATTCAATTTATAGGTATCACTTTCCCTAATTTTAAGAACCTATTTTATACTTTTATTCAGAATTTAATTGTATATGGCAGTTTTAATTTTTCTCGTTCTTTGGGACAGTATCCACACACCTATTTCCCCACTAATGTTTATTTTCTTCTTTTATACAATTAAACATTCACCCATTTTGTTCACCGCCCCATCCCCTGCATCTTGCAGTTACCAATCTGTTCTGTGTCTGTGTGCTCAGATTTCGTTGTTAAGATTCCACCTATAAGTGAGATCACATGGTATTTGTCTTTATGACATATTTCACTTGCATGATGCCCTCAAGTTCCATCTATGTTGTCACAGATATCAAGACTTCCTTTTTTATGGCTGAATAATATTCCTATGTGTATGTATCACATTTTCTTCATCCATTCATTCATGGGTGATCACATCCATTCTTTCTATATCTTGGCTATTCTAAATAATGCAGCAGTGAACATGTTGGGGAATTGCATATATCTTTTTGAGTTAGTGTTTTGTTTTCTCCAAATAATTACCCAGAAATGGAATTACTGGATCATATGCAATTATTAATTTTTTGAGGAACCTCCATACTATTTTCCATAAAGCCTGTACCAATGTACATTGCCACCAATAGTGCACAACGGTTCTCCTTCACGTTCTTGCCAACACTTATTTCTTGGCTTTTTCATGATAGCCACTCTAACAGGTGTGAGATTATTTCTCATTGTGCTTTTAATTTGGATTTCCCTAATGATTGATAATGTTGACAATCTTTTCAGGTAACTGTTAGCTGTCTGTGCCTTCTGTGGAAAAATGTCTATTCAGATCCTCTGTCCACTTTTTTAATTGCATTTTTTTTCTTTTGAGTTCTTTGTGTTCTTTATATGTTGTAGATATTAACCCCTTATCAGATACATGTATGCATTTTTATATATTTTAGGTATTAACCCTTTATCACATAAATGTTTACAAATATTTTCTCTCACTCAGTAGGTTTTTTCTTTTTGTTAATGGTGTTTCCTATGCTGTGCAGAAATTTTTTAGTTCGTAGTTCCACTTGTTGATTTTTGCTTTTGTTGCGTTTGCTTTTGGTATCAAATCCAAAAAATCACCACGAAGACAGATGTTAGGTAGCTTTTTGCCTATGTTTTCTTCTGGGAGTTTTATGATTTCAAGTCTTACAGTTAAGTCTTTAATCCATTTTGAGTTAATTTTTGTGTATGATATAAGATAGTGGTCCAGTTTCATTATTTTGCTTGTGTCATTTTCCCAGCACCATATTTTTGAAGAGACAGTCTTTTCTCCATAATGTAGTCTTGGCACGTTTCACATAAAGTATTTGACATTTTTGTGTGGGTTAATTTCTGGGTTCTCTATCCTGTTCCGTTGATCTATGTATTTGTTTTTATGCTAATACCATAGTGTTTTGATCATTATGTTGTTGTAGTATTGTTTGAAATCAGGGAGTGTGATACTTCTTTGTTCTTTCTCAAGATTGTTTTGGCTATTCTGGGTCTTTCGTTGTTTATATTAATTTTAGAATTTATTCTAGTTCTGTGAAAAATGTCATTGGAATTTTGATAGGGATTGCATTGACTCTGTGTTGCTTTGGAAAGCATGGACATTTTAACTATTCTTCATTCCCTGAGCATGGAATATCTTTCTATTTATTTTTGTCCTCTTCAGTTTCTTTTATAAATATCATAGTTTTCAGTGTACACGTCTTCTCCTTGATTAAATTTATTCCTGGGTATTTTATTCTTTTTTATGCAAATCAGATTATTTTCTTAATTTCTCTTTCTGTTAGTTTATTAGTGTATGGAAACATAACAGATTTTAGTATATTGATTTTGTATCTTGCAACTTTACTGAATTCATTTATTAGTTCTAACATGTTTTTTTTTTTTTGCTTGAGACTAGGATTTTTTGTATATAATATCTTGTCACCTACAAAGAGTGACAGTTTTACTTCTTTTCCAATTTGGATGAGTGTTATTTCTTTTTCTTGCCTAATTGCTCTGTCTAGGATTCAAATACTGTGTTGAATAAAAGTGGCTAGAGTGGGCACCCTTGTCTTGTTCCTGATCTTAGAGGAAAAGCTTTCAGCTTCTCGATGTTGAATATCATGTTAGCTATGAACTTGTCATATATGGTCTTTATTGTGTTGAGGTATGTTCCCTCTATACCCGCTTTATTGAGTTTTATCATAAATGAGTGTTGAATTTTGTCTGATGCTTTTTCTACACCTATGGAAATCCTGATGTTTATCCTTCATTTAAATAATGTGGTGTATCACATTGATTTGCAGATGTTGAACCATCCTTGCATATGTATTAGGTTGGTGCAAAAGTACTTGCAGTTTTTGCAGTTATTTTTAACGTTTTAAACCACAATTAACTTTTACATCTTGCAATGATACTCTGCACTGAAGAGTAGAGTAGGAAATCGTGCGGACATGGCATCCAAGGTTATATGTTACCTACGATCTAACACAATGTATGTATATGTCAGTGACAGTAACATGCTCATTCTGTCTTACCTTTTTATTTCTTTGTATATTTAGAGGTAATATTTTTACTATGCTTCATACTAGCCATGTTCTCACAACATTTCTTTATAATAAGAGTTTCCTTGAATAAAAATAAATGAGCAAAGAACACAAAGAAAGCTTGTTTATGAAATTATAAGTTTTCTGGCAACTGAAATAAAGGAAAAAATACTATAGTTATTCTCTCAGTTGTGCTTTTAGGAAGCATACAGGTATATTAAAAAGGTGGTCCTTAATCTTTTTAGTAAGTTGTTTCAAAACCATGTTTAAAGTAGGTAAAGTTTATGCTATTCAGTTTCATTATTGGAAGTAATTTCATCACAGATCTTCAGATAAATCAAGTATGGCTCTTACACAGTATCTGTATTTCAACATACCATTTCTAGAAACAGTTAATTTTTTTTAAAACTCTAGCCTCTAACTTTCCAGACCATATTTTCTATTAAAATTGAATTTGTAAGCCATTATCCATAACTGTTAATAGTTGGACAACTTCATTTAGCTACATTTGCCTACTTTTATGATGCAGAGGAAAGTGAGGAGACCTTAAAAAATACCAAAGAAATTCAAAAAAAAGCAGAAGAAAAATATGAAGTGTTGGAGAATAAAATGAAAAACGCAGAAGCTGAAAGAGAAAAAGAACTGACGGATGCTCAGAAGAAACTTGATTGTGCCAAAACCAAAGCAGATGCTTCCAGCAAGAAAATGAAAGAAAAACAACAGGTAATCACTTTTCTTGAAATGAAGCCAATCTTTTAACAACATAGAGCTGAGGTGGTAGAGCATTATTGGTTGGCCTTACTCATCAGTATTGACCACAAAATCTAAAAGTGAGGTGTGCTTTTTCAGGAAATAAATTACATATAAGTCAAAATAAAATAGTCTTCTCTGAAAACCCTGTAATTTAGTGTCACGTAATTGTGTTAGTTAATATTGGCTTGCTAATTTTAGAGAAAGAGCACAATTGCCTTTTGGTAAATGCCTCATTCTAGAATGGTCCAGAACTTACATAGTGGTGGAGCTACGTCATATCAGAGATTCAGTGTTGATATTTCTGTTTAGTGATCATTTATGTGAAGGTATATTGTGAAAGAATGATGTAGGACAAAGCCTGTTATATTTACAAAGTGCCATTCAAATGTAGACTAGTGATAATCTGATTATATCTTTTGCCTAGTACTAAAGCTGGAAATTGAATCTAGGTTTTTCTGAACCTAGCTATGCTCTGAATCACTGTTCCATACAATTTCACGTAAATCTACTTTTCTTCATAGTTGTTTTTTTAACCCATCTTGTGATCCTGTCACTATAGCTGCACAAAATGTTTTTTAATGAACTAAAGCCTATAATCGGAGAGAAAAACTGGAGAAACCAATTTTTGACATTGAATAGCTACATATATTTAGAAAAGGTTTTACCTCTGCTTAGTTTATCTGTTATGTAGAATTCTATACTGGTTTTCTCTACAGCAATAAAATAATAAAAGAAATAGTTTATGCAAAGTTCTTTGAACCCATCTATATTGTACATATATTTGGCATCATTTTCTTAAGTACAGGAAAATAATTTCCTTTTCCCTCCTATCTTCTGGAGAAGTAGCTTACATGTGTTTTTTTGTGGGTTGTTTTTTTTTTTTTTTTGGTAGTTGAATAACTAATCTGGGGCTCTTAACTGCATGAGATTTTACTAATTTTGTTGACATGTGAGTGTCTGTTTTTCAGTAGTTAATAATCTGTTGACTGCCTGGATATTGTGTTTCTTATAGGAAGTTGAAGCTATCACTCTGGAGCTGGAAGAGCTCAAGAGAGAGCATGCATCCTGCGAGCAACAGCTCGAAGCTGTGAATGAAGCTATCAAATCCTATGAAGGTCAGATTGAAGTGATGGCAACTGAGGTGGCTCAAAGTAAGGTAAGATTTACTCACCATATTGGAGAAATTGCAAATGTTAATCTACTTAGGAACCGTTGGCTTGAACATGTTTGACTTTAGAGGCCTGATTCTCCTCATTCTTTTCTTCATGAGAGGCAAAAATGATGGGTACTGATCCAGGAGTCCTGAAATAATACTACTAATTATTTTAGACTGAGTCTATTCAGATGACAAAACTACACTGTAATTTGAACAGGTAAATTTCAAATAAAAAATTCTTAACTATAGAGTTTGCAATGATATGGGATTGATCACTAATGGGTAAAGAGAACTCTAAAATTATAGGACCAGCAGGTATAGGGAAGAACCATTACCCATGGGGCTGAGACAGTGCACCCATGGAATGAAGAAATCTGGAAAGGAGCCCTATTCCACCTTCAGGGCTAAGAACCAGATTTAATTGGAGAAAACATAACTGTGGCCCACTAATGATGTTTGTAGTGCCAGGGGAAGCCATCTAAGGAAGTGTCACATGGTGGCACTTGCTGGGAAATAGCTTTCTTGGATGCCACAGTAACTGGCCATGGGGAGGTGCCTAGCCTGTGAACATGTTGAGCAGTCTCCTCGCTGGGATGTCAGGGGAAACCATGCAAGCTTCTAATGCTTGCATGTGACAAGCAAAGCACACGATAACCATGAATTCAAGTCCCTTCCTCCTACAGTGTCCCTACAGCATCCTTTACTGGGGCTTAATATCATTGTAGCTGGTGAGGGAGAAATGTTACAGTATCAGAAGCAGGGCAGTGATGGGTGGATTTGGGGCCAAGGGGGTTTCACATGTTATGAAGATATGCTGTTAGGTTGTCCCTTATTAATATTTGATACCCTCTTGTCCCTTGCTGTGATTTTGACTTTGAATTCTATTTTGTTTGATGTTATTTCTACTCTTTTTAAAAATTAAGGTATTGTTGACATCTTAGTTTCAGGCATACAAACATAATGATTTGATATTTGTATATATTGTGAAATGATCACAATCAGTCTAGTTAACATCTGTCACCATACATAGTTTAAAATTTTTTTTCTTGTGATGAGAACTTTTAAGATTACTCTTAGCAACTTTTAAATATGCAATACAGTATTAACTATAATAACCATGATATATAGTGGAGGTACTTTTTGTGATGTAACTTCAGTTTGTAAGTTCTCTATCATGTTGCTATCGACACTATTTTTGTAAGTAGTATATATCATTGATTTTCATGTTAACAAAATGTGTACGGCTTTAACGGGGCATGCATTCATTTACCTACGTTGTAGTAAAGTGCTTTTGCCTTGTTTTTGTCATCTACTTCTACATTTTATCTTGTTTTCCCCTTGATACGATTGTTTTAATCGTTGTAGCATCCACTGTTTTGGAAAGTAGGTCTTTCCTCTTGATTCTATTCGCGGTTAAATTCAAATTTTGTGTTCTTAACACATTTATTAAATCAATAGCAAAATGATTTTTTAACTTTTTTTAAGATAAGGGATAGAAAGGCTTTAAAGCTTTATGTTGTTGATTAAGTTTTCTACAGTTTATAATCAGTTTCTACTTTGCCTCCAAAGTAAATTTTAGTTTTTAAAAGTATTTTGTTATTTATTGTCTTTTTAAAGTTTTCATTAAATTTATTGGGGTGACATTGGTTAGTAAAATTATATAGGTTTCAAGTGTACATTTCTATAATACATCATCTATATATGGCATTGTGTGTTCACCACCCAGAGTCCATTCTCCTTTTATCCCCGTATATTTCATCCCCATTTCTCTCCTCTACCACCTCCCCTTCCTTACCCTCTGGTAATCACTAAACTGTTGTCTGTGTCTGAGTTCAGCCATAAGAAAAGATGAAATACTGCTATTTGTGACAACATGGATGGATCTTGAGATTATCATGCTAAGTTAAATAAGTCAGACAGAAAAAAAACGAGAACAGGAGGACTTCATTCATGTGTGAGATATAAAACTGAAAGCAACAAAGGAACAAGACAAACAAACAGATTTGTTGTCTTTTAATCTCAGTTATTTTTCATCTCTTCTCTCCATATTTCCTACTGTCTTTCATGAGCATCATGGTGTAGAATTTTTAAAAATTAGATACTATTTCTAATGAGAGGTGTGAAAATAAGCCAGTCTTTCCTTGATCTAAAAGATAAAGTCAAAACGTACCTATTTCTATAAAAAGGGTATCCATTTCTCTTTATTGAAAACTGAAATGGATTACTTGCTTTTAAAGGTTATTCTTCCAGGTTCTACATTCTAAATTATTTCTCTTTATTGATAAAGAGTTGCTAAGGACACTCCTAGGGAGATAAGAAAAGAAACTGCCTACTAACTAATTAGCTTCAATCAAATAAAACTAAAATATTGTTTCTGCTCAATCTTAAGTGACAAATTTCCTATGTCTTTTTTTTTCCCCTCTCATTCTAAAAAATATTTTTTTTTAAAAAAAGATTGTAACAGTCACACCTGCAATGCAGTCTTTAACATCTAGGCATGAGGGAATCTTCATAAACTTGTTTTTGTCAGATACGATGTTAGTTAATAAACCTTTATCTGCTTTTCTTTGGTTAACATCACCAGAGTATTTTTCACTTCCTTTTCTTGTTTCCAAACATTTTAAAAAGCTAAAATATCCTTGGGTCTTTGAGATGAATGCCCTGATTCATCTTCCTTCTGCTAAAGCTCTTTAATGACACAAATGAAACATTAGAAGGATATTAAAGCACTTTGCATATATTTAGTAGCCTAACCATAATGTCAAGGATTCTTCATTGCTCAAAAGTATCTTGTTTTTTAATGAGCGTGCCTAAAAAAAAATTCCTAAATTCTTATAGGTGTTTTTAATCACTTATGGAGAACTATTCTTCCTCAGTCTTTTAGCAAGCAGTTGGCCTACTTGTTTGTTTTCTGCCAGCTAAATGCTAGTTGAGCTAGTTTTCCGTTTGTTTTGAGACACTTGTGTGAGTTCTTTACTATCTGGGATGAATCAGAGCATTTTGGGTTTTTTTTTTTGTTTTGTCGGGTTGGGGGCAGGGACTAGTGATAGACTAAATTCCAGTTGTAATGACCACTTTGGAGGTTGAGTAAATGTCAGAGCAAGAAGGTTTTCTCTGGGCCACAGATCTATTTCCTCAGAAAAGTTTTTCTCCTTTTCCGTTTCTGGTTTAACCCTTCCGCTAGAACCGAACACTATGAACTTCCACTGTTACTGGTAAAGTCTATATGGCTTATATCTACATAAGGGAAAAGGAACAAATCCCTGCCTACCTGACTTCTACCTCTTGATGTCATTTGGAGGTCTGTCAGATTATCTTCTTTTTAACTACCCAGAAATGCCACTTTTCTGAGAGACTTCATAGGTCAGATTCCAGTAGTTTCTTCTCCGTCCACTTAATCCCAGCTACTTTGTATTCAGCAAAAACTTTGCTGCTTCCAGCATGAACGTTGTATCCCATCCTTTTATTCTAGTGGTAATACAGGTTTTCTCATGTATAAATCCATTAGTCATTTTAAAGGGGACATAAAATGTAGAGAGTTAGGTGACCATCTGCCCGTAATCACATTGCCATCTTGCCCAGAAGTCTGTTGGATGATCTTTTAGTGAACTAAAAATATCTCATTATTACCTTGCTATATGTTGCCTTTTAATTATGCGTATTTGTTTCAGGAGTCATTAAATAAAGCTCTAGAAGAGATGACCAAGCAAAAAGAAGTGATAACAGCCCAAGACAATGTAATTAAAGCTAAATATGCAGAAGTGGCGAAGCATAAGGAACAAAACAATGACTCTCAGCTTAAAATTAAGGAACTGGACCACAAAATCAGCAAACATAAACGAGAAACTGAAGATGCTGCTGCAAAGGCATGTTTGTGTTCATTTTCAGCCTGAATCAAATTTTTGCTTGGGGGTTGAAATATTTCGGTAAAGAGCTCAGTATAAATGGCAGAACTACTGTGTAATATAATTTAGAGGCTTTACAGCTACGTTAACTGCTTTTCAGCAATGCTAATTTTCACCAAATGGTACGAATGTTTTGTCTTTAAATTTAATTTCAGGTATTCATTCCCATCTACAAGATGTTTTTACCAAATATTTAGTAGTCTCCCCTGAAGTGACTGTGTTTTCTCCCCACTGTTCATAGAACTTATCAATATTATTAATGTGATAGTAGTAATATTTTCTTTATCTTGTTTCAAATTGAATTTAAAGACTCACAAATATACACAGGCCTCTTCTAAACTTGATTGGCTCTGGATGTTTTTATTAGGATTGGTATAGTCAGTTTTTGCAGCCTCATCTGAAATCGGATGTTTTACCAAGAAGTTATGTTTTTGAGGTTATCACAGGTTTTTGATCACTCTTAAAGTTTCTTCCTTTTTTCTATCACGGTTCCTTAAGTACTTCAAAAGAAAATACATTCTTTTGCAGAAATTCATTGCTTGGTTAAGAGGCTGCATTCATGTGGTCTTAATAATTTACCCATTATGTTTTCTAACGGGTGTGGAACAATTTGGTGTCTTTTTTAAGTCTTTTTTAGCGTCGCATAAAAGTACAAGAGATTTAACTTCAACAAGATCAGAGCATACAGAACAGTCTCTGTACCCTCTGAAAGAGCCATGTTCAGGTTCATTACTTGTTTTAAAGAACATTATTTTATGGCCATATAATATCCTAATATTTTATTAGTACTGATTGATTTCTCATTAGCTTATTCATCTAGTATTAGTGGATTCACTGAAATATGACCAAGGCTAACGTTGCTAGTATTGGTGCTTGTTAAGGGATTTTACTTACAGTTAAGGCTGTAAAGAAAGGGATTTGCAGGTGGAAGTGAAACTGCTAAGAAGTCAGGGATTGGAATACATGGTTTATTAAATACTTGTTGCATACCAACTAGTGTCAGATACTATAGCAGACGCTAAAGATATAAAGATGAGGAACATGTACACAGAATACCTTCAGAGAGCTTACTGATCAGCAGGCAGGATAGATCAGAAGTGATCGTGTTACTTTGGAGCCTAGAAGGCTCCAAAGCCTTTTAGGACCATACTCAAGGAATTAATAAGAATAAACTGACAAGGATCAGGTTCTACCCTTCAGAACCATCATAAACAATTCTAGTAGAAGAAAGTCTTCCTTAAGTGCTGCAATTTAATTTTAATTTATAAGTTAATTTTTTAAATGAACAAATATCTTACTGTGCATTGTCAAAAGAAGTTGATGGGGCATGGAATCAACATTTAGGAGAGTTTTTTACTTACATTATAATTCTGAGAAGAATTATTAGGTATCAGTCAGGAGTAGGTTTCCACAATTCTACCACATCTATGAGTTAATTATTCCTATAAGAATTTTAATTGTCACAAGTTTGTTTTTGAAGCAATAGATTGAATTTGGTAAAATCTGAAGGAGGCGCTCGTCTGACTTACATTTCTAATGGAGATGTTTTACATATACGTTGTAAAAATTTGTCTGAATTGGCTTTCTTCTAATGCTTAAGTAGTAGGAGTATCTCTTCCTACATAATCTCTTGTTCCTTGAGCCTATCCTCCAGGTAAAAATATTCATACTAACTATAGCTTTACTCAACAGTGAACCTCATTTTTTTCAAATGAATCATTGTGGGTTTTTTTCTCCAAAGTGTTTGCTTTAAAATTATAAATATTTAAGAAACTTATTTTTAAATGTAGAACTATAAGCAATGATAGATCTTCTATTATTGTATGTGGCTAGGTATCCAAAATGTTGAAAGATTATGACTGGATTAATACAGAGAAACACCTCTTTGGGCTACCCAATAGCGCCTATGATTTCAAAAGTAACAACCCAAAAGAAGCTGGTCAGAGACTTCAGAAGTTGCAAGAAATGAAAGAGAAACTAGGAAGGAATGTTAATATGAGAGCCATGAATGTACTGACAGAAGCTGAAGAGCGGGTGAGTCATTTTCCTATGAGTATCTGATCGCGTTACAACATACATTGATGGCTCTGTTTGACCCTGAGGCAGTTATTAGGGTCAACTTTTTGCTTGATGTCCTTGATACTTGCTCTCTTTCTGTTTTCCATTTCTCCCTTTTCGGTTCTTTGTTTTATTTCATTCTTTTTGCATCATCAGTTGTTTATATGTTCTGTTATACCTTGAATGACTTTTCTGCTTGTTTTGCCCTTTGTCATAAACATATTCTACTCATACCTTGTTCTTGGTATAAATAAAAACAGCACTTGATCATGTTAACTCCTCACATTGCTATCATTTCTTTCACTTACCTTGACAGGCTATGAAAAGTAAGGTATACTGCGTCCTCACCAATCTACCCATAACTATTGTCTTTTTTTTTTTTTAATTAAAATTTGTTGGAGTGACAGTGGTTAGAGTAAGTAAGACCATATTCCTTTTAACACAAGTTAGATAAAATTGTTATATTTTATCTAATGGTTCCAATTAGAGACTGTTTTACTAGTCTCTGAAAGCAGCAGCGTAGCGTCCTGTCTGTTTTAGTGCTCTCTCAGTTATTGTATAATGTTATCCGTCTCCCCTACCCTGACAAAACTTTTATAGTCTGCCATGTCACTAGAAAAATCCAGAGAGCCAAGCAATCCCTATTCTTGACAGCCCCATAAGAATTAGCAGTCAGAATAATATGCCCTATACCTTCTTTAATTCTGCAAAATTCTGTTTGAATTTGCATAATAGAGTTAGTGAGAGATTTTAAAAGTGATAATACTTAGGATGAGCTGAATTACTTGTAAGAAATTTTGCTGTAATGGGTTTTCTTTAAACGTTACTGACATGAGTATCTACAAAGAATCTATATTATGTTGAACACCAAACAGGCTACTAATGTACTTGTTGTGATCTCTCTGTAAAATGTTGCTGCTGGTTTTCATTTCTCCGTTAAAGCTCAGCAATGTATAGCATTGTTTGTGGAAGGAAATCGTTGGTCTGAATTTGAGCTGCATTAACATCATGAAAGTTGTTCACTTTTACTTGTTTGCTTTTATTAGATAATGACAACTGAGTCTAATATTAATGTTTTAAAAAAGAATTCACCAACTCCCATCTCTATCAGAGAGGAAAGCTCTATTAGTGATAAACATATTGGCTTTTGTTTTGTGTTTTGTTGTATTTTGTGTCTGTCCAGATATGGAACTACTACATGGAATTATGCAAGGAATAAGATAAAAATGTGGAGAGTAGGTTTTTGGAGCTTGGCCATAAAGGATAGGGACAGCAGTGAAGCTAGCAAGACTGGCCGGAGTTTTTAAGGGAGAGTTTGAGGCCTTGAAATGTGAGGCTTCGAGGAAAAATGAGTTAGGATTTTTAGGAACTTCTGCTTACTCATGGTATAATTATCCCTTTGCAGCCTTCCTCCGTTTTTTTTTTTTTAGTGAATTTCTACATTAACCAGGGATGCTCACCCTGCAAATTAGATGTTTGAACTGAAACTTGAGATACCAGTTACGTCAGAAATATAGAAAGAACTTTTGGGAAGAGGGAGCAATGCAGGGGCCATACGGCTACAGTGAGCTTATTATGTTCAAGGAACTGAAAAAAAGACCATATGGTTGGAGCCTGGGGCCGAGTGTTATGCCAAAAAGTCAGAGATAAACAAGGGCCAGATTATGTAGGATTTGTACCTCGTGGTGAAAAATTGAAATTTTGTGTTACTGCTTAGATTGACCTTAAGAAAGCATGCAGGGCTACTTTTGAGTTTACATAGGACACATTTTCCTTTGTGCCTTGGCTACTAAGAACATAAGGGAATATTAGTGGAGTCAGAATATTTTAGGAGTTCTATAAATTCTCAATTATAGTAATTGAATTTTAGACATACATGATATATTTACTTTCCTTATAATTGGTTTACATTATAGCTGTTAATACAGTGTATCTTTTTGGTAAATATGAGTGTACATATATATAAAAATAATGAAAGCATTTTATGCCTGACTGAATTTTAGAATATGAAAAGTCTTACATTTTCCCAATTAAGTATGCTTTTTATCTTACTAGTATAATGACTTGATGAAGAAGAAAAGAATTGTGGAAAATGACAAATCCAAAATACTTGCAACTATAGAAGACCTTGACCAGAAGAAAAATCAAGCCCTAAATATTGCTTGGCAAAAGGTATTTATACCAAAAATTTTATCATTTATTCTGTATGAGGCAAAGATGAAGAATATTATCAATTGTTTTATACTCCCTATGATGAATTCGAAATGGCTGATTTGTGTTTGAAGGAGGCACATGCTAACATTTTAATTAAAACCTCATAGACTTTTAAATGATTAGTTCTTTTTGACTTTACTACCAATTTGCAAAGGTAAGTTTGTGTCATTCCATCATACTTTCATAGTCTTCTTTGGTTTCTAAGTTATATGAAATTCCTAACTTTTTAGATTTCTCTGTTTTTTATTCTTGCCTTATTTGCTAGATCTGTGTTACCTTTAAAGGTTACTCTATTTTGTCCTCTTTCTGTCCCATGAGGTCAGAAGCTCTTATGTTTGGAAGAAACCTTAGACACTGTCCAATATCTGCTTGAAACTGGAAACAGTATCAATTTCACATTGAGGAAACTGATGCTTGGAAAAACTCTCTCAAGGACACCTTCAACTGTAACCTCCATTTCTCTTGCCCAGACTCATGAGGTCAAACATTAGTTCTAAAAATGTGTATTGCTTACCACTTAGAAATTATTAATTGTATTTCAGAATTATAAATATTATGCATTCTGTAGATTTTTAACAAACCGTTTTATACACATCAAATTAATTATATTAGTGAACACATTAAACAGTGACATTTAATCAATTTACATAAATTATCTTAAAACAATTCCACAACTTTGATAGTTATTATCCCTATTTTATAGACGGAAAAAAAACAGAGGTTAGAAAGATGAAATGGCCTAAGATAATGTAGCCAAAAGGTAGAAAGACTGGGATTCTCTTTTCCTAAATTAGAACCAAAGTTAAAATTGCCTTTTATTGCTAACTGCTGCCACCCTTGTTCTTTAAGAATTGAGCAATAAAACAAGGAAGTTTAGTATTCCTTTTTACTGGAGTCTTATTTTTAAAAAATCTCAGTTACCATTTTTGTTTTGTTTTATGACAACTTTGGCAGATTTCAAGGTTCTTTACAATAATTTCTACTTCCCTGGCTGTATATATTTGTCTCCTTGAGATTAATTCCTTAGCCTTTTACGTGGAAGTGTTCCTATATTTCCCATAACAAAAGGCACTTCCTAAAACTTTTGAACATATTTACCGTGCTTTTTGGTACTTTAACGGTCCTATGCTTCAGGACAGCTTGCCTCTTTTTATAATTCTGTAGGAACTTTATTTTCAGTAATGGTAACAATTAATGCCTTTCAGTCACCTTGTTTTTCCTGCTCTGCAGCTTACTTTCAGTGTTCCATCTCCTTGTAGTATTTGTCCATCTTTTTAAAATACGTGCAAAAAGTTGACCCCATTATTCTGGTACATGTGGATTTAACACTGGATCTGAGAGGTTTTTTTCTTATGTTTTCCTCATGATTCTTGGATTTAGTGCTAGTACAAATTTATCCTTTAAACTGTTTTTTTCTTCAATATCCAAGGTTTTCCTAAAGCAAGTAAATTTATTGAGTACTTATATCTCATATTAATTTTCTCATTTATTCCTCACAGTAACCTAATGAGGTGTAGGTGTTATTTTTCTCAGCATTACTCATATATACTTCCTTCCTTCTGCTTTCAAGCATACTGGATTCTCAAAGCTAGAGTATTTTAGGCACTGGTTGCAGTTTTGTTTCCATCATAGCCTCATTGGATTTTCAGAATTTGATTAATTTGATTGCATTTCATCTTTATATCTGTCCATGAGTATAATTTATTTTCTGTCTAGGACACACCTATATCCTTCTCTGCCCATTAATTCATAAGTTACTTTCAATTTTTCCCTTTGGAGGAATTTCTACATGGGGTCCATGGTCATGTTCATGGTTTAGCAGCATTCCATTATTTCAGTTCTGAGATGCCTCTCGCTCACCTGACCAAAAAATTTAAAGATGAAAAGAACCTAGGGTGCTATCTTCCATCTTTCCCAAATGAGACAGTGGTCCTCTTACTATTGAGATGAACCTTGCTTAGCTCCAGAAATTTGTCTCATATAAAATTAGAACCTAATTAGAATAAAATTAGAACCTGAATCCTCTGTGTTGGTAGGATATTACTTAGCACATGTGCAGTTGCTCTTAAAATGTATATTCTTCAGTAAGTCTATATTCAAGAGCATTGCTTATATCTAGATTTCCTTATTACTACAGATACTCATAAAAAGTACACTTGCACTTGAATTTTGTACTTGAATTTGGAGATTTCCCTAGAGACCATGGCTGTGTGTTGTGTATGTGTAAACACTCAAATTTGCTGCACTCTCTAAGATTATTAGTCATGTCTTTGAGAACAGATGGCTGACTTCTCAAAGTACTGAGTAAGTGTGTGTGAACAAAAACTACCCAATTACAAGCTAGAATATTGGCCCTAAATCTCTGTAATCTCCTACTGTGGCTTGTTTAACTTTTTTGTCTTGGGGTCCAATCCTATCCCTGTCCCTTGACACCTTAACTTGAGCTATTTGAAGAAGCACATAAAATGAACCATTCAACACCTTGAACAGATCTGGTTGTTTGATTCCGTGCCTCGTTTTTCTTCTAGAGTCACCCTGATCATCTTAGGTTTTTGTAAGGTTAGCCATAAACCACAGGCTTATCAATATCGATCAGTAGAAAACAAGTTTTATAAGAGAACATTTCATAGCAAACAGTTTTGTTTTTGTTTTGTTTGTTGTTTTTTTTTTTGCCTTTTGAAGTGAAAGTTCAGTCTTCTATATAGTACAATTGTGAATCTCTAAGGATTCCTGCAATTATAACAACAACCTGAAAAACTCAGAACTTCAGGATCAAGTCAGAGGTACAGCGTCTAGTTCCCTCTAGAGGTTAGAGTAGGGCTCAGTAAACTATTTCTGTAAAGAAACAAACTTTTTTTGGTTTTGTGAGCCATTTGGTCTCTGTTGCCACTACTAGACTCTATTGTTGCAGTGCTAGCAGTCATAAACAATGCGTAAATGAATGGTATGGCAATTTGTCACATGGGTCGTAATTTACCAACCCCTGAGTTAAAGTAACAAACAACAAAATGCACTGCTAGCTTGCATATATACGTAACAACATTTGATTCTTTTTGGAAAACCTATGATTTTTTTATATCATTTTTTTGCCTAGGTAAACAAGGACTTTGGGTCTATTTTTTCTACTCTTTTGCCTGGTGCTAATGCTATGCTTGCACCTCCAGAGGGGCATACTGTATTGGATGGTCTGGAGTTCAAGGTTGCCTTAGGAAACACTTGGAAAGAAAACCTAACTGAACTTAGTGGTGGTCAGAGGTGAGTAATCCCTTAGCTATATTATAATTCTTCATTACTTTTATTATAATCCATGATCTCATTGCTTCCTAATTTTGCTTCAAATTTTGCTTTGTTTAGTTCTCTGCATGTAGAATTTAAGGAGTCTTATATGTAACACTACACGATAAAAAATAGTAGTAGGCAGCAAAGGAGATATAAGGATAAGTGACTAGAAAACTAGATAAAATACATGAAAAACCATTGTTTTCAGACACTGGAAAATGAGTAGCCTACGATTATGTACCTGAGAGAAAGGAAACAAAAGTGCTGTGTGCCCATTGTTTACCCCAGATTTCTCTGAGGAGTAATTTCTGGCCTGCAGATGTAGGGAGGGGAAACCCACATAAAACCCAGTAGTCCACTAAATTAAGGAAACAGATTAGAATTTTGGGATACCTCAGTGAGCTACACCTTAGTATTAGATCTTTACTATCCCTGAAGTGAAGCTACTCTAGATACACGTTAGCAATGTTAAATGAAGGCCTTGATGAGATCAAGCTGATCTACATGTAACTTAATTCTTTGAGAACAAAGCCCAACACTCTTCAAAGAAAGACAAAATTGAGAATCTAAACAACATAATAAGTGTCCAGCATCTAATAAAAACTACTAGACAGAAATCAAGACATGTCACCCATAATTTAGAGAAAAATCAGTCAATGGAAACAGAGCTAGAAATGACAGGTGATAAAATTAGCAGATAAGGATGGTAATGAATCACATTAACTATTTTCAAGAATTACAAGAAATAATTTGATAAGAGAAATGGAAACTATTTGAAAAAAGTATCAAGTGGAACTTCTAGAGATAAAAAATATACCTGAAAGGAAAGTCACTGCATGAGATTAACAGCAGATTAGACGATATAAAAGAAACATGAGTGAATTTGAAGATATAGCAATTGAACCTATTCAAGCTGAACTGAGAAACACAAAAGTGTAAAAAACAGAGCTTCAGTGACCTGTGGAACACTATCACATAGTCTAACATGCATGTAATTGGAGTTCCAAAAGGAGAGAAAAAGGCAAAACATAAAAATACTTGAAAAAGAGGCAAAACAGAAAAATACTTAAAGAAATATGACCCAAGATTTTCCAGACTTGATGAGTTCTATAAACCTACAACTTCATTTCCGTGAACCCCAGGTAGGATAAACCGTACACCACACACATATAATAATCAGAAAGACATGTCATGTAAAATTGCTGTGATTTTATATGCCCCTGATTAGAAGAAAACTCTTAAAAGCAGCCAGAGGTAAGGAAGCATATTATGGTGCCAAGGAACAAAGGTAAAAACGACTTTAGAGTTCTCCAAAAACTATGCAAGCCAGAAATCTGGAACATTGTTTTTGAAAAGAAAAACGTGTCAACTCAGAATTCTCTGTCTAATAGAAATAGTCTTCAGATTGAAGACAACATAGATACTTCTTCAGAAAAACAAAAGCTAGAAGAATTTGATCCCAACAGGACAGTACAGGCTCAGGAAGCTATCAGGTGAAAGGAAAGTGGTACCAGATAGAAGGTTAGACCCACATAAAGGAATAAATGAAGAGTGTTGGAAATAGCCTGCTCTGGGCTGCAGGGAAGTTTCCCCAGCCTTCACAGTGACTCAGCCCACTGAGAGAAACTTAGAAGGTCACGTGGCCTAACTCCTTACCTGCAGAGACCCAAATAATTAAAAACCTCTAAGAAAATTGTGAATATCTACATAATTGAAGATGGTTATTAATTTTTCCCCCTGCAGGATATACAATCCATAGTCCTTGAATTGTTCTCATATGCCCTGTAATGCCGTCATGTAATTCTTCTCTTATGTACGTGGAAAATAATAAGACCACTAAGACCTGTTAATTTCCCTTATAAAATCCTTTGTCATTCTTATGATTAAAGTAGCAGTCCGTTCTATATTTTTCTTTATTGGTAAAATTCGTAAATATTTTGAGTTTAAACGACAACTTCTGCTGCCTTTTAACCAAAATTGGATTCCACAATTTAGATTGCAATGTCTTTAACTATTTTTGCCAAAGTCGTAGGAAAAAATTTGTGGAAAATAGAAAATATATGCTTATTTTCTTATTGGGACCTAAAAGTTAATTCCATAATTAAGATGACATAAAATTATTTGTAGATACACCACTATTCCAGCAAAGTAGTTTAACTCTTGGTGAGATTTTTTTTTTTCTGAATGAGGAAGTTTAAAGCTCAATCCCTTAACCATTTGGCAAAGAAAGCAAATGAAAAATAATTTTAGGTTGCTTGAATGACCTCAGCTACCCTCTATAGAGGCAAATCTCACTATTTTTTATTGTACTGTTTCATTCATTTCCTTTGCTAGAAATTTTGGTTTTACCTTCCTAGCCCCCTTCCACTTGTACACACATTTTTTTTTCCACTTACATGTGTCTTAATAAATACCCTATTGGAATGCAGTAAGCATTAGGTTGACAGTTTAGCGCTGCATACCAGGAAATATTTGAAGCTACAGAATAAGTTACAGTGTTTTTGTTTTTTTTTTTAATTCTAATGTTGAATAATTATAAATATTTTGTATTGAAATAAGTAAGGCTTTTTCATAAACTATGTTTAAGAAAAAAGTGTTAAAAGAATTATTATTCTTCATACCAGATTAGAATGAAAACAGCTAAAGGGGATGGTTAGCTAGAAGAAAGCTGAAAAAGAACTACAGAATCTAAGAGTAAGTGTAACAACAAATTTTAAACAAGGTATATCAGTCATGATTCTCCAGAGAAAAAGAACAGGATATACATACATAAGATGGGATATGTATGAAGAGATTACAAGGAACTGACTCATTTTGTTCTGGAGGCTGAGAAATACCACAATTTGCTGTCTGCAAACTAGAAACCAGGAAAGCCAGTGGTGTAATTCAGTCTAAATATGAAGACCTGAGAACCAGGAGCACCGAGGGCAGAATATACATGTCCTAACTCAAGTAATAATGCAAAAAGGGACGAATTCTTTCCTCTGCCCTTTCTACTATTCAGGCCCTCAGCGCACTGAATGCTATCTGCCCACAGTGGGGAGGGCAAATTACATTACTGACTCCTCTAATTCAGATGCTAATTTCATCCAGAAACCCCCTCACAGACACACCCAGAAATAGTATTCAGCCAACCAAATATCTGGGTACCCCATGATTCAGTCAAGTTGACACGTTAACCATTACCTAAGGATTGCTTAAACTTTTGACACTGAAGTATTTAGAGTAATGGGCTATAATCTAGAATTTATTCAAATGGTGCCAATAAAAAAATAGTGTGTGCACATGTGTGGATACATACGTAGTCAAAGTTTGACAGAGGGCACCTAAACCAGTTACACTGTTACCAAGACAAGTATACAGCCCTCCCTCACCTACTACCTATGTAGGCATCTAATAAGCACATGGGGAAGAAAAGAAAACTGTTAACAGGAGTGTGATCTTTTCTTAAAGATAGGTGCCAAATATAATACGTTGATTATTTGACTGGGAAGAAAAACATAAATATGTTCTATTCAAAATAAGACTCGTTGAAAAGAGGAAAAATGGAAAGTTAAAATAGAAGAAACATTCTAATACAGGTGCTGAAGTTTGAAACTTAAGATTCTTTTTCCTATGACTATCTGTTAGCTAAATCTGTACTATTTATAACAGGATAGCAGATTTACTTCAGTATTTGGTAAAATCAAGTTTTGATGGCTTTCTTCCCACCTTCTTTACTTAGGTCCTTAGTGGCTTTGTCATTAATATTGTCCATGCTCCTTTTCAAACCTGCTCCAATTTATATTCTGGATGAGGTTGATGCCGCCTTGGACCTTTCTCATACCCAAAATATTGGACAGATGCTGCGTACTCATTTCACACATTCTCAGGTAAGAACCAATGTCTTTATAAAACAGTTTTAAAAATGTCTCAGTAATAGTGTTTGTTTTTTTAAAAATTTTTTAGTAGTAATTATTAATAAGATATTTAAGATTGAGGAATACTAAAGCATTGTGTATTTATTTCTTTACATATATACTTATTTTCAAATGGATTTAGAATAGAAAGAAGGTTTAGTCTCCTATTAAAGAAAAGATCAGACATTACAATTGTTGGTTGTAGCATGAGGGAGAATCTAATTTTTTCATAATTTGGAATTTACTTAGGGTTAAATGTAATTATTTTTCTACCTAGCCACCGAAAGATGCACAATCTAAACAGGAATGTTTCAGGGATAGGCCTCTGTGTCAGGACATCATGTGGCTCCTGGCTTGAAAGTAGAGAAAGCTAAGCACCATTTGTTTTCATTGAACTGGGCTGCCAAAAACAGTTGTATAGATAATGCATTATACAACTCTGAGGGGCTTCACTTATCACAGTTCTCATAGACTGTGTGTTTATTATGGCAGTTGTTTTAGCTGACAGCAGTTAAGGAGTACCTGTTCTTTATACAAATACAAATGTTCCATTTCAGCTAGTGGTGGTGCTGTAGGAACTAGAAGCCTTTTTGATATTATTAAAATATCAGAGAAAAATATCTCACCAGGGCATTTAGAGCTAGCAATAAAGCAGTGATGCCAGCTGCAGAAGAGTGCAGCAAGCACTCAGCCAGCAGGAAGTAGTAAACTTGGGTAATGAATCACTCAAGGTAAAATTAAGACACTTCTGAAACCGAATATGGAACACTAGAATTCACTTAGGTGTCTAATATTATAACTGTTTATCTGCATTTGAGGATGTGTATTTGCTTGGAGTCGAGCATTTAAATAAATTACAAAATCAAAATATTACCAAACAATTCTTTAAGCCCAGTATAAAAAAAGGAGTGAACTTCAAGGATATTACAAAAAGTTTTTTTATGCTTTTTTCTTTTTTCCTTAAGTTCATTGTGGTGTCCCTAAAGGAAGGTATGTTCAACAATGCAAATGTCCTTTTCAAAACCAAGTTTGTGGATGGTGTTTCTACAGTAGCCAGATTTACTCAATGTCAAAATGGAAAGCTTCCAAAGGAAACCAAATCCAAGGCCAAAGGACCCAAATGATCACATGTGGAAGTTAAAAGTACAAATTTACTCCTTCAGCTTGACCTGTTTTTTAAACAAACTTTTTAAGAACTTGGGATTTATCTAATTTGTTTATATAAAAATTTAATGTTATTTTGTTAATTAATCCATATTTTCTCTTCCTTTATATAATCATTTATAAAGGAGCATAGAGTCCTCTTTCCTTAATTAGTGTAACTATGACTCAATTACTGTGATTGTGATTTTATGTATGTCATCAGTTATTTTTCTTATACAAGTCTTCTATACATTAGGGAGCCCAAGATACCTGGTTGGTGGTTCATTCTGTTTATAAAAGCAAAAATACAAAGAAACAGATGAAATTAAATTACAGGATAAATATAGCTGATAATCAGCTTTTAGTTTAATTCCTAAGGTAATATTAGTGTGTTTTTCTATTGCTAATAAAGACATTCAAATAAGAAAGAATTATAAAGCAAGTAGCTGGACCAACAAAAGGAACACAAAGAAAGCTATTAGGCAGGTACTGAGTTATTTGTGGTTAGTTCCTTGAGGACACAATGCTAGATTCCTGATTTAGACTCAGATGACAGAAATCTTTCAAGATCTGTTTCCTGTTTTATGATGTTTGAATATCATGTTTATATGTGCTTAGTAATTGGTCTGTGCAGTCTTGTTTTTTTAAATCTTTATGAATATTTCAGTAGAACCTTGGGAAAAGGTGTGTTGCATGCTGTTACTCCCTACTGTAAGTTTGTCTGAAGTCTCCTAATATTTTCAAAGATTTCAGTCAGCCTTTTCACAGTCCAATCAGTAACAGTCTATTGGTGAATGAAAATGTAGGTGCCAGCATACCAAACCAAATTTATCTTTTTCCTTCATTCTGATATATGCGTAAGTAAATTAGACCCATCTGTTCTACCAAAAGGACTCAGAATTTGATGATTATTATGTTTTTTAGTGTCTTCTGCTTTTTCGTTCAAAAGCATGAAGTTCTTTTAAAAACTCAAGAGATTATGCTAACAAACACCATAAGAATAGTTCTTAGTTTTTCTAAGCATATCACCAGAATAGGGTCTCCAAACTCTGAATCTTGAGAGCTCTATCATGATCTAATCTGATCATGGGTGTGTTATTTTGATCTCATATCCCTTCTTTCATACTTCAGTTTTAGTTCCTTTGTGTTAGCTTTTCCCTGATATATTCCCTGATATATTTCCCCTCATACTTATTGGCCCTGGGTTTAACATTTCTCATTCTTCATTCTCGTACACATGTGAGGGTGTCAGATAATATCCAGGTAACTGATATTATGGGATACATGGAAAAGGATTGAATATGGAGTTACTTCTGTCGTGGGAGGTGAGGGAGACAAAGCTGTAAATGCTGAGTTACAGAAAGCCTCATATCACATATAACAGGCGTAAGTCAACAGTTATATCAATTTACAGTGTCACCAATATGGGTATACTATTGACCACAACCTAGTCAGCACTGCCTGTTAATTTTAATACTTGTGATTTACTAGTTATAAAATGGTACTTCTTACTGTTTAACTAGCATTTTATAAATAACTTGTGGGGTTGAATATTTGCCATTATGTACTAAACTTATTTCCTCTGCTACAAATGTTCTACTTGTTTGCTTTCCAAAGTTTTGTCCTATACTCGTACATAATTTTCCTCTTTGAGAAACTTCAAACATTAAATTTTTGTGAATAATGTTGTCATTATTCTTTGATTAGAGGGAAGACGTTAAGAGGAATGGGGACATTTATTTCACACATCCACAGTAATATGAGTAACATGTATTGAACTCTTTCTATATTTCAGACACTAGTCTCAGTTGCACTTATTTTCACAATTAATCCAATAGTAGTAACCCAGTGAGGTAAGTACCGTTATCAGCATTGTATAATTGAGGAAATTGAATTGAGCAGAGAAGTTCAGAAAGTTGCACACAGTGAATACAGTTAGTGAGTGGCAGAGGCAAGATACAAATTTTGGCAATTGGTCTCCAGAACCTATGATATACTATCTCTTTGACACCTTGAACATTTGTATTTATTGTACATAATACATTTAAGAGAAACCTGCATGAGCAGTATGCACAACATGTGAAAATATCTTTAGGAAGAACCTCAAACATTTGAAGAGGATTTCTTGTGGTTTTGTTTCGTTTGGTCATTTCAGGTGCCCTAACAGCAAATGCAAAAGCACAGACGTGGGAATCCTCTTAAATGTGGTGCAGTATCTAACAGGCCCATATTCCCACAGTCGCATTGTCTTCAGTAGGGGCAGTTTTGTTTCTTTTTGATCTGTATGCCTTTTATTTCCTTTCCTTACCTTATTTCACTGCCTTGAATTCTAGCACTATGTTGTATAAGAGTGATGAGAACTGGCATGTTTGCCTTTTCCCCAAAATGAAGAGGAAAGCATTCAGTCTTTCACCACTGAGTATAATGTTGGCTGTAGGCTTTTGATAGATGTTCTTTATCAAGTTAAAGAAGTTTCCTTCCCCTAGTTTGATCATGGTTTTGTCATGGATGGGTGTTGAATTTGGTCAGTTGCTTTTTCTGCATTGATTGATTGATTGCTATGATCATGTAACTTCTTTAGCCTGTTAGTATTATGAATTACATTGCTTAATTTTTCAAAGTTAAGCCAGTTTTGTATCCCTGGAATAAACTCCACTTGGCATGATGTATAAATCTTTTTGTATTGTTGGATTCTATTTGCTAATAGTTTGGTCATGATTTTTGTATATGTTCATGAGGGTCATTGGCCTATTAAGTCTTTTTTTCCCCCAAACTGCCTATATTTGGTTTTAGGTAGTACTAGCTTTATAAAATGAATTGGGAAATGTTTTCAATTTTTTTGGAGTGTATTTCTAAATTTCCAAATACATGGGGATTTTCCAGGTAGCTTTCTCTTACTGATTTCTAGTTTAATTTTGTTATGGTCAGGGATTATACTCTGTATCATTTCAATTTTTTAAAAAACTGTAGAAAACGATAGATTTAAATGCTTCTATTAGAAAAGAGAGGTACATATTTAATTGCCTAAGGTTTTACGTTAATCTGTATTTTAGGTAAATAAGATCAAAGTAAACCCAAATTGAATAGATGGAAATAATAAAAGATAGAAATCAACAATACGTAAGACAGAAAAACAATGGAGAACATCAATTAAACCAACATCTAGTTCTCGAAAGAGCAACAACATTGGGGTATCTCTAATTAGTCCAATCAAGTGAAATAGAGAAGTTATAAATCACTCGTATCAGGAATGAAAAAAGAGTTGCCACTATGGATCTTACGTAAATTAAAAGGATACAAAATTGTGACCATTTTTATGCTAATAAATTCAACTATTCCAAAATGGAAAAATTACTAGAAAACTAAAACTCACCAAAACTAGTAACTAAACCTGAATAGCCTCACATCTAAGGCAGTTGCAGGTATTATTAAATATCTCCCTACAAAGAACTCCAGTTCCATAAGCTTTTACTTGTAAATTTTGCTATTCAACAACACCAGTCTTTCACAAAGCCTTTCAGAAAATGGAGGGGGATGGAACAATTCTTGTTTTATGAGGCCAGTGTTCTAATACTAAAACTTGACAAAAACATTACAAAACAAAATTACAGGACAGTAGTCCTCATAAACAGGAACAAAAGTCCTGAAAATATTAGCAAATTGAATCTAACAACATCTATAAAAGAAGCTATTTTCAAGTTGTTTTTTCAACAGGTGATACTGACAAGTAGATATTTATTTAGAAAAAAAAATATTGACCCTATGCAATGCACAAAACACCTAAAAATGAGTCATAGACCTAAAAGTAAGTTACAACACTTCTAGAGAAAACAGAAAATGTGACCTTTGATTAAGCAAAGATTTCCTAGGACACAACACAAACTATAAAAAAAATGAATAAATGGAACATTAAAATTAAATTTTAAAAATCTTCAAAAGACACTGCTAAGAAAATGAAGACATCCTAGAAGAAATTTACAATGTACAGTGCTGACAGAATTGTATGAAAAATGTATAAAGAACTTGGAACATACATATTGACATTTGCATGAGTGGTGCAAAAGCGGTGGGTAAAACGTAGCATAAATTAAGGTACTACAAGACTGCTAGTAGTACTACTGATGGTATTTTTCACTGAGTTTGAATTTTTTAATGGTAGTTTCACTTTGATGAAGCTGTAAAAATTAACTTTTATGTCAACCTGCTGAATACATGTCTTTAATAGAGAGATAAAATGGGAATTATGTATAAAGCACTGCTGCATACCAAAACATGGGTATTTTGCAGAAATGCAGTTATTTCAGGAGGAGGCGTCATAAGTAACTGCTTTTTTCATGGGAAACCATTTTTACTTGAACGTAAAACTTAAGACAAATACGGTTATTAAGTGTACGGTATTTGGTAGACATTTCTCAAAAATGAACAAAGTGAACCTGTCATACGAACTTGACATATTTGTTGCAAATAACAAAATTGTAGCTTTCAAATGAAAAGTAGAATTTTGGCAAACTTGTGTTCATCATTGTGAGCTTGATATCTTGATACTTAAAAGACTTTTCTGATAACACTGGAGGTAATATTAACAAATGGGATTTTTTTTGATACTGTATTATGAAATGTGTTTGTTAAGGTCTGCCTAACTCAGTGAATGGTATCTTCCAGTGACCAATGTTTAATGTTAAAAATCCTGCTTGGGTAAAACAGCCATTCTAAGTACAGGAAAGGCCCACGGGTTTAAATGTTCCAGAGTGTGAAAACTTTATTTATATGGTTTCAGATGCCACATTGCAACTAATTTAAACTATAACTTGTCTATTTTTTAGTATCAAGAAAGAATACATTATCTAATATTCCCCTTTTGAGCTACACATTTCTTCTTAACTCTAGGTGAGAAACTAGAATAATTTATCCAAAGTTATATAGCTAAGAAGTGGTGGGGTTAGGGGAAAGGATTTAAACTTTCAAGACTTTCTGGCTGACGAGCTCATACTCTTAGCCATTATAACAAACTGTGAGTTAGGTATACTCCTGGATTTGTGCCTATTGCTGAGATAACATTCCCATTCTGCCTTGTATAGACCCTAGTCATGCATGGGTGGGAGCAAGGAGAGATACCATTGAAATCCATTGTAGAGGAAAAGTTGCAGTTTAGATCTAAAGCTCATGTTAGTGGATCATTTTATACCAACCTAGTGAGATAGTAGAGCTACTACTCCCTAAATATGACAGAATGGTAGGCACAAGTTCTTTTCTTGCCTCCTGTTAAGGACAAGAGTTTTCTTCAGTAGATTGAGGCTTTACATATTATCCTGTATGAGACAACTTTTTATGTGCTTTGTAAGATGAGCTTTGTTACTTGATGGTTATTAAGCATCTTCTCAAGTTCTCTTCAAGCTCATTCTTGCTCCATTCTGTATATTGGGCCTAGTGCATGTCACTGCCTGTTTAAGCAGTATGACATCTAAGCCCTCTAATTGCCCACTTTGTGGAGTTTCAGCCTGTCTTAACACTAACTGCCCCTCTGAATCCTACTTTCTACCCAGTCTGCAACAGGAGCCACTCAACACAGCTTTCTTCTTTGTCCCTACCCTTTTGCTCATGCTCCTCTCAATGTGTGATAGTCACTCTCTACCATGCCTGTCAGCAGTATTCCTGTCCTTTAGTGTTCTTCTCAAAAGTCATCACCACCTCTATGGGTCCTTCTCTGTTCCCATCCCCCTTTTACAAGCCATCAAATATTCCATAATAATAGTAACTGAACATACATCTTAGTTCTAGTACACTATAACCTGCAGCGCGCAACTCTTTAGAGCCTGTAGTCTATTAATGCCTTGATCTCAAAGATTATTTGCTTAATGAATGAGTAGAATCGTAAAAGTTAAAGATGGACTAGACCATAGTATGTATGTAGCTCATGAACGACAGTAGGTTAGCAAACTGACTAGCATTAGATTGACCCATATTCACTGTGATAAGTTACTAGTAGGATTTTGTCATATAACCATGCGTGTACTGAAGTCTCTTAGTAAAATTTAAAAAGCAAACATCTCATGCTGGAGACTTCCTCCTAAGAATTAAAAGAATTGATGTCAGCCCTTTGATATGTTATATCTAATACTTCTTATTCTTTTTTGTAGGTGTCAAAATTATATAAATCATCTGAACTTTTGTGTTCCAAAGTTGAAAGATTTTTATTTCAAATCTATGGACTTTAATCAGACAAAATTTTAAAAATCCCTTAGTAATTTAGGTATAGAAGTTTGCTTTATTGCTAATTACTTAGGATTAAAAATTCAAGGCAGATGTTAATTTCAAGAAAAAAAAATCTGAAACAGATTTTTATCCCGAGATTGCTTCCAGCACAGCATAAGGAAGCAGGTGTTAAACACATCCTGATTACCTTTGCTTTGGGGGACCAGAAAGAGCATGAGTGATTTACTTTTATAAATAATTCCAATAGTTTAAGCCATATCTTCATTCCCTCACATAATTTCCATTAGGGCTAAAATGGATCAAAAGTGCATTGTGCTGCTAATCCAAGGCCCATGCTATTTCCTGGTGGGTTGCGGCTGACAAATTGTCAAAATGCAGATTCAAGATTTGAAAAAACGAAGAAAAGCATACATGGATTGCACATAGTTTCACCTATTCCCTGATTTTAACAACAAAGCTGCTATTTATCATTCTCATAGAGGAGACAACATAGGCTCAGAGAAGTTAATTTACTCCCTCAATTAAAGTGCAACGAATCAATTTGAATATGTCTAATTCCAAGGTTCATGATCTTTCAACTACACAGTTTCTAAAACTTTAAAAACTAAACGAAAAATGTTTCCTACAGAAGATTTACTCTAATATGTACGAGAATAAACTTTGAAATGAATTCTTTTTGCCTTCCATTTTCATAAAACTATGAAATAAAAAATACAAAGTACAAACAACCACAAAAGAAAGTTTAGCTTAATATTTGTCTACACCGACATAGGGAGTAACAAAGTTGTTGCTGGAGTGAGACTATCTGCCACAGAGAGGATCTTTTCATTTTAGCATCTTCCCATGCAGCATGTAATGATTCATTTCCCCCATAGTCCTCTACACACCACTCTAAAACCTTGTACAACGTGATATAACGTCATTTGGTCTTCATTCTACTAGGAACACACCATGTACATATTAAGAACACCTTTTATTTCATGGCCCATTGCATTAATACCTCTACTTCATGTTAAAAAGATGGTTATACAAGTATAAATGCTAGCAGTGACGTCACCTCACATGGCTTAATAACATGCATGTTGTTGAGCCCCAAACATGTAGATATTCATTTTTAAAATTATCAAAATAAAAGCACAAAATTTATTGAGGAGAGATTACAGACCCCTGAGAATGTGTCCTAAGATTTCCTCCCCGGAGATGCTCAAACTGTAGTTTGAAAAAGACTGCACTAACTACATCAAACTAAAGAGTTGTGCACAGCAAAGGAAACCAGCAAAACAAAAAGACAACCTACTGAATGGGAGAAGATACCAATTAATATCCAAAGTATATAACGAAATCAGACAACTTAACAAAAAAACAGCCCAATTAAAAAATGGGCAGAGGACCTGAATAGACATTTGTCCAAAGAGGGCACACAGATAACCAGTAGACATGAAAAGATGCCCAGTGTCACTAATCAGATATGCAAATTAAAACAATGAGATACCATTTCACACCTGTCAGAATGGCCATTATCAATAAGGAAGCCAAAACAAGTGTTGGTGAGCATGTGGGGAAAAGGGAACCTTTGTGCACTGCTGGTGGGATTACAAATTGGTGCAGCCACTATGGAAAACACTATGGAGGTTCCTAAAATAATTAAAAATAGAACTCCCATATGATCCAACAAATCCACTTCTAGGTATTCGAAGAAATCCAGGGAGCTCTGGATCAAAATAGCGGCGTGAGGTGAGCCTCCGTAAAGCTCTCCTGGAATTTACAACTAATCGGACAATAACTCCACAAAGGACTCCCTGCACAGCAGACAGGCAAGATGACGAGGTCCACTACTGAATTCACCTCCAGGTGGGCGAATCGCGCAAGAGGGGGAGGAGGGAAGGGAGAAGTGCAGGGACGGAGCCGCATGGGCTCAGGACACAGACCTAGCTCAGTGCTCCGAGCTCGCTGCATCCCGGAACAACTGCAGCTGCAGGAGAGGGAAGAACTCAGACTGATAGGGCTCCGCTTATGCCCACAGGCCTGAGGGGGCAGCATATAACACCGCTGAACCCAACGCTCACGGAAGACACCTCGGAGCAAAGACTGAGGGAAGAAGGCTGAAAACTGTGGTTTAAGCCCTCACTGCCGAGCAGAGAACAGAAGCCTTAGGGACTGAGACTAGCCGCCCCTCCTTACTCTCCCAGAGCTCGCGCCGCCCCCACCTACGCAGTGCTAGAAGCAATAAAGTATCAGTGTCAGATCAAAAGGACAGGATTTTTGCTGTTCTGAGAACTGTGGACCGCAGAAACAGATTCGCAGCCCAACTAGTTCCGGCAAAGGGGAGGGAGCTGTGGAAGCAGGACTGGCGGTGGTGGTGGTCGCCGCCGTTGCTCTGGGCCACCTCTCACAATTTGCCCCGCCCCTGGCCCCACCTATCAGGGCGGAACCCTGCAGGAGTAAACAGAACTGCTGAAACATACGGGCTCTGAACTGGGTGCAGAAAGAGCTTTGGAACTTCAAAAGCTCTCCGCACCCCCACAGGGGCGTGGTGCCCTATGACCCAGGTGAACTGTTAACAGAGGAGAGACCCGTTTCCCAGGGAATCCCCCCATTGTGTGAGAAGCAGGAAAAGTGCAGAGAAAATATAGCACTACTATGTCAGAGAGAAAAATAAAAGGCTGCAGTCAGAGAGAAAATAATACATTCTTCCAACAAGTGTTGGAAAACAAAAGAAAGACCTCTTCCTATCAACCTGCTGCAGAAGCCACTCCTGTAGATGTCTAGGAAGAGAAATAATAAATCAGTAATTGCCATGAATAACCAAACAACAAGGCAGCTCAGAAAGAAAGTGAAAAGTCTCCAGAAAAGGAACTTAAAGATACGGAAATATGTGAGTTAAATGATAGAGAATTCAAGATTGCAGTTCTGAAAAACCTCAGAGATGCAAGAAAACACAGAAAGGCAATTTAATGAACTCAGAAACGCAATCAAAGAACAACAAGAGCATTTTACGAAAGAGATTGAAATTTGAAAAAAGAACCAAATGGAATTTCTGGAGATTTAGAATTCAGTAGAAGAAATTAAGAATGAAATAACCAGTTTAGGTAGTAGAGTTGACCAGATGGAGGAAAGAATCAGTGACATCGAAGATAGAAACCTGGAAATTACACTGATGGAAGAAGAAAGAGACTTGAGACTTAAAAGAAATGAAAGACTCTACAAGAACTCTCTGACTCCATCAGAAAGAGCAATATAAGAATAATGGGCATACCAGAAGGAGAAGAAAGAGAGAAGGGAACATAGAATATACTCAAAGAAATTGTTAATGAGAACTTCCCAAATTTGTGGACAGAACTGGATCCTCGAATCCAAGAAGCAAATAGAACACCTAATTACCTCAATCCCAACAGGCCTTCTCCAAGGCACATTGTATTGAAGCTGTCTAAAATTAACACCAAAGAAACAATCCTCAAGGCAGCCAGGGAAAAGAAGACGGTAACCTACAAAGGAAAGCCCATTAGATTATCATCAGATTTTTCAGCAGAAACTCTACAAGCCAGGAGGGAGTGGAACCAAATATTCAAACTATTGAAAGAGAAATCATGAGCCAAGAATAATATATCCAGTAGATATCCTTTAGATATGAAGGAGGAATAAAGACCTTTCCAGACATACAGAAGCTGAGGGAATTTTCTAATACCAGGCCTGCACTACAAGAAATACCAAAGGAGGCTATTCCACCACCATCAACAGGGACAATTTGTGGCAACCGAAACATAAAAAGGGGGAGCAGAAAGGCCTGAACCGGAATATGGGAATGGAGAAAGTAAGCGTGCTGAAGAAAATGGAATACTCTAAATATCAAACTTTCTTTTACATAATCTTAAGGGTAACCACTCAAAAAAAACCAGAACTGAAATATATACTGTAATAAAAGAAGAAACAGAGGGAAACATCATAGAATACCACCACACAGAAATAATGGACGACAACAAAAAAGCAAAGGAACAATGGAGTCACAGCCTTACCAGAAAACTAAAGATAGAATGACAGGAAATCCTCACATATCAATAATCACCCTAAATGTAAATGGACTGAACTCACCAATAAAAAGGCACAGAGTAGCAGATTGGATCAAAAAATTAAATCCAACCATATGCTGTCTCCAAGAGACACATCTCAGCTATAAGGACAAGCATAGACTCAAAGTGAAAGGGTGGAAATTGGCACTCCATGGAAATGGTACCCAGAGAAATTCAGGTGTAGCCATAATGATATCAGATGAAACAGACTTCAGGGTGAAAAAGATAACAAGAGACAAAGATGGACATTTTATAATGGTAAAGGGGACTATACAACAAGAAGACATAACAGTCATCAATATTTATGCCCCCAATCAGGGAGCACCAAAATATACCAAGCAACTACTAACAGGACTAAAGGGAGAAATTGACCAAAACACAATTATACTAGGGGACTTAAATACATCATTGACAGCTATGGATAGATCATCCAAACAAAAAATAAATCAGGAAATGACAGCCCAAAATGACACAGTAGATGAAATGGACATCATTGACATATATAGAGCACTTCATCCTACAACATCAGACTATACATTCTTTTCGAGTGTACATGGAACATTCTGAAGGATAGACCATACATTGGGGCATAAAAGCAGCCTCAGCAAATTTAAGAAGATTGAAATCATACCAAGCATATTCTCTGATCACAAGGCTTTGAAATTGGATATCAACTGCGAAAAGAAAGCAGGAAAAAAACACAAATACATGGAGATTAAAACACATACTTTTAAAGAATGACTGGGTCAAAGAAAAAATTAGAGGAGAGATCAAAAGATATATAAGAAACAAATGACAATGAAAATACATCCTACCAAAATTTTGGGGATGCAGCGAAAGCAGTTTTAAGAGGGAAATTTATATCATTACAGGCCTATCTCAAAAAACAAGAAAAATCCCAAATAAGTAACCTCATGTTACACCTCAAAGAACTAGAAAAAGAAGAACAAGTGAAACCCAAGGTCAGCAGAAGAAAGGAAATAACAAAAATCAAAGCAGAGCTTAATGAAATAGAGAACAAAAGACAATAGAAAAAATTAATGACAAAGAGCTGGTTCTTTGAAAAAATTAATAAAATCGACAAACCCTTGGCTAGACTCACTAACATAAAAAGAGAGAAGACACTAATTAACAAAATCAGAATGAAAAAGGGGAAGTTATCACGGACACCACAGAAATACAAAGGCTCATTCAAGAATACTATGAAGGACTATATGCCACCAAATTCAATAACCTAGAAGAAACGGACAAGTTCTTAGAAACATATAGCCTTCCTACGCTGAACCATGAAGAACTGGAAAATCTAAACAGACCAATCACCATTAAAGAAATTGAATCAATCATTCAAAGCCTTCCCAAAAGCAAAAGTCCGGGACCAGATGGCTTCACTAGTGAATTCTACCAAACCTTCAAACAGGATCTAATACCAATCCTGCTCAAACTCTTCCAAAAAATTGAAGAAGAGTCAGTACTCCCTAACTCATTTTATGAGGCCAACATTACCCTGATACCAAAACCTGGTAAGGACAACACAAAAAAAGAGAACTACAGACCTATATCTCTGATGAATACTGATGCAAAAATCTTAAAAAAAATTCTAGCAAATCAAATACAACAGTGCATTAAAAAGATTATTTATCATGACCAAGTGGGGTTCATCCCCGGGGCACAAGGATGGTTCAACATCCGCAAATCCATCAATGTGATACAGCACATAAACAAAATAAAGGACAAAAATCATATGATTATATCAATTGATGCAGAAAAAGCATTTGACAACATACAACATCCATTTATGATTAAAACACTCAATAAAATAGGTATAGAAGGAAAATACCTTAACATAATAAAGGCCATCTATGACAAGCCCTCAGCTAATCTCATAATTAATGGGGAAAAACTGAAGCCCTTTGCTCTACGTTCAGGAACACGACAGGGCTGTCCCCTATTACCTCTGCTTTTCAACATAGTGTTGGAAGTCCTTGCCAGAGCCATCAGGCAAGAGAAAGAAATAAAAGGCATCCAAATTGGGAATGAAGAAGTTAAAATATCACTCTTTGCAGATGACATGATGCTACATACAGAAAACCCTAAAGACTCCACCAAAAAGCTGTTAGAAACAATCAATGAATACAGTAAAGTTGCTGGCTACAAAATCAACGTACAAAAGACCAGTGCATTCCTATATACTAACAATGAAATCTCAGAAAAAGAAATACAAAAAAACAATTCCCTTTGCAATTGCAGCAAAAAGAATAAAATACCTAGGAATAAACTTAACCAAGGATGTGAAGGATTTATATGCTGAAAACTTTAAGACATTTTTGAAAGAAACTGAAGAAGACACAAAGAAATGGAAAGACATTCCATGCTCATGGATTGGAAGAATCAACATAGTTAAAATGGCCATATTACCCAAAGCAATATACAGATTTAATGCAATCCCCATCAAAATCCCAATGGCATTTTTTAAAGAAATAGAACAAAAAATCATCAGATTTGTTTGGAACCACAAAAGACCCCGAATAGCCAAAGCAATCTTAAGAAAAAAGAACAATGCTGGAGGTATCACACTGCCTGACTTTAGCTTGTACTACAGGGCTACAATAATCAAAACAGCATGGTATTGGCAGAAAAACAGACACATAGACCAACGGAATAGAATTGAGAACCCAGAAATAAAACCACATAAATATGGACAAATAATTTTTGACAAAGAAGCTAAAAACATACAATGGAGAAAAGACAGCCTCTTCAATAAATGGTGCTGGGAGACTTGGATAGCCATGTGCAAAAGAATTAAACTGGACTGTTATCTGTCACCATGTACCAAAATTAATTCAAAATGGATCAAAGACTTAAGCATAAGACCTGACACAATAAACTGCATAGAAGAAAACATAGGTACTAAACTTATGGACTTTGGGTTCAAAGAGCATTTTATGAATATGACTCCAAAGGCAATGGAAGTAAAAGCTAAAATAAACAAATGGGACTATATGAAACTTAAAAGTTTCTGCACAGCAAAAGAAACCATCGACAAAATAAAGAGGCAACCGACTGAATGGGAGAAGATTTTTGTGAACACTTCCTCCGATAAGGGTCTAATATCCAAAATATACAAGGAACTCATGAAACTCAACAACAAAAAAATAACCCAATTGAAAAATGGGCAGAGGACCTGAAGAGACATTTCTCCAAAGAGGACATACAAATGGCAAATAGACATATGAAAATTTGCTCAACATCACTAATCATCAGAGAAATGCAAATAAAAACGACAATGAGGTATCACCTCACCCCAGTCAGAATGGCTATCATCAACAAGACAAATAGCAACAAGTGTTGGAGAGGCTGTGGAGAAAAAGGAACCCTCATACACTGTTGCTGGGAATGCAGACTGGTGCAGCCACTATGGAAGGCAGTGTGGAGGTTCCTCAAGAAATTACGAATAGAATTACCATATGACCCAGCAATCGCTCTCCTGGGTATCTACCCAAAAAATGTGAAAACATTTCTCTATAGAGACATGTGTACTCCAATGTTCATTGCAGCTTTGTTTACGGTGGCCAAGACATGGAAACAACCAAAATGTCCTTCGATAGACGAATGGATAAAGAAGTTGTGGTATATATACACAATGGAATACTATTCGGCGTTAAGGAAAGTGATATAGGAACATTTGTGACAACATGGATGGATCTTGAGAGTATAATGCTAAGTGAAATAAGTCAGACAGAAAAAGCAGAGAACCCTATGATTTCACTGATATGTGGTATATAAACCAAAAACAAGACAAACAAATGAGAAACAAAAACTCATAAACACAGACAATAGTTTAGTGGTTACCAGAGGGTAAAGGGGGTGGGGGGAGGGAGATGAGGGTAAGGGGGATCAAATATATGGTGATGGAAGGAGAACTGACTCTGGGTGGTGAACACACATTGGGATTTATAGATGATGTAATACAGAATTGTACACCTGAAATTATGTAATTTCATTAACAATTGTCACCTCAATAAATAAATTTAAAAAATAATATTAGGCCTAAATCCAAATATATCAATAATTACATTAAATGAAAATGGTATAAACAACCAATTAAAAGAAATTTTCAGATTGGATTAACAAGGAAGACGCAAGCATGTGCTAGGATAATTGTGCCCTAGAAAAATGTAAATAGCAAACATTTTATGGAATGATGGGTAGTCTTCGTTAAATTGATACCTGGATGGCTAAAGTGTGATTGTTAAATGTGGCGGTGGGGGGAGGTGCAGGCATGTGGAGGCTAGGTAACAAATGAAAATTGGTTCACAGGGGTACACTGCATGTCTGAACCCACCTGCTGGTCATTTTCTGATCTCAAATAGAAGTGACATCCTTGATAATAGCACAATACCTCCCTTGTGTCTCTGCACTGCTGGTAAAAACTGTTCTAGTGTGAAATTCTAAATAGAAGTATTTGATACTGTAAAACTCCCTTCCAAAAGAGCAAATCAAAAATAATACCGTATCCTAGATTCCACTCTTAACAATCTGCAGAATGTATGATTGGTGGCACCAGCCATTTTGCCACTCATTTTACCATTCTGGCTCCTGCAAAAACCATATGGATCCTACAAAATGGCATTAGACTATGGCAAATTCAACCAAGGAGAGGTCCTAATTACAGCCACCATGCCAGGTGGGATATCTTTGCTTGAGCAGATTAAAACAGCCTTGGGGACATGGAACATAGCCAGTGATCTATCAAATGTATTATTTTCCTGATATTTCAAAGGTATTCTTTTCCATCACTATCAGGACAGCATATCACAAATAGTTTGAATTCAGATAATAGGCAACAGTGTGTATTTAGAAGGTAGCTCCAGGATTATGATAACTTTTCCTTCTGTTATCATAATATGAGGAGGCCTTGACAATCTAAACAGCCCACCAAATATCCTGTTGATCCACCATATCGATGACATCATGCTGATCATGCTGGATGAGCAAGGTCTCTATCCTGTTAGAGACCTTGTGAAGATATCTGTGCTCCAGAGGACTGGAGATAAACCCTATGACAACTCACAGATATACCCCATAAGTGAAATTTTAATGTTCTAGTGGTCGTGGGCATCCTCAGACGCCCCATGCAAAGTACAAAATAAATGACTGCCTCTTATATCCTCCAATACAAAGAAGCACATTGACTAGTAGATCTCTTCAGATTCTGAAGGCAGAACAACTGGGAATACTGTGCCCACCCATATGCCAAGTGACATGGAAACTTTGAGAGGGGCCCTAAACAGGAAAAGCTCTGTAGCAAGGCTAGGCTGTGGTGGAAGCAGCTTTGCCACTGGGAACATATGACTAGGTAGAACCTATGGTACCACCAGCTGTGGGGAAAGACACTGTGTGGAATTGACAAGCCCCAGTGGGATATTCACAACGCAGACCCATAGGGCAGCGCCATGCCATCGGAGCCGAGACTTCAGCATCTTCAGAGAAACACCACCTAGTGTGTTACTGAACCCTTTTTAGAGATCGAGTACCTAACCGTGAAGTGCCCAGGTGGGCCCAACAACAATCTATTTTAAGAGAAAAATGCTACATCAAGAATCAAGCACAGGTCCCTGTCGTGCAGGGTGACCTGTGGGGTCTCTGCTCCCGCCTCCCACATAAGAACGCAGGACACGGTAAGGCCAAAAAGGAACACCCACAGAACCATAGATAGGGAAGTCAAACCAATATATTCTCGCTGGCGGCTGGGCTGGAGACACAGGAAGCAGGATCTACATAATCTGCAACCCGCCCGTCCTAACAGCAGTCCGTGCTTGCCAGCCACCATCTTCTTGCTAGCCCCCATTTTTCCTCTGCTAGCGTAGCCACAACAGTTATATTAGTGGCCAATGGCTTACAGGTTACAGCTGACGGCCAACTAGCCACAGCTGATGGCCATCTGATCACAGTTAATGGCCATTTACTACCCGAGCCAGCACCTTTCTATGTGAGGCCGAGAGCCTGGAAACTGCTTTTTGGGGCTTTGTCCCCACAGTCCCTTATCAGCTAACCCCAGACTCCCACATAACCCACCACTGTTACACAGTGCCTCTCCTGCCCTCCCTCAGCCACATCTGGTCAATCTCAGGAGACCATGTCAGAGTACATCCCACAACAAACTCCCTGACCCAGCGGTCAGAGTCCCAGGGGCCCGGCAAGGAGGGACCAGGCTTTGAATATCCGAGGCCTGGCTGGGGGAGAATTGCACACGCGAATCCCAGGAGTCTATTACCTGCCAGGAGGCCCAAAGCCATGAGGCTTTGGAGCCCCAGGACACTGGCACAGGCTCAGGGGTGCAAGGCTTACCTCTGGCAGGGTCCAAGGCCACAGCAACACAAGGCAGGGTTACATTATCCTCAGGGCCAGTTTTCCTCCCAGCAGCGGTGAGGTGTCTTGTCCCAGGGGACCACTGCTGCCTGTTTCTGGAGCCTCCCCTGAAGAACAGCCTCAACTCATTGCTCACTCTTTTAACCCAGCCCAATGGCCAGCATCCTGCGATGTGAGAGCTGATGCCTTCACCCAAGCCCCTCCATCAGGAAATGTCCTACTCTTTTGAACACCATGAGTGACACCCAATGGCCAGCACCTGGGGAGGGGAAGTGCGGGGCTTCCCAGGGAGGCAAACAGGAGCCCACAGGGTATGCAGTATGGGGAGTAAGTGAAGGTCCTGATGGAGGAGCAGGGAGAGGATGGGCTCTGGGGAGGCTCAGAGAATGGCTGAATGAGGCCCAAGGTGCCGCTGCCATGATCACTCTTCCCAGAGGAAGCCAGAGCTCACAGGATCTTGGGAGATATAGGGCAAGTGGGGGTGGGTGGCACGGGAGTCCTGGGATGAGAAACACCTGGGTGACAGAGACCCAATCATCCCAGACTTCTCCTTACAAAGGCTGGCTCATGCCTGACACAATAGGCACATAATGCAAACGGGTTTATGCGTGAGTTGAATAGTATGGATTTTCACTTACCTTTGCTGATTGAGCTAATATCACTACTGAAGTGTATCTAGAATGAGAGTGCTGGCCCACTGGTAAAAGGAGACAATGAGTCTCAGCCGTGGCTCTGAGCCCAGTTGCAGTGGCTGCACTTCGTCCCACTAACTTCCCTCCTCTATAAAGTTCATTCAAGAAAAGAAGTTTACGAGAATCCTGTAGGAATTGCTCCCAGATTGTATCTGAAGAAGTAGATTCAATTTGCACAAGGGGTGGATTTCAAAGACATTATGATATACCGCCCAGATCTCCCTTTGATGAAGGAGTTATTGCCCCAGTTGCTGGGAGTGCTGCTGGCAGTCAGCCTTCAGGTGTCAGCTATTTCAGGGTCTCCCTCAACTGGTTGCACCTTTCCCAAGATTGCATCTCTTTGTGAGTAGTCCACATCTAATGAATGACTGAAGAAAGTGAATAAAGTCTGGCCATCTTGACGCAACTCAGGACAACTCCTAAGGGATATTCTAGCACCAGAAAAAACGTCTGGAGGAGGCTGAGGCTGTCATCCTGCCTCAAGACTTGACTTCTCTTTCTCTGCTCAATCCTTTTTCCTTTTCCTCCCTTTTACAGATTGTCCCAAAGGGACCTCCTTAATAAGCATTCAGCAACTAAACCCGTCTTAGAGTCGGCTTCTGGAGGAACCCAGCCTATGACAATTTTTCACACTCACTTTGAATTTTTCTGTTTTGCGTTTGCTAATTTCTGTCATTTTCTGTTTACATTATTCTTGGGTAATGTCTTGCCTGTGTCTTCTCGTTTTCTAGAACAGAAAAATTTAGGACTGAAAGAAACATCACTGATCATCTACCTAGTTTTCTTATTGTGTACAATACTTTCCCCCGCCTAGAGTATTCACAACCTCAACCTATGTTTGTATATTTTCGGTGGTAGCCAGATTAGACGATAATGCACACTTCTGATGTTTACAAAGTCTCCTCCTATGATGAGTAAAAATCTGTCTCCTTGTATCTTCTACCCATTTGCCTTTGTTTATCGATGCACTTCTATATGACAGTTTCAAATCAAGAAAAGCATCCAGCATGCCCTCTGCTGAATCTTCTTGAGACTAAATAAATCCAGTTTCCTCATTATATGTTTCAAGATCCCTCACCATTATAGTTTCTTTCACCTCTCCTACAAACTTTGTAAATCACTCATCTTTAGGAGCGAGACAATTCAATTTTTAAATCTGTTCTGTCATTCCCCTTATCAAAAACATCTTGTCTAGTGTGGGTATTGAAACAAACAAAACAATGCAGATTGACTGGAAAGAGAATACTTCAAGTTATTTAATCCTCTCAAGTACTAATATACTTAAAGAAGTATCCAAACCTTTTGATTTAATCCTCCTGCTCCTCAACTATAATGACGTGCCCAAAATGTGATGGTGAGAATTCTGGTCCCTTTGTAGGACTAATACAATTTATTAGTGGAACCATTGCTCTGTGAAATGATTTGACAAATAAGAGGTAATTCAATTTTTCATTCTTTCAGTTAAAAGTGAGTGACTGATTCTTATTCTGATTGGCATCGCTAATGACAATATGTGGTTCAGCATTCTGTGCTTTGCCTCAAGGACAGCAAAAGGGTGAACTAGCTGCCAATTTGACTGACATTTTATGCAAATGACATGAACCAATATATCTCTTGTACATGGCTCATTGAAAATTATAATTATGTATTTAAAAATGTATACAAGCCATATTTTAGACTGGCAGCCTGTGTTTTGTGGAGCAGGTAACATGACAAGAGACAAACATTCTTAAGTTGCTAAGGAAATGAAGCTGTTGGCTATGTTAACACACATATTTTTTTTTTGAAAATAAGTGTCCACTTCAATGACAAATCCTAATGATTAAATTCCATTTTTAACTCTGAGCTCCGCAGAGGGCTGCAATCTATCCCTTTTGAAAACTTAAATGGCAATTTGCTTTGGAAACTACAATTATGTCATTAGGAAGAAAAACTCATTAAATTAATTCCAAGTTCCTAATTTCCTTTATGAAAGTATTAATAATGTTGAAAAGATTAGTTGGGAAGAAGATTGATGAGTTTAGTTTTCTCATGGAACACCGAGGTTGTAAAAAAGTCAACTGATTTATCATGTTTATATTGTGTGTGTTTCCTATCTTAACGCACCAGTTGACGTCTGGTTCAGTAAGTTTTTATTATTTTATAGTGCACTAAGAGCAGAAGCTTCCTTAGCATTTCCTTCTTTGATGAGGAGGTATATAGCGGATATGAGCCCAGGCTTTAGTCACAGAAGTTAAAATCCCAACTCCGCTCCCTTTAGCTACATGACCTTAGCCCAGTCTTATTTTACCAAATGAAAAAGTCAAATTTTTCTCATGTGTAACATGAGAATGGCTGTAACAATCACTTAATAAAATTGTAAGCATTAAATGAGATAGTATAGCTGTACACTGTAAGTGTTCTGCACGGTAGCTACTCTCATTATATTCTGGATGGAGCAAGATTCGGGAGTTTTGGTACAATTAATGTTCTCTTAATAGAAGAGAAAAATGACTCCAACACAGATGTTCATTAATACTTGGAGAATAGTGAAAGGGGCAAAAATCCGGTATTCTGACTCCAAAGGCCATTTTTTCCCCCAGGTCTTAGCACAAAACACAATCCTGCAGGGAGAAGATTTCTGACTCTCTTTCTTGAGAGAAAGATGCAGTATGTTGCTTTTGAGCTTCAGGGAGAAAAGCTATACATAGACTACACTGTCAATATTTGACATGAAGTAACCTCAAAAGGAGAAGGGAAGGAAAATAAGTATTGATTTCTTACTATGTGCCAAACTCTGTGATAAGTACTTGTTTAAAATCAGTATCGCCATTCTCATCATCATCCTAATAGTAATGACAGCAGCCATTTATTAAGAACCTATTACATAGCAAGTGCTCTACATATGCTATTGAATTTAATCCCTACAATAACCTTAGAAGGCATATATTATTTTGTCTAATTTATTGACGAGGAAAGTAAGGCCTAGAGAGTTGAAGGAACTTGCCGCAAATCATATTGCTGGTGAATGTCGACATTAGAATTGAAACCCACTTCTATTCAACAAGGACAGAAAAAGCAATAATTATTCTGTTTCAGTTTGCTTTACTTTTTCATCAACACAAGACCCTCTCATACATTTTGTATTGTCCCCTTAAGGTGTTACCTTTGGAAAGCACAGCAGAAGCTACCGTGAGGTACTGGGTGAACCCCTGGGTGACTTGTCATGTCCACCTTCATAATTTTACAATCTCCTTGAACTTTGTTCAGTGTCTGTTGGACATGACTCACGAATCACATAGATATGTTTTCCATCCAAGTAGCCTTCACGGAACCCCCCTGTTCTAGAAGCCAAGGCACCAAGGCTGTCAGGCTGTCCTAATCAATTACTTCTCAGCTACTTCTAGGGACCCACCAGCCTTGCTGAGCATGCTGGCATTCATAAAAAGCTTCCTTAGTTAGCAAGGGCTCTGCCTCCACAGAACAGCTGAAGAGCACTTACATAAGTCACAGAAGCTATGCCTTATGACATTCTCAGTTGTCTGTTCCTAGAGTGGTCATTTTATAGCTGTCTTGGATTGTTCTTTTTTTCTTAAAATATATACCACCTAAGCTTTCCCAGAAATGAGAAGCTGTTATGTGGTTCACACAGGGGTTTCTCTTTTGGGGACTTTCTAGAACCCGTAGAACCCGGATCCAACCTATCGTTCAAAAGCATAATAGGTTATTTCCTCCTTTACTAAATTGCTTCTTAAGTGAATTATAGAAATGTTCTGAAATACATATGGAAAGTAAAATATTGACCTCACAATTAAAAGGTAACATTTCATAAATTTTATGTATCAGTTAAATTTGTGAACGTGGTCTGCAAGCAATTTGGATTTTTGGCATGGACTATCAATATATATCTATTGTATTAAATCTGTAATGCGACTGTTCAAAATCAGGAATAATCAGAGGGACCAAGAGATACACAGGGATCTCAGAGGGGTAATTCTGTTGAAAGAAAACAATATATTATGGCAATAATATCTTTTCAAGGTACAGGAAAATGGCCTCAGATACCTTAACTGGTTTCTTATCTGAGGCTCTGAGATCTCAGTTGTGAAAGATATTTTATTGTGGAAGATAAAAAGAAAACATCCCAGAAGCTCTAGTGAATTAAAGGGAAAGGTCTGTGACTGAGGCAATCAACGTGAATGATGCTTGTATGATGCCCCATGTCCAGATTAAGAACAAAAGGGGCCCAGGTTTTACTTACTTAAAGGCAAACCTAACAGCTTAGCCCAGTGAGCTGGAAGGTCAGCTGAGACATGTAGTAAATCAAACCCAATTAGTTCCCAAGGCATGATTGCGATAATGAGGAGGAGATAGATGCATTTGCCAATGGGTTCACTGGAAGCAATTTAAGCTGAAGTTTACATCACAACATTCCCAGATCTCTCCTGGCTGAGGTGTGACTGGACTATTTAAAGCCACCTGGGAAGGGATGCTGTTATGTGGGAAAAGGCAGAACTAGATAGGCTCAAGCTTGATCCACAACTGGAAGTTTGTATGGAAAAAGTTGAAACAATAACACGAAGTTACCTTAAATTACATAGCTGTTCTGCCTTGTGGAGTTAAGATCATTATAACCCAGAAAGGACTATTCCATATTATAGGCTCAGAGCTTGGATTGAAATCTAAGTCTTTTCATTCTATTGCAATATTCTTTTTCCAGTACATAACCTTACCAGTCAAGAAAATGCCAGTGGAAAGAGAAAAAAAGGGCATTATAAAGGAAAATAGCCAAGAGCTCACTGAACATGATGGGAAAATTTCCTGTGCTCAGTTACTATTTTTGCTAACATATTGTTATTTTAACAAATATTTACTGTGAGCTAGGCACTTTCTTAGTTAATCTTCACAATATTCTTTTGAGGTAGGAATTATTCCATGTTTGAAAGATGCCACTGAGGTTCTAAGAGGTTAAATAACTTTGATCAAAAGGATAAGGTAATTACCAAGCCAATTCCACCCCCCATGTTTTGATAACCAAGTCAAGTGTGCTTCCCCTGAATATTTAAAGATTGGATTTTGTGAGTAGGTATAACCTGACTCTAGCATACTCCTGTCCCATTCAGTTAAATAGGACACTCTAGAATTGAAGTATTAATTCAGAGATTTTTATAAATTGAAGCAAGGTTTTCAGACATTGGTTCAGTTTATAAATTGATATACCCTGGCATCAACCAGCCACTGGATGTCAACTATTAACTTTGGCCAGGGATTATTCCAGGAAAATTAACACATGGAAGCAATATTTCTATATTTACACTGCTATTGAGGCGCTTTTCAGTAATTCACACTAAACCAAGGGGCTGATGATTTATAACTGTACAAGAAAGCAAATATGAGGTACAAAACTGAGTGGCTAAAGGAGGACTCTGGCAGAAATTACTTCAGATTGTTCAAATAGAAAGTGACTTTTTAAAAACACCTGCTCATTATAGCAGTGTGGGCAAATGGCCCTTCTTTTACTTCAGATGAACACTTCTTAAACGCATGTTGGCTTTGACAACAAACACGCTTCTGATTCTGGAGGAAAAGTTTTACATGAAAGGTGAAGTTATTCTTATCCGTCATCCCAGCCCTGCCAATTGCCTGTGGACAAGGCCTATTCTCAGATCAGAACTGAAATTCTTACATCTGATTACATTTTTGTGATGAGAAAATTTAAATACATAAAAAAACCTAGGAAGATGCAAATAAAAGGCATGTTCACATTCACCTTGAAGTAAAAGCTGTTAACCTTGAAAGAAAAGCTGTTTGTATTTTCTTCTAGGAACATCATACATAATTTTATAATAAACATGCTTTTAAAAAAGCAAACTTTGCACACATCCATTATATTTTCTTAAAATAAATGATGACAAGTAAAATATTTGGGCCAAAGTTTATGGAAAAGTTTAACCTTTGGATATATTTTGCAAAACTGCCCTCCAGAAGGTTGTGCCAACTAAATATTACTACCAGTTCTGTCTATCAAAGTATTAATGATATATTCTTTTGCATTTCTTCAGGAAAAAGCCAGGTAGCTCTTTTGTGGTGGAGATGAGTTGGCTCCCAGGAGTAATGGAAACAAACATGCTTGACTTTTGAGCTTATTAAGACAGTACTCTGGATCAGAGATAATTATTTCTGAAAACTATTCTTAAGGAGAATTTGAGATTGGAGATTTGAGAGGGGGAAAAATGAGGATTGTTTGGTGAGCCCTCAGAGGAGGGTTTTGTGAGTGAGTGCGTGAGTGCGTCAGTGTGTTTGTTGTGTGTGTGGTGTATGCAAAAATGTCTGCTCAAAACATGGAAGGTCTAATGCTTTGAACAGGGACGGTATTCCTTTCATTTCCCTAAGTTTCTTAAGTTTTAGGTAGAGCAAGAGATGATTGCAAAATGGTTTAATCTATTGAGAGTTTGATTTTATAATTGTTTGTTGAATACCAAGTGAAAAGATTTGTGTTCCACATTTCAAATCACTAATACGATAAAAGAATTCATATTTTTCCTTCTTTCCACTTTGTTAAAACAATGTATGAGAAGTGTAGACCCTGAGAAAGAGGATGCCTCCCAAGAAGGGCTCCTGGTGGCTACCTAAGCTCAAATTTAAAACAAACAAACAAACAAACAAACAAACAAGAGCCTAGCAGCCGTTTCTATTCAGGGGCCTCTCATCCAGGCTGCACTTGGGGGAGAACCCTGCACTAAACTGCCTACCTCCTGCACTGACCTGCCTGCCAGCAGTGTGTTCCTGCCATCTGAGCCAGCCCTCATGAAGGAGTTCTTAGAATCGTATTTCAACCAATAGGTCTGAAGCTTTCCCTGTCCGATTGGAGCTGCACAGTTGTAGCCCCCATCAGCATCTTCACTAACCAATCAGAGTGGCTCCATTCTGACCAATTAATTAGGACAGTGCTTTTTAGACCAGTCAAACTGTGAGGATTTGAAGTCCTCAGTTGCATAAGGATAGACCTGTCCAGGACCAGGGGGAGGGGAATTCTGTCTATATAAATCAGCTCCCCTTTGGTTTGGGCGGGGCACTTTCCCTTCCCACTGAAGGATAAAGACAGCATTTCTGTGGCACCAGTGTTCCGCTGTAACACTGAAGATGTCTCCCCAGAGCAGAGCAGAGCTGAGCAGACTGGCACAGGGCAGAGCAGAGTGGACCAGAGCAGAGCAGAGCTGTGCTGCTCCATAAATGAGCTGTAACACTATTGAGCTGATCCACAGCTATGCTGTACCACAGCTGAGCTGTTTGCACTAAATAAAGTTTCCTTCTTCACTGCTTCCCAAACTGGGAATTACTGTTCGCAGTTAATTGGTGCCAATGACACCAGCTGACCCGATACCTGCCAAGCAGACATGCCATGTGTTTTGAATAGGGTAACAGAATTGGAGGTGCGTTTGTGGAAATGAGTAGTGTAGCTTTAGTAATAAGTAAAAATGGCATAGAAAGAAAGCATTGGGATGATTTTGGCTTTGAGGAAAGAGGCATGAGGACAGATTCAAGATTGTATTACACTAGCAGCACTGAGGATGAGATGCTGGTGCTCTGCACCAGCTGAAACAGAAGTACCTAAAAGGAAACTAGGAGTGGGATTCGCTGGGAATTTTGCCAGTGGAAACATAGGTTCTGTATTTCATAGACCTAGCCAGATTATTTAGAACCAGAGTTTAAGTCCTTAAAGAAAGCTTTAAATGATAGAACTGGTAAAGGGATGGTAAGTGGTAAGTGTTGATAGGATCCCTTTCTTTAAAGAAACTTCGGATGAGAGTTGTGTTTACAGAGTTCAAGGCTGTGAATGAGGAAGTGAGGGGGATTGGATAGTACTGAGAATAGGCTGGATTAAAATGGCAAAGTGTTTGAATTTATATGTATTTTAAAATGCATTTCTCTGATTATAAAAAACTGTAGTTTGTTATTACATATTTTGAAAAAAGCAAAGAAAAGTGGAAAGATGATAATAAAAAATGATCCATAATCTCACAAGCCATTTGATTCAAGTGCCTATACACATGTATTATATATGCATACATATTTTACCTTTATATCGTAATTTGCAAATGTATAACTAGAAAGATAACAACTCAGACAATTGCTGTCTTAGTTTCAACAAATGTGTGGAGAATAAAGTTACTAATATCTTATTGTGAATCTCTATGCACTGTGATACTCCCAAAACTATTGGAGATACTGTGGTCACTTCTGAGCTAAGAATTTATATGTAATGCAATATAATGCCCTTTGTTATGGATTTGTGAATGTGCAGTTGAGAATTATCCAAAATAATATTTTTAATTTGAGGTTAATAGCCAAATAATTGATCTGTATTAGGCTAGGCTCAACACAGTTGAGAGGTTTCTCTGACCCATAGTCATAAAACTCTTTAATCTTCCCAGAGATAATGTTTACTATTCTCTATTTTCCTGATAAATAGTGTGCAGATAAACAATAATACAAGAAGTTTATTTCTTCAATATATATCAAGAATTTAAAGCATTGTTATAAGTTAGTTTTCATTTTTTGGAGAGGTTGAACTTGGCAAGAGATGGTATTTCTTTTTTTTTTTTTTCTTGACCTCAGGGAAACTCAAATCAAATTATGTATCATCACTCTAGTACACAGAAGACATGGTTTGTGCTTTGTGTTCAGTCTCACCCTGCCTTTATTTCTCTATCTTTATGTCCCTTTACTTCATCTCTTTGTATGTTTATTTCATTTTGTTATATGTAAGGCTAGTTAGAAATTAAAGCTGAAATCCCAGGCACTTAACAATGACTGATGTCGGGCTCTGGCCCTGTGTCGCTCAGTAACCTGTGCTAAAGTTTTACCATCTGCAGCTGCACCATCTGGAACATGCAGTCTCTTTCGGCATTGCAGCAAGAGAAGAGAATCTGGAAAGATGCACATGCTTTTTTCACTTTTGCAGCCGGCAAGTGACATACTTCTGTTCACCTTTTTGTTGCTTGAGTGGCCAGACCTGGCTGCACGGCCCCACCTAATTGCAAGGCAGTCAGGAAACGTAAGTGTTCAAATGGAAGACTTGGTGAACATACTGTCTGTGTCTCAGTGCGTTTTTGCCAGGATTTTGAGAAGTAAGTTTAGAATGAGAGAGAGTATAAATAATACAAGTATTGTCGTTTTTGTAGGTCAAAAAATGGTTACATATCAGTAGTTTTATATAGTTCCGTCTAATAAAGAAATGCATAACGCCATAAGCACTTCACTGAGTTAATACTGTCCTTGTTCTCAAACAGTCTGGCTATTAGCCGGAGCAAGTCTGTATACGAATAGCTGCAATTCAGTGAGAGAAGAGATATGACAGAGACATGTGCAAAGCATGGTGTTGTTAGAGAAGGAAATGTGACCAGTTATGTCAGAGCTTGTTAAGGGAGGTGTCAGTGGTTATTTATTGGATGTTTTAGAGAAGAGAGTTCCTTAGGTACTTTTGTGTTCCTTTTCAATGTAGACGTGTTCTTAAAACTTCATGCAATACGCTTTCCCAACCTTACAGTAATTAAGTATCACAAAAATCTAGGCAAGAAAAGAGATTTATGGGTCCGGTGTAGACCAGGTCTCTGGCTAATATATTGAAGAGGAAAATGGCTGGTGAAAATATTTACCATGGACGTAGCTTATCACTCGAAACTGGTACACTTACTTTTTCCTATGTTGTTGTTCTATTCAAAAAGAAATACACTTTTTGGATCTTATGTGTTAGATGGGACCTTGGAGGATTGAAGGTCTAGACTTGTTTTCTATGTGAGAATTTTCTTTATATTTAATAAACTTGAAAGTGGCCAGGTCTTATGCTTGAATAGGCCCCTGAGAAACTAATTTATTTTCAAGACAGATCATTCTATTAAAGAAAAGTGGAAGTGTTTTGATGTTGTCTGCCAATACAAAGAACAATACTTGAAAAATGCAAAGGAAAAAAAAAACAAAAACAGAGTCTGGCTAGCAACCCCAAATAGAGACTTTTGCATTTTAAACTAAAATACCTGTAATAATACATGAATTACCATAATGGAAAAAAACGTTATTTAAAACTCTGATGAACAATAACCTCTCCAACCTTTTGATACCTTTTTGTATTTGGGAGACAATTCATATTAGTGTGAAAATAAATACAATGAACTCTTCCATGGAAAAGTTCAATAGGAAGAGTGAGAATGAAAGAACATTTCAGTTCTTGCCAGTTCAGAATAATGACACAAATGAATCTTTCAATATGAAGGGCCAATTACCCCACAAAATAGAGTGAGAAGGATTGTATTGAGTTGGAAAGTCTGAGAAGGAGCAACCTTAATTCTTCATTAATGTCTGCTACACATTCAGATGCCTGTATGATGATTTACAGCTTTTCAATAAAGTTCTATTAGTCTTATAAAAATGTGAGACTTCTCAGTACCTGACAATAGTTTTTGTTATTATTTATGAGGTGACTTAGATATCAACTATAATAAGATAAGATAACCTAATATTTGAGATTGAAATGAAAATGGCTCAAAATCCAATTTACCTGCGATTGGATCACTAAATCGTTGTCTAATCTTTGGGGGTGATTCAAAGTGGCCTGGGGGAGCTGGGTTTCTCCACTCCAGGAGAAGCAGTCACGTTACGGTCTATTTTAAAGATGTCCACTGTAACACAGATGGGTATGCCTTTTCCATCGTGCATTCTCAACACAGATGATATCACTCCCAAGATGGTGAAAATTTGTTCTTAGTGGAGGGGGGCAAGTAAGAGGAGGAACAAAAAATATTACTCTTTCACATATGAAGCAGAGATACACATACAGTACAGAAACAGTACATCTGTGGTATTGAAATTTCATGAGAAAGCAACAAGGCAGAACAATTTAAATGATCCCTTACATCTCCTTACTATGTCACATTGTCGTAGACTGTCATGTGTATGGTATCTTGTGGTGCTGTGCAACATGGTGGCCCTGGGTGGGAGGGGAAGAGATTTATGACTTTCCCGAGTCATAAGGCTCTGAGCATAAGCTTTCCTTGAAATAAATCATTTTACAGATCATTCCTCGATGGCACCCATGCTGCCCCTCTTTCTTCCAATGTCACCCTAAATATGGAATGCCATTCCTTTTCTCATCCCTTTGCAAGAGATAGGAACAAAACCTTCATTGTTCTTCTGTCTGCTCCTTGGTTCATAAACAGAAGGTCTATGGCACCTAGAAAATGGGATAAAAATAAAATTGTTATATTTTTCATGAAGACTTTCCTGTTCTCCTTAGTATTAGAAGTGAGTTCTTTCTGCTCTTTGCTCCCTAGAAATTATTTTTGCACCTCAACAATTCTACTCTTCAGATTAATTACTCTGTATCTTTCTTGCTCTTCCAGCTATAGGCGAAAACTCCTAGTGTCAGAAACCATACCTAATTCATCTTCACAGCCTCTTCCATGTCTTGTATGCTACCTCAGCTGACACTGTAGCAAATCAACTCCACATCAGTCTGGGAGTGGGGCAGGGCGGTGAAGTGGGAGCAAGAGAAGCTTTTAATAGTGAATTTTAAGACAAGTCAAATTTGAGATGAATAATGACTTATGAGAAGTGAGAAGATTCTATTAAAATCTAGTCATTCCGTTAGGGAAGGAATAACTTATGTTTATTTGTGATAAAACTGATTCAAGTCAATTTTAACTGTAAGTTATAAAAGAGAGGCTAAAACATAAAAATAAGAAAGGTAATGAAACACATGTGCATAATTCTTCAAAGAAAAACAGAGATATAGAGGGGACCTTGGCAAACTCTGAGCAGAGGTCCACAGGGTGCAATTGCCAGGGAATACAGTCCAACTCTGCTCGGTGCAGGAAATACATTTTATTGATGGCTCATTGGTCTCCAACTCTCTGATCTACCTCTAATAGCTCCCTACTGGAGCCCCGTGGCCCTCTGCATTACTTCCCCAAAACGTCTGCAGTCTTCAGAACTCACTTCTCATTTCTCCTCAGTTTAATTCGTTTAAGCACATTCACAGAGTGCCTTATAAGTTTCAGCCTATTTGTAAGGCTTGAGGTGTGCACAGATGTAGGAGGCACACCACCTGACTTCAGGAGGACTTCATAGAGGAAATGATTTTGAATGTGGCTTTGAAAAAAAGTTGAATAATTAGATCTGTAAAAGAAAGGGAGGAAAGTTATTTCAGGCCCAGGGAACAGCAAGTGGAAGCGCACAGGGACAGGGGCATGAATTACATGCTCAGAACACGAGATCTCGGAACACTAGATCAGGCAAACACAGCTGGCCTGAACTACACGGGAGGTCCAAGGAGAAAGGTCTACGGGAACTCAGCTAGGCCGCATGCTCTGTTGGCTGCCTGAGAAAAACCTGCCTTCTAGAGCTCATCATTTCTAGTGAATTTCTACTTCCTCTGCCTTTCAGCTCTAATCCTGAATGTTCCTTCAGTTGTTTCCGAATTCTAATTAAGTGGTATTTGGTTATCTCAGGGAGAAAAGTCATCTCTTTTTTACTGACCAACAATTACTGTAGTTAATCAGCTTACATTTATGAACACAATGCATGCCTAATTACATCAAATATAATCCCCATTCTATCAATTAATAATTGTAGCCAATATTTTGGGGGCATATGTTCTGCACCTAGAATAGTTTAGTCATTACGGTCTTGAACTCAGGAATTACACAATTTCTGTCTTTAAATCATTTCTAAATCTCACTTAAAAATGAGAATATCTATCTCACAAGATAGTTTTGAAAATTAAAATAGAATTCTTATAATGCATTTGTGTTGGTTGCTTTCCATTCACTGTCTCTCCACCCTGCTCCATCCCATCAATCTTTGTCCTTCTCTACCTTCTTCTGTGGCTCAGGGCTGATCCCTCCACGCCACATCCCTCAGACTCTTTGGCTGGATGGTTTCTGGTTGCTTTTGGTCATCAGTGCAAGGCACTGACCAGAGACAGGAGAAAAGGAGAAGGAGGTGTCTGGCCTTTCTTCTTTGCTTTCTCCCTGCTGAAGTGTCCTGGTTCTGGCACATTATAATAGTAGATTCGACCCTCTTCTTCTGTCCCATGCTCTGTCCTCCCTGGCTCCAGCTCTCACTGAACCCTAGCAACACTTTCCTTCCTTTTGCCCTTTGGGCCTCGGTGCCAGAATTCCCAGCTTTCACCAGTTTCTAGTTTCTGGGTGCTTTCGCCTCCATTGTGGCTTCTCTTAACTTTGCCTGATCCCATCATTAAAGGCCCTTGAGTTGAAACCTTCTGAGTGGAATTTTGTTTCTCACAGGACCTCGACTGAATTGAGTGTCAATCTGGCACATAGTTTATGCGCACTAACATTAGCTATTTCTATCTTCATTCATTCTTTTGTCAGGCTTGTTTGGTGTCTTTCCAGTGCTAAGTTCAATAACAGTTTCTTAAATTTATTAAATGTTACCTCATTCAATCTCATATACCCATGTTATTCTGCAGTTTGTGTATTAGAGTCAGACATCCATCGATCTGAGACATACACTAAGACGGCGATGAATTTTCCTGAGTCATATAAGGTTTTTCTCCTGAACATTTCTGAACAAATTGAGAAATAGAGTCTGGAATCAAGGATCAAAATATCAGCTTTATTTTTGGTAAATAATAAGCATTACTTTTTAAAATAAATGTTGATTTTTGTTTGTGAGACTTATTTAAATTGCTATATATAACAGCAGTTCTTTAATTGTCATTACTGCATAATATTCTACTTTATTAATATACTTATAGATTCTATTATTTATAGATATTGGGTTGCTTGCATTTGAGGGTTTTTATTGATAATGCTGCTATGAACATTTTGTATATACGTGTAGTATATTTCTGTTGGGAATGTGATTGCTGGGTATAAATATGTTAAGCTTTGATTTTTTACCAAACAGGTTTTCAAAGTGGTTGTATCAATGCATGAAACTTCCAATTGTTCCACATCCTCACTAACACTTGGTATTGTCACTTTTCCATTGTAATCATTCTGGTGGGTGCCTACTGGTATGTCATTGTAGTTTTCATTTGCTTTTCATGATTATTGATGAAGTTATGCATGTTATTGTTCCAGTTATCTATTATATAACAAATCATCTCACAATTTTGGCATCCAACTTGGCCTCCTCTGACATAAGCAAAGAGGGAGAAGGCTGCTTTGTTATCCCTGGGTAGGAGATGGAAGTCTAGGATCCCAACATGGCCTCTGCTGATATTGTGGATGAGGGGCGAGGGTGGAGGGGTCAGTGTGGGGGTGTGTGGAGTGGGGGTGGGCCTCAGTACCACCGAGTGGGGATGAAATTCCCAGATCTCTGCTTGGTCTTCTCTGATACCACCTGGGCTTTCCTGGCAAGGTGAGTGGGGGAAATGAGTGCTTTCTCTCTCCACTTTTTAGAGTCTTCTTATTATTTTATATGCATATAATGCCCAGGGTTTTTCACTGTACTTAGTGAGAAGACTAGGGAGATGTATATCAATTCCCTCTTCATCAGTAGAGGGAATTGATATTCTTCCTTCCTTCCTCCCTCCCTCCCTCGCTCCCTCTCTCCCTCTCTCCTTTCTCTCTCTCTCTCTTTCTCTCTCTCTCTCTCTCTCTCTCTCTCTCTCTTTCTTTCTTTTTTGGTGAAAAAACAAATTGTCTATTGCCTGGATTCAAGATCTGAATGAGTTTCTTGCTCCATTTCCCCCAAATTGAATTTACCCGCCCAGTTAAGTACAGAACAGCTGGACAATCAAGGTCCTCTACAAAAGGACAAAGCCTGCCCTGGTATGCTTACTACAGGGAGGAGAAGGTAGTTAATATGTGTAACCTTGTGGGGTAGGTGGACCCTTAGAGAAAACCAGTGACCTTCGCCCTGGTGACCTTCTTTCATTCAGTGAAGGCCTCCCTTCTGTGGGTGGCATGAATAATAAGGACAGGACAGGCTATTTTCTCTTCATGCTTTTCAAGACAGGAGTAGTTCCTACTTTGTGGTCAGATGCAGGGACTATGAAGTGAGGGAGAAAATTGTTCTCCCTATAATCAGGGGTTGAGGAAAAATATATACTTTCAATATTCCTATTGTCTCAGTAGGAAATGGCTTTTAGAAATCTATGTTCATGAAACTATACACCACTGAGATGGCACCCACCCCAACTGGGCTGGAAATGGCCCATTTGGCACTGACAGAGACATAACATCTTATCCCGTGGTTTTATACCACAATCCTTATAAACCATTAGAATACTATACCACCATTCCTGTTCTGCCTGTGACCCTGAAACATTGTTTCGAAACTAGTTTATGCCCAAGGCCACAAAATCTCCTCTCTTTTCAGAACATCAGGGAAAGCATGTTCTTGGGAGACTGTTCCATTCTGCAGCTGGGCTGGGGGTGGGAAAGAAGCACAAGTGTTGATGACAACAATGTGAAAAATGACAGAGATGCAGGAAGAGAGAAATTCTAATACCTGAGGCAAAGAAGATAAAGGCAGAACTTGGGGCGGGGGGTGACATCAAGCTCAACATTGCCAAAGTCCACATGGCCATTCTTGAGAAGCTGAAGCTGCCTTGCAATTGTGCCTACTCTAGGTGAAAAAGTGCACATTTTCTTTTTTTTTTAATTAAAGTTTATTGGAGTGACAATTGTTAGTAAAATTACATAGATTACAGGTGTACAATTCTGTATTAACATCATCTATAAATCCCATTGTGTGTTCACCACCCAGAGTCAGATCTTTTTCCATCACCATATATTTGATTCCTTTTACCTTCTTCTAGAGACCCCCTCTTCCCTTACCCTCTGGTAACCACTAAACTATTGTCTGTGTCTATGAGTTTTGTTTCTTCATTTGTTTGTTTGTTCCTTTGTTGTTTTCAGTTTTATATACCACATATCAGTGAAATCATATGAAGATCCCTCAAAAAATTAAGAATAGAATTACTATATGACCCAGCAATCCCTCTCCTGGGTAGCTACCCAAAAGATCTGAAAACATTTATACATAAATACTTACCTGCTCCGATGTTCATTGAAGCTTTATTTATGGAGGCGAAGACATGGAAACAACCAAAGCATCCTTCGATAGATGATTGGATAAAAAAGATGTATATATACACAGTGGAATGCTATTCTGCCATAAGAAAAGATGAAATAGTGCCATTTGCGACAACATGGATGGATCTTGAGGTTATTATGCTAAGCTAAATAAGTTAGAAAAGTCAAAAGTGCACATTATCAAATACTTTACGCAAGCTAGAATTCTTGTGGTTCCCTCAAACTTATGTTTCATGATAATTCTTTCAGGAAACCATTAATTACACTGCTGCAATCATCTTTTCTGTTTGAATTTGGAGTTACATAAAGGACATATGCATTCTTATCACACTGATCTAACAGCTTATAAAAATAGACAAAGCTCTATTTTTGTTTGCTAGGTTTTTGGAAGTTAAGTAAATGTGACAGAACTGATCAAGTGTATAAATGTAACATATATAACTGTGCTTGGTTGGAAAATCTTCCAATGTCTCTGTGTTATCAATTACAACACTGCTGAATAAAATGTACAACTCTCAAATATCTTTATTCTTCATTAGTATAAAAAAAATCACTATTTCAAGCTTGAAAACTCACGACAATAGCAAACAACTTATTTTCTTAAAGGAGCAAAAATGTGTGTGTGTGAGTGTGTATGTGTGTGATTTTTTTCCCCTCTTTGGTGTTTCCAACATCAAAAATTTATTCTTGTCTAACAATTTCAGTTTACAGGCTTGAAATTACTCAATATCTATATATAAAGCCTCTGTTTGCACCATATATTGATTTTGGTAACTTGTCACACCTATTTAATTATTTACTTTCCCAAATTAATTTGCAACATAGTAAATAAAGGCATTAACAAACAAAAATATACTAATTTTTAAATTACACAGAAAACTTGAATATGCTCACAGAAGTAAAAATTCACTGTCTAACAAAAGTAAATAAAATAAAAAACTAAGGTCTCCCATCACTCAATTCCCAACTTCTACAGTATTATTTCCTTCTTTGGCTGTGACCATTGTTAATAGTTTCCTCTGTGGGTACTCAGAACTACACACACACACACACACACACACACACACACACAGACACCCCACACACTGTATACATGTAGTGTACATCTATATACATATACACCTGTATATATTATCCTTACACATAAATATATAATTTATATAAACTGTTACTGTAATTAATGCACTATTATGCAACCTGCTGTTTTCATTTAACAATAGTACACAGAAATCTCTCTCATTTTTTTAAAACCATTGAATGTATTTTATAGAAAAACTATTCCTCTATTGAAGGTATTTAGGTTGTATTTAATTTTTGTTTCTATTCATTCAATCATTCAACACATTTTTATTGATTTCCTATTATGTGCCAAATTTCAGCTGGTTTCAGGTTAATATTGAACATAACAAATATAGTTCCAGCCCCTCAAGAGCTTAGATTCAAGTGAAGGGAAGGAAAAAAAAGTGAATCAACAATTAAATTACATAATTACAAATTATGTTAAATGCCATTAAGTTAGCAAAGAAGAAACAGAGAGAGAATAATGAATACGTTCATGGTAGATAAGGTATTCAGGAAAGATTTCTGTGAAGTAGTGATATTTAGGATCCAAAGGACAAAGTAGAGTCTTTTTGAAAAATGGAGGAAAAAGCCTTTCAAGTATGGAAGTAGCATGTGCAAATGTCTTGTGGCAGGAGTTTGACATGTTCAAAATAGGGAAAGAATGCCAGTGGTCTCAGGGGTGCTGAGAGAGGCAAAGAGTGGTACAAGCTATTCCAAAGGACCACATAGTGGGGACCAAATGGTGTAGCACCTTATATGCCACAGTAAGATCTTTAGATTCTGTTCTACACGACATAAGAAGTCCTTAAGCAGTGAATTGGCATAATGTATTACTTTCAGCTTTATTAATATATAATTGACATATCACATTGTGTAAGTTTAAGGTACACAAAAATGGCACACATTTAAAGTATACAATTTATTAAGTTTTGGCATATGTATCCTCTGTTGAAACCATCCTTACGATCAAGATAATGACCATATCCATCACCTCAAAAAGCTTTTTCATTTCTTTCATAGACCCTCTGCACTATCATCACCAACAACTGATCTGTTTTCTGTCTCTATAGATTTGTTTGCATTTTCTAGAATGTCATATAAATGGAATTAATCAGTGTGTACTTATTTGTCTCACAGGATGAGGATGCAATGCCCTGGTGCCCTTCTTACTCATTAGAGGATGTTTTATGACCCCATCAGACACTACTGACTTCCTTACTTAAAAAAAAAAAGGGGGGGGAGAAATAGGGGCCCAGAACACCCCGAGAGAGATCATTAAGATCATATGTATTACAGCCACAATATTTACATTTCAAAAATACCACAATCGTATTTTGAGAGAATACTACTTTGCGATTAAGGGTAGAAAAATATATAAACTGACAAGAGTGCAAATGTGAAAGTACGAAAACGTTCATTGCAACTTGAAATATCAAAAAAATAACTGAAAAAAATTTAAGTGTTAATTAATAGGTAATTGAATAAATAATAACTTCCTTACAACCATGTAAGGATATATGCTGCATTCATTGCCATTAAAAATATCATGACTTTAATTTCTTTTTTAAAAGCAAGCTACAAAATAGTATGCATGATATGATTTAATTTGTATAAAATTATCCACAGCAAACTCTATACTAATATAAATATAATATAGATAATATTAACATCTACAAATGTGGAACGCATTCTGTTAAGATAACCACCCAAATGTCGATATTGGCTGTTTACATATTTTGAGTGATAAGATTGGTGGTAATCATGGTGAGGGGAGCTCTTTTTACTATGTAGCATTTGAATTTTCTGCAAAAACTAACATTTTCTTTGAAAACAGAAAAATAAATTTTCAAAAATAATCCCTGAAAAGTATCCAGTTCTATTGTACCAGCCAGATCTTCTGTCAGGCATTAAATTTAAAGACTTAGAAAACGTTTGTAACAGATTATATGTAAACATATTAACAGTAATTATTTCTAGATAGTGGGATCATGGATTTCTTTTACTTTTAAATTTTCTGTACAATCAACATTAAAAAAACCAATAACAACAACAACAACAACAAAACCCTAACCCTGTATAGTGATAACAACAAACAAATGTCTTCCATTTTGAAAGTAAAATAGCATGAAAAGGCATTCTAACATGCATCCCAAGTCAATAAGATAAAAGAACAGTTCTGTATCTTTGGATTGTGGTAAAAGGGATTTTTTTTAATACTTCCAGTATCATAATGGATATATCTTTGCCTCAAACTTCTATTTCTAGTCAGTATTTAAAGGATTCTCTAAATACAATGGTTATTTTTGTCACCAAAATGCCAGCAATTGTCACAGCATGGAAAATCAATACCAAACTCTCTAATTACTGCACTAGGAAACTAATTCATTGTAATGAATTCTCTACTGTTATTGAAGAACTAGTGAATTTAATAAGTGTATCTATTCATAGTCAGTTATTGACCCCAAACTGCCAAGCCATTTAGGACAAGAATATAGGGCAAATAAAGATAACTTGTGAAAGAAGTTACAAGTATAAGTAGCCATCCTCTACTTCACTTAAGCCCATAAAAGTATTTTTTTAATATATTGAATATGAAAAGACATTATAAAATGAATGAAGACACTCTGACATGCTGAAGAATCTGAAAATGTGTATGACTAAATCAAGCCTTAGCCTCATTTCTTACTGAGTAAAGCATAAGCGGAGTGCTTCATTTTAAATCATCTTTTTGCAGATACAATATTGAACAACTACTTTAGAAGAATTCCCAGAACTGAATGATATATTCCTGAGAGTTCTGAGATATGTAAAAAATAATATGTTCAAGGACAGGAACCATCCCTGAATTACCTTGCTATCTTAGCTTCTACACAGGGAGAACTGTTAAATGACTGAACACGTGAATTGTGAATTTGTTGACTAAATATCTAATCTGCTGAATAGATATGATAGTGGAATAGTGATATTGCCAATAATATTAAGGTGTTCATTCTTCAATCTACTCTAATTGAGCTTCTATTCTTTCTATTCCATCGAAACTACTTTCACCATTATCACCAATGATCTCCAGTTTGCCAGATCCAGTGGTCCTTATTTTACTCTACTTTTTATAACAGTTTTTGCTAGACTAGATTGCTCTTTTTTTCCTGAAATTATTTTCTTTGCTTCTAGGACACATTATCCTGTTTTTGCTCTCAGTCTCCTTTGTTGGCTTCTCTTCTTCCAATTAATTTATAAATGTAAATGGGCTTGGCATCCAACCTTGGCCCCTTTTCTTACTTTTTTCTTTTTTCTCTTCTCATATCCCCTTGAACTCAGCTATACACTGATTACTTCCTAATGTTTCCTTACAGTCCTGATCTCTTTCCTGTATACTAAACTCAGCTATCTGTCTACTTGACATCTCCAGCTAGATTTCTATTAAGCACTTCAAACTTAACATGCCCCAAAGAGAACCTTTGATTTTTGACTCTGTCTCCAACCAAAACTGCCTTTACTCTGAATAAATGATACCACCTCCCACCCACTTTCTTGAGTCAGAAATGTAGGAGTTATCTTTGATTCCTTTCTTTCCCTCATTGTCTCACAACCAACCCACCTTCAATTCATGTTAGAATCGAAAATATGTATGAAGTCTTCTCTTGTCTCCCTGCCTCAAAACTATCACTTTAGTTCAAGCCACCATATTTCTCCTACACTAACATAAGTCTACTAAGTGGTGCCTTTGTTTCCACTCTTTACCTCTACCTTCATTTCCAATTTATTTTCCACAAAGGAAGAATGGTATGTATTTTTTAAAGATTTTATTGGGGAAAGGGAACAGGACTTTATTGGGGAACAGTGTGTACTTCCAGGCCTTTTTTCCAAGTCAAGTTGTTGTCCTTTCAATCTTAGTTGTGGAGGGTGCTGTTCAGCTTCAAGTTGTTGTCCTTACGGTCTTAGCTGTGAAGGGCGAAGCTCAGCTCCAGGTCCAGTCCCCGTCTTCTAGTTGCAGGGGGCACAGCCCACCATCCCCCGCGGGAGTCTAACTGGCAACCCTGTGACTGAGAGGACACATTCCAACCAACTGAGCCATCCAGGAGCTCAGCGGCAGCTCAGCTCAAGGTGCTGTGTTCAATCTTAGTTGCAGGGGGCGGAGCCCACCATCCCTTGCGGGACTCTAGGCGTTGAACCAGCAACCTGGTGGTTGAGAGCCCACTGGCCCATGTGAGAATCAAACTGGCAGCCTTTGGAGTCAGGAGCATGGAGCTCTAACCGCCTGAGCCACAGGGCCGGCCCCAAGAATGGTATTTTTAAAATGTGAATTAGATATGATTGCTCTGCTTAAAACTTTCCATGATCTTCCACTTCACTTACAATAAAGTGAAAGATTCTTACCAAAGCTCAAAAGGGCCTACATGATCCTGTCTGTGCCTAGCTTCCCAGCCTCATCTTCAATAATTATCTCCTTACCATGCTCTTCAGGCCCATTGCACACTTCTCTGTTCATTGTATTTGTCAACTGATTCCACCATAGAATCTTTGCATGTGTTACCATCTCTGGATATAACATGCTCCCTTCCCCCGTTCCCCTTTTTAGGATAGGCCTCTAGAGTCAACTTAGATGTTCCATTGTCAAAAAGGCTCTGTGACTAGAATGAAAGCTCCATGACAGCCAGAAGTCTAACAAGTTCATCTTCCATTGCCATTAAATTGGTGAGCCTTAGCATACATATTTACAAGAAAGCTTTGTACAAAGGAAAAAAGAAAAAAAACAAACTTTGTGCATTCATTCATTCAACATCTACTTATTGCCAGGCACTGCGCTAGGCACTGAGTATAGGGTGAAGGGCAAAACAAACTTGTCTATATCTCTCTCACGATGCTTAGATAGAGACATATATATGAGGATATAGATATAAAACAAATACACAAATATAATTACTAAGTGTGATTGTTATTATGAAGGAACATAGGGTCTATAAGAGAACCCTAGATGAGTTGGGGATGGGATAATTTAAACGGGGAGGGTCAGAAAATTCTTCTATGATTAAATGACATTTCAAAGATCCAAGAAATAAGTGGGAGTCAGAGAAATAAGTAGACATATAATAGGGAATCCAATATAGCAATCATTGGGACTATGAATCTTATGACAAAATTTTATATTAAAAGCTATGGTTTGTATAATTTAGCGGTGATAATTTATTCTAATTAATTAACTTTCTTAACCTTAGTTTTAGTGACCTTGCTCCCAAGGTGACTTCATTGTGATTCTTCCATTGGAATTTGCCATATACTGTACACAGTAGCTCTGTGGCCTGCATAGAGTTTGCAGATTTTATTTCCCTCATGTCGGGGAATTTAGTGAACCATAACTTGGGACTGATACAGACTTTCCTATTCTGGGTTCTACTTAAAAATGGTAGTTTTTGTTTTTGTGTGTTTGTTTTACATTTACAGTATATGGGCCTGAGTACCATTCTTAGGTGTAAAATATGCTAAGTCTGGAACCCAGGGTGGCTTGCCAGGCATTGGGCTTCCTCCTTTTGGTAGGAGATGCACTGTGCCGTAATTTGTTCTTACTCTTGTGCCCTAATAACTGCCCTAAATTTTTTTCAGATGTTGTAAACCATTGAATATTTGTAGGACTTATCTCCTATTCTCTGAAGAGCTACAGAATAAGACCAAGTAAAGGTATTAAGAAGAGAAAAAAAAAAAGATAACTTTTAAACTATTTAGTCACATGGAAAAATTGCACAGAAATTGACTTGTCAGTATAAAATGGCACTTATACTGATTATAACTAAAATATAATGTATGATGACAAATACTAGGTGGTTAAATATGATACATAGAATATTTAGAGAGGGTAATTGTGGTACATTTCCCCCTAATATTTAATTTCTTCTAAAATCAAAAAAGAAAATACCTTCCTGCATGTCTTTGGCAAAAAAGCAGCAAGGACCTCACACACTAAGTTTTGTGAAGTAGGTTCTTACTAGACTGGTCTATATTTCTTTTCTAATCTCTTTCTTTACCAATTCATAGTACTGTGCTTCCTCTATTAATTTGTAATTATGACAACACTTACTTGTCCTATGACTTTTCTGATTGAGTGTTGCTTTGTTTTGTGAAAACAGTTACATTTCACTTTCAGAGATGGTTAAGATTTGGAGGGGGTGGAGAGACAAAGACTCCTTGATTTTCCATCACTTAGTTTTTTTTGTTTATTTGCTTCTTTGTTTTTGGTACCTGCCCTAAATCTCTATAAAATGCCTGCACCCAAGTGTCAAAGTCACTTCATCCTCTCTGATTTGCTGGTTTTCTTTTTGCACCTGACACCAACAATCTAATGAATCAGTCACACATTGTATCTCTAGCTACTAAAGATACTGATTTTTTGAAGTATCCCTATAGCATTTGCCCCGAGAGGATCCTCCCAGAGAGTCTGGGCCCATATGGTCAGGCTGGGGCACAGGTTGAAGAAATTAATTCTTGCAGGTAACCCTTAAATGACCCCTATGGCATTCATCCATGAAGTGAGCCCTTTAGTCAGGTCGTTAGAAACCTAGCTCACCATCTGTGATCATGTGATGCTGGTGTTATAAGAATTATATAATTGCATAGTAAGTGCTGAATAATGACTTGGAACCTCCCGACTGTGAGACATATGGAATTTGTCTTAAGGCTTACAAGCTCAAAACTTGACACAATGAATTTAATAAATGGTAAGAATATGTCAGCATCAGGTCCTCTCCTTGACTGAATTCAGAAACAGCTACAGACCTTTGGTAAATGAAAAGGGACACACAATGTGATATATAGATGGTATATTACAGAATTGTGCACTTGAATCCTATGTAATTTTACTAACCATTGTCAACCCAATAAATTTTAATTTTAAAAAAAGAAAAGAAAGAAAAGAGGAGGCTAGAGGAGACAGGCCTACTGTTTGCAGCTCTGAGTTGAGACTGCTTGTTGTTTATTCTACTCTGGCCTGGGTACCTCAGTTTCCCAGATCTTATCTTCTCTGTAAGTGAAGAGAAAAGGAAGAGCAACGAAAAATGTTGAACATCTATCATGTTACAATGACTACTAAGCATATATTTTATATGATGCTATGTCATTTTCATCACATTCCTGTCTGTTTGGCTTCATAACGTCCTTGCTAGTAATTTAAGATTTACAGAGGTCAAAGACTTTTCTCAGTAAATACAGAGCTGGAATTTGGACTCAGAGCTCTCGGACTGTAAAACTGAGGATTTGACGTGTTGTATACTCTTCTATAGCAAGTATCCAGTAATGCCACCTCTACCCAGTCTTCCTGTGTCTCAGTGACTTAATGTGGTGCCATATTCCCCAATTCCTATTAGAGGCTGGATTTCTTACCTTGTATCCAGTTCTCAGTTGTTGTTCTTCTAAACCTGGATCTCCCTATGACTACTTGGAGCTGGCTTATGGCTTGTCCCTTAGATCATTACCATTCATTTGCTCTATTTATTCTTAGATACCTGAGGTTTGTGGTTTAGTATGCGTGATGGTCAATTGTATAAGTCAACTAGACAAGGCTATGGTACTCTGTTCTTTAACCAAATACTAGCCTAGGTGCTACTGTAATAAAAATGTTCTGTAGAGGTAGCTAACATCTACAATCAGTTAAACTTGAGTCGACTGTCCTTGATAATGTGGATGAGCCTCATTCAATCAGTCAAACGTGTTAGGAGCAAAAGCCGAGATTTTATAGAGAAGTTCTGCCTCAAAACTGCAGCGTCAACTTCTGCCAAGTTTCCAGCCTGCTGGTCTGTGCTACAGACTGCAAACTCAGTACTGAAACATCATCTCCTTCCTGAGTTTCTGCTTGCTTGCATGTTTCATACTTGCAGCCCTCAAAACCTCATGAGCCAATTCCTTAAAATCTATATTTATCTATATCTATCTATCTATCTATCTATCTATCTGTCTGTCTGTCTGTCTGTCTGTCTGTCTGTCTGTGTCTATCTATCTATCTATATCATTTATCAGCCCATTTCTCTGGAGAATCCTGGCTGACACAATATGAAAAATTTTGATATTATAACATAATTTCCCAGGGTCTGACTTACGAGTATGACATTGATTTTTGCTCTCATATCCAGATTCCCTGTCTTGACCCAATTAAGACAGTCTGTTTGGACCTCCAGCCCTCTTTGTTTGGATTAATCCTCTGAAGACAAATAATGAAGCAAAGTCCTCAGAACTAATGCTATATTATCCCACGTTATTAGCCTATACATTTGCAGATACTGCATTAATTATTGGATTTGATCCCTGTCAAATAGGCACACTAAAACATTCAGAGAGAAGGAGGTGGAACAGACAAAAGCCAATGTGCTGCTTAATTAATAGACAATCTGTTGATTAACCAATGTTAGAAGCATGTTGGAGTAAAAGGGTGATAAATCTATAAACTTTATGGATCATATCTACATGGCAGTGATTTGTTTATGCACAATCCCCCTTAACTAGTTTAAGAAATTTAATTGAAGCAATTCTCCTCCTTGTTATTTATCATATTTTATGAAAATTCAAAAATAATTTATAATACATTGATTTAAAAGGTTAATGAACCTGGGTTAACATAAAAATATTATCATGATACTGAGTTGTTTATTGAGAATTATTTATTATATGTTTAGCTTATATAACCACCAAACCCTGGTACGTTTTAACTAAACACTCCTTTTCTGTCAAAGGATATACCAGTACGTTTTGTGCTATGATTGATTCCTCAGTCATGCATTTACTCATCAAATATTTACTGGGAACTTTGGTTGAAAGCATTGTGCTGTGCTCTAGGACTACAAGGGACCTAGTTCTTCCTGCCTCTCCTCCATGGGCCTGGCCAAATGAGGTACAGCCCAGCAGTCAGTGAGTTGAGTAAGTGTTATGCGGGAGGACAGGTTGCCTTGGTGACATATGGGAAGGCAGTTAACCTGTACCTTGGGGATTAAAAAAGGCCAAGAGGAAGTAAGACTTAACTAGGAACTAACAGTTGAGTGAGAGTTAGGCTGGTGAAGAGGGACATTTTTCTAGTTTGCTCTAGAAGAGATGCATTGACAGGTGAAGGCCAAGGGTTGTGAGAATTCTTAGTGTGCTCAAGAGATGAAGGATATAACTGGAGCATATAAAGTAAGGAAAGGTAGAGATGGGGAGGGTAGGTAGTAAGAAATGAAGCTGAAGACATAATTAGGGACAAAGTTTTATGAATCATGTAAAGGAATTTGGACTTGAACCTGATGGTGATCTTTCCTGTAGGGCTTTGCATCTAAGACTGGACCTCCTACACCTATGTAATTGGCATTGTAACAAGCTGCGTGGGCAATTCATATGCCCATTAAACCGCGAGGAGCACTAATCTAGAGCCATTGAATGACTTTAATCAGGACGTTGAAATAGATCCTTGACCCAGTTCAGCTCTTGCTGTGGGTTCTGGTCTGAACAGGAACTTTGTTTCCCAGAACATCTCAGGTAGCTCTTGGCTACCTCTCAGACCTCATCTGCTCTCACTTTCCCTTCCCCTCACTCTGTTGTAGACTCACTTGCCTGAGAAAGGTGCCTTCTCAAGGAGATATGCCTGAATAACATATTTCTACTTTAGGGACTTCATCCCCATCCCAGACTCTGCTCTGCTCCAGGTATCTACGCGATTGTTCCCTCAGTTCATTCTAACCTGCGCTCAAATACCACCTCCTCAGAAAGACCCCCGAGACCTCCCTAAAATACCTGCCCTGTATCTCATTCCCCTTTACCTTGCTTAATCTTTTATCATAATATATATCACTACTGTCATATGTTATGTAGTTTTATTTTTTATAAATACCATAGTTGCTTATTTGTTGGTTTAGTAGTGGACTCACGCACTATAGTATAAGTCCCCTAAAGACAGGGAATTTTCTCTCATGTTTATTGTACTGCCAACACCTAGGTACTCAATAGATGTGTGCAAAAGGAATGAATGACTGAATAAATGAACTAGAAGGTTAGTTAAAGAAAAAGAAAATCAAACACCATATGCATGAAAGCCTGAAGTTACTCACCCCTGACTACCCCAAACAAACCTGCACTCTGCAGTGCAACTGAACTAAAATCCTCTTAAGCTTCAAGGCATAGTGGGAGTGAGAGCTGACAGAGGAAATTTTCTGACATTCAAAAAGTATTGTAGAAATCCTGGTGTGATGGCATATTTCCACATTCCTTGGAAGATTCAGGGATCCTAGGGTCAAGAATAACTGATGAGTCTTAGAGATTACCAGTAGAAAATTTTGCATGGTGGTGTAGAGCTCTAAAGAGCTGGATGAACAATGAGAAGTGTTTTAAAGTTTAACAAGAGATGGCTTACAGTTTAACTTTTTCCCCCCAAATGCCAATAACTTTGTCACTCAAAATACTTTGCTTTTTATACTTCATGGGCTCAATAGTCAAATGTGGCTAGTGACTACTGTAGTCGGCAGCTCAGAATTATAGAACATTTCCATCATCACAGAAATTTCTATTGGGCAACACTGTTTTTGACTCTTTCACATCCAGTATGTAGATATCCTGGTGTGGGGTGTGTTTAAAGAACATGAAGGAAGGATGGCTTGAGCATCTTTAACAATGGAGGCAGGAAGGTACCTGTGTGTCTGTTGAAGTTGTTGGAGGGTTCAACATTTTGTCAGTACTGGTTTGAAATTACCTATCATGTCAGTGGACTCCGGGAAGAAAACTGTCAGAGACTGATATGTCTGAGAATAGGGCAATGTTTCCCCGAAAAATAAGACCTAGCCAGACCATCAGCTCTAATGCGTCTTTTGGAGCAAAAATTATTACAAGTCTTATTTTACTATAATATAAAACTGGGTCTTACATAATATGACTGATATGATATATGATATGATATGATATAATATAATATAATACCAGGTCTTATATTATAGTAAAATAAGACCGGGTCTTATATTAATTTTTGCTCCAAAAGACGCATTAGAGCTGATTGTCTGGCTAGGTCTTATTATCGGGGAAACATGGTATGTACCTCTGACACTGGATGTGGAGATGCATTTTGTCTGCAGCATAAAAGAAGATGCCTCCGTATCTCTAGATCTGAATTTCTAACCCACTGGGTGGAAGATGCCGTATTTCAGATGCACTAGATGAAGTTCTCACAGTGGGGAGAGGGCACTGATTGGGATGAGACCAGTACTGGTTGTGGAAGGGAGAGGGTTAATGATTGGCCCCTTTCTAAGCCTTAGTTTTTTTAACCATGGAAATGGTGTAAATAGATGATCGCTAAGGTTCTTTCTTGGCCTGATATCCTAACACTGGAGATTCTGTAAAATCTACCCAGCCTGCAGCTCTCAGGCTTTTTCATGTCTATGCCCAGCGGTGAGCTTCTGACTTAAGATAAATGCAAAGTAGATACAGTGAAGATATTTGGACAACTCAGAGATAAATATCTAAATCAGCATCTTAGAAAAATAACATCCAAAATGCTGTATCAGAGATGAAACAAGAAAAGTTCAACTTTAAAAAGTTGCATATTAGGTACACACATGTGCCGTATCTATTTTAGTTGCTTATTGTAACCATCTACCACTTTTTAAAGCATACTTTTAATGAGTTTGGGGAAAACAATTAATATATCACAGTGAAGATAATAGCAAAGGCTTATTGGATAGGATGAGTAATATTTTTTTTAAAAGAAAATAGGTATAGTGATTGTGATGGAAGTTTAGCAACTTCACTTAAGAGTAGTGTGAGCCTGGCACCATGTCTAATTCCTGGCTAAGCACCCCATGGATAAAACAGAACATGCTTCTATAGCCTTGAACTTGGTTTCTCCCCAGATCTCAGCTTATAGGTCTCTCGGGTTTCTTGCTCCTATGGCTTTAGGAAGCCATTCTCCCACACCACACTTTGGTACCTAGAATTAACTATACCCTGGCTGTGTGCCTTTGAGCATAGGTCTCTAGCCAACCTAAATGTTCTCTGCTAAAGGATGTTTACATAGTTGTTACATGGATTTAGGTTCACATGTCTGCATTGGGTCCATTTTGCTGCCAAATACAAAATCCCCCATCCATTTTCCCTTAGAGGGACAGGATGGGTAACCAAGGTGATGAGGATTTCACGGGGCCTTGCCATGTAGAGAAAGTATCTCTTTCTCAGGTCTCTGGTGCTCTTGGTGTCACAGGAGCATGGTGAGCCAGCAAGTGATCAGCAATAGTGGGGATCCAGTCAATGAGCAGGAAGTCACAGAAGGCACCAAAACATGGGAAAGAGCCAAGGTCAAATTTTGAAAACTGGAGGACAGAGCCAGGAAATCACAGAACTATGGCACCAAGGACACAGAGGGCCAAGTCCAGTGGGTAAAGGAAATTATCCTAAAATAAAACTTGGACAGGTACCTCTGTTGGTAGCTTGCTTTTACATTGTCTCTGCAACAGGAGGCATGAAAGAGTTTGCTACATATAAAAAATGTTTGTGATTAAAGATCACATACCGTAAAATTTAACATCATAACCATTTTTAAGTTTACAGTTAAGTAGTGTAAGTATATTAACATTGTTTTGCAACAGAGCTCTAGATCTTTTTCATCTTGCAAAACCCCATACCCATTGAACAATAACTCCCCATTTCCCCTTTCCTCGGGCCCTGGTAACCACCATTCTACTTTCTGCTTCTATGAGTTTGACTCCTTTAGATACCTCATAAGTGGAATGTTACAGTAGTTGTCTTTTTGTGACTAGTTTATTTCACTTAGCATAATGTTCTCCAGTTGTAGCATGTGAAAGAATTTTTTTTCTTTTTTTAAGGCTGAATAATATTCCTTGTATGTATATAACACTTTTTGTTTATCTATTTACCCACTGATGGACTTTTGCGTTGCTTCTACTTCTTGGCTATTGTGAATAATGCTACAGTGAACATGGGTGTGCAAAAGCCTGCTACATTTTAGACAAGGATGAGGTGAGCATCTAATTTCAGAAATACCAAACAGCAGGATTCGTGTTCCACTGCTGTTGACACAAGATAGCACAGAACTTATCTTCAAGAATCGGAAGAAGGAGAAGCCATTACCCTGAGAAACTAGGCATAGGCTAACACATTGATCAGTAAATAAATATACTTATTGATTGAATGCTATGCATGAGACCCTTGTAGGCATTTGAGATAATCCCTGACTTCATGTTTCCTATAATCTAGGATGTCAGGAAACCTCACCAAGTAGAAATAAAACAGTTCTCTTTTCAATTGTTCTCTTTCTCTCTGCCTTTAACACATGTATACCTTCTTCATAGCACATGCTAAATGATTGGGATGATTATACCTGAAAATATGGCCCATTTTGCAAAACTTTATTGAGGTAAACTTGAAATAAAATGAAATTCACAGATTTTAACTGTAGAATCTAATGGATATTAATAAAATAAATCTAAATACCACCTCAATCAAGACACAGAACACTTTCATTGCACATTTATTATTTTGATGTTTTCCTGATGAACTGACCTATCCTTATTAAATGTCCTCTTTATCCAAGGCAATATTCCTTGTATTAAAGCTTGGTTTGACAAGGTCAGTTAAAATTATATAGGATGGCTAGTGTAGTTTCCCCCTTAGTATTCATCTTACATCTAAAAATTTAACTGACCTGAGCACAGCAGACTCAATACCAAGAAAGAGAATGCTCTCAGAAATTCTTACTCTAAACGTAGGTAAAGTTGTGGATCTCCATGTGCCTTCTTCAGTCCCTCCTTCAGTTCTTCCGTTTCACTGGCCCTGTGCATTCATAGCTCAAGGCTGCCCACTCCCTTCTTGTATTCAGTCCCATACTTAATATTGACTTTGACAGCTGAGATGGTGGCTCTGAGTATTTCGTCCTTAAATGTGATAATTTGCACCTTTTAAGTTCAACTGGCTTCTGGTTTCCCTAGGTAATTACTCTGCCAGATTCACTGTGGGCTTGTGATAACAAGGTAGTATTTATCTAAATATACAGTGCAGTTTTAGCAGGACCCCTGGGAGGAGGAATTGCTGCTAGAGACATTCAGCCCTCAGTTTTGGTGAAAAATAATGACAATCTTTTCCCCAGGCTCTATTTAGTGACTGGCCAACTCTAAGCACACATCCTGGTTTCCATGATTGGCTTTGAGTATTTCCTAAGCTTCCCTTAAGAACACATCTATAAACCTACTTTTAGGTCACTTCTGTGCCTGGCTACTCTTTCCAATTTGGTGTTGATTCTTGGTAACTCGTGCAGAGTGTGATTTTATGTTTAAGTTCTAAGGGTAATTTACTTTATTTCACAATAAATAGGTATTTGTGGAGTTCTACTTTGCCAGTCAGCTAAACAAAAAGTTCAACAGTTAAGAGAAAAGATACATGTGCAAACAAGTCATTATAATGTACTTTGAAATGTCTTATACGAATAAACAACAAAATGTACTTACCCTGACAAGCATCCAAGCTTTTCATTGATGCAATTTGCAGCTTTCCCAGCAGCCTAATGCAGCACAAAATATAAAAGGTCAATGCTAGGAGTTTCTAGAGAATATACAAAGGTGGTCTAAGGGATATATAATTCAACCATTTCCATATGACCCTTCAGCATTCAATGAAGGCGAAATGTACTACTAATGGACAGAAATAAACACATCTAAACTTGTTTATGTTATTTGTCTTTGGGCATCCAAAACTGCAAGACAAAAACCATGTACTTAAGGAATGGTCTGTGTTCTTGAAGTTGCTGATTTGAAATTGCTTAGAGCTCCTTTATCCAGGAAGAATATGCTGATGGAAATGTTTAAAATTCTGCCTCTCTTCTTAGTATCTTTGTGAAATCAAAAAATACACAAGGATGCTTCACGTATATTGGAATAATTGTTCTTAATCAAAGTGAATTACCTTGAGTAGGTCAAATGTGAATCCCAATTCTATTCAGAAATAGCAGCAAATCACTCTAAAGAAATACAAGATCTACCTATTTTCCCACAGTCTTTACCCATTATTATAGGCATGCATTTCCTGTTACACAACCCGATGATTTTTGTTTTTCTCTGAGATAATAGTTTGTCTTATGGATGATGTAACTGGGATTGTAAAAGTACTCTTAGAGAGGCAGCAGAGAATTCCTAATCATAATATTGTGCCCAAAAGTCTTGGTGTGAGAAAATTGTAATTCTAAGGACAAACATGACAAAATTGACAGACAGACACAAAGTTATCTTCGTATATTTTGAACCATAGAACTTCTACTTTTTCTAAAAAGAAAGAATTATATTTCCCGATCAAAATAGAAAAAAAAAGACAATTCTACTACCCATCTCTTGAGGAAGTACCTATGCTCTTGTACGAAAGTACCTATAGTCGTTTTTGTATACATATTTTCATTATTTAGCTCTGCAAAGGTAATTTGTTACAGCTGTGTTGTTAATGGCAATAAGGTCTGGTGTGAGGAGCAGAAGAAGGAGAGACTGGAGACGGGCAATAACTAGATCTCTAAGACTACATACATACTCCCCTAAGGAGATTTGTTGGTATGGCCAGTTTATGTTTCAGATCTTTTTAAAGGTGGATTGATTGGGTGAGAAATTGGAAACGGTAAGAAAGATGTGCAATGTCCAGATGAGAGAATCTGAGGGACTATATTTATACAGAAACACTGGAGATAAAGGGGAGAAAGATAAGGGGAGGAAAAGTGTGGGAATAGAAAGTGGAGGTGGATGAAATGAGTGCAGAGAAGGTAACTGAGAGGTATTTGAATCCATTCTTCCAGTGCTAAATGTAAGAAAAGGCATTAGACATATGAAAAAGTGCTCAATATCACTAATCACCCGAGAAATGCAAATAAAAACCACACTGAGATATCACCTCACCCCAGTTAGAATGTCTATCATCAACAAGACAAACAGTAACAAGTGTTGGAGAGGCTGTGGAGAAAAAGGAACCCTCATACACTGTTGGAGAGGCTGTGGAGAAAAAGGAACCCTCATACACTGTTGGAAATGCAGATTGGTGCAACCACTATGGAAGGCAGTGTGGAGGTTCCTCAAAAAATTACAAATAGAATTACTGTATGACCCAGCAATCCCTTTCCTGGGTATCTACCCAAAAAGTCTGAAAACATTCATACATAAAGACAAATGTGCCCCAATGTTCATTGCAGCTTTGTTTACGGTGGCCAAGACATGGAAACAACCAAAATGTCCTTTGATAGATGAATGGATAAAGAAGTTGTGGAATACTATTCGGCGGTAAGAAAAGATGAAATAGGACCATTTGTGACAACATGGTTGGACCTTGAGAGTATAATGCTAAGCGAAATAAGTCAGACAGAAAAAGCAGAGAACCATATGATTTCACTGATATGTGGTATATAAATCAAAAACAACAACAAAAAAAGACAAACAAATGAGAAACAAAAACTCATAGACACAGGCAACAGTTTAATGGTTACCAGAGGGTAAGGGGCCAGGGGGAAGTAGATGAGGGTAAAGGGGATCAAATATATGGTGATGGAAGGAGAACTGACTCTGGGTGGTGAACACACAATGGAATTTATAGATGATGTAATACAGAATTGTACACCTGAACTCTAACTTTACTAACAATTGTCACCCCAATAAACTTTAATTTTAAAAAAAGAAGAGGCATTTAAAAAATAGTATTATGTATCTTAATCTCATGCCCTTTCCTGAGGCCACTTGGCTTATATTTTTTTCTTATGATACTTGGCAGATTCTAAGTGAATTCAACTCTTCTAATTAGAAAATAATTTTGAAATAGGCAAACAACAGAAAAACGATAGTTTAACTGAAGTAAATATCACCATTCGTAATCATTTATTTCATTCTGTTTTTATGTCTAAGGCTATGAGTTAATCTATCCCTCAGTAATGATTTCTTTCTGCTCTTCGTTGAATAACCTATTGTTAAACATTTTCTAGACTCTTCATAACTCTTGGAGGTGACAAAAATGAAAGTTGGTAGATATCATTAACCCACAGATAGGGTCAAATATTTTAAATAATACTACCAAAATATTTCCCACAAAACACAAAAGATAACTATTTCCTATTCTGCTAACACTCCAAACTTAACAAGAGATTAAATTGGGAACTCATATTAAAGTCTCACCTGAGAGCACAGTATTTAGTTCAATTTTGTGATATTCTATTTTCAAGAGAAACATATTATGGATTTATATTAAGTTAATAAAAATTTTAGACTTTTACATATTTTCAATCTAGAAATACTGTGATATAGTCTTAAAACTATATTACTTATGCAATATATTACTGAAATATATTATGAAATATATTACTTATGCAAAAATATTTGTAATTTATTTAGACACAGAAAATGGATAGTACTCACTGCAGAAATTAATATATGAATTTATCAAAGTCACTGGTACAAGGTCAATATTAAAAAAATCAATTGTGTTTTTACATACTAGTAACAAATATTTGGAAAATATAAAATACATAGTTTAACTTACAATAGCATCAAAAATATCAAATTCCTAGGAATAAATCCAACAAAAAATATTTAGAACTTTCTTATCAAACAATACAAGATTGCTAAAAGAAATTAAAGAAGATCCAAGTAAATGAAGAGATGTATAACATTCATAGATTGGAAGATTCAGCATTAAGATGTAACTCTCTCTTAATTGATCTGTAACTTGAATGCAATCACAACAAAATTTCCAACAATTTTTTATACAAATTGATATATTGGTTATTCTTACAGTGGATTTCATATGTTTTTTCTAGTTTCTTAAGGCAGACCCTTAGATCATTAATTTGAGATCTTTCTTCTTAGTGCTGTAACTTACCCATAAATGCTGCTTAAGCAGCACATCATACATTTTGATATATTATGTTTTCACTTTCATTCAATGCAAAATGCATTCTAATTCTCCTTTTGATTTATTTGACTTATAGGTTATTTAGAAGTAGATTATTTAATTTCCAAATATTTGGAGACTTTCCAATGAGCTTTCTGTCATTTATTTCTAATTTAATTCCATTGTGGTCAGAGAATATACTTTATATGATCTGAATCCATTTAAAAGTATTGAGACTAGTTTTGTGTCCCAGAATATAGTCCACCTTGGTAAACGTTCTGTATGCACTTGAGAAGAACATATATTCTGCTCTTGTTGAGTGGTGTGTTCTATAATTTTGAATTAGGTCAAATTGATTAATAGTATTCAAATCATTTGTATCCTTAATGATCTTACCTCTACTTGTTCTATTAATTATTGAAAGAGGGTTTTTGCATTCTAGTTCAAAACTAGATCCACTAGTTGTGGCGAATCCACTAGTTGTGGATTCGTCTATTACGTACTTCAATTTTTGCTGCATATGTTTCAATGTTATGTTTGTTGGTGAATAAGTGGTATATTTTGATCTCAATATATTTCTTATGCACTAATTATTGATTTTATTATACCTCTTACGTTCTTCCTTCCTTCTCCAGCTTTTTAAGTTGTGTTATTTTTACTTCATTTACACCTATAACATGCATATAATATTCTCTTTTTGGCCTCACACCTAGTATTTGTCTTGAGTCTAAAAAAAATAAATATATTCAACGCTGACAAGACCATTTGATACAGTTTTCCCACTTTTTGTTCTTGTTGTTGAATGTAGATCTTTCCATAGAAAAGGTTCATGAATATGTTATCTTTTGAATTATTTTATATTTAAAAATATTTTTCTAAAGCTTATACAGCGTGGTTGGGTATAAGATAATTGGCTCACTTTTTTTCCCATGGAGCTTCTTAAAATGAAGCTACAATTTCGCTTTGCTTTGCACTTTGCGTTTACAAGTCCAACGCCCACCTGACTTACTTTCCCTGGTGATTTTCTTTTATCATTAAGATCCACTTTTTTAGTAGTGTGTTTTAGAGTTAGCTGTTCCTGGTAAATTTTCTCCCATTATCCACTGGGCCTGTATATATAGAGATTCAGATTTTCTTTTACTTTTGGAATATTTTCTTCGATTATAGATATAAACATTAGTTATATTCTATTGTTTCATTTTTCTTCAAGGACTCAATTTCACATAGGGAGGAACTTATTTTTCTATCTTCTATTATCCTCTCAATCTTTTTATCTATTTTACTTTAATTCATCTCTGAAATCCTCTTATTATATGTTTAATAAAATCTACTCTGTCCAGTAAACACTAATTTATTCTTAGCTCATTTTCTTTTTCTTTAATTATTTTAGGCATTCAGCAAATCTTTCTTTCTGCTTCTATCTCTTTTTAAATCTTTTCTGATTTAGAATTTATTCATATTTGCACATATTTATTTAAGAATATTTAATATAGTTGAAATGTATTATAGTTTTGTTTTGATTTGGGGTCAGATTTTTGGGGTAGAATTTTCAGTAGCTAAAATATTTTAATTTTATTTTTTTTCTACTTATCTTAACTTTACATGTATATGGTCTGCTGCTTTCTGCTCATTGTAAAATAACCATATTTCCCAGAATAGAAGTGTCATGTGTATATAGATAATAGGTGTGGGAATTGGGTAGCTTCCTAGATTTTTTAGTTCAGTAGCTTCTCTTTCTTTTGGTATAGTGAAGTGTAATTTTTCAGTAGTTGAATCCCTTTTTATTTCGGGAAGGGTGGATGCTTCCAGATTTTGATACTCTTTTCTTTTGGTAAGAATCTTAATTTTTAACACTCGCTTGGTTCTTTCCCTCTACCACTAAGCCAACAAGAATTGACCCCTCCTCCCAGAAATGGTCTTTCCAAGACTGTTATCTCCAATCCTAGGCTCTTTCAGGTCTCCTCTTTTTGATATCTCAATAGATAGGGAGGGGTCTGATCTAAGAGGTCTTGAACTTATTCTCAGTATTATCTTACTCTGGGTGGGATTTACCTATCCTATTCTATTCTTAGTCGTTTTACTCTCAGCTTCAGCATGAGTTGTGAGGAAGACACGGCAATTTTCAAATGTATTTTACATACTTACATATAGATTGTATTTTATAGAATCCTCTATCTATTAAGTTGTACGTGTAGGCCACAGATGGTTTTATTTGCTCTTCTTGTTGATTTGTATGTTTTTTGGAGAATGCATGGAGAAAAGCAGATTAAGATGGCTGCCATTATCTTATGTGAACCTGAAAGTTCGAAAGTATTCTTATTTTTCCTATGAAATTCAGACCTATATATGTAATCACACAATTTCATAAGCAACATTGCCTATTGATCTTTATGTTGAAAAAGTAATGGATCTTTTGAGCCTGTCAGATCTGTATTAATATAATCAATATATTGGTTACTATTTATGGAAGCTTAACCTTCATGTCTTTATCTATAAAAAGCAAATAATTATCTCAAAGTATATTGTTAAAGCTAAATGTTATAATAAATATAATGCACTTAAAAGTGCATGTCATTATAGGACATTTCTTTCCATTTTAGAGAACATAGTCTTAACAATAAATGCATCTGTTATCCACAAAGGATAGCTATAATGGGTTAGGGAAAATGATTTTTAAAAGTATTATCAATATCTGCTATTACACACATCTACTGTTATTCATGAAGAGAGCCCTGTCACTTTAGCTAATCTGTAATCCTATTGACGTAACATATGGTTACTAGGTGGATTAAGACATTTATTAATTTGTATTTTATAAAAGGAACAATCATGATGACGGATTAGAATATTATGGGAAAACATGTCTGTGCTGCAGCGAATGGTCTCCTTGAAATTACTTTTCAAATTTATTGTTGTTCAAATACACTAGTTCTATTCTGAAAGTCTGACATGAAATATGTTATCAAATAAGAAATGATTTTTTTAAACCACCTTCATTGACAAGTACATAGGCAATGAGAGTGTAGCAAGCATGGAGGAAATCGTGTTTTGTCCTTTGGGATCCTTCATGACTCAGTGCTTTTTGAGCAGTATCAATTTTAAGAATTAACTTTGTTTCCCCTTATTGCACCAACAACATTAACCCCAATCAAAAGAGAAGAAAATCATCCAACAATTACTGCATCTCAATAAATCAAGTGGTTTATCTGTTTTCTTTATGTTTTAGAAATATGTATATACATTCTTAGAGCTTTAAATGTAAAAATTGTAGCACAGACTCATTTTTGCCATTTGCCTTTACAAAATGGTTTATCAATACACTCGAATTAGAATGATGTAAAAATATGAGTATGCATGGTCAAAGACTGAAGTCATAATAATGAGTGATCTTTCCCCAATTTTCTCAAATATGCTTTAATATCATTACATTACATTTCATTTCCTATAACTACATACTAATAACTAACATACATTGAGTATGTCCTAGTGCTAGACAACATTTTAAATGTTTTACATGCAATGTTTTATTTAATGCTCACATTTTTGAAGATGAAGAAAGGGAGTCACTAAGAAGCATGGTAATTTGATCAGGGTCACACTATAAAAGCAATTTTCCACAAATGTGATACTTAATAGAATTTATAATTATCATGTTGAATCTTTTTTATTAAGATGAACATTTTTCCTATAGAGACAACCCTAAAATACTTAAATTTTGACCACAAAAGGAAAATTAAAACAGATCGTGTTTTTATTATAGTTATTACAGTTGAAAAGAACCACTAAATTTACCCGATACAAATCTTTACTTCAGCAAAATTCCAAGAACTGGCCCTGGAGCTTTCACTTAATACTCCGTTAATGGTAAATTTATTATTTTACTAGGTAGTCCATTCCTTCTTGGACCTACTACATATTATAGATGGAGCCAATAATTTCTCTTTCACTTTAGCCACTTCTCATTTTGCCTTTCAGAGTTATACCATATTAAATAAAATCTCAATATCACAAGTCAAGGATTTGTGTGAAGACATGTGGTATGGTTGAAAGAATACTGAACTAGGAATCAAGAGACTTGGGTTACTGTTCCCTAATACCTAAAATTGTACGGTGGTAGTCGTAAAGTAAATGACTGCTGAGCCCCTGTGCATTTCTTTTTTCTACAGTTATAGCACTGTCAAGTATCTCAAGAGATGTTGAGAAAAGTCTTTCATGTGTCTTGACAGTGACCTTGTGGTCATGGTGAGGGTACAGATAATAACATAAACAACCTACATACTTAAAAACATAAAAATAAAAACCTTTTTATATTCAAAAGTTTATTACAGAATCAAACTAGGAAGAAAAATGATTTACAATGAGTATGAAAAATATGGTGTATATTCTTTAATATATAAAGATACATTCTAAATCAATAAGAAAAGGACAAACATAGCAGTTGAGAAAGTCAAGGGTAGTGAAGAAGCAATTCACTAAAAGGAGAAGTACTAATAGCTAACATATATGGGGGGATATTTCTTTTCTTCACTAGCAAAGTTGCCTGTTGTTTTTGTATGTTGTTACCTTTTGGAGAAACATGCCTCTTCTATTCCAAAGGGTCTTGCCCAAACTGTGCCCCTCTTTACACAAACTAGGACAATCAACACTCCTTCCAAAGAAAAGTCAAGGCTGAGTTGTTTAAACAGCAGCACCTTCAAGAAACTCTCCATTAGTTCATGTTACCTGTATCTCCAGAACTATCCAGTTTCAACTGAAATCAGATTGTTCAATTGTATTTTCAATGCTGCAAGAGATCCACTATTCTTTTTTTAAAAAATGCCTTTTTCTTGAGTTAATTAGGACCTTTTTAATGTGCTTGTAATGAAATGAATTTAATATAGAAAATAAAGAAAGAAATCAAAAGTAAGGCAAGAAGATGCTCTTTCTCTATAAATGTTAAAATTAAATACTAGCCAAGAATTATTACAGTGAAGAGGACAAGAAAATGTACCTTCTTATAAACTTCTAGAAACTGCTGCAATTTTTCTGAGGTTAATATTTTATAATTTCTTCCCATGTAATACTATTTCTATTAATTTATAGAAATTAAGTTTATACATGACTTCATACAAATATTAAAATATACATTTAGATTTATAAAATTAAAACATTACAAATAAACTGAATGTTTAGTACTACAGATGTGATTAAAATATCATTTTGTAGCTACATAATTAAATGCTTTGTAATTATTAAGTTATTATGTTTTAGAATAACAGCAGAAATTGCTTATGACCTAGTCAGGGAAAACAAAGCAGATTCTAAGACATGTAGTATGACCTCAATTTAGGGTAGAAAGCATACATTTGCACAAAAAAACTGCAAGAATGAAATATGACAATATGTTAACATTTTCCCGTTTTGTTTGTACTTTTACAGTTGTTGTTTTTTTGCCTAAAAGGAACAAGTTTTACTTTTAAAATCAAAATAAAACCATATAACTCAAAATTAATGTGTATAAGTATTCCATATTTTACCTAGTAAGTATGCACTTTGTGGTCAGATAGATTTTGAACCCAACTACTACCACTAATTTCATCTTTTTAATCTTAGGTTCTTCTGTGTAAAATGGGGATAATAACAGTACCAACCTCCTAAGTTGATGAAATGAGATCATGCACTAGTCATTGTGTCTGCCATCTAATAAGTTCTCAAAATGTTTAGCTCCTATTATTTATTATAGTGGCTTCCTCATATTTAGATAATTAGAAGTGTTTGGTATGCTGAATATTTGGTCTTCATTTCTCAATTCCCCGGTTGCGGTTTTTAGTTAACTTTAATGCAGTGTTTTGAAAATGTGTCAGTTCTATGATAATAAATCCTCTGATAGCTTTGAGCACAAGTGCAAACAAAGGCTTCAGCTTCCCCTATGGGTACAACACAGTAATCATGGCATCAACAGCAACACGCCTCTTGATTAGATCAATTAATGCAGGCAGACAAGATATTTATTTTGCATTTTTCAATTTTTATGCTCCCTGGTGACTTCCTGTTGTTAAATGCTTGCCATTACTCTTACATTTCTTTTCATCTGGACCACTGAATGGTGTAATGAACTTTCAGTTACTTATATGAGAGTAATTTATCCAACACCAACTCACAACTGAAATCACTATCTATAAGAGATGAAAGAATGAGGTACTAAAAAGGGTGAGCGAGAAGATTATAGCTCTTCAAAATTTTTCAAAACTTCCTTTAATACTAAAAAGTAGTATATAATTATGAATTAGAGATTGGGAAAAATGAATAGTTTTTTATGCTTATTAGCCATTTGAATTTTTCTTTAATTTTTATTCATATCATGAGCTATTTTTATTGTTTTCTCCCCTTCCCCCCTTCCCTCTCTCCACCTTTCCTTTCCCCTACCCCCTCCCTTTTTCTCCCACCCCCTTTGCAAAAAGGGGAATGGATCATAAGAACATAGAATTTTATCACACAACTCAACAGCAGAAAGTGTACCTGAGTATCACAAAGGTCTTGAGACCAGGAACTAGAGAGAAGAATAGATTCTAAATGTCAACAGGGGAATCCATCAGGGAATGCAATCTATCATAGCCTCTTTTCAGTCTTTGCAACAGGTAAGGAAATGCTGAAGAGAGAAAATTCTACAACCGTAATTTAAGATCTGCTGATGTACAGGCCCTATACACTGAAATCTGGAGGACAGATTTTCAGCAAGTTTTACTGGTGTGGAACCACCACCACTTCTCTGCCATCCAGTGAGCTGTGCCCTTTCCAACAAATCTGCATCAATATTTGGGAGCACCTCTTTGGATGCTATTTTAGCTTCAGGGGTAGTGACTGAACCTCATAGCTGTTATCCCTGTATTTTTAGAGTTTTCTTTACTGCTTATAAGCCAATCCCTCATTATTCTAATCCCTATTATACTTAATCATGGCTTTTTGAAAAATTATTTCCTATTAAAATCAATGGGTGGTTTCTGTCTCTTGATCGGACCCCGACTAATATTCCCCATTCTAAATTCTAGTGGAAGCCACCCTAAAAGTCGTATTTCTCATACTTTTAAAAAATACAATTACGCTTTTAACCATTTTGGCAGTTTGTTTCTAATATTGTTAATTATGATAATATTATGGATAGTTAACCATTAAGATTTTTCCCTTCTGGTTAGATCAGGATTTCTCATTGGCATTACTGATATTTTGAACTGAATAATTCTTTGTGATGAGAGGCTTTCCTGGGTATTGTAGCTTGTTTGGTAGCTTTCCTAGCTAGATGCTAGCGCACTGGGTGACAATCACCACATCCCAAAGTTGCCAGACATTGCTACTATCCCCAAAATCACTCCTGGTTGAATTGAATTGGGTGGTTTCCTCCATTATACGTATGTAAAACAAAACCATGTAGTCCTTTTATCCAGTTAAAATATATTTTGGAAGGAAAGCAGAAGCTCATTTCATATTTCTTCTGCATATATAAGCCATTGTTCCAGCATATGTTATTGGATAATGCTTCCTTCTCCACTGATTTAAAATGCGGCCTTCAAGACATGGAAACAACCAAAGTGTCCTTTGATAGATGAATGGATAAAGAAGATGGAATCTTCTTTAATGGAATACTACTTGGCCCTAAGCAAAGATAAAATAGTGCCATTTGCAACAACATGGATGGATCTTGAGATTATTAGACTAAGCGAAATAAGTCAGAAAAAGTCAAGAATCATATGATTTCACTGATATGTGGGATATAAAAAGCAACAAAGGAATAAGACAAAGAAACAAAAACTCACAGACATCGACAATAGTTTAGTGGTTGCCAGAGAGTAAGGAGGTGGTAGATGAGGGTAAATGAGATCAAATATATCGTGATGAAAGAAAAACTGACTGGCTGGTGAACACGCAATGTGATATATAGATGATGTATTACAGAATTGTACACTTGAAACCTATGTAACTTTACTAACCATTGTCACCCCAATAAACTTTAAAGAAATAAAATTAAAATAAAAAAATAATAAAATAAAATGCTGCCTTTATCTTTTATTTCTTACGCATGTTAGTTTATTCTTTAGAACTATTTTTCTATTTCATTAGCCTCTCATTCATTTATAAAATATTTTAATTATTTTAACTCCATAATAGACATTAAAATATTTGAGAAGGTTAGGTCCTTGTAGTAACTCTTCTTTTTCAAAATTTACATACTTATTCTTGTCCATTTACACTTCCAAATGAGCATTTAAATGGTTTTGTGAAAGTCTTCAAATGTTTTCTTCAGATTTTGAATGAATTGCATTAAACCTATTAACCACAATAAAAAGAAATGACATTACTTTAAAAGAGTCACTCTTCTTATACAGGAATGTGGTCATTTATTCATGTCTCCCTCATGTTCCTCAATGAATCTTTATAGTTTTCTTTATAAAAATTCTCTATATTTCTTAAGTTTATTTCTAGGTATTTTCTCTGGAGATTAGGAATAACACTATTTGTTTCAGCATGTTTTTTAAATGTTCATTGCTAGTTTAAATGCAAGTAATAGATTTTCACATATTTATTGTATATCTGACAGCTTGATGTAATTCTTATAAATCATATATTTTCAGCTAATTTTCCTGAGTAATCAAATCTATTACAATGTAAAATTTTTATAAAAACATAAAGTTTTCATGAAGCTATCATCTCCTCATAAAAAGTAAAACCTTTATAATTTTCTGAGAGTTTAATTTTCTCATTTCATTCAAATCTTCTCAGAAAGAAGTACAGGAAGGCACACACAGGAAGGAGATAAGGTCATAGTTCTTCCTGGACATAAAATACAATGGGTATATTTTCCTCTCTTTTCTCCCTCTTTGGTGTCACAGGGCCAGTCCCAGGATACATTTTTTTGGAAGCCAGGAAGACATTGTCACTTCACTTCAGTTCGGTTTAGCAAACACTTCAAACATACTTTATACATCAAACTTGATCTAAGGTCTAGGGAGAAAAAGAAACCAGTTCTAGTCCTTATCTCAAAAGAACTTATATGAACTTTAGGGTGACTTTATCAAAATGGCGGCATGAGGTGAGCCTCTTGAAAGCTCCCCTGGAATTTACAACAAACTGTACAACTACTACTCCACAAAGGACTCCCTGTGCAGCAGACAGGCAAGACGAAGAGGCTAACTACTGAATTCACCTAAAGGTGGGCAAATTGTGTGAGCAGGGGAGGAAGGAAGGGAGAAGTGCAGAGATGGGGCTGCTTGGGCGCAGGACGCAGACCTAACTCAGTGCTCTGAGCTCACTACATCCCAGAACTACTGCAGCTGTGGGAGAGGGAAGAACTCACAGGGATGAGGGGACAGCATATAACACGGCTGAACTTCTAACGCTCATGATAGAGACCTCGAAGCAAAGTCTGAGGGAAGAAGGCTGAAAATGGTGGTTTAAGCCCTCACTGCCGCAGAGAATGGAAGCCTTAGGCACTGAGACAAGCGTCCCCTCCCTACCCTCCCAGAGCTTAACCCACCCCACCTGTCCAGTGCTAGAAGTGAAATAGTAGCAGTGTCAGATCAAAAGAACAGAATATTTTCAGTTCTGAGAACCATGGTCCACCGACCCAGATTTGCAGCCCAACTAGTTCTGCAAAGGGGAGGCAGCTATGAAAACTGGACTGGCTGTGGTGGTGGTTGCCGCCATTGCTCTAGGCTACCACTCAACCCATCCTGCCCCTGTCCCCACCTATCTGGGTGGATCCCTGCAGGAGTAAACAAAACTGCAGAAACACACAGGCTCTGAATCTGGTGCAGGAAGAGCTTTGGAAATTCAAAAGCTCTCTGCATCCCCAAACAGACACAGCGCCCTATGACCCAGGCGATATGTTAACAGAGAAGAAGCCTGCATCCCAGGGAATCCCCACATTGTGTGTGAAGCAGGAAAAGTGCAGAGAAAACATAACACTACAGTGTGAGACAGATAAAAAAGGCTTCAGTCAGAGAGAAAACAAAACATCCTACCAACACATACTGGAAAACAAAAGAAAGAACTTTTTCTATCAATCTGTTGCAGAACCCACTCCTGTAAATGTCTAAGAAGAGAAATAATAAATCATTAATTGCCATGAATAACCAAGGCAACAAGACAGCTCAGAAAGAAAGTGAAAAGTCTCCAGAAAATAAACTTAAAGATATGGAAATATGTGACTTAAATGACAGAGAATTCAAGATTACAGTTTTGAAAAAACTCAATGAGATGCAAAAAAACACAGAAAGACAGTTTAATGAACTCAGAAACACAATCAAAGAACAACATTAACATTTTACCAATGAGATTGAAATTTAAAAAAAGAACCAAATAGAATTTCTGGAGATTAAGAACTCCATCAAAGAAATGAAGAATGAAATAGCCAGCTTAGATAGTAGAGTTGACCAGATGGAGGAAAGAATCAGTGACATCAAAGATAGAAACCTGGAAATGACATGGATGGAAGAAGAAAGAGACTTGAGACTCAAAAGAAATGAAAGAACTCTACAAGAACTTTCTGACTCTAACAGAAAGAGCAATATAAGAATAATGGGTATACCAGAAGGAGAAGAAAAGAGAGAAGGGAACAGAGAGTATATTCAAACAAATAGTTGATGAGAACTTCCCAAACTTGTGGAAAGATCTAGATCCTCGAATCCAAGAAGCAAATAAAACACCAAACTACCTCAACCCCAACAGCCCTTCTCCAAGGCACATTGTATTGAAGCTGTCAAAAATCGACAAAGAAAGAATCCTCAAGGCAGTCAAGTAAAAGAAACGTGAACTAGAAAAAGACGAACAAATGAAACCCAAGGTAAGGAGAAGAAAGGAAATAATAAAAGTCAGAGCATAACTAAATGAAATAGAGAACAAAAAGACAATAGAAAAAATAATGTGACAAAGAGCTGGTTCTTTGAAAAGATTAATAAAATTGACAAACCCTTGGCTAGATTCATTAAGATAAAATGAGAGAAGACACTAATAAACAAAATCACAAATGTAAAAGGGGAAGTTATAACGGATGCCACAGAAATAGAAAGGATCATCCAAGAATACTATGAAGGACTATATGCCACCAAATTCAATAACCTAGAAGAAATGGACAAGTTCTTAGAAACATATAGCCTTCCTAGGCTGAACCATGAAGAATTGGAAAATCTAAACGGACCAATCACCAATATCGAAATTAAATTAATCACCCAAAACCTTCCCAAAAGCAAAAGTCCTGGACCAGATGGCTTCACTAGTGAATTCTTCCAAACCTTCAAAGAGAATCTAATACCAATCCTGCTTAAACATTTCCAAAAATTAAAGAAGAGACAGTACACCCTAACTCATTTTATGAGGCCAACATTACCCTGATACAAAACCTGATAAGGACAACACAAAAAAAGAAAACTACAGACCAATATCTCTGATGAATACTGATGCAAAAATCCTAAATAAAATTCTAGCAAATCGAATGCAACAATGCATTAAAAAGATTACTCATCACGACCAAGTGGGGTTCATCTCCGGGGCACAAGGATAGTTCAACATCCGCAAATCCATAAATGTGATACATTTCATAAAATAAAGAGCAAAAATCATATGATTATACCAATTGATGCAGAAAAAGCATTTGACAACATACAACATCCATTTATGATTAAAACACTTAATAAAATAGGTATAGAAGAAAAATATCTTAACATAATAAAGGCCACATATGACAAAACCTCAACTAATCTCATAATTAACGGTGAAAAACTGAAACCCTTTGCTCTACGTTCAGCAACACGACAGGCTGTCCCCTATCACCTCTGTTTTTCAACATAGTGTTGGAAGTCCTCACCATAGCAATCAGGCAAGAGAAAGAAATAAAAGGCATCCAAATTGGGAATTAAGTAGTTAAATTATCACTCTTTGCAGATGACATAATGCTATATATAGAAAACCCTAAAGACTCCACCAAAAAGCTATTAGAGGGAGGGGGGTTCACAGTGTGAGGGATATAAATGATGAACGTCTAAGTATTACCTTGTCTTGTACACCTGAAACTAATAAAAAAATAAAAAAATAAAATAAAAAAATAAAAATAAATAAATTAAAAAAAAAAAAGCTATTAGAAACATTCAACGAATACAGTGAAGTTGCCGGATGAAAATCAACGTACAAAAGTCCATTGCATTCCTATATACTAACAATGAAATGTCAGAAAAAGAAATACAAAAAACAATTCCTTTTGCAATTGCAGCAAAAAGAATAAAATACCTAAGAATAAACTTAACCAAGGATGTGAAAGATCTATACGCTGAAAACTATAAGACATTTTTAAAAGAAATTGAAGACGACATAAAGAAATGGAAAGACATTCTGTGCTCATGGATTGGAAGAATCATCATAGTTAAAATGCCCATATTACCCAAAGCAATATACAGATTTAATGCAATCCCCATCAAAATCCCAATGGCATTTTTTAAAGAAATAGAACAAAAAAATCATCAGATTTGTTTGGAACCACAAAAGACCCCGAATAGCCAAAGCAATCTTAAGAAAAAAGAACAATGCTGGAGGTATCACACTCCCTGACTTTAGCTTGCACTACAGGGCTACAATAATCAAAACAGCATGGTATTGGCAGAAAAACAGACACATAGACCAATGTAATAGAATTGAGAACCCAGAAATAAAACCACATCAATATAGACAGATAATTTTTGACAAAGAAGCTAAAAACATACAATGGAGAAAAGATACCCTCTTCAATAAATGGTGCTGGCAGAATTGGAAAGCCACGTGCAAAAGAATGAAAGTGGACTGTTATCTGTCACCATGTACCAAAATTAATTCAACATGGATCAAAGACTTAAGCATAAGACCTGACACAATAAACTGCATAGAAGAAAACACAGGTACTAAATTTATGGACCTCGGATTCAAACAGCATTTTATGAATTTGACTCCAAAGGCAAGGGAAGTGAAAGCTAAAATAAATTAATGGCACTATATCAAACTTAAAAGCTTCTGTACAACAAAAGAAACTGTAGAAAAATAAAGAGGCAACCAACTGAATGGGAGAAGATTTTTGCAAACAGTGCCTCCGATAAGGGGCTAATATCCAAAATATACAAAGAACTCATGCAACTCAACAACTAAAAAAACAAATAATCCAGTTGAAAAATGGGCAGAGGACCTGAAGAGACATTTCTCCAAAGAGGACATATAAATAGCAACTAGACATATGATAAAATGCTCAACATCACTAATCATCAGAGACATGCAAATAAAAACCACAATGAGATATCACCGCACCCCAGTCAGAATGGCTTTCATCAACAAGACATATAGTAACAAGTGTTGGAGAGGCTGTGGAGAAAAAGGAACCCTCATACACTATTGGTGGGAATGCAGACTGTTGTAGCCACTATGGAAGGCAGTGGCACTATGGAAGGAAGTTCCTTAAAAAATTACAAATAGAATTACCATATGACCCAGCAATCCATCTCCTGGGTGTCTACCCAAAAAATCTGAAAACATTTATACGTACAGACGTATAAATGTGTGTTCCAATGTTCATTGCAGCTTTATTTACAGTGGCCAAGACATGGAAACAACCAAAATGTCCTTCGATAGATGAATGGATAAAGAAGTTCTGGTATATATACACAATGGAATACTATTCGGTGGTAAGAAAAGATGAAACAGGACCATGGTCACAAATTGACACCATGGATGGATCTTGAGATTATAATGCTAAGCAAAATAAGTCAGACAGAAAAAGCAGAGAACTGTATGATTTCCCTGGTATGTGGTATATAAACCAAAAACAACAAAAGAGCAAGACAAACAAATGAGAAACAAAAACTCATAGACACAGACAATAGTTTAGTGGTTACCAAAGGGTAAGGGGGCGTGGGGGTGGTAGATGAAGGAAAAGAGTATCAAATACATGGTGATGGAAGGAGAACTGACTCTGGGTGGTGAACACACGTGGGATTTATAGATGATGTAATACAGAATTGTACACCTGAACTCTATGTAACTTTACTAACAATTGTCCCCCCAATAAATTTCAATTTAAAAAAAAAATAAAAGAACTTATGTCCAAGAGTGGAGAGGACATATAGATAATTTCAAAATAGCCTGGTGCTTGCTAAAAATGTGAAATGTCCAAGGTGAGGTTGCTAACAAAATCCTTATATGAGGGATCATTAAGCCAGCCCAAGGGGAAGAACGGATGGAGATCAGTGAAAGTTTTCAAATAAAGTTGCCTCTCAGCTGGATAAGAATGATTTAGCCCAGTTAACTGTGTATGAGGCAAGGATTGGATGGAGAACATTTGATATGGAAGGTACAGCATGAGCAAATTCAAAAATGTTTGTGACTGGGGGAGCAGAGACTCATAGCATCCAGAATCGCTGAAGTTCAGGCAAGAAGTAATAGACATGAGCCTTCAAGAGTTAGAGACCAGATCTTAAAGGTTTTTATGTCAAGCTGAAGTACTTCGTCTTAACTTTGTTGGAAATATGGCACCTATGTGCAAGTTAATACTGTCAGATTTGATTTTTATAGGAAGAGCAGAGTGGTGGTGCTTTGAAGGATGGATTCACAAATGTGAGATGGACTAGATGTAGGAAGACAGGTTATTACAACAAGAAGAAGGTTATTACAAACTGAGGGGTTTATACCCACAAAGGTGTAGATAAAGTTAGAGATTTGAGAAACTGGTAGGATTTGACTAATTGTATATTGCTATGGGTTTCTAGTGTGCCAATTTAGCTAATCTGGACCTGTGTTTCTCAGAATTCCCTTCCCTAAATAGTTCCAGGTGAGCATGAATAATGTGGAACATTTTGTGTAAGTTTTGGAAGGCAGAAGTAAAATAGCAGTAATATTCTTTTTATGCTGGAAATACCAGTGGGGGCACTGGGCATCGTTGCAGCTCAGACACATTGCTACTGATAGGCTGGCTCACCTTATTGGCTTCAGCAGCTAACTGCTGGGCCCACAGCCCATCAAGTTCCCATTAGGTTTCCTGCAGGTTTTCTTGAGCCAGACCCAGTACCAGCTGCAAAAGAAACAGCCAGCTCCAACTGGGGTAAAATTCCTATATAAACCCATATTTTATTCATCCCTAGTGGTTCTATTTTTCTGATCAAATCCTGACTGATAAAGATATAGTGAGTGATAGAGTATAAGGATGGTACAAACTCACCTGATTTTCGTGTGGGTCATTCCGTGGATAATGCAGAATGCATTGTAATAGAAGAGACATGAGAGGAATAAATTTGAAGTTAGTATGTAAACAAAAGAATAGGCTTTGAAATGTTGGATTTGATTTATATGAAACATCTATGTGGTGATGCCCAGCTGGTATGGTAGACAGATGGTTATATTAAGTTCAGAGGAGGAACTGAAGATAGTGACAATACACTGAAGTCATGTTGTATAGAAAGGAGGTAAAACCATGATAATTGTTGAAGTCACCCAGAGAAAGGAGGTAGAAACAGAAGTGGAGAGGGCACAGTACAGAATCCTTGGGAAAACACCAACACTTAAGATGTGAACTGGGTAGAAATAGATTAATAAGACCGAGAATCAGTGGTTTTAAAAAAGGTAAGAGAACAATGAGGGTAAAAGAGTATAATGGAAAACAATAATTTAAAAAGATATAAGAAGCAGGGTCCACTATATCATTTGTGGCAAAGATGGGGGTTTTTTTTTGGATTTGTTAATAAGGGTATTCCAGCGAGTATCCTTTGGCTGAGCAGTTTCCATGGAGCAGCGGGAATACAAGCCAAATCACGAAGAATTAAGCACTACAGAATGCGTATGTAAGTAAAATGATGGCTGAGAAGGAGGCAGATAGCTTTACTATCTGGAGATAAACATGGAATCAAGGGAGGTGTCAGGCGGGGGACCCTGCTCACTGCACCATTTGTCGTGCAGGGTCTCAGCTCCCACTCCCCGCCCAAGAACGCAGGACACGGTAAGGCCAAAAAGGAACACCCACGGAGCCATAGATAGGGGAGTCAAACCAATATATTCTCGCTGGCGGCTGGGCTGGAGACACAGGAAACAGGATCTACATAATCTGCCTAACAGCAGTCCGCGCTTGTCAGCCACCATCTTCTTGCTAGCCCCCATTCCCTCCTCTGCTAGTGTAGCCACAGCCGTTATATTAGTGGCCAATGGCCTACGGGTTACAGCTGACGGCCAACTAGCCACAGCTGCTGGCCATCTGATCACAGTTGATGGCCATTTACTACCCGAGCCAGCACCTTTCTATTGTGAGCCGAGAGCCTGGAAACTGCTTTTTGGGGTTCTGTCCCCACAGGAGGCCTTTCTTTAGGGGTGAGAGGTACATATTTTCTAAGAGGAATGATCCAGTGGAAGGAAAACAATGAAGCTTTAGGAAAGATGTTACAACTGATAGAGCAAATGATTTGGGTCAACAGAGGGGACTGGGGTCAAGAGCCCAAGGAAAAGGGGTTAGCTCTGAAGAGAAAAAAAGACATTTGTGAAACAAGAAGAAACAATATCATGATATTTGCAATCACAGATGGGTTTGCAGGCAGGGAGGTGGGCTTTATTTTCTTGATCAATACCAAGCCGTCTCTTGAAAATGAAGGAAAGGGGTGCAGTGGGACAAGAGAGAACTAAAGTTTTGGAACAGTCCCTTGAGGAAATGAGGAGATAAACCTGGTATGGTGAGGAATTGGCTTTTGGTGTTATGTTAGGAAAGAAAAGCTTTTGGTCAGGGAGTGTCTTGCTTTGCAAAGACATCATCTCTGAAGAGCAAAGAGGGTCGTGATATGGGAAGTGGTGACGCAGATGCCTAAAAGTGATGCCCACTGCCAATAGGAAGGGAGGCAATGATTCTGCTGTTGGGAGTAATTCTAAAAAGTGGTAATCAGAAAATGGGAAAAGGAAAAGTTGTAAGGCGGATGGGAGAATAATAGAAAATATTTTTGCTGTGAAGCCTTGTGAGAGGCCAATCAAACTGTATATTTGCTTCATCATGTATTTGCTTCTTAGAATTTTTCCTATATGCTAACATGCATTCCTATGCAGTTATGTAGAACATAACTACGTCCATTCATTAGCTCGTTCTACAAACATCACTGAGTTATCTACAATGTGCCAGGTCTGGGTTGGGCATAGAGGAGACAACAGTGACAGATGAGGTCTTTCCTTGTGAGGTTGTAGTCCTGTGTGAAATACAAACAGGGAATCAGAAGAAATTGTTTAAGAACAATAGCTGGATGCCCATGCGTGCCTCACTTGGCTATGTCAGAGCGAGTGGTTTAGAAAGTTTACATAGACCCTCGTCAGTCACATATTGTCAAACTAACCTTTATCTCCGGCATCACGATAAAACCAGGGAATGGGAGTCAAGGTAGGACAGGAAAAAAATGAGACCAACATTTTTAGTCTTAGAAAATTTTGCATGAAGTATGCATTCCAGGAGTTAACCTGTGACCTCAGACACACTCTTAAAATGCATATTTCATGGACCTGTGGTGTTACAGGTATACTAGTGTGGCCAATGGAAGATAATGTCAAAAAAATTACCTTTTCTATATTATGGTCAGCTTTCTTTGACCATGATTTTTGTTCTGGAATAAGAAAAATACTCAGTTTCAATCAATTCAAAATTAATAACTGTGTTTTCTTGTTGGAAACAATGATTTAAATGCTGTCATTGCTGTGCTATAGACCAATCTCTTAAAAGCTAGTCAGTTAAATGGATTCTAAATTAGGATTCTCTCTGGGAGTAACCACCACAGTCTAGTTAATTACCAAACAACTTAACATCCATCTAACTCAGAACCCATATATTAGATTTCCAAGTTGCTAAATAGCCTACTGTAATTAGAAATCTTAGAAGAGACCAGAACTGTTTTATAATGGCATGGCTTAATTCGTGGCATATTACTTCAACCTGCAATATCTTTCTCCCTTTCTTCACCTGTCTGTACTCTACTTGTCCTCCAAGATTCAACTCAGGGATTATATCCCCCAAAACACCTTGCTGAAAGCTTGTTCCAGGCTAGGCTAAATACCCCCTTTTATTTATTTCTATCTTACTATATCACACAGAAATAATATACCACATATTTGTCACAGTCAATTTTTCAGGATTAGGATTTTGTATCTCCAGGAAAAATCATAGTTCTTGATTCCTAGTAGGTTTAACACATATTTTTTATACTATTGTATCCCATTTTATTTAGATAATGAACAGTAAACTGCAGTGAAAACTTCCTTGTAACTAGACATCCTTAATCATGGAGAAGACATTTTACTATTTGTTCAATAAATATTTATTCATCAAGTATCATGTGCCAAGCACTATGAAAGTTGTTGAGGATTCAATAATGAGTTAGTAGATATGGTCCCTGCCCTCTCAGGGGTCACAGTATTCAGAAGCTAGGGCCTAGATGTCTATGTATAATATGGGTATAATAGCTAACATAAAGTTCTGTATTATGCCTGTTGCCGCTCTCCAATAATCTTTGTCTACCGCCATATTTATTGAAGTCCACAGAGCAGTAAAAATCATTTAAAGTGGAATGACAATCAAAACTGTGCTAGTTTTAGTTGTGAATATGTGTTATTTACTCATGTAGGAAAAATATATGAAGAAATGGGGCAGAAATTGGAAAACTCTAGAGATCATAACTCCAAACTCCTTTTACATATTTTGAACTGAGTCCTCGGGATAGGATATAGCTTGTCTGAAGTCACCAGATGGGTTAGTGTAGGAGTCAGAGGACATCCTACTTCTCTTTGGTGTTCTTTGTTCTTGGAATGTTGCTTATGAATCATATTTTTCAGTTTGCTTTTGTAAGTTTTATTCTTCTTATATGGAAATACGAATGTCTTAGAACTCTCAAAACATTTATTCAATGCATAATGTTGAGTATTAGCCATGAGTCAAACATATATGACGCTACATATTATACTTCCTACCTCAGCTGTGCTTAGCATTTTCTAAATTCATCTAAAAGTTCATGCATGTTTTGTACACCTGAAACTAAAAAAATAAAAAAAAATCAAAAGAACAAATTGCAGATAATAAAACATTATCTAGCACTAAAAAAAGTTCATGCAACAATTAGTAATATTTTGATTCCAAAATGCTCTCAAGAATCATTTTTAATTAACACCCAAACTTAAATAATAAATTAATATTTCAGCTTGCCATCTGAAGTCAAATTGAATTCTCCATATAGAGAAAAGAATAGACCTAAAGAGTGACCGTAATAAAAAGATATGACTGTAAAAAGTCTGTTTAGCCTAAAATGATGAACAAGAGAAAAACAGTTGATGAAATGCAGTTGATGAAACATTGATGATGGGAAGCTGAGATAGATATTCTGAAATAAAAGCTCATAACATTAATGGTACATGGAATCTGAAGTTTCAATTTCAAAGAGTAACTTTTATTGAGAACACTTTTTTTATGGCAGGTACTGTGTTCAGCACTTTAATTACAACACTTTATTTAATCCTCACCATTGTCATATACTGCCACAAATAGGGAGGAATCAAAGGGCTCAAAGAAATGGTAGTATAACTTATTCATCTTACACAGCGAGCTTGAATAGGAATTCAACCCAGTTTGGCTTATCTCTAAAGATGACCTGCTCTAATTTGAATACTTATATTTCTCATTAGAGAGACTGCCCTACTTTCAAAAGTGGTATGTTTTCATTATATCAAATTATCAAAATTATTTGTGTAGAAAAACATATAAGCTACCAAAAACAATGAAAATAGAAGTTTCATTTGGACACACACACACACACACACACACAAAACCTTGACTGCTGATAAACAAAAAATTTCCTACGGAAGAAATTATTTCAACAGTAAAGTTTATTAGGAGAAATGATTCCTATGTAATTGAATTTTGGGTAGTTATTGAGAATCATGGCTTTATAAAACATAGTGACTTGATGTTACAAAATTGTTAATTATTTTCTCATTTTATTTGGGAAATAAAAAATGTACTTATAATTGGTTGAGGACTTAAAAATAAATTTGTTTAAACTTTGGTATAATTTAATAATTTTCCAGCAAGACAGATAACTTCTTTTAGAGAGTGGTATTTCTAAGTACATTGTGTGTGTGTGTGTGTGTGTGTGTGTGTGTGTGTGTGTGTGTGGTTTAAGATACGGATTATGAGATTTGGCCCAAATGTAGATATGACCATAAAAGAAAAAAAGGTGTAAAACCCAGATGGTAGAATTACACCAATAGAAAACCTTAGCAACTTCTTTACACTTACATTATTTTCCTCTAGAAGCTCTAATGATGTGATTTGCAAATGACAGCCCTATACCACCATTGGCAGAAGGAGGGGCTACCTCCTGAAACAAGTGATGAATGGGTAGATGAGTGGGTAGATGAGATGAGCACGCACAGAGAAAAGCAGCCAAATAAAGTACTTATTCTTCATTCTATGTCACCTATATGCTGCCTAAAATTCTCAGATGAATAGGTAGGAGTACGATATTGAAATATAGTATGTAAGAATAGATATTTATTCACCTTAGCTCAAATGTTACAAAGAATGTATTTTTATCTGTTTTGCATCACTTAGCAAATCTTTAACTGGAGCCACTGTTAAATCTAGTAATTTTAGTACAGGTGTGTAGAACCCAGTGAGAGGCTAGAAGAATCTAACCAATAAAACACCTTAGCATCATCAGCACTTCATATTTTAGATTTAAATATCCTATAACTTGGTGAAAAGTGTAAATATTCAGCCAATTCAAAGGTCTGACTGCATGTACTGTGATGGAGGTGATAGGTTCTATTCTGTGTGGGCCTCCAGCTGATTTGGCCCATCCTTTACATCTCTGGCACCGGCCTTTTTAACTCTCGCATTTGACGATAATAAAACTGGTGGTTCCTAGCAATATGGGCCTGTGCCAGTGCACTGACCTTCCATTGTATTGGTTTATAGGGTCTGTATAGCTGCAACTGACCATTTTAATCACATCTAAAGGACCCATTAACTCCACCTGCTTCTCCGAACTTCTGTACCTCCCTGGTGTCCCTTGGATTTCCCTGTTGGATATTTTGCATGCCTCAGATAGTCTATGAGCCATTGATAGTGCTATCTCAGCCCATCAATCGAGATACCTCTTCCTGCCCGTAACACTCACCATTCCCTTACCATGTTGGATGAATTGTCACATGGGATGAGAGACTTTCCTGAAAGGCTAACAGTTCCTTTCCTAGGGAAGCCCAGCGCTTTCCCTAAGGACTCCACCACCCATCCCATACCATCCTGTGCCAAGACCCTGGGTCCTGAGGAGCTGAGCTACTTCATGTCCCTTCTGTTTCCTTTTCTCTCAAGTATAAAAATTAAAAATACTTCATAGTAAAGATTATAACTACTACAGATTTTATTGGCAATCGCTTTTATACTTTCTCCTTATAATCCATGCATCTTTTTAAATCTACATTTCAATTTCATATGCAAGATACTACAGAAATTATTTCATATCAGATATATTTCAAATAGTTATAATTTATAAAATTCACAGTGATATCTGAGTATCCATTTATAAAAGGGATATTATAAGGAAAGGAAACTAGAGAGTAAAGGTCAAAACGTACGCAGAGTGAATGGATTTGTTCAGATTATTGAAAGAAAATTTGATGTGATTCCACTTTATCTAATGGGTTATACTGATGGACTTTTACTTATACTATCTTAGCATGAGTAAACATTCTGCCAAACAATAGGTGCTACTTTTTCCCCCATTAACCATATTGTGATTTTTATTAAGTTACATCTGTATGAGACATTCAGGACAAGTCTGAGAATAAAAGATAAATGAATTTTCTGTGGCTATTTATGAAACATAATCAAGAGCTTGCTGAATCTGCAAAGATAAACAGTATACTCATAATACCTGGAACAGCTATATATTTCATGTACCAACAATTGTCTTTCATAAATTGGTTTAGGTGTGAAGGGTAACTGGAAAGCTAAATTATAAAGCTAAACAGAATTCAAATGTCATCATTGATCATCAAATTAACACCAGATTCAATTTCTCCAAAATGTTGTAATTCATTTTAATGCATTTAATTTCTGTCTTTTATCAATTATTAATCATTTCGAATAAACCTGCCTTTACAAATGAGGAAGGCTGCACCTTAATTCTACTAAGCAGAATCAGAGAGGCACACTCATTATCTGTGTCTACAAACTAAAGCAAAGAGATTTTGATTATCCTGTGAATCAGGATGCAGGTACACGGCAAAATAGGGCAAATTAAAGTTCTTTCATTACTGAGTACACATAGCTCTTGTTTCTCTATCACCTTGGATACTGGCTTCAAAGTGCACCTATAATCTTGCACAGGGGCACAATATCATCTGAGGGTTGAGGCAGAAGAGAACTGATGCCAAGAGATACTGCAGTGGATACCTCAGCAGTTAGCTTTGGGATGTAACCTCGGTATAGCCTGTTTTGATAAATGACATGTTAGGATATAAACCAAATGCTACTATGGATATCTCTTTCTCTAAGGGTAGTCGAAAATACCACCTTTGAGAAATGAGTGTTATGTTGCTGTGGTTGAAAAACGATTCTTTAATAAAGAGTTATACTTTGAGCAAATATAGCAATTCAGACAAGATAGTGAACTCAACTAATATGAAAAAAACCTGCTACCAACACCTAGAAATGCTGGACAAAATATAACTTCAACAGAGATGAATCAGGTTATAAAAGGGAACCAAAAGCTGAGCTCAAAAGGAAAAAATAGAGGAGAGATGAGAAGTTGCTAATTGCCAGAAAAGAAGAGGAACTGAAAATCAAAGTGATAAGTGATGAGCTGAAGTGGTAGCTTACCAGTGCCTGGGGCCTGGTTATTAATGCTTTGACACAGTCAGGGCGAGGAGTTGAAATCTCACTCTAATAGGATTGAAAAGCAAGGTAAAAAGGGATTTTAGAGAAAGGTTTGTTAATTCTGATGGATGCCATGTATATCCAGTAGCTTTTGTGTACAAAAAATTCAGAGTAGCCATTTCTCAAGGACAGGCCCTGGTAGTTTACACAGTTCACAATGTGGGAAAGTTAAATAGCTTAAGTTCCAAAAATGTATACACACGTGCTGTAGTAAATGAAAACAAGCCTGAGATTCATGAAAACTTCATTATCTCTCTTTCTACCCCAACCTCCAGATTTGATCTCAATTCTCTTCTTTGGTTCCCTGTTATAACCTGATCATTTCACTATCACAACACAACATTCATATTGAATCTCTTTTTAAAAATGTTCTCCCCCTACTAAAATGGGAGATCTTCAAGGGCAAAGACAATGATTTCCTCACACGTGTCCCAGTGCCTATAGCACAGTACTTGGCCCATATTAGGCACTCAATACATGTTTGTTTGAACTAGCCTGTATTTGTTCACTTTGGTCATTTTTTCATCAAAAGAAACTCCTTGGACAATAGTAATTTCCTGTTGTATGCTACCTATTTCATACCTACAAAGGCAACAATAGGGACTTCCATGGATGGGGTTCAGAGAATCCACAAGATGCCTACAAGTCTGAACACAATACTGGGTGTATGTGAGATGGTAGAACATTCTTTTCAGCAGTGCCATCTTATGAGCAGAGAATTCTGATTGTCTCTTGCTTCTCTGTTGGAAGGAGTGTTACACACGTCCTTAGATATGTTTGACAGGGTGAAGGTTCAGCTTCACACAGAGCAGAATAAAAGGTGGTAGTTTATTTTTGAGAAGCAATTGTATGTCTTGATCGTGTCACTCTTGAAATGGCCACAGTTACTTTTTCCATAATGAAAGGTCTAATTGCTTTGGGTTCCAGTGTCCATTTTCAAGCTGGTCTGAGGCATTAGTGTCTGTCTCCATTAGCCTTTTGTATGATACTTTCAGTGCCAGCTCCATTACAAAAATGTTGATGGCCTGTATCTTGGCCTATGATAATTGGGTGCTTTCAATGTTTGAACTGCCAAGATGTTAATTAGCTCAATGTAAGGACTACATATCAACTTTTTATTTTCATTTTTATCTGCCAACATTATCTTCTTTTTAAGTAGATGTCTGCTGAAGTGTTTTGAGAGGTGCTTGTTTTTACAAAATAATCATCCTGGATTAGTGAGTTATGAACAGCTGCCTCAAGTGAGAGCTGATTTAGTCCATTACTCGAAGCATGAACCAAAACATTATTGGTGCACTGAGAATTTATGGCAAAATTCACTTTTGCCACGCTCTGACAACAGCAGGGTAAATCAAGGTGGTGCTCTGGGACTAAAGCAATTTCACTATTCATAGAACTTTGATATCTAATGGTTTCCTGATTAGGAGAGAGATGTTACACATAGCAAGAAGCAAGTCAATAGAAAAAAGGAAGCTAAGCTTCTTATGATTTCACTGTGAACATTTTGATTTTTTTTTGTTCCCCTTTGTTCAAAAAGGTTGATATTGTTAAACAGCATTTTGACTATAACAACCCTGTCTTCCATGAGATTAGGATTTCTAATTCATGTTCCAGCTTTCATCCTTCATTTTACTGATAGATTTAAGGATTCCAGATTGAGTTTGCTGAGTTGGCAGCCAGGCCAATAGTCATTAAAATTGAAAATGGCATGGCACCGACAGTAAAATCTTTGAGTGCATTTGGAACTCAGAAATGGCAGGAGCTGCCACATGGCGTGAATGATAGCTTCTATCCTGAAGGAGACAATCTATGCAGCATAATACCTGGGATAGGTAGACAATGAATGTTATATATTATAATCCTCATCAGTGATAATGAGGAAAATGCTAATAACAACAATGAAAGTAAATTCTTGTTGACACAGAAAGATAGTGTAATGTCTGACTCTCCGATTTAGTTATTGTTATGTTATCTTATATATCCTGGCAGAAAGCATTATATAGTGAAATGGGTTTGTACATAAAGATGTCAGGAGACTTGAGTTCTAGACCTGTTTATCACACAGGTCATTTCTATGGCCTTAAGAAAGTCAAATAATTTATCTGGGTGTCAGCTTCCTCAATCATAAAATGGGGATGGGAATGGGCATTAACTCTAAGTTAATAAGGTGAAAAAAATGTTCTAGAACTAGATTGTGGAGATGGGTGTGCAACTCGGTACCTTTACTAAAAAATATTGAATTATACACTTAAAATGGGTGAATATTATGGCATGTCAATTATGTCTCAATAAGTTTATTAAAAGATGAAAGTGCTTATTCATTCTTTCAACAAATGACTGACATATCCTGTTCTCAAAGAGATTACGATCTTAAAGAAGAGATTATCTCAAATTTTCAATTAGTCTTCCTTTTACCACAATATAATCAGTTCATTTACTCAATGCCAAGCTCTATTCTTCTAAGAACTTTATACACATTAATCCTTTATCATAACTATTATCATTCCCCTTTCCCAAATGAGGAGTCTGCTGTGCAAATTACCAGAAGTCACATTCCCCTTAAGTGACAGAGCTGAGATTCAAACGCAGGTCTTTTGGCTCTGTAGTGTGTTCCTCTTAACTAGTATCCTCAGGGGATTCTCAATGGTAATGTGTATAAAATCACAAGGTATTATGGGAGTTATAGAGAAAGGGCATATCACAACCTTGAATGGTCAGGAAAGGACTTTCAAAGGAGTTATGAAATATCTGCTAAAGGATTGAGTAAGAGTTTGCCACCAAAGAAATGGAGGTGACATCTGAGGAAATAGAATATATAAAAGCACAAATGCAAGCAGTCATAAGACTCTGAGTTCTCTTCCAGCTCTAAAAGTCTAAAATCTGGGAATAGATCGAAGTGATATAAGCAGACGTAATCTAAGAGACAGCTTTCAAAATCCAACAGAAATACTAAAAATGTCAAAAAAAGTTTATTACTTCAGGAAAGTTCCTTTTTAGCTTTATATATATACATACATACATACATACATACATATATATGTATGTATGGGATAGGTAGACAATATAGGTATACATGTACATATATGTATATGTGTATATATACATATATACATATATATGTATATGTGTGTGTATATATGTATATATATACATATATATATATGTATATATATATATATATATATATATATATATATATATATATATATATATATATATATATATATATATATATATGGAGCCCGTTGCAGAAGCAGCAAAAGGAGAAAATTTATTTGTTGTTTTACATGGTCTAATATTGCTGTTTTCTGGGAAGCAATTTTTCATGTTTGAGTTACCTGTGTAGAGAGGACAGTAAACATGACAGTACTTATCTGTTAACCGAGGGGAATCCAGGCTCAGCCATCTGGAACTCCTCAGGCCAATGTGAAATCATTATCTTTGTGTCCATTTCAGCCAGACAGGCAGGAGAAGGATGAGAAAGACATGAAGACAGCAAGTGTCTGAGGCAAATCCAGTATAAATTCAGTGGGGATTGCTTTATTGAGATAGCCTCATTTGCAGGCATATGGCCTTATAGCAAATTTTACCAAAATAATAAATGGTATAAGTGGAGTGCTGTAGCTTGGATTTTCTCTAATGTTTTTATTATCTTCCCTGTTTTTGAAAATATGCTTTTTTCATTTATTATTTTTTAACATCATCTGTTTATTTATCAATTCACCAAACTTTCTTGTACCTATTTCTGAATTGTTTGCTTTTAACTTTATTTCACCCTTGTTTCTGTATTTTGGGCTGCTCCTTTTGTTAATTTCTTAAATTAAAATCTTAGTTTATTAGCTCACTTTTTTTTTCTGCTTTGTCAATTAAAGCTTGTAAACCAATTGATTTGTCTTTCAACATAAATCTGGCCAATTTTTAAGTTTTAATACGAAGTTGTGACTAGTTTGATGAGTAACATCAATTTAGTGAGTATGCATATAAAGTTCTTTTTTCTTTAAGTTTTTATTTTCATCATGATCTGCTGACTCTCCCTTTCTCATCATTTGTTGACATCTTTGACAGATTTCATATCAATTTTGATGATTAACATGCACTGCAGTCATATGTTTATTAGGCAATTCTAGTGGAAATTTGGTAAGAACAGTGAAACGCATCAACTGAAATAACCATTGTGTGAAAGTGACAGGAAAAATCAACATAAGGAAAATAATTGGTTATGGGAAAAAGGCATACAAAATTATTGAAAATAAATAGTGCTGAGTATGTTTTATCTTACTGTATGAAATTGATATATGTAGCCACAATAGAATCTTTTTGAGAGAAATAACATGAAAAATTACTCAAAATAAATAAGTGCTGATTATATTCAAATTAGATTCAGAAAAGGGGAGAAACTTTAACCTTTTAAAATGATGGAACTCTGGGACCTTGAATCCAATGACATTGAAAGATTTGCTTTCTACTTGACTCTCTGACCATGAAAGACTACCAGCAGTCTTATTTGTATTGTTAGCAAAGCCCAAGAAATTTATGACTTTGGAAAGGAAGTCCATTCCTTGGAAACGTGAAGCGAACTCAACTTTGGGCTGAGATAGCATTGACCAATCTCAGTGGAATAAACATGGAATTTAAGAGATAGGAGAGAATACGGAAAATACCTGTAATGAAATAAATAATTGAATGCAGACTATGGTTGGTGAGCTGGAGGAAAGGGGATTTATAGATATGAATTCTGCCTCTCTTGCTTCTGTATTCCAAACCTAATATGGCTTCTACTTTATCAGCTGTCGTGCTGAAGTGGCAACCAACAAGTAATCAGATGAACTCTAGGAAGTCCAAAGCATGCTGAATTCTTATACACACTGAGCTGGTCATATAAGGGTGGATTTCACTGACTCCCATAGTTCACATGAATTTCTCACTCCCCTTCCATCCATTTTCTAAACAATACACCCCTTGACACTATTTATGATGTTACAGAGGTGAAACCTGATTGAAATGTGGATCCATGCTTGGTTCGAAGTTGCTGTTCGTACATTTTGAGCAAGTGTGATAAACAGATTCTGTGTTCCTCTAGGTGCCTCTCCATGTAAATTGATGACTGTTGCCCAGGGGAATGAACAGAACCTGAAGACATGAAGAGGGATTAGTTTAAGTATGACAAGGCCATAATCTGTAATGAGAAACATCTATCAGTGTCACACAAGAGAACCAAAGAGGGAAGACCCTCTTTGCTTGGAAAAGGTCTCCTACTCCATGGTTGACAGTTCAGGCCTCCTCAGCACAACACTACTTGTTTCCTCTGAAAAAGCTCTTTTATTCAAATTTGACAAACTAATTACTGCTACCATTTGGCTTTGAATGACTCAATTATGGCTGCAGTCACTTCATTTAGTAATTACTAAAATTATGGTTTGGGCCCAAGTCCAGTTCTGTCTTTCTTTTCTTCTCCACAGAAGCAGAGAGAGCACTTTTATAGAAAAATAGATAGTGATTCAGGAGCCAGGTTGTAACAATTTATTTTAAATGACCTTAGTCAATGGAAACATAAAACTAAACAACCTGGCTTGAGAATAGGGTTCATTCTTTTCTTGCTCTTTCAGAAACCCGATGCCCTGTAACTGTAGGCTTAGTTTAAATGGATAATTCTAGCCACTTCATGGATGAAGTAAAACCTGTGTTTTCCACTTACTCTTGGCCTTATGCTAATCTCGTTAAAATTTATTAACTGATTATTAATCCATGGTGCTTTGGTTTAATTAAAACAAAGATTCTAGGTTCTAACACCTCCTTCCCAGGTTGGTTTTGGAGAGAAGAAAGCACTGGCGAAGCACACAGATTTTAGAGATTCTGAGGGCCTAGTTTTACTTGGTTTGGAGACATTATCAGAGTTTTATTGATGAAATCATTAGGCATATAGCAGACAATGTTTAGTCAAGTAAAGAACATTGGCAAGTTTCAAATTATTTTTATTATTTTTGTCCTGTGTAACCTTGGTTAAGTCACGTAATTTCAGTAGTGTTCATTTCTTCAGTCTCTAACCAGGGATTAATATGAGCTACTTCCCTCATGGGTTTTTGTGAGACTCAAATGAAGTACCAAAAGAAATAAAAAACAAATGCAGCAAATAGAAAACAGTTAAAAACATGGCAGACATTAAATCAACTATATCAATAATCATTTTAAATGTGAAGGGTCTAAATACACCCATAAGAGATAGAGACTGTCAGAGTACATAGAAAAGAAAAAACAAGATCCAACTATAAGTTACCTATAAAAAAATCTACTTTAAATATAAAGACTTAGATTAAAAGTAAACAGATGAAGAATGATATACCATGCTAACACTAAGCAAAAGAAAGCTGAAGAGACTATATTAATTTCAAACAAAGTAGGCTTGAGAACAAGGAGATTTTTCAGAAATAAAGACAAATATTATATAATAAAAAGGGGTCAGTTATCCAAGAAGATATGCACTTAACAAGAGAACATTAAAATATATGAACCATACACTGATAGAATCGCAAGAAAAAAAAAGACAAACACACTATTATAACTGGACTCTTAAATACCACCACTCTTTCAGTAATTGATAGACAAAACACGCAGAAAATCAGTAAGGATATAGTTGACCTGAACCACACTATCAATCAACTTGATCTAATTGACATTTACAGAATACTCCATTCAACAATAGCAGAATACACATTCTTCTCAAGTTCACATGGAACATTGACCGAGATAGAATACATTCTGGCTCATAAAATACGTCTTAACAAATTTGAAAGAATAGAAATCATACAAAATATTTGTGAATTTGCCTACTCCTTAAAATTTATTTGTAACTCCAAAATCAATGCTCATAGTGTTTTCATGGTCATTCATGGACATGGAAAGAGTGGTGAAAAATTTGAGTGACCCAACTCACACATTCCCAGCTGAGTTTGAACAAACTGAGGCTCTGCCCTCACATTTTAGTTCTCATATTATAAACAAGTTTTCTTTTCACAGTCTGTTTGGTGCCATGTTTTTTGCATTGTTGTGTTTTTGTTGTTGTTTTATGACTTTGCTGTTTAAACTGACCTCCAAGTATAATGCTGAATGCTATCTAGTTTTCCTAAGTGCAAGAAAACTGCGATGTGCCTTACAAAGAAAATATATGTATCAGATTAGCTTCATTCCGGCATGAGTTATAGTGCTGTTGGCTATGAGTTCAATGTTAATGAATCAAAAATATATATTAAACAATATGTCTTTAAACAGACACAAATAAAACAAGGCTATATATTCTTACATAATGAAAACGTGATGGAGACTTGAAGGAATCTAACCTTGTAATTTTCCTAGGAGAAATGGTTAAAAATTCACCAATTCAGTAACATATAAGCATCTGAAAGAGAAACTTGAATGGCTGTCTCTTATGTTCTTCCTTACCCTCTTCCTCCCTCTTATCCTTCCTCCAGTTCTCCCTTCTCTCTCCCTAGCAACAGATATTTATTGAATATTTTTACTGTGCTAGGCATAGTGTATAGATGAGATTATCTCTTTAGGGCACCTCATTACTGATAAGCATTATGTTATACAAAGTACTTTTTGCATCTATTATTTCATTGAGTTTTCCATAAGCTTCATTTCACAGATGAGTAAACTGAGACTGAGGGGCATATGTGAACTTACCCAGGGTAATAGTAGAATGAGAACTCATGTCTGTACCATTCTTTAGTCTATATATTGCTGACATAGGTATGAAGGTTATGGGGATATGTGGTTCTATTTTGCCCTACAGTTACAAGGGTATCAGAAATGGTGTTTATTTTAGATTATAAAAATCACACAAAATACATTTTTTTTAAAAGGCGATACACTATCTTGGGAATTCATAATGAAATCTACTCAAATAACACTAAAATGAGTGTTCAGTTGAAATAATAATAGGTACCAAGCATTAATACCAAATAGATCATCTATCCCCAAAATATCCGGCTAAATTGGTTTCATCCCGGATCTGAGAGAGCTTGAATAACCTTGGTACACATGATTAAACTTAAAAGAAGCATAATAGTGAGCATATACATATATACAGTGACCTTCCAAATGTGTTGTTTGTATTAACTGGTATTAGCTATGAAGAATAAAGCCCCCCCCACACACACACACACAAATAATACACTTTAATAATTTTGGTCCCAAAAACTTGGTACGCAAACAACTAAGATGTTAATTAACCACCTTATGTACACGCTAATAGTTTATTCATATCATGCATTTAAAGAGAAAGTGACAATGTTCTTACTAAATAATTTAAATACAAATATTAATATTAGATTAGCAATTCTCCTTTGTGGAAATCATTCATCAGGAAAACCTATATCCCACCTACTGCTCTCTTCTGAGTCAGATCACTTGTTGCAGTGTTGGCTCTGACTGGTCTATTAGAAAACTGAAGAGTCTGGCAACCACTAAGTCACAGCCCTGGATCCTGTCTTATTCAGGGCTTGCATCTAAAGTCCCTTGGGAGACCGCTGGGAAACATAAGATACCAAGCTTCATGGACTACTTGGAGCTGTCTCTCCCTTTCCCCAGTCCACAACAGAACTTCTTTTTTGTTCTAAATTCTGTCTCTAAGGAAAACAAAAACAAAAACAACAACAACAACAACAACAACAAAAACCAAATTAATCGAGAAGCTAAGATTCTAATGAGTGTGGACACATTGAGATCCTCTAGGAAGTAAATTTGCTAAATAATGTACTTTCTTTTTTTTGCTTTTTAAAAATGAATGAAGACTTGGGGAAAGCATTACTTCTGTAAAGGATAGCTTGAAACTTCAAGATAATGGATAAAAGTTATGTGCATCCTCCATACTGATTTTATTTTCTGATTGTCTTAGGAGCCAAATTTGTTCTCTATTATTTCTGTGGACTCATGCCTATAATTGCTTATTTCTTGATTGTTAGTGATTTTTGATTGTTAACTCATTTAGAGAAAATTTGTCATGAAACCTGGATTTAAATTGTGTTCCTCCTGGGAGAATGTGTGTTTGCTTCTGCCAGCTGTCTGGGGACACTGCCAACTTCAAAAAAAAAAAAATTCTTTTGAGGTTTTTGGGAAAACTCACTGAATTTAGTATGCAGACTTACTTAATTGTTTCTGGTTACAAAGTCTCAGCTAAGATTTTTTGCTGACTCTTGTATGGGTGACTTTTTTTTTAATTCACCTTTTCAGTGAGAATGTAGATATTTGGGTACACAGATATATGCAGGGGCCTCCAATTAGACATTTAACTTTGGACAGAGTCCATTCTTAGTCTCCTGCCATCCACAGCTATCAGATCTGACTATCAAAATTGAAACTCAAGGACACCAGACATAGGCAACTAAGTGATATGAGAGTTTACTTCCCTCTGTAGATTCCTATTTACCTTTAATTTTTTTGCCTCTGAGAATTTCACTAATTTCCTCTCAACTTAGATATATCTATAATTGACCATTGTAGCTATTATTACTCTGTTCGTCCTAGTGGGACAGCTTTTCAAGGTGTCTAGTTCACAATACTGCCAGAAAGTAATGACTGTTCTCTAAGATTTTATAATCTTTTTATAAACTAACTCTATATTAACTAACTTTTTTTTTCAGTTAACAATATAAGTCAGCCATCTTTCTTGTATCAGTATGTATAGATTTGCTTCCCTTTTTTTTTTGAATGGCCATTTACTATTATACACTATGGGTAAGCAGTCATTTATTTAACAAGTTCCCTAATGATGGATATTTAGGTTGTTTTCAGTTTTTTGCTATTACAAAAAATAAACAATGAACAATATGTTTGCAGATTTGTATATCTAGATTAAAGCTCTAGAGTTAGAATTGCTAAGTTAAAGGATATCATATTTAAATGCTAATGTTTATTTCTAATTTGCGCTTCAGAGTTTGATACAACTACTTTGAGAGAGAAAGAGAAAATCAGTGTGCCTGAATCCCTATTGCCTTGGCCGTGCTGGGTTTAATTGAGCACATTACTACTAATTTGAGAGAACAGTTTGTCTCTTAACTTTATTTTAGAATTGATTCCATGGGGACAAACAGTACAGAAATTTACCTGGAATGTTTCTAATAGATATTTCTCATGCCAGATGAGGAACTAATTTCAACCGATTTTCCTCACATGTGACTATGAAATAGAATCTGTTCAGAGAAATGCCATTAGATTTTTCATCTGATTGTGAGTGTCCTAACTGCTTAGAGAATACTCAGAAAGAGTCTGATCAGAATCCTTGTCTTAACAATAGTGGTAATCACTCTTCATATTTAAACTCAAGAAAAAAATCCAAACCCTCTTCCGGTGTACAGTGTTGTTCTACCTGGACAGAAAATGACAACAAAAAAGACTCAGTGATTTTTCCCTCAGAGGAGGAAAGCTATGTGCAGTCTTCTCAAAATAATCCCCTCAGTCTGAATCCTGAGGGCATTACAAGGAAAATCAGACCGCGGAGAGAGCTGACTGTTGAAGAATTACTGAGGGAGATTGGGGATAGCTGGAGGTTTCAATCAAAATCTGTATCGGTGGGCCGCTTTACAGTTCAGGTGGTAATGAAGTTCAGAAGAGCTCTGTGTTATTCTGGAATATGGCTGACATATGCCCAAGGCTACAGACTTGAAAAAACACTTTTCAGCTAGTTATTTCAAGAGAAACCCTGGTTGCCTACACCGGCTGGTCCCCTGGCTGAAACGGGAATTAACAGCTGTTTAGGGAGATCATGCCTACACAGTGAAGAATACTCTAAGCACCATTCTCCATCACATGACAGAATATAATCTGGAGAGTGAGTTCTTTATTCACCTCCTGGAACCTTATCTCCAGCAACACACCCAGTATTTTCTGCACGAGTATATCAGTTTTGTTCATTCACCTTATAACATGGAGACCTATGACCAACAAGCCATCTATCAATGTTCTGCTTCACCATGGGTAAAAAAGAAGTCCATAGCATCTGTTCCTGTTTTGCCTTTGCCTAAGGATCAGGCCATACTGGCATCTCAACATGATACAGGGCAGTCTGAAAACACCCATGGCCACTGGAATAATAAGTGGAGGCCTCTGTCAGGCTTGAAACAGTTTCCAAACAGTAATTCTTCCTTGAAGGCTTTTGAAATCCCACTAGTCCATCATAAAACAGCAAGCGAAATCCATGCTTGGATCAAAGACAAACCAGAAACAGACGATCACAAAGGCACAATTTCTACTAATAATATGCTCCTAAACTGGGCTACAACAAGGGAAAAAGGCCCAGGCTTACTGGATTGCAAGCAAACTGTTCAAGAGAGGAAGATAGAAGGGATAGAATTGGTTTCTGGTCATATCCTGGATCTGGGAAAGGGTGAAACAACTGCACACACCTTTAGTTCCCCAGCAGTTTTTAATCAGGGGAAGCAATGAAAGAATAGTCTAAAAGAAAGAAGGGTTTTGAGCCTCGTCCAGCAAATGAATTTCCAGAAAAAAGAACCAGAAAAAAACAAATACTCTGATGCTTCGCCACAGATCTTTCAAAAACAATTGCCCAGAGAGACTTCCTTGATAAGTTGCAAGTCCAGAAAGAGGGATCCCTCTTGGAGCTACATTTCATAAACTGCCCTTTCTTCTAAAAGAGATGGTAGAAAGCTGGGCTCTTTCCGAAAAAAGAGAAGGAAATGCAGACAATCCTCCCAATTTGCAGAAGTTGGCCCACACTCCAGTAGAAGAGTCCAAAGACAATCAAGGTCCAGGACACACAGATCCAAATCACGGTGTGTCAGACTGCCAAAGAGATCTGTAAGCAGAGAACCAAGTAATCCCTCTCTGAGAAGTCACAGAAGTGAATACTTCACCCAGAATACATGCTGTGAATCCTCAAAAGAAAAGAATATGCACGACTATGAACCAAACTATGGGAGGGCATCTCCAACCACAGTCCAATACATGAAGTTCCTTCAGCTGCTGGGAAGAGACCCAACTGTCCTTCTAGAAGTGAAGGTGCTTCCCAAGCTGGAAGCCACTGTAACAGTCCCATGTGCTTACAGACTGAGAAACACAGATCCCCAAATAAACAAGAGATGACAAAAAAAAAAAAACACACAACACGTTTCCTAGAGCTAGAAAAACCAGAGCAGTTGGACACACACACACACACAACAAAAACAAAAACAAATGCCAGTGTCCAGATATATAAACCACAGAGGAAGTCAGCGATTAAGTGGGGATCTGAATGCTGTAAGGCAAGTGATTAGTCTTTCTGAGTGTGCACCTTCCTGCAGGAGGCAAATCCAAAAGAAAAAGAATTCGAGCCTTCAGAAATGTCACCTGGCTGAACATAAAGTATTAGAAATACAGAGGTGCAAATTGTTTTAAAAGGCAAATCAGTCTACTCGACTAACCATGAAGGATCTTTGAAAGTACGAATATAGTCTGAAAAGGATTCCTAGAGATTCATCCCATCACTTCGTAACTGGAACTAAAACCCTGATGATTAAATTCAAAGCTTCATTTGGAGACAAATGCATATTATTAAATTGGTCATATATATAAATATTATTGCTTTCTGCCTTTTTTTTGTATGAATTGAATTCTTAAAAAATTTGACTGATTTTATTTTAGTCAAAAAAATTATGAAGATTGTGAAGACTTATGAAGAGTATGAAGATTGGCTGCCAAAAGTTGCAAACACTGCACTAACAATAGGAGCATACGTTACTTAATACAAGTTATGCATATTAAGTATTAATAAACACAAGTGTTATTAAAAAACATATACACTTGAAACCTGTATAATTTTAATAACCAATGTCACCCCAATAAATTTAATAAAAATTATACACAAACACACATACACATGCAGGAGCATGCATATATAGAGAAGGTGCCCAAAAAAATGTATACACATTTTAAGAAAGGAAAAAACTGAATTAAAATTGTAATGCTCAATATATACTGATAACAAAAGATGAATACAAGTCATGTTTGACTTCCGCAATTATAAAGAGGTGCTCAAAAAGGTTACCATCAGCGTATTTTAATACAGTTGTTTTCCTTTCTTAAAATGTGTAAACATTTTTTGGCATCCTCTGTATATATATTACAGATCTGGAAAATAAGGGGCAAGGTCACTGTCTTAAGATATAGTTATTGCCTTCAAGTATTTAACAATCTAGTTTTGCAAATAGCTGTAAGTAGGAAAATGAACGTTGATGGGATATTTAGCACTGCCTTCCCATCTTCCTACCCTGAAAACTGTGCCTTCACATACTCTGACATCTGGATATCTCCATTAAAAACTGCCATGTTTTAAGATAACAGTGATTCCCTACCCACTGTTACCTGGTCCAGTGGTGGAGACTACACCTAAGCCAAGCTAATTACAGTATTTTGCCCCTCTGGTCACATAATGAATCCAGTGGTGGTCAAGTCATAGCACTTCCCTGAGCTTTTTCAAACTGGTTCTGATGAAAAGGGTCATTCTCTTTCTCTAGTGGAAGAAGGTAAAAGGTTTGAAGCTTGGATACTATTTAGAGCTATAATTCTCAATTTGTGAAGAAAGTCAGTCTGACATAAGAAAGGAGAAAGCTAACAAAGAAAAGTGAGGTAAGCCATAAGGAGAGAGTCTTGGAGTCAGGACCTGGATTTTCTAGAACTTGAGCTGCCATGTTGCCCCTCTTTAGGTTTTGTGAGTCAATACATTTCCTCTCTAGGATTTCCAATTATTTGCAATCAGGCAATTCATTGTAAAGTGCAACAATGGAAATCTGTGGGAGAGTAGACAGGGAGCAACAGTTCTCTTGGGGAGATCTCTGAAGGCCTCTTGGAGAAGTGATATATAAATGTGTAATCTGGAAGACTGAGTAGTAGACTTCCAGGTGAATGTACTGGCAAGGGCTAGCAAGAAAAATGGGCAACTTAAAAAAGGAAGAAAACTAAAATTTTCTAACGCTTTCCCTCCATCGTATCTGGGAAATTCAGAGAGATACACTGAGAAAAGAGGCTAATGCCAAGTTGTTCACAGGAATGAAACCTGGCTTTTCTGTGTCCATAGCAGTCATGAAGCAGTAAACATAGTCCATTATCAATTATGAGCTAAACCTTTTATGGTAAAGATTAATGGGAATATACGCAAAGTCCTGAAATTAGGAAAAGGGAATTGCCATGGTCCCAAGTCACAAAAACTTAGCAGTAGTTAACATTAAAAAAGAAAGTAAAACTGTTATTGCAGTCAAAAGAGTACTTATGAATCAACGATGTTTGGCTGCATTCAAAGATGTAAAGAATTTCTCTGGGTAGAGACAATGAAAATGGATATCTAAATATCTTCAAAAACATGAATGGATGTTCTCTAGAGAAATATATTTCTTTGGGTGATTTAGGAAATAAATTGGGCTTCATTCAAGGAGAAAGTTACAGGCAGGTAATTTTTGTTTAATCAAAGACAGCGTATCCTATTAATATAGTCACATGGTTCCCATTAGCGTGGACATACTGTAAATCAACAGGCCAATAGAGGAGAGCTCTCGTCCTTGGAAGTGTTCATGCTTGGCTGAATCCCAACAGTGTGGGAAATTTGACGGGATGTTTTTATAAATCCCCATTTAACGCAGAGATTCCAAGATTCATTAAAGAGTCACAGAAATTTGCTAATGAACCAAAAATACCGACATTTAAATAGAAAAACAACTTTTCTTGGATGGGAAAAAGGAAAACACACATTCAAAGATAATACAATAAATAATATTGGAAGTTTACCTTTTGTGAGGCACACACACATACACACACATGCACACACACACTGTATGAGATATTATTTGAGTCCACATTTTACAGGTGAAGGAAATTGTTACTTGTTGAAGGGCGCAAAGCTGGTAAGTTTTACAGTCTGGATTCATACCCAGATGGCCCTAACTCCAGAGACACTGATCTTAAATCCAACTTGACACTGCCTACTTTTTTGTTGCCGTTGCTGTCCTTCTCAATTAACTACTATCTTTCATACCCTCCGGTGAACACATTCACAAACATTATGTCATTTTACCTTTACAACAAATGAATAAGGTTGGATTAATTATGCCTGTGTCTTCAATGAGAAAAACAAGTTGCAAAGAGGCAGTATCATAACAAGCCAAACTGTAGGTCTGACCGCCCATGCTTTGTGTTTATACAGCTTATCAAGGTTGACTGAGCTTGTCAAAGCTAACTCAAATATATCTATGACCCTTACTCACCTAGTCTTCTCTGCTGTTGAGAGCACTATTTCACTCAAAACCCAGAATACTAATATAACCATACAGGGTATGACATTCAGGGGTCACTTCTACTTATTTGTAAGAATAAAAGCCAATACCTCTTTCCCAAGTTCACCCTGAATTGTCCTTTTGAGGGGAATGGGGCCCATTTCAGCCAACAGGGAGGAGGCAGAAATGATTTTCAATATATAGGCTTCCGTTCATACGCATCTTCTATGGCATGTGGCTCAGCTAAAACACTGAAGCCCAGGGTCAGTTTTCATCTCTGTCCTTGACTCTAATGCTCTTTGGGCTGATCCTCCTTGAGGTACATTTCATTACCTGATAATATGCAGGTAAGCAGAAATGAGGTTTCTGAAGATACTAGAGTCATGTCAGGTATGAATATTTCAAATCTTCCTATTGTGCATATTTTAGCAAATGTGTATTTATTAATCCCCACAGCTCCTGCTTAGGGAGGGCCTTCCATCTGTGCTCACTGGAAACATTAGTGTAATCCCCCTAACAGGTTTCTCTGCCTCTGGGCTCTCTCTCTTCACATTATCATCCATAGTGCTACAGTTATTCTAATATACAAACTTATTTGTGTAATTTCCCTGCCAAAGATTCTCCATTGGTTCACTATTGCACAGAAAATCAAATCCAAATTCTTTAATCTTGCATCTTAGGACCCTATGGCCCCAATCCACTCCTATGCATATATCCTTTTGTCCTGAAAGACAAAAAACACAAACACAGACACACATAAACATGTGTATTATACACAAGGACATACATACACACATCCTTATGTCTGCATACATCATTTGTACCAATGGAATAGATTGTAACTTCTTTGCTTTAGACAAATTACGTTCCCTTCACAACAGTTATTCCAGTGTCTTCCATATAGAAAGTGTTTAATGAACACATTACCTCTAATTGGTCTAATGCTATTAAACTGTATGATCTTGGATAAATCAATTAACTTCTTTGCAATTCTGTTTTCACCTCAGTTAAATGAAATTGATTCCCTCACTTTTTGAACCACTGATTTGGCATTCTGGAAAACAATGCCACAGACTTACACCTGAACCTTCTCATACTTCATGTTAGTGGTTTGGACTGGATTCATGTTTCACACTCACCAGCATTTCTTTCAAATCACATTTCTGAGGTCTTTGGAGGATTGTCAGGTTTTTACTAGCCTGTAATATAATTTAGACTTGGCAATACTCTGCGAGAGGATTTTTTTTAGATTTCTTTCAATTTCTCATATTCTATCAATATTTGAGTTTTGGATTTAATTAAGTTAACTTGTCACTTCAAAATGACTATTGAGGGCCGGCCCGTAGCTCAGGCTGTTAGAGCTCCATGCTCTTAACTCCGAAGCTGCCTGTTCGATTCCCACATGGGCCAGTGGGCTCTCAACCACAAGGTTGCCAGTTCAATTCCTTGACTCCCGCAAGGGATGGTGGGCTCTGCCCCCTGCAACTAAGATTGAACACAGCACCTTGAGCTGAGCTCCCGCTGAGCTCCTGGATGGCTCAGTTGGTTGGAATGTGTCCTCTCAGTCACAGGGTTGCCAGTTCGACTGCCGCGGGGGATGGTGGGCCGTGCCCCCTGCAACTAGAAGACAGCAACTGGACCTGGAGCTGAGCTGCGCCCTCCAAAACTAAGACTGACAGGACAACTTGAAGCTGAATGGCACCCTCCACAGCTAAGATTGAAGGGACAACAACTTGACTTGGAAAAAAGCCTTGGAAGTACACACTGTTCCCCAATAAAGTCCTGTTCCCCTTCCCAATTAAAAAAAAAAAAAAGAATGATGCTTGCTGAAACAGGTAAGCTCAATGTTAAAAAAAGAAAGACTACTGAGTCATCAGAAGTGTTGTATAGTTAAGTACTGATAACAAATTTTATCATATTATTAACTGAGCCCAAATAATATTTTAGGACATTGTAGGACATTGTTTGGAAATACTGTTGTATGCACTTTTGTCTTATTGATAAATCACTTATTAATGTAAGTTATAATGTATCTGAACACAGGTAGCTTCAACAGTTTCAGTAATGTTCAATTGTGAAGCTGCTTAGGGAGCTGACAGGTATATATTTTTATGTTAGACTTCATAACAAACAAACATATTATAAATACTATTTTTATGCACCAAATACTGTGCAAAAATATTTTGAAATATGGAGATTCTGTATATACACTTATTTATCAGAAACTTAGAAGAAGAATAGATACTACACTTGAGCATAAATATAGTACATGGATGTTAAAACCAGCAGGGAACAGCTGCAACAGCCTAATTGCTGATACAAGGTGTTGAGCCCGTTAATGCTTTCTCAGGTTGTGTCTACCGCAGCAAGTGCTGTACTTTTTTTTCCCCCTCAAATGTGATCCAAGAGCCCATGATGTAATGATACCGGTGGAATGCCATTTCTTCAGTCAAGCCAGGTCCTTGTCCATTTTCATATTGACTTCTTAGCTTAGAATGTTCTTGGCTCTACTGCTGTTTAGACAATACTTACTTTCTAGAATCCATTCAAGGGACACCTTCTCTTTGAAGTTTTATTTGATATTTTCCCTGATGCCAAACTGTTAGCAGTGAACAATGACTTCCTTGGTGTCCCCATACAAACTTGTCTTATAATACCAAAGATACTTATTTTGACTTTTTATCTTACGTGTCTGAAGCTACCCTCCCCTTCCTCCTGCCCCAAGAATGAGAGCTTCTTTAAGACAAGTACCAGGCTGGGACATAGTAGGAGCTTAGTGAACACTGAATGGATAAATAAATAATGAAGGATACAGAACAAAGTCTTAGGCATGAGCTGAGTAGGATTATCAGTTGTAAGAGCCATCATGAGGAAATAGTAACTCAAAGTGGTGTCCCTGCCATGAAATCCAATGTGACTCATTTCGATCACTTTTATGTATAGAACCAAAGGTCAGTCATTGTGCCCAAACAAGGTAAATCTCAAGGAGATTCTAAAGGATGTCCTTTGATAATTATGTATGTATTAACATGAACTACTCTATCTGCTGCATCAAAATGATACTAGCAACTTGATAGAAATTCAGAATCTCAAGCTCTAACCTGAATCAGAATTTTAATATTCATTTTAATAGTATCCCCAGTGACTCATATCCACATTATTTTGAGAAATACTTCTTTAAAATAACAGATATGGGGCTGCACTCCAGCTAGAAATTATGCTTTTATCCAAAATTTTAAAATACATGTCTGCTATCATGTACTATCCAAGAGTTGTGACGATGGTACACAAGATTTTAGGTTGAATAAAAAAATTGAGGTAGTATAAACAGAATCTAAGTTTATGTAATTCTTCATTATTTATAACCACTTGAATGAGTTCTCTTTCAGAAATATATGTAAGTAGATAGATAGATAGATAGATAGATAGATAGATAGATAGATAGATAGACAGACAGATAGATAGATATAAATGGATAGGTATAACTTTTACATTTTATGTGTCAGAAGCAGATGGACTATTCTATACATGAAATGTGTGTGAATGTACATTCACAGGCAGAAATACACTGGTAGGGTATGTTTATGAAGACCATTAGAACTAATGAAGAAAGCTTTAGGAAACACAAACTTAACTAGAGCATTTAAAAAGTAGTTAAAGAAACAGTATAGCATAGCAACTAAAAGTACAAACTCCAGAGCCTTATTCTATACATACTAGCTGTGTAGCTGTGGGAAAGTTATTTAAAACACTTCTTCCTCAATTTCCTCATCTACATATGAGGATAATAATAGTATCTAGCTCAAAGGGTTGTTGTGAGCAGTCAATATAGTAAAATGCTTAAAACAGTGCCTGGCACATAGTGACATAAAAGGAATGACAATTAAGTTCACGAACTCATCTTAGAAAAAGTGCTCCATACCTCCTTGCTGAATATCACTATGGTTACCTTCGAAGTGCTCCCCTTGGGAAGCTATCCACTGATGCCAGTGCCTAGTCCACCATTCAAAGCAATTTTGGAACTCTTTTTCTGGAATGGCCATCAGAGCTGTCATCATATTACCCTTGATGTCCTGAATGTCATCAAAATGTCTTCCTTTCAAAATTTCCTTTATCTTTGGATAAAGAAAGAAGTCACTGGGGGCCAGATCAGGTGAGCAGGGAGGGTGTTCCAATACAGTTATTTGTTCACTGGCTAAAAACTCCCTCACAGACAGTGCTGTGTGAGCTGATGCTTTTTCGTAATGCAAGAGCCATGAATTGCTGGTGAAAAGTTAAAGTTATGTAACTTTTTTCCCGCAGCCTCTTCAGCACTTCCAAATAGTAAACTTGGTTAACTGTTTGTCCAGTTGGTACAAATTCATAATGAATAATCCCTCTGGTATCAAAAAAGTTAGCAACATCATTGCAACAAGTTCACGAACTTAATTGTCAGACCTTGTGAATAGCTGTAGATACAGATATAGATCATATAGATACAGAGGATATTGATGTAGATATATATATTTATACATATGTAAATATATATACATATATATATTTGCTCTTTGCTATCATTTAGACCTACAGATATAGATGATATAGATACAGATGATATAGATATATACATATAGATATACATAGATATACACAGATATATTTGCTCTTTGCTATGGTTTATTATCATTATAAAGACTTGGCCTATGAGAGGACGCAGTTTGGTCTGGACACAGGAATTGGCCCACCATAAGATTTGAAGAGGCAGAGAACAAAGGAGGGCAATTAGACAATTCTGATGTGATGAGCATGATTGGGATTCTGAGCATAAATAATCAGGAAATAGGATACTCAGGAGGGTCTGGCTACCACAAAGGGAACAGAGAGGTAAAGAAAAGAAGGAAACTATCAATTATTGAGCACATTCAATGTGTTGGGACAGTGCCAGCAGCCTATATACATCTACCTCTATCTCTATCTGTTTCTATCTTTATTAGCTAGTTTAATCTTTAACTCATTGATCAGGTCTTTCTTGTTAACCCTGTATTACATATGTAGAAACTGAGATGCAAGGAAGCTAAATGAATTATTTAAGATTTAAAAAAAGTAGAAAGTGACAGAGCTTGACTTGAACAAAGTGCTCCTTAGATTTAACCATCCTACACTTCACACTTAGCTAAAGTGAAACCACTTGTTTAACAGTAGGAAATAGGCTAATTCTTTCCAATATGATTTAAGTTCTTTTAAGGATGATGATGATGATGATGATGATGGCCGACACTGATATATAAGAACTAAATCAGTCTTAAGCAGTATCCTTGGGTTACCTCTTTTAATCTTACTCAGAACCCTTGAGGAAGGTATTATGATTCTATTTTTCAGATAAAGAAACCTAAGCACAGAGGACTTAGGGAACTTGCCCAAGGTTATACATGTGATAGTAGCAGAGCTGGGCTCTTAGCCCCAGCAGTATGGAGCCAGTGTCCATACTCTTAACCATCACACTGCACAGTCTCCTATTAAAATAGCAACTATACAACATGTTGGAGGAGGGGCAATGAATTTATATTTTTTAGCACCTATTGCATATTAGAGTACATGCTTCCATATTTAATTTTCACCACCATGATGCGAGGTCAGGAACAGTGTTGAGTATATGAGTAGGAGAAATAGAAGTCCCTGAAAATAACCATGTTTTAGTTAAATTAGAATTCAGAAAAATAAATCTCTTAATCAAGAGTCAGCAAAATTTTTCTGTAAAGGGCAGATAGTAAATATTTTAGGTTTTGTGAGAATATGGTCTCTGTAACAAGTACTTATCTCTGCCATTGTAGCATGAAAGCAGCCAAAGATGATATATAACTGAAATGGTGTGGCTGTGTACTCATAAAACTTTATTTACAAAAATGGTTGATGGGCCAGATTTGGCCCATGGTCCATCATTTTCAGATCTTTGTTCTTATCCTTCAAGTACTAAAAAGAACATACCACTTTTCATTTATGGTTACCAGATAGTACAATTCATGATAAAGAAAATATGCTATTGTGTAGGAGTCTGTTTCTTAAGAATTAAATGAAGTAGAGAGAGTGAACTATAAAATATTAGTGTTACAAAGGGCTGACTCTGCCAATGGTTTATTTTTGCAAAGGCAAATATTTTAAGAAATGTGGATGCTTTGTCTTATTCTACAAATCACAGGTAACCACGGATCATTAGAGCCAGCGATACCACCCTGGAGAGGATCATATAATTACGAAAAAAAGTAAAAAAAGAAAATATTCTTCAAAAAATGGTACCAAAACGTGGAGTCAGAATGAAATCATGGATTGTGTCCCCCACATTTCCTTTCTTTATTTTTCATCCTATCACCAGGCATTTATAATAATTCCATGATGAAAATTATAGTTATTTCATCTTGAAAGATATATTGCATCCATGTGTGGGCCAAGTGATTTAATCTTGACTCGTGCTCTCTGAAGGCTTGTTTGATGGGTTAGTGATTGGTCATATATTTTGCAACACTGCTATTAAATCCACTGGGAATTAACATGTTAAATCCATAATCATGCTTTATTACCTGTATAATCCTGGGTTAACGGCAAAATGAAGTTGATTCATTTTTCACATGTTCGCCAAAGTGAAGTCATATTTTCCCCCTTAACTAGTAATTAACCTTTATGCCTTTATTAACTACTTTATTAAATTTAAATGAAATGTTTATTGGTAACAGTTCATGGGAAGCGTAAACCACAATGACAGTGTGGCCCTGGTGATGTCCTGTTTCCTGGAACTTCTCTATTAAAAATATTCATATTATAAGGAGTTCATTTTTTATCACAAGGTACCAGTGCCTGTAACTTAAGAGGCAGTGTGGTATAATAAAATAAGCAATGGCTTTAGAATCAGATAGACCTGGAACCAAAGTCATAGCTAATTACTTACAAGCTGTGCGACCTAAGGCAAGTTATCTAATACCTCTGGGTCTCAATTTCTTATATATAACATAGAAATAATAATAACAATGCCAGACTTCTGAGGATAAAGGAAATGAATGGAATAGTGGGGAAGGTATGAGAGGCAGTCAATTTGCAGAGGTAGTTTTTATTAAAGCTTCTATTTTTGGTTGAAACAGGAAGAGTTTGGTACTCCCATATAGAAGAGAGTACTAGCGGCAAAAGGATAATGTCTATTCCTAACTTCTTTCTACCTTCTCCAGCACCATGGACTATATATAAAGCCTGTAAAGAGAGACTATGTGGTATACACTGCTAATATCTTTCACTAAGACTCCCAAGGACTGCCACCTAAATAGTCACTTTGTGCAAATTAAAAAATATAAACATCCACCTTGGGGCAGAGACAGTCCTGTGGACACAAGCATTGAAAGTTTTGTGTAAAGAAGAAGGTGGAATGGGGCTCGTGGCTTGGTGAGTAGGGCACGTGTTGGGTACAAGCTCCCTAGTGTCTCCGCAGGGCACTTTTGTTCAGACCACAGCCCTACATCTGCCTGCAGTCTTCTGAACCCCAGGGTTTAAACTGGGATTTTGGTTGTCCAGTTGGAGACAAATTTCCCTGCCTCTGTTGTAACAGGAGTGGTAGTGTGAATTAGTTCCAGCTAATGAGATGTATGCAGAGGGGATGTCTATAATAACTTCTAATCATCTCTTTAAGAAAAGCCTTTTGTCCTGGATTCTCTTCCTTTTTCCTCTGGGAAATGGCACCAATGGGGTAGCCATCTTGAATATAGAGCTAGAAGCTATGATTTGAGGATGGCAGAGCTAGTTCATCAATCTGGGGGAAACAGAGTTGCCATCAACCCCAGGCTTCTCATTGTTGGAATACGCATCAACAGAAATAAACTTCTATCATGCTGAAGTCACCATATATTGGGATCTTTTCATTCCATCAGCCTAGGTTGTATTTTAACTACTATGGGGCTTTTAGACCAAAGTTGAAGGAGTTATTTTTATGAGAGTCTGATTTCCAGTGACAAAAGTGATGCTGCTTTGGTGAAAAGCTATGGTGAAGTATGGAGATGAGCACATGGAGTGCTTTGGCACAAGTGGCAGGATCCAGGAAGGGTGCAGCAAAGCAATGATGGAGACTGCAATGCATGATAGGAGATGGCAGATGCCCAAGAAACTCAGCAACGCAGTGACTGCTCAACTGAAGTAGCAGGTGGACATCGTCCTAAGGACACCTTACTACACGTGAGTCAGAGGGATATTACAGGAGACTATGGGCCATATGAGTAGATGATGGGAAAAACAAATTTTGCATTATTATTTTTACTCTCACCCTATTCATACTCACAGACTGACAGGACCTGAGTCAATCGAGGTCCAATGAAGAAAATAGAAATCATGCTGTGTAGAGGTACTACAATAGAGGGCAATTGTTTCAAAGGTGTCTGAAGAGCTGAGAAAGAAAAAGGGAAAATGAGGTAATAGTTTCGAAACTACAGGAAGTTCCTAGGACTGCAAGAACAAAAAAGAGGAGCTGGTATTAATATACCCAAGAAAGTACTCATTACTGATGGTGGTGGTGAAGCTTACTACAGAGATTGCAAATGCTTCTCCCAGAACTACTGGCTACCCTTGGGCTTGTAAATCCTGGAAGGCATTGGCGGTTACCCACTGCTATTCCTGCTAAAAACTACAAAGGCCACTGGAGTTCACAGCTTCCAGCTATTGCAGGAAAGAAAGAGAGAAAAGGAGAGAGAAAAGTGAAAGGTTTGGACCTTAAGAACCGAAGGTTGGAATGACATAGTTATTTTATAAAGGCAATTCTCATGTTACTGTGGGAGAATTAGAGGTGAGAGAGGCTGGAGGCCAAGAAACCAGCAGGTTAGAGCTTGTGCTGTCCTTACAATCTCTAGGGCAATGCTGGGCAGGCAGTGAACCCCCAATTTTCATATGGCGATCTAGACATTGAATACTACACTTTCTGTTTCTTTAACATATAATTTTAAGTTATATCTTCCTTTTCAATACACAGGTGTAAGTTCGTGCCACATAAACAATTTTTTAAGCAGCTAATAATATAATTGTATACCTGACATACACTCCCTTTGCTTCACATTTTGTAAATTTTTTATAGCATGAAGAAGTTCATTTCATTGCAAATTATGAAACACTGAATTAAACATAAGCCTGAATGCCGAAGGAGGAATAGAAGGATGTCAAAATTTTACCTGCTCTTGGTTAAATTTAAATAAAATTTGCTGGCCTTTAGAGGTGGACACTTAAAACTTAGTGGCGAATAATTCTAACAAGTAAGTGGTATACTCGTACATACTCAAAGAAATATTTAACAATGTACTCATATTTTGTTGGAACATTGATGTATATTTCCTGCATTTGTTCCAAGTCCATATGTTGATTTCTCATTCTATCTCAGGTTTTGATGCTTGAGGTATACAAATTTTATCTCTACTCTCAACATGAACTCATACCCCCAACCCCTAGCTTGTACAAATGACTAAAGAATCTTGCTTATTGAGATTGCAATGACTATTTAACTATGTGTCAGAGAAGGCCCACAAGATGCAGTGACCCTATTACTGTCCCTTCATTCAAGTGATGAAGCCTCATTTGTCACATCATTTCAGAGCGATGCCTCTTTACACTTGACTGGTTTACCTTGGATCAATATTACTGACAAATGACTATCTCCTTCAGTACCAACCAGTGATAACTCTTAATGTGCCTTATCCTTGCAAAAGGTTAATTTAAACTTCTAGTATACTTGCAAACCAAGAGAAGTCATGTCAAGAAATATTTCTAACTTTCTTAAGTGTCCAGGACTGTGCTACATAGAAAATCTATAAACTGTGTAAAACAATAGATCCATTCTTTGAATGCCTGGCCATGGGCTGAACATTTTACACACATTATTTCAGCTAGACCTCTCAGTCATGCTAAAAGGTAAGTATTTTCATGACTATTTTATAAATAGGGAGAAAGACTTGGCATTAGATATACACTTGGTTCTGTCTGATCCCAACACCTTTGCTGCTAGGTACCTGGCATAATCTTACACAGTATTCCTGCATTTTAGGGTTGGTTATGCCCTGTAGGGAATAAAAGGAAGACCCATGTAGCCATCTTCTTGCTAATATCTTTCTCACCTACTTCTCTATCCCCCCACACAAGTTTTACTGGACATACCTTGTCTAAATAAATACCCACTCAGCAAAGCATCAACCTCTGCCTGCATGTGTCTGCCATTTTTGATGTTTTCCATGTCTTTCTAGCCTCACTCCATGGCTCTTTCCTCATATATGTGCATGTCATCCAGACCATTGCCCTGCAAATGTCTCTTTACACCAGATCAGTCCTTGGGAGATGGATCAGGCAATTAGACTCCAAGGCTGCCTGACCACGTCTCTGTCCCAGATTGGTGTCTCTGGCTCCTCTCTTTCCCTTATTTTACAAAGCCCTTGATTCTCAGCACTCTTTTCTTTATCATGCTGCTATGATCTGCTTTATCCTGCAGAGTGAGATCCACTCTCCCAACCTCCCCTCCATCCATGATACCCACAAACATAAACCATCAAGCCTTTCACATGTATGTTTTAGCATTTTTAACCATTATGAAAAGACAAAGATAAAAGTAAACAAGGGGAAGATAGAGAATTTGAAAAGGCTATTATTGCTCCAGATTCCATAAAGTTGAGGAGCGTTCGCTTGAAAATCTCCGACTGTGCTCAACTGTTCCAAAATAGCTCCTGACTGCTCATTGGCAACACGAGGAAGTCAGAGGCCCTGCACACTATTCCCCAAGGGCCTGTCTGATGCCATCTCCTGTGACTTTCAAAAGTCACACGCCAGCCACAGAGCACTGCAACCTGGCTTCTTTACACTGACTTCCTCTGCACTCACCATTGCCCCTGCCAGGAGGGACTTCTTCCCCACCAGTCCAGTGAATGCCATTGTCCTTCAAATATCAACTCCTATTGCATTTCCCCTGTGAAACCTTCGCAGCCTCCCACGGCCTTCATGGATGGCTCCTTCCACTCCGTCTCCCTAACACTACTTCATGTCTCACTCTCTTACAAGCCCTTGTCTTTTTTGTATTATAATCACACTTATGTGCCCACGTCTCCTGCTTGAATGAGATGTTTTTAATGGCAGGGACAATGTTTTGTTTACTCTTGGGTCCCCTTGTCACTTCCTGCGAGTGCCTGGATCTTAGAAAGTATCCCCCAAATTTGTTGAACACATGAATAAATAAATGCATGGATAAATGAATCAATATGCTTGAGATAAAGGCAAGTAATTATCATAACTATGTGTCACACATCCCAGGGCCAGGAGTATGAATGACAGTTATAAAAACTCCCATATTTATAATGTCCCTATTTACAACACATTGCTACAGGAGCCTGGTATTTTACACCTAGAGTTTTTTTCTATCTAAGGATGTGGAAGAATTGCTCTTCCCCATCAAGGAGAGGCAGTATGTCAGTCTGATGTGTGTTCTGTAGCAGAGCAGTCCTCCATGAAGTGATTGCCTGTCAGCTTGTTACACTTTATGGCAGGTGTCACAGCAAGCCAGCTCTATTTGGCACAGAGGAGAGCTAATGAAGGAGTGTGTGTGTGTGTGTGTGTGTGTGTGTGTGTGGTGGGGGGACATCTCAAAACATTCAAACAACATGGCTGGGAGTTGGGGGAGGGAAGGAGGAAGCCTCCCTCTCAAGCACATGAAAAGTAGTCCATTTCCAGCCTTTGAGGGGGACAAAGTTATCAGAGAAGTGTGTTGTCCCCACCTCCTTGGACAGCTACAGGCTCTTCTGTATGGAGCTTGTGCTCTTCCTCCCCACAGTCTGAAGCACGCAGCCAACGTATTCTTAGAAATCATTTTAGTAGAGGACCATCAAAGACAGTGACTCTCCTTACCTCTGTTTGAAGAAGATGAACATGCGGAATGTGAAAACAAGATGGAGAATCTCTGATCCTTTGAAGTCTATTTTGCCTGCTAGAGAATTTTCTCTCCTTCCACTTCTCTATCTTCAGATAATATAACATCTCAAACCTAGGGGGAAAAAATGGTCCCACTTATTGGAAATGAATGTTTTTACCCATATCTGATGTTGTGGCTAATTAAGATATGAGCCGTGCTCTCAAGGAGATTATAGTCAATGGAGAAACACACAAGTTAATCAATGATTACATTATGATAAGTGTGGTTTATGGAAGAGCTTAAAACAAGATACCGCAAGAACATGCTGGGGGATCCCTAAGTCATATTCTGTGGTTAAGGCAAAGCATCCTGGGAGAGGCAGAATTTGAGTTGACTAATAAAAACCATCCATAGTTATATAGATTGGAAGAATAAAAGAGTCTTTCCAGCCAAGTGAACAATATATGTGAAGAAATGGACAACGTGATACCTCCTTAGGGAATTATTATTTGATATAACCGGCGCACAGGCTGGGAAGTAGAGAGTGGGAAATGATAGTGCAGGAGAGTTAGGTTCAGACAAGGTTGTGATGGGTTTTGTGAGTAATGTTGAGAAGCTTGAGCTTTAAGGCCTCAGGGGAGTGACTGAGGACCACAGCCCAACAGTCCATGTCGATTAAAGGGGATGTGGCCATAAAGAAGAACTGAGTGGATGGAAAGGCTTGCCTCTAAATCCTGATTCCCACCATGGAATGCAAACGGCTGGGTTTCCTTGCTGTTTTGAGAAGGGACATCAGCAGCCTATATGCCACAAGGCCAAATACCCCACTGACCAGCTACTCATGTTGTGATGTTGGACAGATTACAACTGAATACAACTCTTTCAATCAAATCAGTTCACTTTCATGAGTCTTCATTATTTTTCTACTTGAAAAGCTGGTATAAAAAAATCAATCCCATTGCCTTTTTGTGAGTATCAAATAACTGAGAAAAATAAAAAGTGCTTATTAAAAAAACCTGACATAAAATTTGACATATACTTGATGCTCAACAAATTGTTCGTTAAACTTAAATTGTGACATATTTACTAGAACTCTACACCAACTCTCCCCCACAGAACTTTCTGTGATGTGGAAAATATTTTATGCCTGTGCTGTTTAATGCTGTAGCCATGAGCAATATGTGGCTTTTGAGCACTTAAAATGTGGCTAGTGCTGTAGTGGAACGGAAAAGCATAGCTCTAATGGAAATCATTCCATATGTTGAAAGCAAAAGTTGGCCAGGATGCTTTTAGCCTTGTTCATAGGAGAAGGAGATCAATGATGGACAATGACGCAGGAAAGGTAGAAAGGGGTATATTGGATACCTTTTATGTTACTTGGCGAATTTACCACTTATATTGAAAAAAGTAGAGTCACTTAAGTAAGACAGTGACACAATTATATCAGTATTTTAGATGGTTATTGTAGCAATAGTGTGGATAATTGATTAGGAGGAATAGGCAAGAGTTAGGAGGGTTTGTCAGTGATCAAGAATAGAAATACCAGGAATTTCAAATAAGGCAGAAGCTGTGAGGGTGGAGAGATGAGAGTTATTTTAAGAGCCATTTAGGGAGGTCAATCTATAAGATTAGATAGACTAAATGTGGAATGAAAAGGGGGAAAATGAAGAGGATGACTTGGGTTTTTGATTTGGGTAACCAGATGGATGGGTTTACCAAAGATATAACCCAATGGCAAAAAACTAAGGAAAAATTATAAGTTAATTCAGTTTAGTTTTTGATTTTGAGGTGACTGTGGGTTATAAAAGTAGAGCTATTTGATAAGGACTTGTACCTGACATCTGGAGTATAGAGATCTAAGCTAAACATATAATCTGGAGGTTATAACTTATAGGTTAAGGTTGAATTCCTTAGGAGGGTTAAACATCGATCCCACAAGGAAAGAGGGAAAAGAGAGCTGAGGCCAAGAGCCAATACATGTGTGAAGGAAAAGCAGAAGAGAAGAAGCACAGGCAGGAGACTAGGAAGCAGCAGCCAGAGAGGCAGAAGGCAGATGGAGCACTCTGATGGACATCCAAGGAGAGAAAGGAATGATCCTCAGTGTCAAATACTCCTGAGCATTCAAGTCAAACAAATGTCCAGTATTTTTAAAATCAAGGAGATCATTGACAAGCAGGTTCATGGGTAACAGAAAGTGAAATCCAGAAGGAGTTTTGGAAACCACCACAAGAGGAGAGGAGCAGGTTTCCTACTACAGTCTCCTGATTCCTATCAGGGTGATTAGGGATTCTCTCTCCTCCCCAAAGGGTGAGACATTGTCAAGATGACAGATCCTCACTAATCTTTGTTCTTTTATCTTCGGGGAAAATAGAGTACTAACTCCATGCTTTTTTGTCTCAGATATACAGTAAGTTCAAATCTTGGTCCTACAATTTTTAGCTTTGTGACATTGAGCATGTCTCTTAATTATTTGTTAGTTAAAAGGAGGTAGTGGACCAGCTGCAGAGCATCTCCTGGGAGATTATAAGAAGTGCATACTCCCTGGTCCTATCAAGGGCCTGCTGAATCAGAATCTGCATTTTAACCAGATTTTCTGTTTCTCAGACACATAGAATTTGAAAGCATTGACTTAACTCAATAAATTCCAAATGTTCCAACTAAAAAAATGGGATGTAATACTGACCACATAGATTTTTGTAAAGACCTATTATTAAGGTGAAAATAATACCAATTTGTATTAAACCTTAAGCCAATTCCTCAGTGCCAGAGAGGTAAGAGAAAATAAAAAGGAAACACCCAAATACTTCTTGCACCATTTCCTTCTTAAATATTGAACTTTTACAGGGTAAAACTGCCTTAAGAAACAGACCATGCACTTTTCCCACTTTTGGGTGAAATCTATCCATATACCCCAACTGATAGGAATCAATTCTGTCAGCTTCTGTGAAAAGAAATGTGGACCATTTGAGATATCCCAGGGTAAAATCTGTTGTATATGTAACTAAACCTACAAAAATGGTAGAACAACAATTATTGGGTATATAAAATTGTTCCTTGCTGCCTTGTAACTGATGTTTCTGAACAAACACTCACACACTCATATGTGCATGCCTGTTCACCCTTCTGGGTTAGAGTTCATCATTCATCCATTTAGCAAATCTTATTTACTGAACAGCTACTCTGTGCCTGGCATTGTGCTCAGCTAGAAGTGCAACAGTGTACCCACTCAACGTGGTAATCAACATTATGGAGCCTACAATTATATTTTCCCCCAGAAGTTGGTTCTGCTCCTGCCTTCTGCATCCTGGCCACTCAATTTGGGTTTATCATTTATTACTGCCCCTGACTTTGTCCCCCTACTTTTAAAGGACAATCAGGGTCATCCTACTGCTGACACTGGTAGTGAACTTCATTGACCAATATAATCCTGCCCCCTACAGACTAAATCTTACAATTGCTCAAACACTTCCAACACCATTCCGGTATTTATTCAGTCACCACTTGTTCAACATACTTGTACATTTGTTGAACACACTATTTCTGTTCTAGAAGCATGGCCCAGACTCTGATTTTCCAAATTCAGAAATAAAGAACTTGATCATTTTTAGTTAACAACTACCCTGCCATTATGATTTTGTTAAAAATAAGTTCTCTGAGGAGAGCTACACTGAAGGTAACCCGAATCACAATACTACGAATACTGTTTTACTCAGTAATTTAATGAGGACGTTTCATTTGAAGCATTAGCGGCTTTCCTGGAAATTTTCCTATTTTGTGTACATCTGTATTACCAAGTCCTTGGCTGTTTCCCTTTTCTATTGTGGTTTCTTCATAAGACAGTATCTCACGTAGATCTGAATATTCTTCCGTCCTTTGAACTAAAAGTATAAGGTTATTCTAGATTTAAATAATTGGTACCATATGTCTCTGTGGAAGATAAAAATCAAAAAGCCCTTTATGTCCTTGTTCTCATGAATTGTTTTAACATTCTGAGGAGAGACCTATTGGGTCAAGTTCAAACATTAATTATTTATTGTATTCTTAACATTGTTGTATGGGAAAAAAAAAAAAAACCCTTCCTACTAGGAGATAGTTTCAACTCAACTGACATAACATGGAAGCGAAAGACAGAAGCCTGAAAGATGCAGAATCATATGATGATCACAGGCTCAGAGGGGAGAGAAAGAGGGAAGAAAGGGGCTTGGAAAATATGGACAGGAGTCCATTAAAAAGTGAGAAGAAACGGCTTCCGGTTATGTTGCTCAGCAAATCCAAAGAAGGGGAGACAATTTTTTCATGTGACATAAGAAGTATAAGAAAGCTTTGGAATGCTAGAACTGGATTGTATGAAAATGCTGCAACGTATCCAGTGGTTTAAATGATTTTTATCTTGAAAATATAGTGTCATATAATTAGAGGGAAGACTTTAAGGAAATATTTCACAATATTGTCTGTGCAACTAACCTGGGGTGATGGGATTACTAGGTATTTTTGCTTTCCTCTTTATAATTTTGTGTATTGTCCACTGTGTGCATGTTTTGTTCTAATAAAAAAAACAGAACACTCATTTTAAAATGAAATGCTCTCTTCTCTCTCTGTTTTCATAAACAATCACTTTCCAATTTTGAGTAGGTCTAAGTTTATTGCAACAGGAAAATTTTATAGTCTCAAGCGAGCCGGTAACTGAGATCATGTCTTCTACTCCAATTTCTCTCCTGAAATAAGAGTGTGGAGATATCTGAGTTGGAAAATGTATTTCTGAGCTATTCCCAAAGTCTGAGCACTTGGTAGTTCCCCTCCTCTTTTAAAGAGCAAAATAACACGGCCACTTCTCACAGCACATTTTTAGTAGAGTTTAATTGGCTTTATATCCACCACCATGAATGCTTGGTGAATAGAAAGAAACGTAAATTAAAAATAGCAGTGATGGCGCTAGATAAGTCCACCCTACCCCCATCATCAGCACAGGTATGCTCTTGGTGAGAGGATGACTTTGCAGCCAGTCAAAAAGCAGAAGGTATAGCTGAAAAAGTATTTCAGGAGCAAAAGTCAAGAACAAGAGTCTCAGTGGAGCCCAACAGCCAAGGTAGCCCAGGATGTGGCAGAATCTGACCCAAACCTCTTCATGCTAAGAGAAGCATGCCAGAACATCTGGAGGTAGGCACAGTTACTTGGATTAGTTGGTTGCCAGGTCCCACCTGAAAGATCCTACTCATTCTTCAGCACTGGTCAGAGGAACTTCATGTTTACAACCTTCCCTGGCTATGCAGTCAATTACCCTCTCATCTGTGCCTCGTCCATGCCCTCTGTTACTGCTTTTACATATAGAATAATCATTTTTTTCTAGTTTTTTTCTAGTTTTTTAGCAATTACATTTATTATATAATTATTATATATCATTGTATATATATTTATACATACATTACATACAATTGTTATAATATGATTGCTATGTATAACCTGTGTTTCTTACTAGACCATGAACTCCATGAGGGCAAGGGCTATATATCCAGCATTTAGCACAGGGTCTGGAATAGATGCCTCTCTTCCTAATTTTGAATGAACGGATAATTGATTAAAATGAAAGAAGGCAAGAGAAGCATAACTGCTCATTATGGTAGGTGCTGTGACATAATAAAATCAATTTCTGTGCCTTTTGTGTGCCATGGGAGCCTTATCTGAGATTTGTATCCTGCAACTGCAGTGGGAAAGAACTTCTGACTGAAACATTTGCATCTGGTGCAAATTCTAGGTCTTTTCTAGATAAGTCTCTAGGTCACAGTTTCTTTGTAAAGTGAGGTGGATAAACTAGGAATTCTGTAAATTCCTTCCTCTCATGGTGTTTAGGATATTTTCACTATACATTGTTATCAAATTTGTTAGTAATTTTGTTAATAGTTTCCTGAATTTCAATCCAGTTCTATTTAGATTCCTACTATGTACTAGCACTTTGATGAGTTACATAGCTTCTGGCATGTGATTTCAAAACAATTTAATATACATATGGCACGTCCCACGCGACGAGAGTCGTGGGGTGTGGGGAGCGAGGAGGGTGGCACAGGGTTAAGAAAAGACAGTAGTCATGAATAGAGTTTAAGCAGACCAAGGGACCCCAATCTCAAGGACTGGAATCGAGCCTTGCATCAGCTTTTATTAGTTCGGTGTGGAAGTAAAGGAGATAAAGCTTGTCAATCTCAAGATCTGTGAATCGTATTCCTCAAAATAGGAAACTGGTTTAAGTCAATCACCCTTGCCTGCAGACAGCTGGACCATAAATCTCAACTTCCCCAAGGAACAAAACCTATATGCACATGAATAGATGGAGAGCACACCATTGAATCTCTTCCCTTGCAGGTTTTGGGAAGGGATGCAGCCACAGAGGCAGAGGCTCTCCTTAGCCTGGGGAAGGTGGGGGGGCTGTACCCACCTCTGTGAACCCCGTGGGTTCTCCTGTTGGTCCCCACATGACTGAGTCTGGCTTGAGTTGTTCCTTCCGTGAGGAATCTTTTTCGTCATTGACTGTCCAGTCATCGTTCTGGGACCAAACAGGGAGGCGTAAGGTGCAAACACAAAGGTTTAGCAAAGTCCTTGAAAGGATCCGTCTTACAGACTCTCCTTTCTTTAGGGGTAGAAGGAAACAAACGGTTAAGCTGCTGTGTGGTGACATACATATAAGATTGTTCATACCTTAATAGTGAGCTTATATTTATAAGATGTGATTTTGATGTCACATCTTTATTTTTAATTTAATCTAGAAAAGTTAGACAAGAGTAATCATTTCTTTATGCCACCATCTCTTTATCTGGTTGTAAGCTCCCTACATACAGGAAAATACATTTTCTGTCTTTCTGGCCTCAGGGACCAGTGCTGGGACTACCATGCAACGATAATCAGTACGAATTAATTTACTTGAGCTGAAATCCCTGGATATCACTTTTTCTGAGTCCTCCAGGCCTCAAGGCTATTGCTTATTTAACAAGCTGTTGTATTTAACAGATAGATTTCAAACTCCCCAAATTTGGTTCTGGAGCCTTCACTTTTCACTACTAGGCTAGCCCATCTCAAGATTCACCCTTACTTCTTCCCCCCAAATAAGTAAAAAACTTTAAAACATAATCTTTTAAAACTACACACCCAAGACTCTTTACAAGACATTCCCTCATTTGAGATGTTTTTGTATTTTGACAGAAATATCCATTTCATGCCGATATAGATATCACTGAATCACTGTTACTGTGGTCTATCTCCATCCCCAAACTTAACTACTATCTCACCTTCCTATGGACCCTTGAAAAGTCACTCAGTCTGTCAATCCCGATTTGTAGTCTTAAAACATCAATTTTTAGCATACCATATATAACAAAACTTTAATAGTCCATTCACTGTAATCTTCATACAGTAGGACTCTAAGAATGTAGCAGTAAAGGGCTGATTCTCCAATACATTCCTCACTGTGATGACCCACTCAGTACTGCCCCATTCAGTTTGCTCCAAGCACATCAGCCCTTAAGAATTCTGACTTCAAGTTCAAGGTAGCACATGGATTTACTTTCCTTCTAAAATGTATTAAAATGTTAATAAATAGAGAATAATCTATATATAGCCCCAGTCTGAGGATGGAGTCATTAGTGATCAGAGATACTGAGGAATTTTTATAATATGCAAAGTAATATAGACTGTTTTGCTTGAACAGAGAAAACAAATATTCCAGAACACAAATAAAGAAACTCTGTAGTTGAAGAGGAAACTGAGAACATGCAACTCAACTGCATGATGCAAAAGTCTAAGTAATTAGACAACTATTGTCAGGACAACCAGGTGAGTTGTCTTATGCCTCCACTTCTAACACACACACACACACACACACACACACACACACACACACACACACACACACACACACACACTGAATTAGTCTGGGTCATGATCTTCCTTCTCAAACAAAAGCATCCTGCCAAAGTAAAACTAGGATTTTTAATAAAGGTGCTCCTAACCTTTAAATCTTCTGTAAGGTGTCCTACCTGTGTTTTCTCATTCACACAAATTAGAATCAGTTTACAAACCCTGTCCATGGATAAAGAGCTCAACTCACCACCCCAAACAGTCTCACCTAGGAACATTTGCACTTATTGCTCCCTCGGCTAGGTATGCTCTTTACCTGATACCATATGGCTTTATTCTTTTAGGCCTTTTTTATAACTGTCATCTTATTGTAAAGTCTTTCATGATGAACCCATATAAAAGAGTCACATATCTTTCTCTCTTCATGGCATTCTCTATCCCCATTACTCTGTTTTATTTTCACTGCCTGACATATTATTTTTGTTTCTTTACCCAGTGTGTACCCCTACAGAAATATAAACTCCATGAGTTCAGGAACTTGGTTTTGTTCACTTCTGATTTTCCAGTGGTTATGACAGTATCTGGCATTTAGTGCCATTCGATAAATATTTATTGAATGTATACATATTTATTGAATGTATGAATGAATGAACTCAGGAATCTGACAAGAAAACTCAAGATGCCGTCTGTTTAGCAGGTAAAGAAAGCAAGAAGTCTAAATTAGTGTAAGAATTCAGAGTCCCGAGAGTGACAACTTCATAAAAAAGTGGATTGCATTAAACATATAGCATTTAAAAAGCCACTAGAAGCTTTTAATATTTTAGAAGGCATATAGTTCTTCTGCCCACCAGGTAAAGTAAAAGCATTTAGAATCTCCAGAAACAGCAGAGATATATGCAAGAACATCATAGCCCAAATATGAACCAAAATAAAATGTATCATGATTTTGAGCAATAAGAGAATAAAATTATTTTCCTGGTTAGAATATGCAGCCTCCAGATTTAATATCATCAAATTGTTGACTCTCACTTCCTCCTGCCTATGTGACCCAGACCTCCAGGGCAAGGAGGACTTTTCTAAGCAGCTGCTGAGCAGATGGTTTCATTCCCAGGCCAAACTATAGATCGCCCAGTAGAGGAATCTTGGCCTTTCCTTAACCCATGACTTCTTTAAGAACTATGCTGTCAATACATAGTCACTAGCCACATGTGGCTTTTTAATTTAAATGGAATTTAAATTACATAAAGTTAAATATTCCTTTTCTAGTTCTACCAGCCACATTTCAAGTGCTCAATAGCCACATGTGGCTAGTGGGTGTTGAATGGATGAATGAATAAATAAATAAAATAGAACAAATGATGGTTACCAGTAGGAAAAAAAAATGAGTCAAAGAAGATAGGCAATTTTGCATCTTAGTATTTATATGTACTTGGAGAAGCAACAGGTCTGCAGGTCCCAATAATTTCTCATGCAGTAAGGCTTGATTTTACATGTTTATACAAAACCACAAACTTATCTCCCTTTGTTTCACACCACTCGAGTTCCTGCTGGGAATCTAGTCCCATATTCTTGGTTACTTCCTTTATGGGGCCGTTTGAATATGGCTAGGAAATAACTTTCTGCCTCTGTTCTCTTTTTTGGTAGTAACCCTTAATAATGCTGAGAATGCTGGATGTCCTTCCAAGCATTTTGCAAAAGAACATGCTTCCGTAATTATAACTATGTAAGAGTTAGTACTCATTTACTCATTTTCTGTTATCTGTTGTTCTTGTTACCTTGCATTTTTGTTTTTGAATTTTGGAGAAGCCATGTTGTCTTTCAGATTGATACATTTAATTATTTCTAAATTACAATTGGAACTTAAAAATTCTAGTTTATTTGATTATATACTTTATTTCCCATCAAGATTCACTTCTCTCTCTATGGGAAATCACAATATTAGTTCTAGTCTATATTGAATAACATTTACATAATCATAATTTTGTAAATGCAACTTATTAATTTTTTTTAAAAAGTGAAACCATGGAAAAAGCCTCGAATGTGATTATAATTATAAAAGGGAATGTAAAGTCAGGTTGGTAGCTTGAAACTACACACAGAAAAAGGCAGAGGCTATAAGTCGGCCTCCCTGTCCCACCAATGGGTCAGTTTAAATGCAAATCACTAGGTATGAGACTCTGAAAATTTATAGTTTAATTATTTAAATTTTAGGTATCAAGAAAATCTACATAATGACAAAAATAATATATATATATTAGAGCTATAAATGAAATGAATAGAAGAATTAAGAAATATAAATAAAATTAGTAGGAAAAATTAGTATAGATAAATTAAATTCCTAGAATTTTATAGGCAAAATTTATAGTTATTATTTAAAGTTGGTATATTGAGAAAAACAGACATCAGCATATTATTTAGACTAATTGAGCTAACAGAGTTGAGGAGAGGAGGACAGAATATTTTTCTTTTTCCATTTAATATTGCTTCATACAGTTTGAACTTCTACCACGTACCTGTTACTTAATAAATGTAAAATTTCCAAAATAAAACACATATTAACTGCCACACTGACCTCAGACCTCTAAACCTTCCATATGAATAAATGACTTGTTATTGAACTTAAACTGTTACAGAAAAATAAGGGAAACCAAAACATATCATGTGTACTATCCTCGGAGTTTCTACATTCATTAATTCCTAATCAGTTAAATCCTTCTACTGTCCCAGTGAAATAGGTATTACACAGAGCAGTATTAGAAATTAACAATCTGGTATATGTGGGGCAGAAAAAGTTTAATACACCCATAATGTTGGGGGTACACGATGTCATCTGTGTATAAAACTGACTTTGTTAGTGATGCCAGCATTGGAACTACATTTCTCATCAATGATCCTTTCATTTTTGTGAAAGAATAAAGACTGTGAAATGGGAATAGAAGGGGAAAGTACATTGTTCTTTGATCATGCTTGCTTGGCCACAGGTGGGCAAGCAGATTGACCTATCCATCCAAACTCAGTAATTCCTCACTCCTTCACTTTTTGTTTATGACTTTATTTCTTCCTCCTTGGCAAGAGTAGAAAGTAAATCATGGCAATTCTTGGCTGAGAGGCAGAGGGAAACAGCTGTGACCCTTGAGATATTGTTTACTTTACTGCTTCCTGATACACACTCCATCACTTTGTTGGACATGCTTGATGGCTTTCGGTCATACAGTTGGCTGTTCCGTCTGCCCCATCAATTGATGAAGAGGCAGAGACTGGCTGCTTTAAGCTACATTTTTTAGTTTATTCATTAAACATTCATGAGCACCTACTATCTGCGAGGTTCTAAGAACAAACCAGATACCCTAACCTGAAGGGACTAACAATCTACCAAGGGAAGACAGACATGCGAATATTAATCCTCATACAAGGAGGGTAAGTACTAGAAGAGGTATGAATAACGTGACATGGGAACACAGCAAAGAGAAAGACTACTCTGCATAGGAGAAAAGTAGAGAAAGGCACGATACAGGAAGGTTTACAGAAAAAAATGACATTGAAGTTATGCCCTTATGGTAGGCCATGGCCAGACTGGTGGGAGGATTCACCCACACAGTAAGATATAAAACCCAGAAGTCAGCAATTGGCACAGTTATGGGCCATAAAGGGCAGCAGGTTGAGTGGACATAGTGATGTGCCACCTGGATCACCCCATTAGACCAAATCACTCAACTTCTGCTGCCAGCAGTGTTACCTGCTAAAGGCTCAAATTTGAGCCTGATCCCTGGAAATTGCCTTCCCCAAAAAGGGCCCCTTCACCCAAAGGTATGCCTCCACTGGCAAGCGCAGCCTGATTTATCTAATTTATCACTTTAGGGATGCAAAATCTTAACTGTCTTGCCTCTGATGGAGGGTAATTCGGGTGGGTCATATGAGTTCTGGAGCTCTCCATATGTAGGCAAAAAGATGGCCCCCAAACATACCAGGTCCTAATCCCTGGAACCTGTAAATGTTATTTTATATGGAAACGGAGTCTTCACAGATGCTATTAAATTAAGGGTTAGTGATTGAGAGAGTATCCTGGATCATCACAGTGGGCCCGAAATGCCCATACACGAGGAGAAGGTGAGGTGAAGACAGAGACAGAAATTGGAGCAATGCAGCCACAAGCCAAAGAATGCCAGCAACCACACGAAGAGGAAAGGGGTAGATTTTCCCCTGGAGCCTCTGGAAGGAGGGTGACCCTGCAGACACCTTGATTTTGGCTCAGGAACACTGATTTAATAAGGCTTTGGCCTCCGGAATGTGAGAGAATATAGTGTATTGTTTTAAGCCACCAGTTTATGGGCATTTGGCATAGCAGCCACAGGACACGAATACAGCATGGGATCAACTGAGGTCTTTGCAGCAACCGCATCTCAGTTCACCTTCTTCCTTGGCCCACTCCTGTGAAACAAACTAACCCAAGTCTGAGTAGTCTTTCTGGTAGGCCCTCTAGCCTAGATCAGCCTTTTGTGGTCTGGCTTAGCGCAACACTTTAAAATAAATAAGAATTTGTCAGGAAGAGGAGCAAAGGACAGGCAGGGACCAACATGTGTAGTGCATGAGGGAACGGGGGTATTTGGGGTTCTGAGGACTTTCGGGCATATATGTTATGGTGAACCACACATCTTGAAGCTCCTCTCAGGGCTCCTTATGGCCTAATAGCCTACTTTTGTTTCCAGCCTCTACCAAATCCAGAGCTGACACTGGAACCATGGGCCCACCTCACACAAGGCTTTTCACTTTATGCTCAGTGTTTGGCTATTATCCCAAAGCAGAGGTTGATATTCAAGGACTATTTTGCTGGGGAATAACATGACAGATCTGTGTATTTTACGATCAATTGGCTCAGTAGGTAAACAGGGGTAAAAGAAAGAAGAACAGAGCGATAAGAGTAACAAGAATAACCGGAGCAAAAGGAAAGAAGGTTACATGACCTAGGTATGTTGTTTCCTGGGCGCTGACAGGGAACAGCTTCTGAAAACAGTTATGTCCAAGTAAGTGTTCAGAGGCTAATGATTTGAGAAAGCAACAATAGCTCTGAGGACAGTGTATCCCTGATCACAGTCTGCAGAAAGCTGTAGGAATCAGGACCATATTGCCTGGGTTTGAATCCCAGCTCTACCACTTAACTCGCAATATATATTTAAGCAACTTCGGTGAACTATGTCTGCATTTTTCTCATCTTCACTAATGATACCTGTCTCACGGAGTTACCATGAGGGTTGAGCGCATTAATATATGTAAAGCCCTTAGAAGAATGCCTGGCACATAGCAATAACATTAATAACATTAGTTATTATCAGCCCAGCAGTTTCCTAAAATGTTTTATAGTGAGGAGAGCTACTTTTCATTTATCAGAGCCCTGGGAGCTCAAGAAATGAGGAGCAGAAAGGAACTATTTATTAAAGTTGCTGATTAAAGTTGGAAAAGGTACACTGCTACCAGGGGCTTCCCCCTTTGCCCAGCCCCTAGCCCCAACATTTTCCTCCTCTTTCCTCTGAGAGAATGGCAAGCCGGCAAGGGAATCCAATATGCTTAGAACTAAAGGGGGCACCCACAGTCATCTTGGTAAACCACCCGTTCAAAGCTGGGCTCTTCCTACAGCTTGCCTCATCCTTTGTTTCCAGCATTGGACTTGAACACCTCCAGCAATGGGAAACTCACACCATCCACATCCTCAAACAGCCCACAGTCTAGTGGAGGTCACAGCCACAAATTATCAATTATATATATATCTATAATAACATAATAAATGGTATAATGGTAGCTGACTTGAGAGTGCTATGGGAGTGAAGAATAAAGGACTCATTTACCTTACGGTAAAGAGGCAAATTTTCACTCAGTTACATCTGTGATGAATCTTACAGGATGAAGCTTTATCTTGTGAGGCAGAGAAGCTGGGGGACCTGCATTTGATGCAGAAGAAACAGCCAACAAAGCCTAGTTTGGAAAATCTTGATAGCTGGAACATAGCCTGAGGAGTGTTAAGGGTGGAGTAATGAGAAGAACCGGATAGAAGTTTGGGCAGGGGTAGTAGGTAGCAAATCTTTCAAAGCAGTGCTAATGTCTTTATAGCTATCCTGAAGGCAAGGGGAGACTTTGAACTTTCCTAAGAAGAGAAACATAATCAGATTGTTGGTTTGGAAAATATCTGTGGTGCTACTATGGATGAGAGAGGATAGGACTATTGCAAAGCCTCCCGGACATAATGAGGAAGTAGAGCCTCTTTGAGACACAACATTTAAAACCATGGTGATAATACAAGTATGATCCTAATTTTTAAAATGCAAAATCCAAGACATAAAGCAATTAAATGATTTCCTCAGAGTTGTGCATTTAATCAAGGAAATTTTTATTCAGGGATTTTCTATGTACGTATATTTTGTTTATGTTCATCCAGAACACTATTTTATAGACATTCATGTTCAGAAGATATGCTTGCCTTTTAACCCAAAACGGATAGAGCAGTGAAAAGACAGAACTAAGAAAACTGTTTTTTTTCCAGCGTGAATGGATAGGAGAGCAAAGTGTATATTGTCTGAAAAGAATTGTTCTGTCAATCTCTACAAACGTTTCTGTTCCTGTGAAAAATCAGTGTTCATTACTCAACATATGTGCCCATCAATCTCTACCAGTTCAAGCTGAGGATTAGTCTGGTAAAATTTCCCAATAGAATAACAATTGCTAAAATGTCACTTGCTGAAACTGAGGATTTTATTTCACAAAGGTAAATTTAAAGAATAAGTTTGGAATTAAAAACAAAACAAAGATTTCATCAAAATGCAATGTATTTTGGAAGTGAAATGAGTTAATAGTGCCTCACAGATGTTTTTCTCCTGAAGTTATTAAGTATCACAATAAAATTTAAGTGTCCATTAAGGACACCTAGATTAAGATCAAGACCAGGAAGTACATAATTATCACATTATGTTCATGCTTTAGTCTCTTTGTCATATTTGTTGCAAAACTGGAAATTTGATGCTATGCTAACTTTAAATGGTTGCAACCTGAAATTAAAAAGACAAAATCAAATCTCTTTATCAGGAATTAAAAAAATTAAATAGATCCCTCATACAGTACTTAACAATATAGAGCCCACGATTTAGGGTTTAAAAAAATGTAATGTGCCTCTAGTTCCCAAAATGTTATTGTGCAGCTATTATAAACATTGGGGAGAGAAAAAAGATGGCGAGAAATGTAAGTAGAAAGGACA